>NC_092086.1:88399667-89142167 GCF_045679555.1 Salvelinus alpinus
CCGTAACATCATCCTTTTCAATAGAAAGTGCAAACATAACGGCATAACATTAAGTTATTAACAGTCAAGTCATAACAATTGAAAAGGCATGACATTTTCTTTTTACTTCAGTTGTCAACTTCCTCAAAAAAACTTTTTATAAACAGATGACAAGTTAACACAGTCTCTTGCTTACAGAGCAAGCCTGTCCGGCTGCTTGCACAACCGACCCACCCTTGAGTAAGTATTGGCTCTGACAGGGTTAGGATTAGGGCCACGAGGTGGAGAGCTTGGTGGGGTAGAAGCCTCACCTTCAGTTGGCTCATGTCTCAATTCTGCCCCCTTACCCTTAGGCCTGGACTGTGAACCAGCTCATCTAGGTGAGTGTATGGCGTGTTCTAGTTTGTCTGCTCTGCTACGCTCAGATCCACCTGATTGCGACGATAGAGGGAGCCACCAACATCCACCAGGTAAGAACGTGGTTTAACTCTCTGTAGGCACGTGCCCAGCCTCCAAAGTCCTGTGTGGTATCCCGGCAGCGGTTTCATCCTTATCGTTTCACCCACCTCCAGCTCTGGTAGGTCTCGAGCAGTCCGGTCATAGAAGCACTTAGCGAGCTGCTTTCTGTGATGCAGTTTGTCCGTGACGCCAACCATGACGCAGGGCTCAAGTAGCTTGTTAGCTACGGGGATGGTAGTCTTCAGACGTCTGGACAGAAGGCGTTGTGCTGGGCTGCTGTCCATGTTTTCAGTGGGTGTGTTCCTCCACTGTAAGATCACTTTTCATGGGTCGTTGCTGTCGCGCAAGGCCCTGCTTAACAGGTGTTTTGCAATCTTGACAGCTGATTCTGCCTTGCCATTTGCTTTTGGGTGTCTTGGAGAGGAGGTCACGTGGTCAAACTCCCATTCTGAGGCGAAACGCTTGAACTGTGCAGTGAATTGTGGGCCATTGTCCGTGATTACCTTGTCAGGCTGACCTTGCCTTGCAAACTGCGCCTTGCAGCGCTTTATGACCGTCTCTGCAGACAAGTCAGGGAGCAGTTCAATTTCCCAAAATTCAGAGTAGTGATCAACGATGAGAAGATAGTCCTTTTGTCTGTGGCTGAATAAGTCCATGCTGACGATTTGCCAGGCTCTTGTGGGCAGTTTGTGTGACATCATGGTTTCCTTTTGCTGTACATGAGTGTACTCGTTGCATGTGGTACAGCTGCTGACAAAGTCTTTAATTTCTGCTTGCATGTTTGGCCATATATAATGTTTCACGAGCCTGGCGGTAGCATGCGTCACCTCCAATGTGACTCGAGTGTATGCGGGTAAGTATCTCTGGATGTAGTGATTTGGGAATAATGACCTTCTGACCTCTGAACAAGATGCTATTTTGCACGCTGATCTCATCTCGAAAGGTCCAGTATTCTCTCACTGTGAAAGGTGTCTCCTCATTCAGGTATGGCCAACCTGCGAGAGCCATGGACTTCAGTGACTGTAGGTGTTCATCCTTATCAGTGTGTTGCCTGATCTGGGCTAGGCGGTGATCTGTGACGTTTAAGTAGTCTGCCTGATTGATCTGTTGAACATCCTGTTGTTCCTGCTGTAGCGAACAGATGTCCGGCAGTGCCTCTGCCTGTACATTGTGCTGTTGCCCTGCTCAGTGTGTTGCTGATGTACATCTCTGGTCCTGGCTTGTAAATGACCTTCAGGCTGTAGTTTGCAGAGTCATGAGCATGCTTTGAAGCCTCTTGGGCGCGTTGGGGAGAGGTTTACTGAATATGGCAATGAGTGGTTTGTGGTCAGTTTCAGCAGTGACCAGCTCTCGACCATATAAGTAGTGATGGAATCGCTGGCAGGAGAAGACAATGCTGAGGCACTCTTTCTCAATTTGTGCATAGTTTTGTTCGGTGGGGGTGAGCGCTCTCGAGGCAAACGCAACGGGTTGGCCTTCCTGCATAAGGCAGAATCCAAGTCCCCTTTGGCTGGAGTCGCTCTGGATTGTAACAGGCTTCGTGACGATGTAGTAGCGAAACACTGGCATGGATGAAGCCAGAGATTTCATCTCCTGCACTGCGGCCTCGTGCTTGGGTAGCCAGTGCCATGGTGTGTCTTTGTCCAGCATCCAGCGCAGAGGCTCACAGACTGCTGATAGGTGTGGCATGAACTTTGCAAGATAGTTTGCAAAATCGATGAGACGCTGTACTCCTTTTGCATCAGACGGGTTTGGCATGTCGAGGATCGCTCGGACCTTGTCTGGGTCCGGCTTCAGGCCTTTGCCGAGAGAATGTGGCCATAGAAGTGGACGTCTTTCACCTTGAACTGCAGCTTCTTCAGGCCAAGACGAAGCTTAACTGATCGGCAGCGCTCCAGTGCCAGGAGCTTCACATCGTGGTCGCGTTCTGCTTCTTCATCTGTGTCACCACAGCCTACGATCAGTACATCATCGGCGATGGGTTCAATGCCCTTGAGCCCAGCCAGTAACTCGTGCTGCTTGCGTTGGTATACCTCAGGCGCCACTGAGACACCAAACGGGAGCTTGAGCCAGCGTTTCCGACCCCAGGGGATCCAGAAGGTAGTCATGAAGCTGCTTTATTCGTCCAGCTTGCATTGAAGGAATGCATCTCTGGCATCCACCAAGGTGAAAATCCTGGCCTTGGGAAGCTTGTAGAGGACATCCTCTAGTGTCGGCATGATGTAGTGGGATCGTTTCAGTGCTTGGTTCAGATGCTTTGGGTCGATGCAGACCCTCAGCTTCTCTGTTTTTTTCACTATGACCATATTGCTGATCCAGTCAGTTGGTTCAGTCACAGATGTCATGTGGCCATCGGCCTCATACTTGTCCAGCTGGGCCTTCACAGCCACTTTCATTGCAATGGGCACATTGCGAGGAGCACACTGGACTGGAGTGATGCTCTCATCCACTTCAAAGTGTACCTCCCCAGGCACTGATTCAACGGGCATGTTGAATACATCGTCATATCTGCTGAGTAGTTGTTCTTTGGACAGGGGTCCATGCTGGACATGCTCCACAATGTGCAGGTCATTTGGTACAGTGAACTGCATCAGTCCCAGGCATTCGCATGTAGAGCCTGAGAGGAGAGGATGTTGACTGGTTTTCACAATCTCAAACTCCAGCTTGTGTTTGTGTCCCCGAATAACACATTCGGTCTCAAAGGTGCCCATAGAGCTCATTAGCTCTCCTGAGTACAGCTTTAGTCTAGTATCGCTGGGCAATAGATGTATGTCAGGTGCCAGATTGATTTTGTCTTTGTAGCTCATTACGTTGCATGTAGCACCGGAATCCAGTTGACATTGTTGTTGCTTGTCGTGTAATCGTAGTGTCACAAACTATTTCTTCCCTCTTGAGTGTATAACCCCAATGGATTCATGCATGTAAATGTCACTTTCACTGTTCAGCTCTGAACATTGAGTGACATCATCAACACAGTGAATCTTGCCCTCACTCACCCTTCTTTTGCTTTTGAGACACACTTTTGCAAAGTGATTATTAGTTCCACAAGCTCTGCATGGTTTTCCGTAGGCAGGGCAGTGCTCTTTGCCACGTGTGTGTGTATTCCCACAGTATTTACATGCTACGGGGCTCTCTGTGTTCACCGTTTGTGGTGAATTACTCTGCCTCGATTGGTTTTGTGTGAATGTCTGCCTAGCAACAGCGTGAACAGTATCCACGTCGGAGCGTGGGGTTTCGATTTCCATTGCTCTCATTCTCATGTCAGTGACTTCAGCAGTGCGGCACATTTCGAAGGCAGTTACTAATGTTAAGCCTCTCTCTCTCAGTAGACGCCGGCGCGTATCCTCATTTGCAATTCCCAGTACTATTTTGTCACAAATCAATTCCTCTTTCAATCCCCCGTATTCACAAGTGGCGGATTTTTCTCTCAAACGGGTTACAAAGTTGTGTACTGACTCACCCTCTACCTGTTTGCAGCTTCCGAAAACAAACTGCTCGTAAATTACATTTCTGGCGGGTTTGAAGTAATTCTCCAATGCATCCAATATAGCCTTTGCATCACACTGTTGTCATGCTGTGAGGGTGAGATTGTGCCGGTAGATATGCCTGCATTCGCTGCCCATTAAACTCCTCAGAGTTGCCGCTTGTACCTCGTTGGGTTTCTCATGTAGACCGGTCGCCAGCGCATAGTCCTCGAATTCATCCCTGAAGTTGTCCCAATTAGTATTCCAGTCCCCTGTGAGAACCAAGGGATTTGGTGGCAGAATGTTCGCGCCATAGCGATGGAATAGGAGATTTCTTTGCCTTCAGTCATCGAGGTAGGTAGTGATGCTAGCTAGCCAGCTAACAACGAGTTGATCAGTATTGTGACTAGGAGTTGGAAACGGCGTGTGTTCGCATATGGAATGTAACTGCGCCTATAATGTACTTAGCTACAAAAATAACAAACGTGTGTTTTTCGAGTCACTTCTGATACCATGTTTCAGTTGGATATAGGAATAAAGACAGACACCAATGTCAAATTCAATAGCCTTGTTCATACATTGTACAAATCCCTACACGCGTAGTCCGGGGAACAGTCCGGCTAGTCGATTACCTATCAACTAGACTCCGTAACAGCTGCTAGAGGGATGAAGTTGCAAAAACACATACCATTCAATAAATCTAACTGCCTTAAACAGAGACTAAGTCAGACCGATAATTATTTTTGTCAATATTCTCTTAAAAAATTCAAATGTTATTTGTAACATGCGCCGAATACAACAGGTGTAGACCTGACAGTCAAATTGTCACGCCCTGGCCTTAGTTATCTTTGTTTTCTTTATTATTTTGGTTAGGTCAGGGTGTGACATGGGGGATTTATGTGTTTTTGTCTTGTCTAGGGGTTTTGTATGTTTATGGGGTGTTTTCTAGTCTAGGTGTTTGTATGTCTATGGTTGCCTAGATTGGTTCTCAATTAGAGGCAGCTGTTTATCATTGTCTCTGATTGGGAACCATATTTAGGCAGCCATATTCTTTAGGGATTTCGTGGGTTATTGTCTATGTGTTAGTTGCCTGTGGCTGCACTGTTATATATAGCGTCACGTTCGTTTTGTTGTTTTGTATTAGTTTGGTTAGTGTTTCTTCTTAAATAAATAGAAGTCCTCCTCTCTTCCACATTACGACGAACGTGACACAAATGCTTACTTACAAGCCCTTAACTAACAATGCTGTTCAAGAAATAAAGTTAGGAAAATATTTATTAAACAAACTAAAGTAAAAAAAATCTAATCACATCAAAGTAACAAGAAAATGACATAACAATAATGAGGCTATATTTATTTTATTTGACTTTTATTTAACTAGGCAAGTCAGTTTAGAACAAATTCTTATTTACAACGATGGCCTACCAAAAGGCCTCCTGCAGGGACGGGGACATGGGATTTAAAAAAATAAATACAATATAAATATCGGACAAAACACACATCACATCAAGAATGACAACACAACACTACATAAAGAAAGACCTAAGACAACAAAATAGCAAGGCAGCAACACATGACAACACAGCATGGTAGCAACACAAAACATGGTACAAACATTATTGGGCACAGAGAACAGCACAAAGGGCAAGAAGGTAGCGACAACAATACATCACACAAAGCAACCACAACTGTCAGTAAGAGTGTCCATGATTGAGTCTTTGAATGAAGAGATTGAGATAAAACTGTCCAGTTCGAGTGTTTGTTGCAGCTCGTTCCAGTATTCACTTCACGCTAGCTGCAGCGACAGTCGCTAGCTGCAGCGAACTGAAAAGAGGAGCAACCCAGGGATGTGTGTGCTTTGGGGACCTTTAACAGAATGTGACTGGCAGAACGGCTGTTGTATGTGGAGGATGAGGGCTGCAGTAATTATCTCAGATAGGGGGAGTGAGGCCTAAGAGGATTTTAAACATAGGCATCAACCAGTGTGTCTTGTGACGGGTATACAGAGATGCACAGTTTACAGAGGAGTATAGAGTGCAGTGATGTGATGTGTCCTATAAGGAGCATTGGTGACAAATCTGATGGCTGAATGGTAAAGAACATCTAGCCGCTCGAGAGCACCTTACCTGTCAATCTATAAATTATGTCTCCATAATCTAGCATGGGTAGGATGGTCATCTGAATCAGGGTTAGTTTGGCAGCTGGGGTGAAAGAGGAGCGATTACGATAGGGGAAACCAAGTCTAGATTTAACTTTATCCTGCAGCTTTGATATGTGCTGAGAGAAGGACAGTGCACCGTCTAGCCATACTCCCAAGTACTTGTATGAGATGACTACCTCAAGCTCTAAACCCTCAGAGGTAGTAATAACACCTGTGGGAAGAGGAACATTCTTCTTACCAAACCACATGGCCTTTGTTTTGGAGGTGTTCAGAACAAGGTTAAGGGTAGAGAAAGCTTGTTGGACACCAAGAAAGCTTTGTTTTAGAGGAAGTAACACAAAATCTGGGGAGGGGCCAGCTGAGTATAAGACTGTATCATCTGTAAATAAATGGATGAGAGAGCTTCCTACTGCCTGAGCTATGTTGTTGATGTAAATTGAGAAGAGCGTGGGGCCTAGGATCGAGCCTTGGAGTACTCCCTTGGTGACAGGCAGTGTCTGAGACAGCAGATTTTCTGACTTTAAACACTGCACTCTTTGAGAGAGGAAGTTAGCAAACCAGGCCAAAGACCCCTCAGAGACACCAATACTCCTTAGCCAACCCACAAGAATGGAATGGTCTACCATATCAAATGCTTTGGCCAATATACAGGGGGTACCGGTAGCAAGTCACGTTAGTCGAGGTAAATCCTGGATGTCCTTCTTGTTTACCTTTTAAATTGACGACGTTATTGTCCGGTTGAAATATTATCGATTATTTAGGCTAAAAACAACCCGAGGTTTGAATATAAACATCGTTTGACATGTTTCTATAAACTTTACGGATACAATTTGGATTTTTTTGTCTTCCTGTTTTGACTGCGTTTGAGCCTGTGGATTACTGAAGAAAACGTGCGAAGAAAACTGAGGTTTTTGGATATAAAGAGACTTTATCGAACAAAAGGAACATTTATTGAGTAAATGAATGTCTGCTGAGTGCAACCATATGAAGATCATCAAAGGTAAGGGATTAATTTTATCTCTATTTCTGACATGTGTAACTGTTCTACTTGGCTGGCTACTGTTTGTAATGATTTGTCTAGTGGGCTATGTTCTCAAATAATCTTTCGGTATGCTTTCGCCGTAAAGCATTTTTTAAATCTGACACCGTGGTTGGATTCACAAGAAGTGAATCTTTAAACCTATGTAAAATGTGACACTTTAGGGTCCATTCATTCAGACTGCTCTTACTTCTTCATTTTTCAGAATACAAGCCTGAAACAATTTCTAAAGACTGTTGACATCTAGTGGAAGGCATAGAAACTGCAATTAGAGTCCTAAGTCAATGGATACTGTAATGGCATTGAATAGAAAACTACAAAACCAAGAAAAACGACTTCCTGAATGGATTTTTCTCAGGTTTTCGCCTGCCAAATCAGTTCTGTTATACTCACAGACACTATTTTAACAGTTTTGGAAACTTTAGAGTGTTTTCTATCCAAATATACCAGTTATATGCATATCATATCTTCTGGGCCCGAGAAGCGTGCAGTTTAATTTGGGCATGCATTTCATCCAAAATTCCAAATCCTACCCTAGTGAAGTTAAAGTCCCCGGCCACTAGGAGTGCCGCTTCTGGATGAGGATTTTCTTCTTTGCATATCGCCTTATACAGCTCGTTGAGTGCAGTCTTAGTGCCAGCATCGGTTTGTGGTGGTAAATAGACGGCTACGAATAATATAGATGAGACCTCTCTCGGTAGAAAGAGTGGTCTACAGCTAATCATGAGGTATTCTACCTCAGGCGAGCAATACCTTGAGACTTCTTTAATAACAGACATCACGCACCAGCAGTTATTGACAAATAGACACACAACCCCGCCCCTCGTCTTACAAGAAGTAGCTGCTCTGTCCAGCCGATGCAAGGAGATTCCGATTCGTCGTTTAGCCACGTCTCGGTGAAACATAAGATATTACAGTTTTTAATGTCCAGTTGGTAGGATAGTCTTAATCGTAGATCATCCAGTTTGTTTTCCAATGATTGCACGTTCGCCAATAATACGGAGGGTAATGTGTGGTTTACCTACTCGTCGTTGAATTCTTCAAGCACTCCTTTGGGTTTAACATACAATACTGCCAATGTTTGATGCAGTTAACTGGAGAAATATCTATAACAACGCCTTTCAAGCTTTTACCCTGGGCAGGAAAATATCCCAGGTAGTAAGACTTCAGAGGCCTTTAAAGGATCGCTGCAGGGAGTTTCATAACTGGCGCCTTACTGTAGCTGAGGAACAAGTGTCCCAGGGGCAAACAGAGAAAAGCAAAACAACCTGAAACAAGACAAAACAAACAAAGCAAAACAACCTGAAACAAGCCAAATCAAACAAAGCAAAACAACCTAAAACAAGACAAGAGACAGGGCGGTGTATATCACAAAACAACTGGCAAATCAAATAACAGAGAAGGGTGTAGTCCCCTTTGGGAATTAGTTGTAAGTTGTATAAATTGTTAAAAACTAGAGAAACAGTCGCAGGTGTGGGGATGCTATGCAATGTTGGTTTCGCTATTTTGGAAAAAGATACAACAATTCCATAATCCACTGCAGATGTCTGTCAACACACTCTATCAGACGGCACTGTCTAGTTCCACCTGTGAGAGATGGAGAAATCAGTATGGTTGTCTGTTTGCTGACCGGAGTGTCTTCAACACCCGTTGTTTTAACGTCCCCCTAGCAACTTGTAATAACCATGCAGAAGAGCCACCCAACTGACTGGCCCCTAAACGTCTTGTGACATCTTTCATCAACAGTCTCCTCTCAGCTGTTTGTGGTTATCTGTTCATAGCCAGAGGGACTGAACTGAAGAGACAGGACTTCCTTCCTGTTGGTGTGTCATTATGTCTTTCCTCTGAGTCTGGCTTCCCTGGTCAAAATATCTACCACACTCCATCTCAATCATCTCAAGTGGCTTCCTCTGCTCATCTCCTGTTTGAGTCTGCTTTCTTTCAAGCTACCGACCAACACTGCTACATCTCAATAATCCAAAGTGGCTTCCTTTCCTTGTCTCCTTTTTTAGTCTGCTTTCCTTGATGCTACCTACCAACATGGCTGCATCTTAATCATCTAAAGGGGCTTCCTCGTCTCCATCTGCACTAGTATGAGAAGACAAACCAAGTAAAAGCCTTACAGCAGTGGGACTTGTTTTCTTCTGTCCAGCATGCAGGTAAAGGAGAGGAGACAAGGAGAGTGAATCTGTTTAGATTATTTGAGAGGCTGCCCACAACAACCTGAGAAGACTTCTCTAGGTTTCTCTCTCTCTCACTTCCTTGCCAAATCTGTTCTAGAACCATCCTCTCAGACGATAGCCGTGTTCTATAATTGGCTTCTCAGATGACAGCACATGTCAAAGTTGCCGTTGTCATTAGAATCATCAGCTCATAGTTATTCATAGAATAATCTCTGCCATGGATATATATAAAATTAGCTCTTTATATTGGTCAGTGTTACTTATCTCCAGGCTCCCTCATCATTCATTCATTCCCTCATGAAAAATATATTACATTAGTTATTCATTCCTGGATCTCTCATTCAGTGTATTCACCTCCCCACAATAGGGTTTTCATTAGAGCAATGTTCTCATTACAGCTACTCATCAAAGGGATGGGAAGACATTGAACATTTACTAACACTGCCCTCATCATTCAAACCATAGGTTCAGATATGACTCACACTACATGTGAAATCAATCATCGCTGAGGTTGCTGGTGCCAGAAATAGACTTTGCTGACGCTGTGTTATGTACCTGACTTTATCAGGTAGTGGATGGATGTGACTTAAAACTGATTGAGATGTCCCTTAGTAGCAACGCTGTGTAACCTCTTGGCCTTCATTTGATCATTCATGCAGAGTCTGCCACGTAGAGGCCAAATCATGATTTCATTAATGATGATTCAGACCTGACAGATTATAACCTCATGATGACGCAGGTTAGGAAAGGCAGGGTAAGATACAGACTGGAAAGTGTTGTTACAAAAGCACTGTCTCTACACTCACACTCTTAGAAAAAACAGCGATATCTAGAACCTAAAAGGGTTCTTTGGCTGTCCACATAGGAGAACCCTTTGAAGAACAATTTTTGGTTCCAGGTAGAACCCTTTTTGTTCCAGGTAGAACCCTATTGGTTCCAGGTATAACCTTTTGGGGTTCCATGTAGAACCCTTTCCACAGAGGGTTTTACATGGAACCCAAAATGTTTCAACCTGGATCCAAAAGGGTTCTCCATGGAACCAAAAAGAGATCTCCTATGGGGACAACCGAAGAACCCTGTTGGAACCCTTTTTTCTAAAAGTATAGTCTCTCGACCAGATTCTCAAAGACAACTTAATTAACCCAATTAATTAAAATGGAGATCCTAGAGTTGCTTATGACTGAGATGTTACAACTGCGAATTGCTGCTGTGATTACTAGAGCAACATCCCAACCTTCTCTCTAAAACTATTGACGGATCTGGTACAGGACAAAGATAGGAAGAGATCCATATCACAACCTGGTTGGCCTACACCTGCTGAAAATATTTCAGGCAGTCTACGGGCTCCGAGTGGCGCAGCGGTCTAAGGCACTGCATCTCAGTGCTAGAGGCTTCATTAGAGACCATGGTTCGATTCTAGGCTGTATCACAACCGGCTGTGATTGGGAGTCCCATAGGGAGGCACACAACTGGCCCTGCGTCGTCCGGGTTAGGGTTTGGCCAGGAGTAGGCCGTCATTGTAAATAAGAATTTGTTCTTAACTGACTTTCCTAGTTAAATAAAGGTTCAATAAATACAAATTATAACCTGTCAAAACAGGCCTCAATATTCATTGTATTAAAACACAAAGCTAAATGGGTGCATTCACAAATGTTGATCTTCTCTCAGAAATCATAATCTCTATGACAGGCCCAAGCTAGACAGACAGATAATAGCAGCCCAGAGATGTTTCATGTCACCCCCCTATCATGATGTCTTTGCTGGCCCAATCCTATATGGCAGAGGACCCAAATGTAACTATGAGCCATTTCTTCATTTGGCCTTGAATTTAACTCTGGTTATAGATCAAGAGATATGAGTTGGGAAACAGTTTGCATAAAGTTGCCCTTCTGCAATCTGTAACTATATAGTATTGTCTAATTACTCAGCTAGTACTACACTGTAATTGTAGACACAGTGCATAAAACAACTAATTAAACTAGAATTGAAGCAAGTGGCCAAGTACTTTCTACATTGGTTACTAGTACAGTTACTGTGTAGTTATTTGGTAATTACGCAAGTGAATTCAATTTCTATTTAACTAGGTATCAGTGTAACTTAATGTAAGGGTTGACCAGGAGTTTTAGGCTACAGTGAGAAATAATACAGTAAGGTATGATGATGGTGCTGATGTGATAGAGAACAAAAATCATCTTTAAACTGTCCAGGTCTGGTCAGCCACTGTGAGCTACTTTACCTGTGCCAAATAACATGTTTTATATAAATTATACAGATCTGTATTTTATCTACCCAGTTAGCCAACATAAATACAACTTTCTGGTCATCATGGTCTCATTGCGTCTCATGAAATGATAGCAGGTAAACAAGGCAAATCACACAGGTCAATAGACTATGTGACAGCGATCGGATTATATGAAACGTAATCCGTTAACCTGCGCACAATGTCAACACTCACCTTCCCTCCACGACGGCGTATCTTCTCCAAAGCAAAAAGTATAAAACAGGTTCCTATCTGTCACAGCTATGTTCTTGTGAAATTAGGCTACACCAATACTTGTCCCCTCTTTGAAGTTATTGCAGATTCAAACTTCAAATAATACGCAAATGTGTGGTTTCTGGTTATGTTGGCAACCCATCTAATGACAAAACATCAAAATGAATTAAACTAAACGCAGAGCGAATTATATTTCAAATGACAATGTCCGAAGTTATTTTTCCTTAAATTCAAAGAAAATTACTCACAGGACTGTGACTCACCGACTATTTACACACTTCGCAGATCAGGAGAGAGCCTTAATCCATTCGACACGGTGTGGGTGGAGCTGCAGTGTATCCTCTGCAATGCCCTGGTTCGGGGTAGAGGGCGTTAGAAACTAGTGACACAATGAGCATCGGAGGTATGATCAACTGAATGAGGTCTACACGTTGGATAGGTAAATAAAAGTGCACACTGTAAACGACATATTCCAATAATGACTAAATAACTCAATTGTCAATTATTTTTTCCATAGGTTCCCTACAAGGATCAAATTCCTAATCAGGGCCAGATTAATCCAGGCCCGTAGGAGGCCCAAGAAGCAGCTAAAAATAAAATAAAATGTTAAACTAATACATCAAGAATATAACACTGAGTGTACAAAACATTAGAAACATGCTATTTCCATGGCATAAACTGAACTGGTGAAAACTAGGATCCCTTATTGATGTCACCTGTTAAATACACTTCAATCAGTGTAGATGAAGGGGAGGAGACAGGCTAAAGAAGGATTATTAAACCTTGAGACAATTGAGACATGGGTTGTGTATGTGTGCCATTCAGAGGGTGAATGGGCAAGACCAAGGTTTGAAGTGCCTTTTCACGCTCAACAGTTTCCCAGGTGTATCAAGAATAGTCCACTTCACACAACTGTGGGAAGAATTGGAATCAACATGGGCCAGCATCAATGTGAAATGCTTCCAGCACCTTCTAGAGTCCATGCCCAATGAATTGGGGCAGTTCTAAGGGCAAACAATGTACAACTCAATATTCGGAAGGTGCTTTGAACACTCAGTGTATGTATGATATACATTTGAAGTAAGAAGTTTACATACACTTAGGTTGGAGTCATTAAAACTAGTTTTTCAACCACTACATAAATTTCTTGTTAACAATCTATAGTTTTGGCAAGTCGTTTAGGACATCTACTTTGTGCATGACACAAGTCATTTTTCCAACAATTGTTTACAGACAAATTATTGCACTTATAATTCACTCCATCACAATTCCAGTGCATCAGAAGTTTACATACACTAAGTTGACTGTGCCTTTAAACAGCTTGGAAAATTCCAGAAAATTATGTCATGGCTTTAGAAGCTTCTGATAGGCTAATTGACATAAGTTGAGTCAAATGGAGGTGTACCTGTGGGTGTATTTCAAGGCCTACCTTCAAACTCAGTGCCTCTTTGCTTGACATCATGGGAAAATCAAAAGAAATCAGCCAACACCTCCGAAAAAAATGGTAGACCTCCACAAGCCTGGTTCATCCTTGGTTGCAATTTCCAAACACCTGAAGGTACCACGTTCATCTGTACAAACAATAGTACGCAATTATAAACACCATGGTACCACGCAGACGTAATACCGCTCAGAAAGGAGATGCATTCTGTCTCCTAGAGAGGAATGTACTTTGATGCAAAAAGTGCAAATCAATCCCAGAACAACAGCAAAGACCTTGTGAAGATGCTGTAGGAAACAGGTAGAAAAGTATCTATATCCACAGTAAAACCAGTCCTATATCGACATAACCTGAAAGGCTGCTCAGCAAGAAAGAAGCCACTGCTCCAAAACCACCATAAAAAAAGCCAGACTACGGTTTGCAACTGCACATGGGGACAAATATCAAACTTTTTGGACAAATGTCCTGGTCTGATGAAACCAATATAGAACTGTTTGGCCATAATGACCATCGTTATGTTTGGAGGAAAAAGGGGGAGGCTTGCAAGCCGAAGAACACCATCCCAACCATGAAGCACGGGGGTAGCAGCATCATGTTGTGGGGTTGCTTTGCTGCAGGAGGGACTGGTGCACTTCACAAAATGCATGGCATCATGAGGAAGAAAAATTATGTGGATATATTGAAGCAACATCTGAAGACATCAGTCAGGAAGTTAAAGCTTGGTCGCAAATTGGTCTTCCAAATGGACAATGACCCCAAGCATACTTCCAAAGTTGTGGCAAAACGGCATAAGGACAACAAAGTCAAGGTATTGGAGTGGTCATCACAAAGCCCTGACATCAATCCTCTAAAAAATTTGTGGGCAGAACTGAAAAAGCGTGTGCGAGCAAGGAGGTCTACAAACCTGACTCAGTTACACCAGCTCTGTCAGGAGGAATTGGCCAAAATTCACCCAATTTATTGTGAGAAACTTGTGGAAGGCTACCCAAAACGTTTGACCCTAAGACAGGGAATTTTTACAAGGATCAAATGTCAGGAATTGTGAAGAACGGAGTGTAAATGTATTTGGCTAAGGTGTATGTAAACTTCCGACTTCAACTGTATTCTATATACAGTATATATCAGTGTTCCCCAACTGGTGGCCCGTGAGCCGAATTTGGCCCTTAAGTTTTCTGAGCAAAAAATACTATGGCAATTTCACTGTTAAATGTATGGGTGTGCTAACAATGGCTGCCAGTCCTGACTGCCATCTAGTGATTATATTTCTATGGTTGTTCTCAAGAAAAATGTACAGTTTGGAAAGCAAATGTTTAAAGCTGAAAAGAGAAGACTAATCTGTCTGTAGAACCAACAGAACATTTTATTTTCTCAACAACTCCCAATTTTTAACAGCACTGTTTTTCAAAGTAGCTCATCTTTAGAAAGGCTATTGCCACGATGAGGGCATCAGCCGTCACTGTGAGGAGCCTATGACTTAATCTTTGTTATTAGGTGAGTCAGTGCGCCATTGGCAATGTTAATTAGTAGCCTACTGTAGCCTATATTCAGACCCCTTGACTTTTTCCACATTTTGTTATTTTACAGCTCTGTTCTAAAATGGATTAAATAGATTTTCCCTCGTCAATCTTCACACAATACCCCATAATGACAAAGTAAAAACAGGTTTTTAGAAATTTTCGCAAATGTTTATTAAAAAAATAAAACACTGAATTATCACATTTACGTAAGTATTCAGAACCTTTACTCAGTACTTTGTTGAAGCACCTTTGGCAGCAATTACAGCCTCGAGTCTTCTTTGGTATGACGCTACAAGCTTGGCAAACCTGTATTTGGGGCGATTCTCCCATTCTTCTCTGCAGATTCTCTAAAGCTCTGTCAGGTTGGATGGGGAGCGTCGCTGCACAACTATTTTCAGGTTTCTCCAGAGATGTTCGATCAGGTTCAAGTCCAGGCTCAGGTTGGGCCACTCAATGACATTCAGAGACTTGTCCCGAAGCCACTCCTGCGTTGTCTTGGCTGTGTGCTTAGCGTCATTGTCCTGTTGGAAGGTGAACCCTTTCCCCAGTCTGAGGTCCTGAGCGCTCTGGAGCAGGTTTTCATCAAGCATCTCTCTGTACTTTGCTCTGTTCATCTTTCCCTCGATCCTGACTAGCCTCCCAGTCCCTGCTGCTGAAAAACATCCCCACACCCTTCACCTTCGGGATGGTGCCAGGTTTCCTCCGGACGTGACGCTTGGAATTCAGGCCAAACAGTTCAATCTTGGTTTCATCAGACCAGAGAATCTTGTTTCTCACGGTCTGAGAGTCTTTTAGGTGCCTTTTGGCAAACTCCAAGCGGACTGTCATCTGCCTTTTACTGAGGAGTGGCTTCAGTCTGGCCCCTCTACCATAAAGGCCTGATTGGTTGAGTGCTGCAGAGATGGTTGTCCTTCTGGAAGGTTCTCCCATCTCCACAGAGGAACTCTGGGGCTCTGTCAGAGTGACCATCGGGTTCTTGGTCACCTCCCTGACCAAGGCCCTTCTCCCCCGATTGTTTAGTTTGGCCGGGTGGCCAGCTATATGAAGAGTCTTGGTGGTTCCAAACTTCTTCCATTTAACCTCTACGGGATCGGTGTCTATAAACCGGTACGGTTGTTGCTAAAGTGCGCTAATGTGTCCAATTTACATTAGCTATTACAGTGAAAAGATACCACGCTATTGTTTGAGGAGAGTGCACAACAACAAAACACTTTTATCACGTCAACTTGTTTGATACATTCACCTCTGAAGGTAAATAATGTAAATAATGTACAATTTGATACATTCACCTCTGAAGGTAAATAATGTACTTACGTTCAGTAATCTTGCTCTGATTTGTCATCCTGAGGGTCCCAGAGATAAAATGAAGAATAGTTTTGTTTGATAAAATCAATTTCTATATTCAAATGTAGGAACTGGGTTCTACAGTTTGAACCCCTGCTGTCTCTGGCCCCACACCCACCCCTAGACATGTGAAGGTTAGTGTTTTTTCTGTAGGGAAGCTAATTATCCATCATGTATGACATTCCTGGATGTGTGTAAACTTAAATTTTCCATTACCATAGCATTTTTGTATGTTCTCTATACTTATGAACTTGAAAATGTATCAATTGACCAATTCGGCACATTTGGGCAAACTCCTGGCAGACTATATTGTAGGAATATAATACTTCTCTGGATCAGTCTGAAACTTTGCACAACACTGCTACCACCTGGTGGTCAAAATCTAAAATTACACAAACTCCTTTCTCTTGCATTTCAAATATCATGGAAGAAAAAAATAAATTGAAAATGCATGTTTTTTTTGTTTTATTATCTTTTACCAGATCTATTGTGTTATATTCTCCTACATTAATTTCACTTTCCTTTCAAATGGTATCAAGAATATGCATGTCCTTGCTTCAGGTCCTGAGCTACAGGCAGTTACATTTGGGTATGTCATTTTAGGCGTAAATTGAAAAAAACAGGTCCGATCCTTAGAATGATGGAGGCCACTGTGTTCTTGGGGTCCTTCAATGCTGCAGATATTTTTTGGTACCCTTCCCCAGCTCTGTGCCTTGACACAATTCTGTCTCGGCCCTCCACGGACAATTCCTTCGACCTCATGGCTTGGTCTTTGCTCTGACATGCACTGTCAACTCTGGGACCTTATATAGACAGGTGTGTGCCTTTCCAAATTATGTGCAATCAATTGAAGGATGATCAATGGGTGTGAATAATTACGTAAATGAGGCATTTCTGTTTTTTTTTATTTATACATTTGCAAAAATGTCTAAAAACGTGTTTTCGCTTAGTCATTATGGGGTTATTTTGTGTAGATTGCTGAGGATTTTTCAAATATTTAATCCAATTTAGAATAAAGCTGTAACGTAACAAAATGGTCTGAATACTTTCCGAATGCACTGTACATATATATAAAAAATAAAAAGCCCTGGGCCCGTGGTTTCTTAATCCGGCCCTGTTCCTAATCATGGTAGATGGTGATTTTCACTGTTGAATTTGATGCCCATGCCTTAATCGACTGTACTATTTGTGTATGGTACCTCCAGTACCTCGGCGTTACTCTGGACCCTGATCTCTCTTTTGACGAACATATCAAGACTGTTTCAAGGACAGCTTTTTTCCATCTACGTAACATTTAAAAAATCAGAAACTTTCTGTCCAAAAATGATGCAGAAAAATTCATCCATGCTTTTGTTACTTCTAGGTTAGACTACTGCAATGCTCTACTTTCCGGCTACCCGGATAAAGCACTAAATAAACTAAATACGGCTGCTAGAATCCTGACTAGAACCCAAAAATGTTATCATATTACTCCAGTGCTAGCCTCCCTACACTGGCTTCCTGTTAAGGCAAGGGCTAATTTCAAGGTTTTACTGTTAATCTACAAAGCGTTACATGGGCTTGCTCCTACCTATCTTTCCGAGTTGGTCCTGCCGTACATACCTACACGTACGCTACGGTCACAAGATGCAGACCTCCTAATTGTCCCTAGAATTTCTAAGCAAACAGCTGGAGGCAGGGCTTTCTCCTATAGATCTCCATTTTTATGGAATGGTCTGCCTACCCATGTGAGAGATGCAGACTCGGTCTCAACTTTTAAGTCTTCACTGAAGACTCATCTCTTAAGTGGGTCATATGATTGAGTGTAGTCTGGCCCAGGAGTGTGAAGGTGAACGGAAAGGCTCTGGAGCATCGAACCGGCCTTGCTGTCTCTGCCTGGCCGGTTCCCCTCTCTCCACTGGGATTCTCTACCTCTAACCCTATTACAGGGGCTGAGTCACTGGCTTACTGGTGCTCTTTCATGCCGTCCCCCTTGGGTTGTGCCGTGGCGGAGATCTTTGTGGGCTATACTCGGCCTTGTCTCAGGATGGTAAGTTGGTGGTTGAAGATATCCCTCTAGTGGTGTGGGGGCTGTGCTTTGGCAAAGTGGGCGGGGTTATATCCTTCCTGTTTGGCCCTGTCCGGGGGTATCATCGGATGGGGCCACAGTGTCTCCTGACACCTCCTGTCTCAGCCTCCAGTATTTATGCTGCAGTAGTTTATGTGTCAGGGGGCTAGGGTCAGTTTGTTATATCTGGAGTACTTCTCCTGTCTTATCCGGTGTCCTGTGTGAATTTAAGTATGCTCTCTCTAATTTTCTCTTTCTCTCTTTCTTTCTCTCTCTCGGAGGACCTGAGCCCTAGGACCATGCCTCAGGACGACCTGGCATGATGACTCCTTGCTGTCCCCAGTCCACCTGGTCATGCTGCTGCTCCAGTTTCAACTGTTCTGCCTGCGGCTATGGAACCCTAACCTGTTCACCGGACGTGCTACCTGTCCCAGACCTGCTGTTTTCAACTCTCTCGAGACCGCAGGAGCGGTAGAGATACTCTTAATGATCGGCTATGAAAAGCCAACTGACATTTACTCCTGAGGTGCTGACTTGCTGCACCCTCGACAACTACTGTGATTATTATTATTTGACCATGCTGGTCATTTATGAACATTTGAACATCTTGGCCATGTTCTGTTATAATCTCCACCCGGCACAGCCAGAAGAGGACTGGCCACCCCTCATAGCCTGGTTCCTCTCTAGGTTTCTTCCTAGGTTTTGGCAGTTCTAGGGAGTTTTTCCTAGCCACCGTGCTTCTACACCTGCATTGCTTGCTGTTTGGGGTTTTAGGCTGGGTTTCTGTATAGCACTTTGAGATATCAGCTGATGTACGAAGGGCTATATAAATAAATTTTATTTTATTTTATTTGATCCAGTAATCAGGATGGCTGGCCTACTACAGGTGCCATCAAGCACCAACCCCTGATACAGCTCGGAGGCATTGAGCCAACACCAGGCACAGGGAGTGACATCCAACAGGATATCTATTTCAGGCCTAACAGCCACAGATTAACCCCTGGCTTGGAAGATGATTGCGTCAATTCCCTCTAATCTTGTGCAACTGACAAGTGGAGTTAATTTACTTTAGCATACTGTACAGTAGGTGACCAGAGACTCTGTGAATCTGTGTCTGTCTCTGAGAGCACTCTGCTGGAGATTGACTGCAAGAATTTATAAGGCGGTGTACAAGGAGTTTATAAACTGTAACTGTTAATTACTGTTACTTTTAAATATATAGATAGTTTCTAAGTCTATAAACAATGGTTGAAATTGTGTGACTGTCATTGGATAAAAAAAACAGATATCTAAATGCTATAATCAAGTGGAGATTAAAAAATATATAATAATTGTGCAACAGAGCTCATGGCTGAACATTCCCTAGCATTTGGTAGTCCCTGGTGGTGAATCATAATCGTCTCCTCTCTCTATAAGTCCCTGATCCCTGCTCTGTCATGATCATGGCACATTAGCAGATTTTCATCCACCAGAGGATGCTATTGCCATCTGTAGCTCACTTTGCTCACTTGAGGGCCTCTCTCTAAAACATTTGTCCAGTTCCAAATGTACACTAGCCCTTACTCCTACGCACAACGCCTGAAAGTATTGGCAAGATGTATGTCAGCAATATGACCAAAAACTTACAAAAGATTCTGCATGATACAAATCTTCTACACAAACTCTACTCATTAGTGCAGTGGTCTTCAATCATGGTTCGAAAGACCCACAGTGTGTGCAGGATTTTGCTCTAGCCCAGCAGTAACACACCTGATGTCAACTTACCCCCTGATTAACTGACTCAGATTCATTAGTATGGGGCTGGAACAAAAGTCTGCTCACCTGGCAGTGGGTCTTCAGGAACATGATTGAAGAACACTGCATAAATAGGATCAGAATAAACTGTAACAGTATATCTCTGCACACTTCCACTCTTTCCAGACAGGCACTAAACTACTGTACCAGAGTTTATACAGTGAATCACATCTTTGAGTGGGTTTGGCAATAGTTGGTGAGAGTTAAACAGCTGAAGGTTGCATCAGCATGCAGGGCAACATTACTGAGGTCTTACATCATGAGAATATCAGGCACATTTCTATTTCTAAAGGAAGAAACCCTCTGTGACCCTGCTTCCTCTTACAGAGAGCTCGTATTTGAGAGAAAAGTCAAGGTTTGTGGTCCCGTGTGGCTCAGTTGGTAGAGCATGGCGCTTGCAACGCCAGGGTTGTGGGTTCAATTCCCACGGGGGGACCAGGATGAATATGTATGAACTTTCCAATTTGTAAGTCGCTCTGGATAAGAGCGTCTGCTAAATGACTTAAAAATGTAAAAAAATGTAAAAAAATAAATAAAATGTAATAAGTTAAGCTGAAGTGCTGAACGAATTGTAGGGTAACTGAAACCACATGGCTTTGGCAGTTTTTCACATGAATGCTTATTTTCCCCCCTCCATGATCAGCATCTCCATCCCTCTGCTACATGGTATTTCTGGATGTGGAACCAAGGCAGGTCATCACAGGAACCTGGACAACATGGAGACGGATATACGTTCTGTTCCACTGCCCCTTTTTCCTACTGTTTGTTGATGTGATTCCCATGCTGCCATTGTTGCTATTGTTACATGCATCTTGACATGCAGTATTGTGCAGGCAGTAACCAACATGAGCTATTAAGTCCTCAGTGAAGGTATACAATACAATACAGCATAGGAGGTTGGTGGCACCTTAATTGGGGAGAACAGGCTCGTGGTAATGGCTGGAGCAAAATAAGTGGAATGGCATCAAATACATAAAACACATGGTTTCCATGTATTTGTCATTCCATTTGCTTCGTTCTGGCCATTATTATGAGCCGTTCTCCCCTCAGCAGCCTCCTGTGCAATACAGTAATCTATTAATGACAGAGAACATTGTGTTTCGCATTGCCTATAAGATCTTAGTTGGAGACTGCACTATATAGCCCTTTATATACTGTACACAGCCTTACCACAATTAAACCATTCATGGATTGGTCTGTAAACATTTGTAGAAATATGCAGAAAAGGCACACGATGTTTAAAACCATTACAATATCTTAAGAGGGTCTGTTCCATCAGTTTTACCATTATGTCTCTCCTACAGATGTAGGATGGATCTTAATGTAACCAGTTTTTCACAACAGGAAAATAAGCCTGCAGAAACAGGAAATTATAAATATTGTGTGGATTATAATTAATGGGCATTTTTGTAGGGGTTGATAAATTTTTAGTTAGGGCAAAACTTTAGAAGCCTTGAATACACTGCAAATGTGCATTTCCAGCTGTGCAGGACATTTCCTGCAACAACAGGGTGACCAAATTGAGATCCTACTTCTGTATCTGCCGTTAATCAGTGACAGTGAGTTTGAGTTTAATAAAAATACATCTGAACTGTATAGATGTTCGAAGTCCCGTCTCTTGGCTAGCTGAGCTGCAAGCCTTAGCAACAGAGTTAATTGAAGCTGCCTGGCCCTATATGCACGCAAAACTAAACCAATGCTGCCCTCAGGCAGTATATCAGGCCAACCTATTCTTCTGAGACAAAGAGCCAGTTTGGAATTTAGCTATGTAATACAAAAGCATGTAGCCAAGTGCTATGCTTTTTCATGTTGAGGGTGGAGATGTGGTGTGGGTGAGTGGGGTTACTTCTTTTGTACTCAGACCAATGTTGGCTCTATGTAAATTGTTAATTTATCTAAACATCAACAGAACATGTGTCTTATGCATAGCCTTTTCACTCTAGCAGTGCTGAGGCATAGCCAATGTAATGTGACCTAATTTCTAACATGATGTCACAAATCCCTTGGCACCAAACACTGGGCTACTGTGGCATGTTGAGTGATTTCCTAAACTTTATTGCTCTTCAGCAGAAACAATCCATGTTTAAGAGTGCCTGAATAGATTTTTCGAAAGGGAATAATCAGATACACTGCATGCATGTCCACAATGACATGTTGTTCATTTTGGGGAAAAGTGAGTCAGTTAGACACCAGGGGATAATTTAACAATTTGGCATGGCTAGGCAGACCAGGCAGGGGGGCTTGAATGGACACATTCCCCATCCTGCATCCCACGCTATCAGTCTCTCAAATCAGACAGACACAACCACAGATGTGGCACTAAGACGGGGGAGGAGGAGGAAGAAAAAACTGTCAAATCTTCACAACTTGCAAGCAAAATGTACGAATCATAACAATTATAATACCAACGTTTTTTCTACCCCCTAACAATTATTATTCTTCGGTCTCATGGAATTTTTGATTTTCAATGACCTACTTAGAAAACTTCCCTGCAACTCTGTTTGCAGTAGGTAATCCAAACAGATGGCACTATTATTCATTTTATGTTGTTTGCCATCTGCGTCTGACTTTAATGTACCCAGCCCGCTATACACTCGTGTCTACCAGGGACCAGCTCATACATAAAGCATCATCCATTCAGGCTGCAAAGGCGTCAATTTCCTCCTTAACTTGATTTAATGGCACACACAAAAACTAGGAAAATATGTGTACTGTCTTAATAAAACACAATTTCCCACCACTATTTTATGATTTTCTGACAATTTACAGATGTTGCACACTGTGTTCAGTCAAGCAGTCTGTTGTTTACCCCTGGCTTAAAGCGGTGTGCAACATCTAGAAATTGTCAGAAAATCTGAAAATGGAATTGGAAAATGTTGTGTTATTAAGACAGTATGCATATTTTCCACGTTTTTTTAGGCAGGAGGGCCATTAATACAAAATAATGTTTCTTTATGATGCATGGTCTAAAACTGTGTACAGTATATTACAGTAGCAACATTTGAGAATACAGAACTATGAACTTTATAGAAACTCTGCCAGATGTCTGTCTGCAGTGTGAATGATCTTTCAGTGTGTCTCAGGCTTTAGGACCTGGAGGGGGAAAGTCCCACTTACATAGCTGCTCAACAGATACTGTGGGAGGGCCCAGTGCTACTCACTGTGCATTGAAAATCACTGTACATCATTAACATTTTCCATTCCTCAACTTCCAGAATATTTCCCCCACGGTTTGTAGACCAGCTGAAGGATCGTGTGGAAGCTAAGAGAGAAATTAGAGGAAAACTGCTGAAAGAGCCTGGTAAGTTAAAAGGGGATGCGATGGGAGGGGGAGGGGGCTGGACTTGTGTTAACTGCAGGAAAACTTCTGACCAGGAATCTGAAAAGTCCCTCCATTTTGGGCTTATAAATTATTTTTGCGAATTTAGTTCTCTATTACAATACAGCTTCATGTGATTGAGCATGTGCAGGCCAGTTGAAAGGAAACATAAAACATGCTAAAACATACTTCTTCCTCCCAACTTCACTGTTCACACTTAATGAATGGGTCACATAACAGTGAAAATGCTATAATGATCAAATAAAAGTGATGGTTAATTAACAGTGGCAATGCTGCTTTGAATTGTGTCATGTCTGAGGAAGCCTATCTAATTAGTAGCGGTCCCACCCAGCAACAGACTCTTGTGCTCTGATCTGAGTCACAGTTGCCTCTGCCAGGGGGCATCTCACTTTACTTGGTCAATTGAACACATGCTGTGTGGTGGTAGAGAGTGTAGAGAAAGTATCAGATAGATTATCAGAAGAAATGAGCTGTGTAATTTATAAACATATGTTCAGACAGATATTAATGACGATGCACGGAACTGTAAACCAGCATATTTCTCCTCCTCTAAACTTTCTCTCACACTGGTTTCTGTCCAATAAGATGAGACCGTCATTGCCGGTATTTGTACGTGCCAGGATGTTTCTTAGTTATGACTTATAAGGGCATTGAATTACGCCCGATGTCCACCAGATGCATATGCATTTTGTTTTGCCGGATGTCTGGCCCATATTTTCCGTACTTGACACACATGTGTTTCGCTTTTCAACTAGCTAAAACCTAGCTAGTTGGAGTCAGTGTGTTTACCTCCATTTGTACCACCGCATGGTAAAGCAAAGCA
Source organism: Salvelinus alpinus (assembly GCF_045679555.1). NCBI lineage: Eukaryota > Metazoa > Chordata > Actinopteri > Salmoniformes > Salmonidae > Salvelinus > Salvelinus alpinus. Next base: position 88,423,753 of record NC_092086.1, read on the forward strand.
CAAGTTGAAAATATTGAAAACATGCAGTACACAGACAGTTGTGGACTGCTTCATTCACAATGAAGAGTTTGATGCATCTGGTGGACATGAGCCGTTAGCTTGTGCTGTGATTTGTAATTATGCATGCAGAATCAAAATAATAGGTAATGCAAATTTAGAATGTACTGGAATAATTTGTAGTTCCAACAAAACTTCTAAAGGCATCATTCTTACAGTAAAGATCAAACTTTATGTTTAGTACTGAAAAATGTGAAACCTCACGCCCGCTTAAGGTCACTCATTCCAGGCCTCAGAGGATGCATAGCATCCTTTTGTTTAGACTTCATGGCTTAGCCTGATCATGTTGCTACTTGTCTGCTACCGTAAGCCTCCTGCAGGGCAACACAGAGCAGAGAGAGATAAATAAAAAGTGATTGGTCCCCCAAATGAAGAGAGAGCTTGATATAAATTTCCATTTTCTTCTTAAGAGAACTTGTATTCTTCATTCAGTAGCTAATGGCCCTCAGTAGTTGCTGTAGAATTATTCCACTTAGAATGTTGACGACTGTTTCATCTTCTAGGCGTTTTACAGCTGCAGTGTCAACGTGGCTCTTGAGTCTTGCCTTGAATGTCTACTTGGAGACTCTCCATTGGCACAGTCAACCCTGCTCTCAGATTCTCTACCAATGAATTCAGGTCTATAATTACATTACAGACTGCATAATGAAAGCTTAGTATACCACACAGCATGTCCATTCTGCATCATCCAGGTTGAATAAAAGAGAATGTGGTATTCCTCTTGAATCTCAGCAAAGTGTTTGAGAAGTGCGTTATCTCCTTAACTCATGCTATCACTGGCAAGAGCAAGGAGAGAAGTCCCACAAGAGGTTCTGTATTCAAAATCCAGGACAAATTTTATTTAATTTGCCTCTAACACCTGGGATTTGAGACTCTGTTGCTCTGTAATCGATATGATTCTCCATAAGGAAGTCCACTGTATAAATCTAACACATACACCTTTTCCATGTCCCCTCAAGTCTCTACTGATTCGGTTGACACCATGTGGGTGACTAACCTGTTAGCCATGGCCCTATTGGCCACTGCAGCCTCAGCTGCCACCGCCGCCTCGGCAGACAAGGTCCTGAGCAACCACGCCACCCTGTTGGCTGACAACAGCGCCAGCCTGGCGTTCAGCCTCTACCAGAACATAGCCAAGGAAAAGGACCTAGAGAACATCCTCATCTCCCCGGTGGTGGTGGCCTCTTCCCTGGGCCTGGTGGCACTCGGGGGCAAGGCTTCCACCGCCTCCCAGGTCAAGACCGTGCTGAGCGCTAACAAAGTGAAGGACGAGCAGCTGCACGCTGGCCTGGCCGAGCTCCTGGAGGAGGTCAGCGACTCCAAGGCCCGTAACGTCACCTGGAAGATCAGCAACCGCCTATACACCCCCAGCTCTGTCAACTTTGCAGATGCCTTTGTCAAGAGCAGCAAGAAGCACTACAAATATGACCACACAAAGATAAACTTCAAGAACAAGAAGAGCGCTGTGAAGTCCATCAATGCTTGGGCGGCCAAATTCACCGATGGCAAGCTGCCCGAGGTAACCAAGGATGTGGAGAAGACCGATGGGGCCATGATCATCAACGCCATGTTCTTCAAACGTGAGTTCTCTCTTACAAAGGACCAGAATCTTTTAGATTCACTCTTCTCTCTTTCGCTTAGTTGATTTACTCATTCATATATTTACAGTATAATTGTATTTTACTTTATATCTGAACAGCCCATTGGGATGAACAGTTCCACCATAAGATGGTGGACAACCGTGGCTTCCTGGTGTCTCACACTCACACTATTGGTGTACCCATGATGCACCGCACAGGTCAGCCCTCATTATAATATCATAAAGTACCTTTGAACTGAACTGGGGTGTTCTCATTTCAAAGTGAAGGAAGATGTAAAGAAATGCCCTAGAAATGTCTCTGTGTCTGTATCCATACTGACTGTACCTGCAGGTATCTATGGCTTCCACGAAGACACAGTGAATAAGCTGTTCATCCTGAGCATGCCCCTGGCCCATAAGAAGTCCAGCATGGTGTTCTTCATGCCCTACCACGTGGAGCCCCTGGAGAGGCTGGAGAAGCTACTGACCCGCAAGCAGCTGGAAGACTGGATGGGCAAGCTAAAGGAGACGGCTGTTGCTGTGTCTCTGCCCAAAGTCTGCATGGAAGTCAGCCACAACATTCAGGTACTGGAAATACCTAGAGATGACACAGGTCATTGTTTAAAACAACATTTATTAATCATTTTGTTAACTGTTTATAAGATACAAGTTTGAATAACAATAATTTTGTTAACTGTTTATGAGATACAAGTTTGAATAACAATCATTTTGTTAACTGTTTATGAGATACAAGTTTGAATAACAATCATTTTGTTAACTGTTTACGAGATCCAGGTTTGAATAACATGTTAGAATACAGTACACATCACTGATGCTCTTAGGTGGCTGAGAGTTCCTTCATGCTTCAAACTCCTTTACAATAAAGATCTCTCTCTCTCTCACTCTCTCTCTCACTCTCTCTCTCACTCTCACTCTCACTCTCACTCTCTCAGAAACACCTTGGGGAGCTGGGTCTGACTGAGGCTGTGGATAAGACCAAGGCGGACCTGTCCAACATCTCTGGGAAGAAGGACCTGTATCTGTCCAATGTCTTCCATGCCTCTGCCATGGAGTGGGACACCGATGGGAACCCCATAGACAGAAGCATCTTCGGCACAGACAAGCTGAAGAACCCCAAGCTGTTCTACGCTGACCATCCCTTCATCTTCCTGGTGAAGGACACCAAGACCAACTCCATCCTCTTCCTCGGCAGACTGGTGCGGCCTAAGGGCAAGAAGATGAGAGATGAATTATAACACTTTGGAGTCTTATGTGAAGTGTTTTTGTATGTGTGTGTGTTATGGTGTTTGTGTGTGTGTTTATGTGTTTGTATTTTTCTATGCAAAGAGAGGAAAGGGAGAAAATGAATTTGTATGTCTAATACCTCAAGAGTACATTCCCATTTGATCATCAATGTGCCAACATTTGTGCCTGTTAATCACTATGCATGATTCAGAATTATATTTTTGTGTTGTAAGAAACAAAGCATTGTGCACTCTAACTTCACCTTGACATGGTATTATCATCTAGCCTGGTTTCAAAACTGAATATCGCCCCATTTCACAAAAGAGAGTGATATTGGGTTTGGTCACCCTCATGTTTGAGTATTTAAATTAAGATGAGATCACAGGATGGATACTTACATTAAGCATGATCTACCAAACTATTGCTTAAATGTAAAATAAGCATTCCTCTGTTTTCCTCTCCTGTCTCCAGTTGGGATCCCAACTGATTGCACACTGTTTCACTTCACTTTGGATTATAGGCTATTCTTCTGTAGTAGTTGTTTATTTGAATTTCACCGAATCAACATCAACTTACTATTCTCTGGGTATTCAGTACACTATATTCAAGAAATAACTAATTTAACCTTTATTTTAAAAAGTATATGGACATCTCTTCAAATTAGTGGATTCGGCTATTTCATTGTATGCTGTACCGTTAAGTTTTCCCTTTACTGTGCATGGTGGTATTAGGCTTGTGTGCGGCTGCCTGGCCATGGAAACCCATTTCATGAAGCTCCCGACGAACAGTTCTTGTTTTGATGTTTCTTCCAGAAGCAGTGTGGAACTCGGTAGTGAGTGTTGCAACCGAGGACAGAAGCTACGCGCTTCAGCACTCGTCGGTCGCGTTCTGTGAGCTTGTGTGGTATACCACTTAGCAGCTGAGCCGTTGTTACTCCTGCACGTTTCCACTTCACAATAACAGCACTTACAGTTCATCGGCTCAGCTCTAGCAGGGCATACATTTTACAAACTGACTTTTTGGAAAGGTGGCATTCTATGACGGTGCCACGTTGAAGGTCACTGAGCTCTTCAGTAATGCCATTCTATTGGCAATGTTTGTCTATGGAGATTGCATGGCTGTGTGCTCGATTTTATACACCTGTCAGCAACGGGTGTGGCTGAAAAGCCAAAGCCACTCATTTGAAGGGGTGTCCACATACTTTTGTATATATTATTGGACCTAAGTAAGTCAGGTTCGTATCCTGCTGCTCTTGGTAAGATTGTCAGGTCAGCCAATTGTTGGCATTCAATGAGTTGCTCTTATACCTGGGTATTAAAGAGATTCTCAGGTACTTTTGTATACTTTTTAGCCAGTAGTTCTGAAAGTAGTGCTCACGAGACAAAAGTGGTTACCAAAAATTGCGTACTGCGTCAAAAACGTGTATATATCTGCTATATGTCATTGCTCTCTCTTTCACTCTGCTGTGTGTGCATGTTGATAGCTGTCACTCAAATGGTGAGGGGCTGAAGCTCATTGGATAGAAATCGAATTGCTTGGGGGCTGGCCCACGTGGGAGAAAAAGTAGGGAAAATAGCGCATCACAGTTTCCAGAAAAACAGTCTCTGGCTAATTAAGTAAAAGTTATTTTGCTTATAGATTATACATGTATGAACTACAAATTGAAACATCCAGTTGCCAATGTTCCAGAACATTAAATATATGTTGTTACTGTAGTAATTAATTACACAGGTATAAGAGCAAGTGTTACCCAGTTGTTCAAAGGAGTAAGCCTAAATCCGTGCTCCTGCCGTTTTCCTGACACAGCCCAGCCGCCCTTCAACCGCCCTTTAACCGCCCTTTAACCGCTCTTCTCCCAACCAACGACACTACTACAGCTGCCAGTTGGAGGCAAGACGCTAATTTAGCATCAAGCCAGCAGCATGCCTACTACCTGTCACCACTTATTTTTTATATTTATAGATTTTTATTATTTAAGGTACATTGGATGCCATGTCCAGTTGAAAAAGGTTTGTGGAAAGATGCTGTAAATGATTGTGTGTGCAAAACATATCAGATAACGAGGGTCAATCGTAGTCACCTGGATCCACTGGTGACGACTAATCAAATGTTATTGTCATGTACTTGCAGGTGTCGTGTCTTTGCTATGCCGGATTAAGTGATATGACATGCTATTCTATAAAATAATTTCTCTGTAATTAATATTACCTGATTGAACTAATTATGTAAATGTAATTAACTAGAAAGTCGGGGCACCACAAAATAATATTTATAGAGCTGTTATCTTCTGAATAAACTCTTAAAGACCTGGTAATCTTTTACATCAATAGCAGTCAATTCTTAATCGTCACCTTATTCAGTCTCATCTGAAGTCATAGAATTCTTGGTTATCTTCACGAACCCTGGCTAACAAGTTGAATCAGCAATACCAAATTTGGTTTAATAATTTCTTTACTAAATACCTAAACAATCACACAGAATTACATATACACAGGATGGGTCATACATTGATTACTAATTATGTCATAACAGAAAAAGTCCCTAGCGGACGGAACAGATATGACGCCTGGTTTCACAAAGGAAGGGGGTTGGGGTTTGAATGAAAGCGCGGGAAGACTGAGGAACAAAGGATTTGGTCTCTGATCGGACCTTGTAAAGCTATGCTATCGTAAATACAGAATCTTATGCATTCTAAATAACCGCCCATTTGGAAAAGGAAAATGCAAGAAATATTTACTCTGAGCTGTGCTTCAATAGGTTGGTCGTAGATGGAAGGCCGTGTTGCCCAACAGAGATCTTCCTGTCCTCTGAAGAATGTCTGGTAGAACGGATGCGTTGTAGTACCATTGTGTGTTTGGTAGAAGAGATACTTTGTTCGTCCTTTCCTAGCCCACGTTTACAGCTGCTGCTGCTCACTCAACGGCTAGGGGGTATCACTTCTTTAGTGTATAAGAGTTCAAAGTTCATACCAAGTTGCCATACTTTAAGCTCACGCTGAAGTTGGCTTAGTTCTGTAGTTTGATAATAGCCCTTTTAATGTATGGACCGTTGTCCTCACGTCCTCGGGAAGACAAATGTAACATTTATGTAATGTATTTATTTATGTAGTAGGGAGAGAAGGGCGTGTTCCATAGTTCACAACCAATGTCTGTTCACATGGGCGGGGCCACTGAGTTGAGCCTAGTTCACTTATGAAAACCAATTCTCTCATTTAGAAGCTAAAATTACATTTCATCTGTTCACAAATAGTTTCATATTTAAACATTTAAATTGCACAACAATTCCATGTGAATCTGATAACTATAATGTGTAGACTTTCCAAGATACAGTTTTTGTCATCCTATCATCAGTAATAATGTCTAAGATGACAACTGATCTGATATCATATTCTTTAAGTACCAACGCATATTTTCAACTGGTTGGATTACCGAAATATGGTTCTGTTCACCACCCTTTTGATGTTAACAGACCCTCTCTTTGTTAACAAAGGGCTTTCCAATAGTCACATCTGTAGAGCAGAGAGAGGAAAGGGGGAAAGGTATTTATGGTGGTCATAAACCTCACCAACAGGGCAACGCGTTGACACAGGCTTCTCACCAAAGTAACATAGTCATCAAATAAATAACATAGGAAAGCCATCAAATAAGTGACATAGTAAATATACTGTATAACATACTGCTACAATAGAAAATAAATTAAATCAAGTACAAGAGGCATGCAGAAAAGAATATAAGATAAAGTAAAATAAGATTTTTTTTTAAATACCCTATAGTGGTATATTAGACTATGGACATCGTTTGCCCATGTGCATTATGAGTGGAATAAGTACAGCGCAGTTGCAGCATAGAATTATATGAAAGCATATTCATTAGTAGTACTGGAAGGTGACATAACTATTGCATTGGTTCGGTCTACAAAACTGATTTCGGTGTGTACAGAATATAAATAAATGCTAAGTGTGTGGTAGGGTGCAGTAGTTCAGCTGTTGGAACAGTCTTGTGGCTTGGGGGTAGATGGCTTTGAGACAGGTGGTTGTGGCGATGGCAAGACGGCTTGACAGAATGCAAGGTAGCATCCACCACACTGTCGACTTCAGGTACTTGGCACCCATTACAGACAGAAATCTAAGCTACAAAATGTAAAATAAGTATTAGAAATGATACATTTCCCTCCCCCACCCCCTATATTTTATATAAATGTATTGTGACATTTTAAAGACAGATGGCAGATATTTCAAATAAGTATTTACATTGAAGTTGGTAACAGTTATGTTCTTACCTTCATATCTGCGGCTCAAACTAGGCACCGTTGGCTCGTTGTAGTGTCTCAGTCTTGGCCCTGTTTGAAACAATAACGTTATATTGAAATGAAATAAATGCTGTGCAAAAAAGAACAGACAGGCAAAGTCTCATCTGGGCTAAGTGAATGTAACGTTACATACATCCATGACTATCACATCCAAATTAGAGGTCGACCGATTATGATTTTTCAACGCCGACACCGATACCGATTATTGGAGGGCCAAAAAAAGCCGATACCGATTAATCGGCCGATTTTTTTATTTTATTTGTAATAATAACAATTACAACAATACTGAATGAACACTTATTTTAACTTAATATAATACATATATAAAAATCAATTTAGCCTCAAATAAATAATGAAACATGTTCAATTTGGTTTAAATAATGCAAAAACAAAGTGTTGGAGAAGAAAGTAAAAGTGCAATATGTAACATGTAAAAAAGCTAACGTTTAAGTTCCTTGCTCAGAACATGAGAACATATGAAAGCTGGTGGTTCCTTTTAACATGAGACTTCAATATTCCAAGGTAAGAGGTTTTAGGTTGTAGTTAATATAGTATTTATAGGACTATTTCTCTCTATACCATTTGTATTCCATATACGTTTGACTATTGGATGTTCTTATAGGCACTTTAGTATTGCCAGTGTAACAGTATAGCTTCCGTCCCTCTCCTCGCTCCTACCTGGGCTCGAACCAGGAACACATCGACAACAGCCACCCTCGAAGCAGCGTTACCCATGCAAAGCAAGGGGAACAACTACTCCAAGTCTCAGAGCGAGTGACGTTTGAAACGCTATTAGCGCACACCCCGCTAACTAGCTAGCCATTTCACATCGGTTACACCAGCCTAATCTCGGGAGTTGATAGGCTTGAAGTCATAAACAGAGCAATGCTTGAAACACAGTGAAGAGCTGCTGGCAAAACGCACGAAAGTGCTGTTTGAATGAATGCTTACGAGCCTGCTGGTGCTCAGTCAGACTGCTCTATCAAATATCAAATCATAGACTTAATTATAACATAATAACACACAGAAATACGAGCCTTTGGTCATTAATATGGTCGAATCCGGAAACTATCATTTCGAAAACAAAACCTTTATTATTATCGCATATACCCTGACTCTGTGTGCAATAAACGCAAGAGAAGTGACACAATTTCACCTGGTTAATATTGCCTGCTAACCTGGATTTATTTTACCTTAATATGCAGGTTTAAAAATATATACTTCTGTGTATTGATTTTAAGAAAGGCATTGATGTTTATGGTTAGGTACACGTTGGAGCAACGACAGTCCTTTTTCCGCGAATGCGCACCGCATCGATTATATGCAACGCAGGACACGCTAGATAAACTAGTAATATCATCAACCATGTGTAGTTAACTAGTGATTATGATTGATTGATTGATTGATTGTTTTTTCTAAGATAAGGTTAATGCTAGCTAGCAACTTACCTTGGCTTCTTACTGCATTTGCGTAACAGGCAGGCTCCTTGTGGAGTGCAATGAGAGGCAGGTGGTTAGAGCGTTGAACTAGTTAACTGTAACGTTGCAAGATTGAATCCCCGAGCTGACAAGGTAAAAATCTGTCATTCTGCCCCTGAACAAGGCAGTTAACCCACCGTTCCTAGGCTGTCATTGAAAATAAGAACGTGTTCTTAACTGACTTGCCTAGTTAAATAAAGGTGTAAAAAAAGTATATATATATATTTTTTAAAGGGCCAAATTGGTGTCCAAAAATACCGATTTCCGATTGTTATGAAAACTTGAAATCGGCCCTAATTAATCGGCTACTCCGATTAATCAGTCGACCTCTAATCCAAATGGTGCTGTGGTGAATATGATGCTTGGGCTGACCATTGCCCTAATGGAAAGACACCTTAGATTAGCTAGCTAGACTAGCTAGACTAAAGGGACTTTTTTGCCTCTGAATTTAGCTACATATATCGTTAGTCAATATTTTCAGCTAGAAAACCATAGATTGTTAGCAAGCTAGCTAGCAATGACACAATCAGATAGCAGACTAGCCAACTTAACAGCATTTACCATAATTTAGCTAGCTAGCAAGGGTCAAATTCATGTTTCTATCTAGCCAGCTAATGTTAGCAAGCTAGCCAAGTAATGTTAACTAGCTAGCTAGCTTGCGGAATTAGCTAGCTAATGAAGTCTGTTGTCTCCTGCAAATGATCCACTCCATGCATGATTCAAAATCCAAGCTATCGAATTGGTGCTCTATCTATATATCGACTGAATGAGTGCCGCTATTGTTCGGTATTTCCAAACGTTCGGTGGTGATAAATAAATAAAATGCAACTGTTATTTAGTTCCAAAAGCCTGTGGCATTTTCTTTCCCAAAAGCTACTGGCTAAGAATGAAAGACAGGATTGAAAACTTGATGGAGGATGGTAACAAAGTACTTCCTGTTGAGGCTTTTCAGCTTCTTCTATGGTATTTTAAGAGGTTCCACCACCTACTGTATGTAGTGATCAACACTTTTCTTCAAATTGATGGAGAAGCTCCTGACTGCAGTGTGCAGTTCGGGGCCGGGCTCAGTATGGGCAGAGTCAAACGCGTTTAAACCGAACCCTTCCCATCTCCTTCAAGGTCACCCAAGTTGAGGTTCACGTGGAAGGTATCAACGTCAACGAAAGTGAATCTTAATCAAACCTAACCTAGATGGATAAAAATATAAACCATGGAAGTGAGACTGTCATTATACATAACGCACTTTATTATATTCATATTATACCAGTGCAGTGGTACATTTTTATATAACCAACTACCGCACGATTTTAGCATAGCGTTAATTAGCACCCATTTGCACGTGAGCTAGCTAATTGCTTACAATGAGGGAATCTTACTTGGACAAATTTGCCTACTTGAGCAGTAAGCCTAGGTTTACATGTACAGTTATGTAATCGATTTGATCGTTGATTTTATGTGTTTTTTCAATGTATGCCTCTTTGTGTGTTTGGCTGGCTCTACGGCCATTCTCTAAGTTACACATAGCGAGTCTACACAGCCTACGCATAGTATATACAATAATGAAATTAAATGCTTATTGCTTATTTTATGCCTTTTATGTCTATGCTTATTTTTTTTTATGTATAGAGACACGTTAGTGTGTTATTGGAGGGCGAGAGTCCCAAAATTTAAAAATGCAGCAGTAGTCAACTTCATCACTGCCGCTTCTGCACATATAAGGCTGAACAATTTATAGTCTTCAACGACATCAAATGTCATGCTTCAGCGAGGCACAGAGGTACTATTTCTTTCTTTCTTTGTTGAATATATTTGATGTTTATGTTTTTTGATTTGCCCTATTTTTTCAGTTACATCAGTGTATTTCATTTAATTTTACAACTTGTTACTTTACTGTTATTGCTCTTTTTATGTCATACCCTGATCTGTTTCACCTGTCTTTGTGATTGTCTCCACCCCCCTCCCGGTGTCGCCCATCCTCCACATCATACCCTGTGTATTTATACCTGTGTTCTCTGTCTGTCTGTTGCCAGTTCATCTTGTTTGTTCAAGCCTACCAGCGTTTTTTGTCTCAGCTCCTGCTTTTCCCCTGTCTCTCTTTTCTCGTCCTCCTGGTTTTGACCCTTGCCTGTCCTGACCCTGAGCCTGCCCGCCTGACCACTCCACCTGCCCCTGACCCTGCCTGCCGTCCTGTACCTTGGCTCCACCTCTGGATTACCGACCTCTGCCTGACCAGACCCTGTCTGCCGTCCTGTACCTTTGCCTCGTTGCTCTAATAAACATTGTTACTTCGACACGGTCTGCATCTGGGTCTTACCTGATTCCTGATACTTTCAGAGTTCACAATCATAAAGTGTGGCTTCCGTTGTAGAAATGTGACACACTTTCATTGTTGCTATTGCCCGGCAACAATAATCAACAGAGCACAGTTTCTGAAGCACCTGAAATACCACCTGAAATACCACACATCCAATGACCCCCTCGAGCACCCAGAGGCCCTTAAACAGTCCCCAAACGCCCCTCAAGAGCACCCAGATGCCCCTCAAGAGCACACAGAGGCCCTTAAAAGGCAACCAGTAGCATCCACTGCATTCCATATACCTCAGATACGGCTCCCTAAATCACCTGGTCCCAACATACATGGCAAGTCAAGAAAAGTCATTGTAACTTCAAATCAAATAAGTTTATTTGTCACGTGCACCGAATACAACAGGTGTAGACCTTACAGTGAAATGCTTACTTACAGGCTGTAACCAATAGTGCAAAAAATGTGTTAGATGAACAATAGGTAAGTAAAGAAATAAAACAACAGTAAAAAGACAGGCTATATACAGTATCGAAGCTAATAAAGTAGCGAGGCTACATACAGACACCGGTTGGTCGGCCCAATTGAGGTAGTATGTACATGAATTTATAGTTAAAGTGACTATGCATATATGATAAACAGAGAGTAGCAGCAGCGTAAAAAGAGGGGTTGGGGGGGGCACACAATGCAAATAGTCCGGGTAGCCATATGATTATCCGTGCACAGGAGTCTTATGGCTTGGGGGTAAAAACTGTTGAGAAGCCTTTTTGTCCTAGACTTGGCACTCCGGTACCGCTTGCCATGCAGTAGTAGAGAGAACAGTCTATGACTGGGGTGGCTGGGGTCTTTGACAATTTTTAGGGCCTTCCTCTGACACCGCCTGGTGTAGAGGTCCTGGATGGCAGGCAGCTTAGCCCCAGTGATGTACTATGCCGTGTGCACTACCCTCTGTAGTGCCTTGCGGTCAGAGGCTGAGCAATTGCCGTACCAGGCAGTGATGCAACCAGTCGGGATGCTCTCGATGTTGCAGCTGAAGAACCTTTTGAGGATCTCAGGACCCATGGCAAATCTTTTTAGTTTCTTGAGGGGGAATAGGCTTTGTCATGCCCTCGTCACGACTGTCTTGGTGTGTTTGGACCATTCTAGTTTGTTGATGATGTGGACACCAAGGAACTTGAAGCTCTCAACCTACTCCACTACAGCCCCGAAGATGAGAATGGGGAAATGCACGGCCCTCCTTTTCCTGTAGTCCACAATCATCTCCTTAGTCTTGGTTACGTTGAGGGATAGGTTGTTATTCTGGCACCACCCGGCCAGGTCTCTGACCTCCTCCCTATAGGCTGTCTCGTCATTGTCGGTGATCAGGCCTACCACTGTTGTGTCGTCTGCAAACTTAATGATGGCGTTGGAGTCGTGCCTGGCCATGCAGTCGTGGGTGAACATGGAGTACAGGAGGGGACTGAGCACACACCGCTGTGGAGCTCCAGTGATGAGGATCAGCGCGGCAGATGTGTTGCTACCTACCCTCACCACCTGGGGGCGGCCCGTCAGGAAGTCTAGGATCCAGTTGCAGAGGGAGGTGTTTAGTCCCAGGATCCTTAGCTTAGTGATGAGCTTTGAGGGTACTATGGTACTGAACGCTGAGCTGTAGTCAATGAATAGCATTCTCACATAAGTGTTCCTTTTGTGCAGGTGGGAAAGGGCAGTGTGGAGTACAATAGAGATTGCATCATCTGTGGATCTGTTTGAGCGGTATGCAAATTGGAGTGGGTCTAGGGTTTCTGGGATAATGGTGTTGATGTGAGCAATTATCAACCTTTCAAAGTACTTTATGGCTACGGACGTGAGTGCCACGGGTCTGTAGTAATTTAGGCAGGTTGCCTTTGTGTTCTTGGGCACAGGGACTATGGTGGTCTGCTTGAAACATGTTACAGACTCAATCAGGGACATGTTGAAAATGTCAGTGAAGACACCTGCCAGTTGGTCAGCACATGCCCGGAGCACACGCCCTGGTAATCCGTCTGGCCCCACAGCCTTGTGTATGTTGACCTGTTTAAAGGTCTTAATCACGTCGGCTACGGAGAGCCTGATCACACAGTCGTCCGGAACAGCTGATGCTCTCATGCATGCCTCAGTGTTGTTTGCCTCGAAGCGAGCATAGAAGTGATTTAGCTCATCTGGTAGGCTTGTGTCACTGGGCAGCTTGCGGCTGTTCTTCCCTTTGTAGTCTGTAATAGTTTGCAAGCCCTGCCACATAAGACGAGCGTCGGAGCCGGTGTAGTATGATTCAATCTTAGCCCTGTATTGGCGCTTTGCCTGTTTGATGGTTCTTCGCAGGGCATAGCAGGATTTCTTGTAAGCTTCCGGGTTAGAGTCCCGCACCTTGAAAGCGGCAGCTCTACCCTTTAGCTCAGTGCGAATGTTGCCTGTAATCCATGGCATCTGGTTGGGGTATGTACGTACAGTCATTGTGGGGACGACGTCCTCGATGCACTTATTGATAAAGCCAGTGACTGATGTGGTGTGCCCCTCAATTCCATCGGAAGAATCCCGGAACATGTTCCAGTCTGTGATAGCAAAACAGTCCTGTAGTTTAGCATCTGCTTCATCTGACCACTTTTTTATAGACCGAGTCACTGGTGCTTCCTGCTTTAATTTGTGCTTGTAAGCAGGAATCAGGAGGATAGAATTGTGGTCGGATTTATCAAATGGACGGCGAGGGAGAGCTTTGTACGCGTCTCTGTGTGTGGAGTACAGGTGATCTAGAATTTTTTTCCCTCTGGTTGCGCATTTAACAAGTCGATAGAAATTTGGTAGAATTGATTTAAGTTTCCCTGCATTAAAGTCTCCGGCCACTAGGATGAGTGGTGAGTGGTTTCCGGTTTGCTTATTTCCTTATACAGCTGACTGAGTGCGGTCTTAGTGCCAGCATCTGTCTGTGGTGGTAAATAAACAGCCACGATAAGTATAGCTGAAAACTCTCTAGTCTAGTGGTGGCCTGCAATTTATCACAATATACTCTACTTCAGGCGAGCAAAATCAGGGGCAGATGTTCTTCTAAGGGACACCCTAGAGGCAGCAAGGTGGTGTGAACGCCAAACATTTGAAGGCACCGTTTCCCTCCCTAGTGTAATTTGGATGGACGGGGAAGACCACATTACAACCCTTAAAGAACTACGGTTGTATGATGGCCTGGATGAAGAGGAAAACATTCTCCTCAAGGAACCATTCATGTTCTCGTTCCAGTTATAGAGACATTATGAGATGTTCAATGTGGAGGCAGTTGACTACAATAAAATGACTGTCTTTGTCTCTTTTGAGGAGCAGGAGTGAAGCCATTTTTGAGGAGTGGTCAAACCTTGTTTTTGTCTGCTGTGTTAATTGTTTAAATTGTATATTGTGTTATGTTGTTTAGTAAAGTTGATGTAGAAGTCACCTGAGTCTCTGATCTCTTTACTGGAGCTGGTATAACTTAATGTACAAAGCACATTCAGCTTGTCTATATGGTATAGTCTGTCTCCATTCTCATGAGGAAAGTAAATAGCATTATAAATGAGGATAGGTAGTAGCTGTATATATATGCTCAATTAAATAATATAATTACAAAGTTATAACATTTATCAACACAATTTTAACAGTACATGACATACATAACAAGCCTGTTGTTCACTGCAACAATATCAGTACCGTGTCTCAAAAATAGCATGAAATAAAAAGTGTTACAACACGTGCTGGTACCACTTTATATAATATTTAGTACGATCTTCAAAAATGAAATATGTTTGTATTCAACGTGTGCCTTGCACAAACGTGTGTGTTTGTATTCAGTATGTGACTGTCAAACCTCATATGGACCAAAAAAACACCGGTGGGCGGGGTCAAATGTGGGCGGAGTCAACGTTTGACTCCTGCAACATTGAGCCCCGCCCTGAACTGCACACTGCAGTCAGACTTATTTGAATCAGTGAGGTAGTTTAGGGAGTGGCATTTATTGCTAGACAGGAACAGTTTGTACTGCCTCAATTTATAGTAGCCTATATTAAATTAATGTCAAAAATGTTGGCTATTTTTTAACTTAATCAATATATCATTAATCTAAATAACCTGTAAATGATTAGGTGTATCACTTTTTGTGTCATCCTCAATGATTTATATTTATATTGCATTATATTGTGTTTTGAAATTGGCAAATACATGCAATTACTTTAAAATCAAAACAAATGTAAGGTATTTATAGAAACAACCAAAACAGCTTGCAGCCTCTGGCTGGCTGTGGTTAGTGGAAGGCGGCAGGATGAATTTGAGATTAAAGAAATTCCTTGCTATTGTCTTTCAAATTAGGTCATGGCTAGATGACTTGCCTTGGCTTTATAGCTATCCTCTGAGCGGAGGGTAAACGACAGAGATGAGAAAGCTGCCTGCTAAAGGCTTATTGCGATCGTATGAATGGGGGCTACCCGACAGAGATGCAAATCACTTCTTCATTTGGCCAACTCCATTCGCCCGCTGGCGGTAGGAATTTATAGCCTTGGGCGTAAGAAAAGCAGAAAATAGCATGTGGGAGGAAGGCCTACAGGCAAAATGTTATCATCCCATGGGATAAATGGGCTCAAGAGGTCTACTTTGATTTCTCCCTCAGATCAAGAATAAGTATCGGTTTGCTTACATTTAGATTTTTAAATTGCGTGTAAAATGTATCCAGCATATATTTGTTTCATACCAATTAAAATAATGTTTTTGACTTCTTGACTTATTAGATCATATGTTCGCATTTTGGCTTTAAGAAAACATATAAAATATTAAAGTCAAACATCAATCTCATGAAATGTGTTAATTCAAGGACTACATATATTTGTGTTGTTGAGCGTCCGTCCCAGGCTGGATTTTGACTGCGGTCAAGCTATCCTGCAAACGAAAATGATCGCTCAAGCCATCCGCGCTGTAGAATTTGTGTAAACATGCACTGCACGTTATGGTATCAAGCGTAATATGTTTGACAGAAGAGATAACCTATTCTTAACAGATTTAGTGTCGCCAGATAATTATGTTATGTTGATGTGAAATATTTATATCCAGTAACTTAATTAAAAAAGTGAGGCAAATAGTATTGTCTTTTTTCACACTTGTTTTGTTTTGGTTTCAGTACCAACATGCATCAAATGCTGAAGCACATGCCTCCTAGTCAGTAGTTCGTTTAGACACTATTCAGTGAATATTGGGGGATCTGGGCTTGTTTTCATAATGTCCATGGCATTTCTAGGACAGTGAGATGTGTTTCACACATACAGTGCATTCTGAAGTATTCAGACCTTCAACTTCACTTTTTCCACATTTGGTTGTTACAACCTTATACATTTTTTTTATTAAATAAACATTTTCCCTTGTCGATCTACACACAATACCACATAATGACAAAGCAAAAACAGTTTTTTTTTATGTATAAATAATGTACATAAAAAAAACATAAATACCTTAACATTGATCATCCTTGAGATGTTTCTACAACTTGATTGGATGCCACCTGTGGTAAATTCAATTGACCTGATTTGGAAAAGCATACACCTGTCTAGATTAGGTCCCACAGTTGACAGTGCATGTCAGAGCAAAAACCAAGCCATGAGGTAGAAGGAATTGTGCTCCGAGACAAGACTGTGTCGAGGCAAAGATCTGGGGAAGGGTACCAAAAAATGTCTGCAGCATTGAAGGTCCCCAAGAACACAGTGCCCTCCATCATTCTTAAATGGAAGAAGTTTGGAACCACGAAGACTCTTCATAGAGTTGGCTGCCCGGCCAAACTGAGCAATCGGAGGAGAAGGGCCTTGGTCAGGGAGGTGACCAAGAACCCGATGGCCACTCCTACAAAGATCCAGAGTTCCTCTGCGGCGATGGGATAACATTCCAGAAGGACAACCATCTCTGAAGCACTCCACCAATCAGGCCTTTATGGTAGAGTGGCCAGACGGAAGCCACTCCTCAGTAAAATGCACATGACAGTCCGCTTGGAGTTTGCCAACAGGCACCTAAAGGACTATCAGACCATGAGAAACAAGATTCTCTGGTCTGATGAAACCAAGATTGACCTCTTTGGCCTGAATGCCAAGCAGCACGTCTGGAAGAAACCTGGCACCATCCCTACGGTGAAGCATGGTGGTGGCAGCATCATGCTGTGGGCATGTTTTTCAGCAGCAGGGACTAGTCAGGATCAAGGGAAAGATGAACGGAGCAAAGTACAGAGAGATCCTTGATGAAAACCTGCTCCAGAGCGCTCAGGACCTCAGACTGGGGTAAAGGTTCACTTTCCAACAGGACAATGACCCTAAGCACACAGTCAAGACAACGCAGGAGTGGCTTTGGGACAAGTCTCTGAATGTCATTGAGTGGCCCAGCCAGAGCCAGCACTTGAACCCGATCGAACATCTCTGGAGAGACCTAAAAATAGCTGTGCAGCGACGCTCCCCTCCAACCTGATAGAGCTTGAGAGGATCTGCAGAGAAGAATGAGAGAAACTCTCCAAATACAGGTGTCCCAAGCTTGAAGCGTTATACCCAAGAAGACTCAAGGCTGTAATCGCTGCCAAATGTGCTTCAACAAAGTCTGTGTAAAGGGCCTGAATACTTATGTAAATGTGAAATCAGTTTTTTATTTTAAATACGTTTGCAAAAATGTTTTAAAAAATCTGTTTTGTATTGTATGTAGATTAATGAGGGGGGAAAATACAATTTAATCAATTTTAGAATAAGGCTATAACGTAACAAAATGTGGAAAAAGTCAAGGGGTCTGAATACTTTCCGAATGCACTGCAGTTATGAATGTGTCTCTCTCTGCCATATGGAAGAATTTTATGATACAGCGAGAGCAAATGGCGGCAAAAGAGCTGAGCACAGAACTTGGAGATATACTGCAGCAGGTAACTTCAATTGTAAACTAAACCACATCCACTGCGCACCTGCCTTTTCACAAAGCTATGCGAAGATATGGGATCAGAGCCTGACAATGTTCTATTTCACACCGAGGTTTGGTGGTTATCGAGGGGGAGTGTTGGAAAGATGTTTTGCATTGAGAGAGGAACTGTTTTTTTTTTACAATGGGATGTAAAAATAAAAACAAACACTTGGTTGACTTTCTGTGTAAGAAAATGTGTCTCCTTGCCTATGTAACAGACATATTTGGTAAACTGAACAAACTGAACGCAAGCATGCAGGCGAAATACAAAAACATTCTACAGATGAGAGACCAAATCAGAGTATTCAGATCAGAGGAAATAATGTTTTCAAAAGTGAACCATGCCCCTGTCCCTCGGCTGTGCAGGTTTCTTACATAAGACAGCATCAGTAAGTGTCCCACACGAGTGACTGCTCATCTCCAATGCTTGGAAGAGCACTTTAGGACCCACTTCCCAATCTGTTTGATCCTGGCTCAGTTGACATGCCGGTAAGTGATCGAGCTGTTATGTGACCGAATGCTGCAGACAACGCATTCATGGGTCACAATGCAGGAGTTTTGGTTTCAGACTCAAAGGGAATATCCGACTGGAGTGCCAAGGAGAGGCGCCCGAGCGCCTGGGTCACCCAGGCACACCCCTATGGCGGTGACGGTTGACAGGTTGTTGCTCCACCGCACGCTGTGCCCCTCCCAAGCTGTCGTTCCTCAGCACGAGGCGATGCTCATAGCATCTCGAGCCGCTGGAGGAGATGAAGCCCCACTGCCAGCTTCTGATGGCCTGTCAGCCTGGTAGCCCCGCTCACGGTGGTGAACAGTGCCAGCATCGTCCCCCAGGAACAGCCTAAGACTAGCCAACAGGGAACAGCTGTCGTCACCATTGCATCTATCAACCTCCTGACGCAGGGCATGCACACTCCATTCAAGGTGGTCCCAGTGGTCCAACTCCTGCCCCTGTCCAGGACTGGCAGTAAATGGGTCCTGCCTGCGGTGGCTCAGGCCACTCTTCCTGGGAGGGGTACTGGGCCCAGTGGAGGGACTAACAGCTCGCTGGCGCACCACTCCTGAGGGAGGGAGCTCGTCCACAACCTGAGCCCGAGTCTGGCCGACCCACTCACACATGGCCTCCAATCGCGCCAGGCTCAGGCGTTTTGAGAACACCACACAAAACAGGCATCCAGTAGGGCGCTCCACCGCCCTCTCCCCGTGGCTCAACCCAAGGCAATACATACACGAGGTATGCAGATCTCCAGGGGGAATGCCAGCATCACACCTGTCACAAAGAGAAGCCATAAGCTCAGTCAAGTCAGCAAGGCCACGGAGCAGGGTACCGACGCCCTGGGAGAGCTTATGTCGTGACCCGCTTGGAGGAATAGGAACACCTGTCACAAAGAGAAGCCATAAGCTCAGTCAAGTCAGCACAAAGAGAAGCCATAAGCTCAGTCAAGTCACTATATTGGAGTGATCCAATATAGTGAAACATAACTCATTTTTGCGCTCGTTTGAATTCAGCACAGAACGTAGTGGCATGATACCAAACATTAGTGAAAAACAAATGTTTTCAAAAACATCTTGCCCAGATAACTTTTGAGATTACTGTGTGTTGGTCGTTCGAAGTAAACAATTATTCAAGTTTGTGGGAATGCCCCCTCTACCTAGCGGGTGGTATCAGCATTCGCTATGAATGTCGGACTTTGTGGTTCACTATGAGCAGACGAATGCACAGGGAGTCGAAACTTCCCGATCCTACCTGTGAAATGAAAATGTGCTAGTTCTAGCTTGTGGTTTGGATAATTGTGATGTTTATGACAAAAACATAATGTTGTTAATATAGTAATGATTGGGGTGAAATTCCCCTTTAACACAACCGACCACCTACCATCATTACCCATCCTGTGCAACTCCTGTAACACCCTCCTCTGACCGCTGCTCAATGGCTTCCATGTTCTGAGTACTCTGCTTCTACAATACTCCTGAATCTAAGGCCCCTCACTGCCATTGGAAGGAAGGATGTTTCTTGATCCTTGACAGTTCTTTGATCCTTGACAGTTCACAATGCTGGATTATTCTTTGTATTACTAAATTCATTAATTCAAAATGTTTTGGGGCGGACTGATGGACCTTAATGATATTGTAGGGACCCGCACAGACAGCTGTGTGTTATGCTGTTAGTTGGTTGTGTTGTACTTACCAGTACCCAGTGTTCGCGGGGTCCGACGTGCCAATCAACCTGCTATCTGCCGGGAATCACGGGAATGCCTGGAATGTTCTGATGCCGGGCATCCTGGTGGTTGGTGGAGTGGTGTGTGTGTGTGTGTGGGGGGGGGGGATGGAGCATTGCAAGTTAAGACCATGTTTAGCCATTGTTCTCTCTCTTATGTCTGGTCTTCACAAGAGAAGGCCACGGTTGTTTTGTACGGTTATCTTTCATTTATCTGGCGTGGGCTACGGCCAAACAGTAGCCTGTGTGGAGTTGGGTTAATAAACCGTCAATTCGTAAACTCAATCAACTGTCTGGACAATTGTTCCTTTACGATCTAGCCAGGTCATTACATTGGTGTCAGAAGTAAAAACGTAGATAAAAGTTAGCCAGCTACCTAGCTCAATACCGTGGATAGCTAACGTACGTGAGAACGGGGGTTGAAAATGCATCGAGGGAATCCGAAAGTGAAGGTGGAGGTAGAGGACGATTATGGCCAAGGAAGTGCGTGTGCATGGACGTCGGAGGATGTAGCTGAGGAGATTGCCAGGGCATCGGAGCACAGAGGACGCTTGAGGGATACCACTAGAATGATGGCATGAGTGCTTCATCGACTGTGCTTTGTGCAGATTCTGATGGGCGGACCAAAGGGGTGACGTTGCGGGACGAGGAATCTGGGGCTCAGGATTTAAACAAACATGGCGGCGCCCAGTTCCCGGTTGCATCCGTATCTGTTAAAATAGGATTGGGAAGCTTTTCATGCTCAGTTTGAACTGTTAGCTCATTTTGGGGGGTGGTCAAATGAAGATAAGGCACTGCAGTTGGCTTTGTGCCTCCAGGATGATGCTCTGTCCTGTTTGATATTTATTAGCCCCGAGGACAGACAAGATTATGGGGCTTTAGTGGGAGCACTGACGAGGCTCTTTGGACAGTGTGTGCAGCCCGGGCTTCTGCGCTCCAAACTGAGTAATAGACGCAGGCACATCTGTGTGTGACTTTTCCCCAGGCCCTCTGTCACCTACGGCTGTTTGTTACATTCCCCCAGCTACCTCCACGACACATCCCTCCATGAGCCCAGGTCGCGCCCCCCCAGCCCAGCTACCCCAGACGGGAGTGGAGAGGACACTGTCTACAGTGAGCGAGATATGGGGGAGGAACTGTGTTGGTCTTAACCCCGAGCAGCAGGAACTGTTGTGGCAGTTGCTGTTTGAATTCAGAGACAGGTTTGCGCTGAGTGAGGAAGAGGTGGGTCAGACTCATCTGGTGCAGCATGAGATCGACACAGGTCATGCTCAGCCCATCAAGATGTGTCCCTGCCGTATCCCGCTGGCACGCCAGGAGGCAGCAGACAAGGCTGTGTTGGAGATGCAGCGGGCAGACTTCATCAAGCCCTCAGACATCCCCTGGGCGGCGCCAGTCGTCATGGTATCTAAGAAGGGGGGCAAGCTGAGGTTCTGTGCGGACTACAGGCGGCTGAATGAGGTAACCAGGAGGGACTCATACCCTATACCACGTATCGATGAGTCGCTGGACCTGGTTAGGGGTCCTCCTGGTGCTCCTCACTAGACCTCCGCAGTGGCTACTGGCAGGGGGCCCTCTCCCCAGAGGCTGGAGCCAAAACAGTGTTCTCCACTAACCGACACCCTCAAACGTGCACTGAGCGAGGCCCCTGTGCTTGCCCCCCCTGACCTCACCTTGCCCTTTATCCTGGAAACAGACGTGAACAATGTAGGCATCGGTGGAGTGCTGGCCCAGGTGGGGCCAGAAGGGGAGAGAGTGGTGGCGTACTTCAGCAAAATATTCAACAAACATGAGCGCTGCTACTGTGTCACCCGGCGGGAGCTCCTAGCTGTTGTGGATTCCATCAAACCATTCAAGTACTACCTTCGTGGCCTGCCCTTTACTGTAAGGACTGACCACTCTGCTCTCCAGTGGCTCATGTCTTTCAGAGAGCCAGAGGGGCAGGTAGCATGCTGGTTGGAGGAGCTTCAGCCATACGACTTCACAGTGGTACACAGGGCAGGGTCACACCACTCCAACGCAGACGCCATATCCCGTCGGCCCTGTACTGCAGAAGGGTGCCGCCACTGTGAGCGGAGAGAGGGCCGTGAGAGAGAGAGCTGTGTGCAGAGGAGGGGGTCTGTGCCTCAGTGTGTCGGGCGAGCGGGCCTGTCTGCTGTGAGCTGCAGACTAGCGACGTGGCTGAATGGGGCAGCAGCAGGGACGGGACACAGACCTACAGCCGGTGCTACAGTGGGTAAAAGTGCAGCTGAGGCAACCGTGGGAAGAGGTGGCAGCGCTCTCACTCCCAACCAAAGGGTTGTGGTCAAAGTTTGATAGACTGCGGCTGGCTGATGGCGTGCTACAACGGGCATGGAAGGAGTCAGCTACGGGAGAGGAGAGGTGGCAGGTGGTGATACCAAAAGCACTATGGGAGGCTGTGCTCCAGAGCACTTATGGAGAGCACCCCCCCCCCCCCCCCCCCCCCCCACAGAGACTACACCGCTCGCATCGCTAGTAGCGTTTCAATCAGTTACGTCACTTGGGCCGCGGTCTTTGTGGAGTGATGGGTAACGATGCTTCGTTGGGCGACCGTTGATGTGTGCAGAAGGTCCCTGGTTCGCGCCCGTGTCGGGGCGAGGGGATGGTTTAAAGTTATACTGTTACACACACACACACACACGAACAAACTCATGCACATGCCTTGGTCATTACATTGCAGGACAACTTGCATCTCATGATAGGGCTCTGAACGGTGGTATATCTTAGGTGGTATGAAGATGTTTGCACTTTTGTAATAAAAAGAGAATTTTAAAGCATTTCAAACTGAGGTACTTCTGTCACTCATATTTATTTAATGTTTTTCTAATTTGTATAAATCTGTTGCAATACTTGTCATTAAAGTTTAGTTATACTTTCTTTCAAGCGTTGTAAAAATTGTTTATACAGTATAACAAACTTCTCCTCAGGGAAAACCAAGTTTAGCACATCTCATCTTTTCATGTATGTTTCCATATGTGTTATCGCTTATTTAAAAAATTCTCATAGGTACCAATAAACTTAATGTCTTGCAGAGAAAAATGTCAATGCGCCAGTGTGACCACCAGGGTGTTTAATTCTAGTCTCACACATCCAAGCAGTGTGAACTGTTAAAGGCCCAGTGCAGTCTAAAACGTGATGTCCTGTCTTTTATATTTACACTGAACAAAAATATAAACGCAAGACGTAAAGTGCTGGACCCATGTTTCATGAGCTGAAATAAAAGATCCCAGAAAGATTCCATATGCATAAAAAGCTTATTTCTCTCAAATATTGTGCACAAATTTGTTTACATCCCTGTTAGTGAGCATTTCTCCTTTGCCAAGATAATCCTTCCACTTCACAGGCGTGGCATATCAAAGCTGATTAAACAGCATAATCATTACACAGGGGCACCTGGACAATAAAAAGCCACTCTAAAATGTGCAGTTTTGTCACACATGCCACTAATGTGCAGTTTTGTCACACATTCCATGGATGTCTCAAGTTTTAAGGGAGCGTGCAATTGGCATGCTGACTGCAGGAATGTCCGCCAGAGCTGTTGCCAGATAATGAAATGTTATTTTTTTTACCATAAGACACCTCCAATGTTGTTTTAGAGAATTTGGCAGTACGTCCAACCAGCCTCACAGCTGCAGACCACATGTAACCACACCACCTGGACAGCTGATGAAACTGTTGGTTTGCACAACTGAAGAATTTCTGCACAAACTGTCAGAAAATGTCTCAGGGAAGCTCATCTGCGTGCTCGTCATCCTCACCCGGGTCTTGACCTGTTTGGCGTTTTAACCGACTTCAGTGGAGAAGTGTGCTCTCTCACGGATTAATCCCGGGTTCAACTGTACCGTGCAGATGGCAGACATTGTGTGTGGCATCGTGTGGGCGAGCGGTTTGGTGATGTCAACGTTGTGAACAGAGTGCCGTCATGGTGGAGGTGGGGTTATGGTATGGGCAGGCATAAGCTACGGACAACGAACACAATTTAATTTTATCGATAGCAATTGGAATGCACAGAGATACCGTGACGAGATCCTGAGGTCCATTGTCATGCCATTCATCCGCCGCCATCACCTCATGCTTCAGCATGATAATGCACAGCCCAATGTCGCAAGGATCTGTACACAATTCCTGGAAGCTGAAATTGTCATAGTTCTTCCATGGCCTGCATATTCACCAGACATGTCACCCATTGAGGATGTTTGGATTCAGTGGGGTTCAGTGCTGTTTCCAAGCCAAATAGCTACATCGTTGTCACCATATTACCTAAAGTAACGCCATAGTCAACATAGTTAATAGAACTAACGCGTTAGTAAACACGCTACAATCAGGAAGTAACGGTATAATGTAAGCAGTTACACCAGCGGGCCACGGTGGCAATAAATTTGTAAAATCAAAAGCTTACCTTGACTTGGAAGAGTTCCAGTCTTGTGTTGGATAGTCATAGCCAGCTAGCTAACATAACATCCCTCTATTTGAACAGTAGGCTAAACTAGCTAGCTGCATTTGCTAGCTAAGTAAGTGAAACTGAAAGTGAAAAGAAATCACTCTCTCTCTCTCTATTTCTACCTTGCTTCTCCTTCATTTAGGAAGAAATTAATTTGTTCAAAATTGTTCTACTATTGTCTTTCTCTCTCTTTGAGTCAACTACTCACCACATGTTATGCACTGCAGTGCTAGCTAGCTGTTGCTTATGCTTTCAGTACTAGATTAATTATCTGATCCTTTGAGTGGACAACATGTCAATTCATGCTGCAAGAGCTTTGATAGGTTGGAGGACGTCCTCGGGAAGTTGTCATAATTACTGTGTAAGTCTATGGAAGGGGGTGAGAACCATGAGCATCCTAGGTTTTGTATTGAAGTCAATGTACCCAGTGAAGGACAGAAGCTAGCTGTCCTCCGGCTACACCATGGTGCTACCCTACAGAGTGCTGTTGAGGCTACTGTAGACCTTTTTTGCAAAATAGTGTGTTTTAATTAATTATTTGGTGACATATGATTATATTTAGTAAAGTTTTATCTAAAAAGGATAACTTTGAAATGTTTTACAATTTTATTTGTATGAAATTCACTGAGGAGGATGGTCCTCCCCTTCCTCCTCTGTGGAGCCTCCACTGTTTGGGATGCTCTGGATCGACGTGTATGACAGTGTGTTCCAGTTCCCGCCAATATCCAGCAACTTTGCACAGCCATTGAAGAGGAATGGGACAACATTCCACAGGCCACAATCAACAGCCTGATCAACTCTATATGAAGGAGGCAAATGAAGCATGAGGCAAATGGTGGTCACACCAGATAATGACTGGTTTTCTGATTCACACCCCTACCTTTTTTAAGGTATCTGTGACGAACAGATGCATATCTGTTATATATGCATATCATGGAATTTTGGGGTGGCAGGTAGCCTAGTGGTTAGAGTGTTGGGCCAGTAACCAAAAGGTTGCTGGATCGAATCCCTGAGCTGACAAGGTAAAAATCTGTCGTTCTGCCGCTGAACAAGGCAGTTAACCCACTGTTCCCCGGTAGGCTGTCATTGTAAATAAGAATTTGTTCTTAACTGACTTGCCTAGTTAAATAAAGGTTAAAAAATGTAAATATACGTATATCTGTATTCCCAGTCATGTGAAATCCATAGATTAAGGCCTAGTTCATTTATTTCAATTCACTGATTTCCTTATATGAACTGTAACTCAGTAAAATCTTTGAAATTGTTGCATGTTGCATTTATATTTTTGTTAAGTGTAGGTTAGCTTTTCTGTATTAATCCATTGAGTTTGGTGATTACATATTTGAAACAGTCCTTTAATTGAGTCTCCAATATAGGATAAATCCCGTTATCGCAAATGTGATGTAAGTAGTTTGGAGGACTGCATTTTCAAAATGGTACAGTATAAATGCTTCTAATACATAACATAGATAGTGGAGTAGTTGTACTACATTAATCCATTGAATTTGCTGACAAAGTATTTTAAACAGTCCTTTAATTGAGTCTTTAATATGGGATGAATTCCATTATCACATTATGTGATGTAAGTAGGTTTGGAGAGGTGCAAGAGGCTGAATGTATCTCACCGGAGAAAGCGCCCGTCTGTCTCTCTATGTGTAGACATCCATCTGATGCTGTCTGGTCCAAGCGTGTATGACATTGTTGCCGCCCGTAGCATGGAATGCAAGGAAAGCCAGCGAGCATTTGGCCTCCCTTGAGAAAAAAACCATAAAATTATAGCCAATCAGTGTTGAGCTAAACGGAGTGAGTGGTCCTGGCGCACCAAAAAAAGTTTCAAGGGAAGCCAGCTTGGATTTGGCGTCTCTCCTATCAAATTGCATTGAGAGCATACATCATTGACAGAAACAACTTGAACTGTTGCATATTGTTGTGTTGTTGTGGCTAGCTAGCTAGCTGAAATGATCCCTTTACTGAATTAGCCATGGATGGAGATAGGGATTTGGACTTAATTCTCCATACTGGCCAATGAATATAACTGCGATTCTGATCCAACCATTAATAAATATATTGTTGTGCCCCTGGCTTAGAGGATGGAAGTTCAATATGTAGCTAGATGTAGAAGGCTAATGTTAACTGGCTAATGTTGCCTATGAATGGAAGTTAGGCTAGCAAGCAAGCATTTTAGCCAGGTAGCCTAGGACAATGAAAAAATGTAAGCGTGTATTGTATGACAGAGTGATAGACCGTTTCATCAACATGAAAGAGAGGAGGACGGCATTAGGGTGAGTCGGGTGAGTTAACATGTTTTTTTCTACTTGCACAAATGCACACGCACGCACACACACACACTAAATTGTTTTTGGTATATTTTTGTTGTCACTGTATTAAACTAAGCATAGGTGATTTGATGATGTTGAAAGGATGCTGGAATAGTAGAGGCAGCTCCTGGTGTCTTTGCGACTTGCTGTAACTCTCCGTGGTTCTCAATCAATAGTTGTTTAGTGGCCCGAAAATGTCAGAAACATTTTACTTGCTTGACCATACTATAGGTCATGTAACTGTCTGTTACATGCCATATGCTTTTGTGGACTTCACCGTACAGAAGTTGTTCTCAGGTTTTGTGATTTATTCTGCCACTGTGTCTTCATATTGTCTCGGCCTTCAGGCCTATATATCACGGTTGCAAGGCATATGAACTAACAGGTTATAGAGCAAACAACGCAATTATCACTGCACATAAGTTATATTATGCCTTTTTTTCTGGCTTCCCCAGTGTTTTTACCCACGCACAGCTACTGAACAATCCTTTAATTTAGTCTTTAATGTGGGATAAATGCCATTATTAAGTATGCGATTTAAGTAGGGTTGGAGGGTTGCATTTTCAAAATGGTACAGTAAGAATGCTTCTAATCCATAACACAGATAGATGAGTAGTTGTTCTTTATTAATCATTGAGTTTGCTGACTATATACAGTGCATTCGGAAAGTATTCAGACCCCTTTTTCCAGCCGTGCTGCCCTGTTCTGAGCCAATTGCAATTTTCCTAAGTCCCTCTTTATGGCACCTGACCACACGACTAAACAGCAGTCCAGGTGCGACAAAACTAGAGCCTGAAGGACCTGCCTTGTTGTAAGTGCTGTTAAGAAGGTAGAGCAGCGCTTTATTATGGACAGACTTCTCCCCATCTTAGCTGCTGTTGTATCAATATGTTTTGACCATGACAGTTTGCAATCCAGGGTTACTCCAAGTAGTTTAGGCACCTCAACTTGCTCAATTTCCACATGATTTATTACAATATTTAGTTGAGGTTTAGTGAATGATTTGTCCCAAATACAATGCTTTTAGTTTTTGAAATATTTAGGACTACCTTATTCCTTGCCACCCATTCTGAAACTATCTGCAGCTCTTTGTTAAGGGATGCAGTCATTTCAGTCACTGTAGTAGCTGACGTGTATAGTGTTGAGTCATCCATATACATAGACACACTGGCTTTACTCAAAGTAAAGATTGAAAAAAGTAAGGGGCCTAAAAAGCTGCCCTGAGGAATTCCTGATTCTATCTGTATTATGTTAGTTTTTTTTGAGAACAAGTTCTCATTTACAACTGCGGCCTGGCCAAGATAAAGCAAAGCAGTGCGACAAAAACAACAACACAGAGGCTTCCATTAAAGAACACCCTTGTGTTCTGTTAGATAGGTAACTCTTTATCCACAATATAGCAGGGGGTGTAAAGCCATAACAACATACGTTTTTCCAACAGCAGACAATGATCGATAATGTAAAAAGCTGCACTGAAGTCTAACAAAACAGCGCCCGCAATATTTTTATCATCAATTTCTCTAAGCCAATCATCAGTCATTTGTGTAAGTGCTGTGCTTGTGGAATGTCCTTCCCTATAAGCCTGCTGAAAGCCTCAATTTGTGTACTGTAAAAATAGCATTGTATCTGGTCAATTACAATTTTTTCAAAAACTTTTTAAGGGTTGGTAACAGGCTGATTGGTCGGCTATTTGAGGGGGGCTTTATTATTCTTAGGTAGCATAATAACTTTTGCTTCCCTCCAGGCCTGAGGGCACACACTTTCTAGTAGGCTTAAATTGAAGATATGGCATATAGGAGTGACAATAATTTTCCATCCAAGTTGTCAGACCCCGGTGGCTTGTGATTGTTGATAGATAACAACAATAACAATACACTCTCACTTTGCGGCATTCTAAATTACAATTCTTGTCTTTCATAATTTGGTCAGATATATTTGGATGTGTAGTGTCAGCGTTAGTTGCTGGCATGTCATGCCTATGTTTGCTAATCTTGCCAATTAAAAAATAATTAAAGTAGTTGGCAATATCAGTGGGTTTTGTGATGAATGAGCCATCTTATTCAATGAATGATGGAACTGAGTTTGACTTTTTTTTCCCAAATGTAATTGAAGGTGCTCCAAAGCTTTTTACTATCATTCTTTATGTAATTTATCTTGGTTTCATAGTGTAGTTTCTTCTTCTTTTTTAAATTCAGATTAGTCACATAATTTCTCAATTTGCAGTACGTTTGCCAATCGGTTGTGCAGGTGGACTTATTTTCCATTTCTTTTGCCTCATCCCTCTCAACCATACAATTCTTCAATTTCTTATCAATCTACGGGGATTACATTTTTTTTTACAGTAATTTTCTTAATGGGTGCATGCTTATTAGTAACTGGGATAAGCAATTTCATAAATGTGTCAAGTGCAACATCTGTTTGCTCCTCATTACACACCACGGACCAACAAATACTCTTTACATCAACAACACAGGAATCACTACAAAACTTATTGTATGACCTCTTATACACTATATTATGCCTAGCTTTTGGAACTTTGGTTTTCCTAGATATGGCTACTATATTGTGATCACTACATCCGATGGATCTGGATACTACTTTCAAGCACATTTCGGCAGCATTAGTAAAGATGTGATCAATACATGTTGATGATTTCATTACTGTGCTGTTTGTAACTACCCTGGTAGGTTGACTGACAACCTGAACCAGGTTGCAGGCACTGGTTACAGTTTGAAGCTTTTTCTTGATTGGGAAGCTTGATGAAAGCCAGTCAATATTTAAATCACCTTGAAAATATACCTCTCTGTTGATATCACATATATTATCAATCATTTCACACATGTTATCCAGATACTGACTGTTAGCACTTGGTGGTCTATAGCAGCTTCCCACAATTACAAGGCCACAGGGCGAGACCCAGATGCAGACACGGGAGACAGATGGTTTGTGTCTCTTATATTTATTAGTATCCAAGGGGCAGGCAAGAAAATGGTCGTGAACAGGCAAAAAGTTCATAACAAGGTCAGAGTCTAGGAGGTACAGGGTGGCAGGCAGGCTCGAGGTCAGGTCAGGCAGAATAGTCAGGCAGGCAAGTACAGAGTCAGGGCAGGAAAGAGTCAAAACCGGGAGGACTAGAAAAAGAGAGATAAGAAAAAGCAGGAGCACGGGGGAAAACACGCTGGTTGACTTGACAAGACGAACTGGCACAGAGAGACAGGAAACACAGGGATAAATAAGCGACACCAGGAGGGGGTGGAGACAATCACAAGGATAGGTGAAACAGATCAGGGCATGACAACAATAATGGGCTTTAGCAGAGGCATTTGAACCTGTAGCCATATTACTTCAACAGTACTTAACATGAGATTCTCTCTAATCTTTACAGCAATGTGGTTCTGAATGTAAACAGCAACACCTCCACCACTGGCATTTCTGTCTTTTCTGGAAATGTTATCCCACTGTATCATCAAAGGTATTGTCTAAGTGAGTTTCAGAGAATATGAATGTAATCTGTCACTAACAAGTTATTAATTTCATGAACCGTGTTTCTTAAGCTACATATGTTAACGTGGGCTATTTTCAGCACTTTTCTGTGACGCTTGCTTGTTTTCATTGCTTTACTGGGAAGCTTAGCAGAAGTAGATACTCTCATGTTATTTATGTTAGTGCAGGATGAGCTGCACACAGTGGACTTCCTACTAGGGTTCACCACCTCAGTGTTAACAGCATACATCCGGTTCATTGGCACATGATTGCTGCATGCAATAGCTATAGAATCAGTAGAGGCATTCGGGGCAGTTGGAGGGACATAAATTAGGTTACTTACATTGGGTCTACCAATTTCCCTGGTATAATTTTTCTACCAATGCCCCTGTTATAAGCATTATGATGACTCAGTGACACAATGGTAGGGATTAACTGAGCTGGGCTTGGGTCATTGATAAAACATTGTCTCAACACAGCCTTATAATGCTGTGAAAGGATCCAGGAACCCAAATGATTTGGGTGGATCCCATCCTCTTAATAAAACGTGTTTTGTTTCCAAAAAGCATCAAAATTGTCAACAAAAGTTACACCCTTTGAGCTGCAATAATCACATAGCCAGTTGTGAAGAATTACACGATTCAGAGAGGGAACAAGGCCAGATATGATGAGTCTTTAATTAGTGTATAGCAGAGAGTCAATCAGCTCTTTGAAATCCAGTTTCAACTGTTCAGAGCTGCCCTTCCTAATGTCCACATGGACTATGATAGAATCAATGTCCATGTCCTGGTGTAGTACATTCAGGAGCAGCTTAGTAATGTAATTTACTCAAGCTCCAGGATAGGACATTGTTTTTTAACCAGGAACAGTCACATTTCTTACCATGGAGCTGCCCAAAATCACAGCTGGCGAGAAGGATGAGGAAATCCACCCACTCCCACGCTTCACAGGATGGTGGAGGTCTCCGACAGATGGAGAAAGCCCGCTCGATTCAGAGCAGGGACGGAAGTTTCCCAATGTCGACTTTGAAATGGTAGGGGAAGGAGTAGGAGTAGGCACAGCGGCCACAGACACCGGTACCCCCAGCGACGAAGGTGTAGGAAGATCAGGCTCTAGGACAGTGAAACTAGTCGTTGTTTGTCTTCGGCTTCCACGGCTTGTGACATGTAACCATTGTTGATTGCCATGCTCCTCTTGCTGTGCTCTTTTGATTCCGCTATCAGATGGGGGAGGAGAGGCAGGAGATGGCTCCCCTGGTGAACGGACTCCGGGCAACACCGGCCAGTCGGATAACAACAAATGATAAGACGGAGATGCATCCAACATGCGCAAACACCGTCCAGCCACCGTCATAGAAAAGGTAAACATTCCACTCTGCATTTCCCCCAGTTTCTTACGTAGGCTGGCTACCTGTGTAATGAAGGAAGCCACCTCAAGCCTAAGATCCTCGGCAATTGGAACTCTGAGTGATCCAGTTTGCACTGAAACAAAGCGTAGTAGATACAGCTCCTACAGGGCTGGAACCGTTCATTTACTTCTCCAAAGAGGGTTCCATTGGAAAACTAATCTGGGACTAACTTCGTTAGCTTGATGGCTAACATTAGCAGTTTAGCAGCTCTTTCAAGCAGACTTTAACCTGTCAGTTAAGCGGGATTCCGGGATAATAAATAGCGGTCCTAGCGGTTAAAAGCTAACTGCGCTGCGAAATCCATGCAAAAACAGGTTTGGTATTTACGTTTAACAAATTGGTTATGTTTTAGTTAAAATAACAAATCGAGTGTTTCCAGCATACGTTGTTCAGCTGCGCACTCGGATGACGTATGATTAGGACTGTTCCAGGTTGAAAAGTAGGGATGGTGCCAGGTTTCCTCCAGATGTAACGCATGATATTCAGGCCAAATAGCTCAATCTTGGTTTCATCAGATCAGAGAATCCTGTTTCTCATGTTCTGAGTCCTTTAGGTGCCTTTTGACAAACTCCAAGTGGCCTGTCATGTGCCATTTACTGAGGAATGGCTTTTGTCTGGCCACTCACAGAGGAACTCTGGAGCTCTGTCAGCGTGACCATCGAGTTCTTGGTCACCTCCATGACCAAGGCCCCTCTCCTCCGATTGCTCAGTTTGGCCGGGCGGCCAACTCTAGGAAGAGTCTTGGTGGTTCCAAACTTCTTCCATTTAAGAATGATGGAGGCCACTGTGTTCTTGTGGACCTTCAATGCTGCAGAAGTTTTTTTGTACCCTTCCCCAGATCTTTGCCTTGACACAATCTTGTCTCGGAGCTCTACGGAAAATAGTTTTGACATCATGGCTTGGCTTTTGCTCTGACATGCACTGTCAACTGTGGGACCTTATATAGACAGGTGTGTGCCTTTCCAAATCATGTCCAATCAATTGAATTTACCACAGGTGGACTCCCTTCAAGTTGTAGAAAGATCTCAAGGATGATCAATGGAAACAGGATGCACCTGAGCTCAATTTCGAGTCTCATAGCAAATGGTCTGAATATTTATGTAAATAAGGTGTTTCTGTTTTTTTTTTAACACATTTGCAAAAATAAAAAAATTAACTGTTTCACTTTGACATTATGAGGTATTGTGTGTAGATTGATGAGGATTTTTTCATTTTTTAAATCCATTTTAGAATAAGGCTGTAACGTAACAAAATATGGAAAAAGGGAAGGGGTCTGAATACTTTCCGAATGCACTGTATTTGAAAAGGTCCATTCATTGAGTCTCCAACATGGGATAAATGCCATTATAAACCGGGTAGTTTGGGTCCTGGATGCTGATTGGCTGAAAGCCGTGGTATATCAGACAATACACCACGGGAATGATGCAAAAATACTTGTTTACTATTCTATTCATGTTGATAATCAGTTCATAATAGCAATAAGGCACCTCGGGGGTTTGTGTTATATGGCCAATATACTGTGCCATGGCTAAGGGCTGTATTCAGGCACTTCACTTCACGTCGTGCCTAAGAACAGGCCTTAACCAGGGTGTATTAGCCATATACCACCCCCCCCCCCCCCCCGGGTCTTATTGCTTATTTATTAAGTATGCCATGTATGTGTATTTTCTAAATGCTACATATTTGAAACAGTATGTTAAACTTTCATTGAGTCTCCAATATGGGATATATATGTTTTGGAATATGAGATTAAACTAACCCAGTAATTACTTGTATTGGCAATCTATTTGAATTAGCTCTTCAAATAAAATCATGACCATCCAAATCTTATACATTATCATATTTGACAATAGGTTATGATCATAAAAAAAATCCAATCATAGCTTTATTAATCAGAAAATGATTTTGATCAAATGTGTGCTTTCATAAAGTGCTGTTTCTTTGCTTCGAGACCGTATTTCTGACCTATTTCAAGAGATCCAAACACAATCCTAGTTCTGTGGAATCCCAATCACTGAATAGGATCTAGCCGAACTACTGCCTGGGAGGCATGTGCTTCCGCGTGTGATGCATGTTGTTACCGAAACCGAAACAAAAAAGTGTGAATAAAGTCAGTATAATTTGCCTCAATTATTAAATGAAGTTACTGGGTATAAACATATCACATAATCGTCACACAATTCACTGGCGACACTAAATCTGAAGAGGTTCAGTGATCGGATCGTCTTCCCTGTCAAGCATAGGCTATTCCTCGTGATACCATAATGTTCAGTGCATTGGCGCATTCATATTCTACAGCGCGGATAGCTTGACCGCAGTGGGTTTTGCATCGTGAGCTATGGCACGAGCGTTTCCGCAAAAGTAATCTGAGAAGACCGAGGTTAGAAATTGGTTAAAATGGGCTGCACACTTCTGCTTGCGTGAAAGTCGTTACATGGAATGTACTGGTGAAAAGTTATACGGCAGATGGGGAAGCAGACAAAGAGGAAAAAATGTAAACGACAGTCTGTTTTAACATAATACTGTCTCTTGCCATCGCAAAGGGATCTATCTTAAGATATCGACTGAAGAAGTGCCACAAACGTGGTACAATTCTCCAAGAAAGGTGAGCACTTTACATTGCATTCAAATCACCCATAGAATGTGTCCTGAACTTTTAAAAAGACAGTTAACTTTTTTTCTGAGGCTATTATGTCTGGAGGAAAGTACAATTGTTGTTGACTTTTGAAACATTGTAACGGATCACACCGATAACATTGCTGTCTATGTGATTCCTGGCGGACTAAACTTGGTGAAGGAAGATTCTGATGAAGTTCCTCAAACTTTCTTCACCATGGAGTGGAGTTTAGTCTGCTATGTAATTCCCTGTTGTAGTATAGGCTAATTATCTGAACATGAGAGATTCAAAAGCATACATGGCTTACATAAGTCCAATCATGCAATAAAGAATTTAGATTTGTTTCGTATCAAGTAAATACTTTTATTCAGAATCCACAAACTTCCCTTTTATTTTATGACCAAAAAGTAACATCCATCTGTCAAGATAATAATACAATGGCCTTTACACACCTTTTGCTCTTCAAAGAAAGGATAAATGATGTAGTTTTAGTTAGTGATGCTTTGAACAGTGAAATCAAAAGGGTGGTGGTGAGAGAATGGCAGAGCAGAGAAAGGAAAGGGATGCCGTAATTGTAGATGTGATAATTGTAGATGAGGTGATAATAACAGGTCTCCTCTATTTTGGTGAATTATTGGCCAACTCCATATCTATCTATAGAGGCTGTGAGAGGAGAAATGTTGTCAGGACAGGAAATACACGCAGTATATGCACTCAGTTTCAAATAAGTCTGTTAATTAGTTAATTAAAAACAACTTCAAAGACAGTGGTGTAAAGTACTTAAGTAAAAATAATTGAAAGTACTAATTAAGTAGTTTTTGGGGGTATCTGTACTCTACTTTACTATTCATATTTTTGACAACTTTTACTTCACTACATTCCTAAAGAAAATTATGTACTTTTTACTCCATACATTTTCCCTGACACCCAAAAGTACTCGTTACATTTTGAATGCTTAGCAGGACAGGAAAATTGTCTAATTCACACACTTATTAAGAGAACATTCCCTGGTCATCCCTACTGCCTCTGAGCTGGCGGACTCACTAAACACATGCTTCGTTTGTAAAATATGTCTGAGTGTTGGAGCGTGCCTCTAGCTATTCGTAAATAAAAAATAAAATGGTGCCGTCTGGTTTGCTTAATATAAGGAATTTGAGTAGGATACTCAAGTAGGATTTTCTGGTTGACTTTTACTTGAGTCATTTTCTAATAAGGTACCTTTTACGTCATTTTCTAATAAGGTACCTTTTACTTTTACTGTTCTGTTGATCTAATATGGAACCTAATAATACTCAAAATAGTTGTATTGCCAATGCAAAATACTAGGTGAATATAGATAGAGCTCATTCAAGTTCCTGAGTTCAGATAGGGTGAGCCGTGCTTTATACTGCACACCTGGAGCTCAATGCTCCCCCTTGGCAGGTATTTCACCATAACTCCATTGTGCGGGCACAAACACACTGCACAACTGATCCCTCCCCGGAGCAGAGGTGGGGACAGGTGTGACCTCTCCGGTTGGCATGACACATCTGAGCAGTGTGATTTACTACAGGGCCACAAGAATGTTCTGTGAATACTGAATAAACTCGTAGGCCTAGGATTCATCCGCAACATGTCCAATGTGCAAATGTAGCTTCTGAGAGAAAAGAAAGATGGTTGTTATGGTGTGCTGTAGCAGTTTATTGTACTTAAAGAGCGACTGCCCCTGAAAAGCAAATAATCCCTTTGAAAACGGCCTATGTGTCATCGATATGAGTCAGAAACATTTATTCTAGTGTCAAAATTGACAACAAAGTGTAAATAGGATAATTTGGGTCATAAAGTCAGTCTTGTCTAAAGCAGAGTTTGGAACCTCAGTGTATCCGTGAGTAAATGAATGTTGGGTTTGGATTACAACTATATAAACTAATCATGGCCCCTTTTGCCAAGCGCCACGTGCAAATTGCCCCTCCGCCCACTCTGCTTCCCTTCATTGAATGGGGCACCGTTGTTTCATCGCCCCCAACGCGTTCAAAGGACGTCAGACTGAAAATCCTTATACGGATTGACCATGCCTGGTGAGTATAACCAGAGATACTGGAATATACATCTCTGGTATAACTTAGCTAGCTAACAACGTTAGATAACGCTATTGCTGGTTATGTAGTTAGCTGCAGTTGTTCAAGAGATGTCCAGTTTGCAGCCGAACATGCATCATAGAGAAGGTCAGCTAGGGGACCCTCAGACTCACGCAGACATCCCTCGCTGTGAGCCTTCCTATAAATGGAACAGGGAGAACACTTGAATTAGGTTGGTGACATTTGACCTGGTCAAAGGTCAAAACAGTTTCGAGGTTTGTCCCAATTCACCTTCGTAACCTAGCCTGGTGGGACCAGCCTGATCGCTGCATTTACCATTCTATTTCACTTCACAGATCATGATATCTAAAGTGAAATAGAAAGGTGAATGCATCGATAAGGTTGGTTCCACCATACTAATCATAACCACCATTGATAATCTAATCAGTGTCTGTGTGTGACTGACCAGTATCTTTGATGCGGGGCCAGGATCTAATCTATGCTGCCATGCCCATCAATGTGGGACTGAAGGTAATTACTAATAATACAGTACAGCAGAAATGTCCAGTATTTGCAACACCCTTTTCATTCCATATGTCACTGATGAACTTTGCCTCAACTCTGCATAGTTCTACAGATGGAGAGGACTGTAGATGCGTTTGCCAGTCGCCAGCCTCGGTTGTTTGATGGGGAGACCATAATTGGGTAGGTATTATCTGACCTGTTCAAACTTTAACAGAGTACCAGTTTGTGTGTCAGATATTACCTATCCTAACTGTAATTGGTAATAAAACAGTGACTATGTGTTCACAGAAACATGTATGGAGCCAGCACATACACTTGCAAGATTATGTGATGAAGTCGAGACTGACAGACGGGCTTGACACTGATGTCTCTAAATGGAGAGACCTGGCACTCGGCATTAAAATGTTAATAGACACAACTTTTACTTGTATTGTCTTTTTATTATTATTGAATGTTATCAGTCAATATGGGGAGGGAGAAACCCTGTGTATTCTGCACCAGGATCAGGGAAGGAACTCCTGTTATATTCGATACACCACACACGGAGGTATGACCACTCTGACATGTTAGATAAGGTAGCCTCATTACCACCTCACAAAATGCAGATAGGTACAGTATCTGCAATGGCTGGGTATGACAATGAAAGGTGAGAGGTGCACCTTGTTATATTTGCAGAACATCTCTGGTATAACAACTGCAGCTACCTGCTTCAATGGTATTTGTAAAGGGTTGTTTATTCTACATGGACCTGTTACTACATTAAAAAAATGATCAAAACACTAAGTTTAGAATATCTACATAAATTCAGCAATTGCATTCTTCTCATATTGCTCTGTAGGCTACTGACCTATTCAAAGCTTCCTCCGGCATATCACCATACATCTGCATGTATATTATTGAACTCAACCTGCAGGAGGTTTGTTTGTGGGGATTGATTCTGACAGATAGGTGTGGGAAATGTTCTGACAGATGGGTGTGTCTTGGTGGTGTGAAGGACACACCCAAGAAACACACACATCAAACCACACCCCCAAGCCATCTCACGTTTGGCTTCTGTCATGGACGCCAGCATTTCTTGAGGAGCAAGCCAAAAAACTAGGTCAAATCAGTACGGTTTGCTTTTGTTAATTAAAGGGAAAGGGTCATTAATGATGATTTTTGACTAGTATGTGTTTAAAAAAATATTAAGTGGCTCTAAATGTGGTCCCTCCATGTGAGATTATGATAGGTGCATACATGGTGGATGAATGAACACAGAGACGGTTGTATGATTTACAACAGTCAAGCCAATGCTTCACCCACAGAGAAAGTTATTTACCCTGACCAAAAACCATATCGCAATTTATACTGAAAATATACAGTACTTTCCTCAGTATTTCTCATCTCCCTTGACAACAGAAATAGTAAAAGTGTTAATGTTAGTTCTCTGTGCATTTGAGTGTATGATTGAACTTGTCCTGACGGACATTACATTAATTCTAAGAGGAAAAAAGTTCTTATTTGAAGACGGTAATAATGTAGGTCTTCTAAATAACCAAATTCTTGAATAGGAATGTAATGAATTCATGAAATGAAAACATAATTTAATCAAACATGTTGCGTCTTCCTCAGGATTTGCTATGTCCAGTTTCCTGGGTGTGAGTGTTTGGTTCTTGCTCGTTCTTCACTATGTGGCTGCAGTGATGGACTGCCACCCGGGTTGTCGCTGTGAAGTCGAGAGCTTCGGCCTGTTCGACAGCTTCAGCCTGACCAGGGTCGACTGTAGTGGGGTGGGCCGTGGTCATGGCCTGGTGGTCCCCATCTCCATCCCCCTGGACACCTCCTCCCTGGACCTGTCCTCCAGCGCCATCCACACCATCGCTGACTCCATGCTCTCTGGGCCGGGCTACACCACGCTGGCCAGCCTGGACCTCAGCAACAACCTCCTCTCCAGGCTCAACAGCAGCATCTTCTCCAGGCTGCGCTACCTGGAGACCTTGGACCTGAGCCACAACACCCTGGAGGAGCTAGCCCCCGGCTGCTTCTCTGGCTTGCCCCTGGCCGAGGTGGACCTGAGCGGCAACAGGCTCCAGGAGGTCAGCCTGGAGGTCTTTTCCAACAAGGGCCACGGTGCAGGACCTCTCAATGTGGACCTGTCTAACAACCTGCTGAACACTGTCACAACTAGGGATCCACAGGTGCTAAGCCCTCCTAACATTCAGAGCCTCAGTCTGGCAGGGAATCGTCTGAGGGCCGTGCCCAAGCTGCAGGGCCTCCCTCTGAGGTCTCTGAGCCTGGACGGCAACCCCATCCTCAGCATCGAAAGGCACAGCTTCACAGGGCTAAGGGATCTGGCTCACCTGTCTCTCAGTGGGTTGTCTGAGCTCACCTCCATCCAGCTCCAAAGTTTCAGTGAGCTGAGCAGCCTGCAGGTCCTGGACCTGTCCCACAACAGCAGGCTGAGACCACTTAACCCTGAGGTGTTTAGCGGACTGGCTGCCTTACAGGAGCTCAACCTGTCCAACTCAGGGGTGGTGTCTCTGCCCAGCAACATTCTCCACCTCCTGCCCAGCATCAAAAGCATCGTTCTCAGGGAGAAGGTAAACTGTTGGAAGACCCATAGACAGGTGCAGTTCCACAGACAGATAGGACAGTCAACAAGGGGGGAGGAATTGACCTGTGATGTCATAGGAATTGTTTTATGAGTCTGCCGGCCTTAACAGGTTGGTCAAAATGAAGAAGGTGGAGAAGCAGTGAGAGCCTCACAGTGAAACCAGCTTATACAGTAATCACTATATTTCAAAATTCAGTCCTCAGATTTGTGCATCATCATCAAGGGTTGCACTCATTTTCAAAATATAGCTTTTGTTCCACTGCTTCAAGGGAGTGTGCAATAAAATAACAGTGTAGAACAGTGGCCATGGGCTAATAAATTATGCTGGCAACTGAACTAACCATCTTGATAACATGACGACGCGTGACGATTTACAAGGACAAAGTCAGAAATGATTACCTGCACTTGTTTTGCAGTTTTCAATCCTTTTTCTATTTTTGAATTAATTCAACTGAACTAAATAATGACAACTCATACAGTGTTATGACGCATTAATGTCCGACTAATAATGTAATGAACCGTTTTAGAGGGCGTCATATTGTTAAACATTACAACAATTTCTGCTGGCAGATAATACCTTTTGTTTACTTGACAATTTTCTTTTTTTATAACATTAGAAATATGTTTTTGCAACATTTTCTACAGTATTGCCTTGGACATATGTTGTGTATATGAAGTCTGTCAACTATTGTTAATGACTGAAACAGAGACATGTATTTTCAATAAAATGGATGCAACACAATTTGTTCCACACCCTTTTCTGGTCCCGCAACACAAGGTCCAGTCTATGACTAGTTCACATAATAAGGTTTGTTTCATTCTGTACAGTCAATAGCACCATGTAAAAAATGTGAACGTAAGAGAGTCTTGTCACCGTTTACAGAGTTGAGGAGCGACTCACCAGCGAGCTGTTGTGTGGTCACTGAGGAGGCGTTTTCACATTTTAATTGCACTGTCATGTAATGATGTCACACAGTTCAGCTCTTCTCACTGCTGTGGTTTAGTCACTGGATGTGTTGTGTCTGTCTTCAGATTGTGTTAAGCGCATGTGATAGACCTAGTTTTAGGATGAAATTTGGGCTCAAGCCTCAAATGCAGTTCCACTAATGCGGGAAGTGGACAACGAGGAAATGTAATAGTGAGACGATTAAGAAAAAAAGACGAACAAGCTTATTCTTGCTATTACCTGTTCTTTGTGCAAATCAGAGGAAAGGTTGAAATAGTTTAGGTTCAAATAAACTCTGACCCACTTGCCACAGTCCAATCTCAAATGAAATGTTGCATCATCTTCACTATTTGGCCTTTGGCTAATGGAAACAGGCAAGCTGGTCATGTTTGACAATCATTTTGATACATCCCCTTAGTTGTAGAGATGAATGAAGAGTTTCATTCCAAAACACCATATATCCATTTTCAGAAATGTTGGTAAATTAGCTTTTATTGTTTAAGGAAATAATGAAAGAGAGAGTGGAAAAAACACAATCTAATCATAGCAGATTTTACACAGTTAATGTAACAAATAACTACAATTTTAATAAACAACTGTACAAATGCTATGTTTGTGACATCAACATTTAAATGTAGAAATAAATATATACAGTACATTCGGAAAGTATTCAGACCCCTTGACTTTTTCAACATTTTGTTACGTTACAGCATTATTATAAAATGTATTAAATAAAAAATGTTCCTCATCAATCACCACACAATATTTACATAAGTATTCAGACCCTTTGCTAGGACACTCAAAATTAATCTCAGGTGCATCCTGTTTCCATTGATCATCCTTGAGATGTCTCAACAACTTGATTGGAGTCCACCTGTGGTAAATGAAATTGATTGGACATGATTTGGATGTCTATATAAGGTCCCACAATTGACAGTACATGTCAGAGCAAAAACCAAGCCACGGGGTCAAAGGAATTGTCCGTCGACAATTAGCAATGTCGGAGCAGCATAGACTTAAAATACTGTGAAGTAGAATAGAATACCGTACATACACATGCAAATGAGTAATGCAAAATATGTAAACATTATTAAAGTGATTAGTGTTCCATTATTAAAGTGGCCAGTGATTTCAAGTCTATGTATATAGGGCAGCAGCCTCTAAGGTGATAGTGATGACTATTTAACAGTATGATGGCCTTGAGATAGAAGCTGTTTTTCAGTCTCTCGGTCCCAGCTTTGATGCACCTCTACTGACCTTGCCTTCTGGATGATAGCGGGGTGAACAGGCAGTGGCTCGGGTGGTTGTTGTCCTTGATGATCTTTTTGGCCTTCTTGTGACATTGGGTGCTGTAGATGTCCTGGAGGGCAGGTAGTTTGCCCCCGGTGATGCGTTGTGCAGACTGCACCACCCTCTGGAGTGCCCAGCGGTTGCGGGTGGTGCAGTTGCCGTACCAGGCGGTGATACAGCCCAACAGGATGCTCTCAATTGTGCATCTGTAAAAGTTTGTGAGGGTTTTAGGTGTCAAGCCAAATTTCTTCAGCCTCCTGAGGTTCGTCTGCAAACTTGATCATTGAGTTGGAGGCGTTCGTGCCCACGCAGTCATGGGTGAACAGGGACTACAGGAGGGGGCTGAGCACACACCCTTGTGGGGCCCCTGTGTTGAGAATCAGTGAAGTGGAGGTGTTGTTTCCTACCTTCACCACCTGGGGGGCGGCCTGTCAGGAAGTCCAGGACCCAGTTGCACAGGGCGGGGTTAAGACACAGGGCCCCGAGCTGAATGATGAGCTTGGAGGGTACTATGGTGTTGAATGCTGAGCTATAGTCAATGAACAGCATTCTTACATAGGTATTCCTCTTGTCCAGATGGGATTGGGCAGTGTGCAGTGCATTGGCAATTGCATTGTCTGTGGATCTATTGGGGCGGTAAGCAAATTGAAGTGGGTCTAAGGTGTCAGGTAAGGTAGAGGTGATATGATCCTTGACTAGTCTCTCAAAGCGCTTCATGATGACATTAGTGAGTGCTACGGGGCGATAATCATTTAGTTCAGTTACATTTACATTACATT
Source organism: Salvelinus alpinus (assembly GCF_045679555.1). NCBI lineage: Eukaryota > Metazoa > Chordata > Actinopteri > Salmoniformes > Salmonidae > Salvelinus > Salvelinus alpinus. The sequence continues at coordinate 88,466,360 of NC_092086.1, forward strand.
TAAGTCATTTAGCAGACGCTCTTATCCAGAGCGACTTACAAGTTACCTTTGCATCCTTGGGTACAGGAACAATGGTGGACATCTTGAAGCATGTGGGGTCAGCATACTGGGATAGGTGTAACTGGTGTGAAATGGCTAGCTAGTTAGCGGGGTGTGCGCTAATAGCCTTGAAGTTGTTGTTCCCATAGGTAACGATGCTTCGAAGGTGTCAGTTGTTGATGTGTGCAGAGGGTCCCTGGTTCGAGCCCAGAGGGGCGAGGACAGGGACGGAAGCAAAACTGTTACATAGGGAGAGATTGAATATGTACGTAAACACTCCAGTCAGTTGGTCTGCGCATGCTCTGAGGACGCGGCTAGGGATGCCGTCTGGGCCGGCAGCCTTGCGAGAGTTAACACGTTTAAATGTCTTACTCACGTCGGCCACGGAGAATGAGAGCCCACAGTCCTTGGTAGCTGGCCGCATAGGTGGCACTGTGTTATCCTCAAAGCGGGCAAAAAAGGTGTTTAGCTTATCCAGAAGCAAGACGTCGATGTCCGCGACGTGGCTGGTTTACCCTTTGTAGTCCGTGATCGTCTGTAGACCCTGCCACATACGTCTCGTGTCTGAGCCGTTGAATTGCAACTCCACTTTGTCTCTGTACTGACATTTTGCCTGTTTGATTGCCTTATGGAGGGAATAACTACACTGTTTGTATTCGGCCATATTCCCAATCACCTTGGCATGGTTAAATGCAGTGGCATTTCAGTTTTCAGTCATACCCAAGAAGACTCGAGCCTGTAAACGCTGCCAAAGGTGCTTCAACAAAGTACTGACTAAAGGGTCTGATTACTTATGTAAATGTGATATTTCTGTTTTTTCTTTTTAATATGTTTCCTTTTACATTATGGGGTATTGTGTGTTGATTGATCAGGGGGAAAACATATCATCAAGGCTGCAACGTAACAAAATGTGGAAAAGTCAGGTGGTCTGAATACTTTCCGAATGCACTGTATACTGTATGTGTATGTAAAACATTTACATTTGAGATTTTAGTAATTTAGCAGATGGCCTTATCCAGAGCGATTTGCAGTAAGTGCATTCACCTTAAGATAGCTAGATGAGATAACCACATAGCACAGTCAAATATACAAGATACAAACATTCCATTCCAGTTAAACAATGGCTATAAACTCAGCAAAAAAATAAATGTCCTCTCACTGTCAACTGTATTTATTTTCAGCAAACTTAACATGTGTAAATATTTGTATGAACATAACAAGATTCAACAACTGAGACATGAACTGAACAAGTTCCACAGACATGTGTCTAACAGAAATTGAATAATACCACCCCAGACCATGACGGACCCTCCACCTCCAAATCGATCCCGCTCCAGAGTACAGGCCTCGGTGTAACGCTCGTTCCTTCGACGAAAAATGCGAATCCGACCATCACCCCATGTGAGACAAAACCACGACTAGTCAGAGAAGGGCACTTTTTGCCAGTCATGTCTGGTCCAGCGACGGTGGGTTTGTGCGACGTTGTTGCTGGTGATGTCTGGTGAGGACCTGCCTTACAACAGGCCTACAAGCCCTCAGTCCAGCCTCTCTCAGCCTATTGCAGACAGTCTGAGCACTGATGGAGGGATTGTGCATTCCTGGTGTAACCTGGACAGTTGTTGCCATCCTGTATCTGTCCTGCTGGTGTGATTTTCGGATGTGCCAATCCTGTGCAGGTGTTTTTACACGTGGTCTGCCACTGCGAGGATGATCAGCTGTCCGTCCTGTCTCCCTGTAGTGCTGTCTTAGGCGTCTCACAGTACGGACATTGCAATTTATTGCCCTGGCCACATCTGCAGTCCTCATGCCTCCTTGAGCATGCCTAAGGCACGTTCACGCAGATGAGCAGGGACCATGGGCATCTTTCTTTTGGTGTTTTTCAGAGTCAGTAGAAAGGCCTCTTTAGTGTGCTAAGTTTTCATAACTGTGACCTTAGCATGGGAAACCGTGTTTAAACCCTTTACAGTTAAAATCTGTGAAAATATTTGGATTTTTACAAATTATCTTTGAAAGACAGGGTCCTGAAAAAGGGCTGTTTCTTTTTTGCTGAGTTTATATTGCGTTTTGCAAAGAAAATTACAATAATAAAAAATCGATTAATAATAATATTTTACACACACATGAAGGTACTCATAAGCAATCATTTCTGATGAAAACACAAATGTGAAAAATGTGTGGATATACGGTTTTCGAAATAAACTCTTCACATTGATATCTGATTTTCTTTTATCTTTATATGTGGGACTCCAATGAGTAAATCAGAGGTCTGGTTTCAGTGTTTTCAGAGGAGTAGGGGGGAAAGCAGCACAGGCACTAACGCACAGGATGTGACACTGAGCAACTTCGTGGCTTTCTCTCTTCAGGCCACAGCAGTGAACAGATTTACAGATGGAGACTAGACATTTTGTCAGGGAGGGATTTTGTCATATCCTGGTGTTTCATTGAAAGCAGAAGAAATAATAATTATTGAACATGTTTGGCTAAACATAGCAGTTGAACTAAACATTAGATTATGCATCATGTAAACACATTTGCATAAGCAAAACAATATCCTCAGTAAAATATGAGACATTGTGTCAGTGACACTATGAGCACTGGCAGAGTGTGTTATAATGATCTTAGAGATTTTAAATATTTTGTTTCCAGATGACTGCTTTTATTGGTATAACTGGTAATCACACACAATTAGTTTTTGCTGTTTGTAGGCTACTTGAAACGTATCGTCTTCATGGACAAGTAGGCTGAAACAAATGTCAATGGCTTTCTGTTTACAGAATAGCTAGATGCCTTACCACACAAAACAATGTGGCTATCCTCGTCATCTCAATGTAATAAACTATCTGTAAACTGTTATTACTGGCTAGTATGTCACAGCTTCCTGCGTCCTCTATTTGTACTGGTCCTCTAAACCTTTGTCAGGAACAAAGCACTGTATATTTCCCAATAAATAAATCAAATACACTCAAAGGGGCAATCTGCAGTCCAAACAATAACAAGGCGTTACCCAGCAACTATTTTGATGAAGGGATGAGGGTGGAGAAATGTAACCACTTTAAAATTCATAGACAGAGCTATGGATGCAAGGACGGACCGTCAATAATATAAAAATTATAGTTTTAACCATGTTTCGAGGCTTTACAGTGTGTGTTTACAGTAAGGCCTGCATTGTTTACTAACAAAGTAAAACAAGCATATTTTGGCTTCTGATGGGGTATGACAGTTGACCTTGAGGAATGTATAAGTTATATTCTTCAAGAATCTATGGGTTTATATTATTCATTTAAAAGTCCCAAAATGTATTATAGTATATAAATCACCAGATTTTTTTTAATACATTGTAAAATTATAATTACACAGTAATAACATATTAATACATTTAAAATGTACAATTTTGCACCATTTGCCAGTATGAGTACCAGAAAGTGGGCTATTCCTGTGATACATTTATTTTCCAACTAAATATGCAGTAAGGGCATTACTGTTGTGCCTGTAGCCATGTTTCTGCAGTAACCTGCCAAACCAAACCTCAACTGTGCTCAGGTTAACTGTAATTGAGGAAATGGAGGGAGCCTCTCAGTCATTAATCCATTAGTAGGCTACTAAAGATTCTGTACTCCTCCCTCACACACACAGCGCTCCCGTTCGTTTTTTCCATCATGGCTCCCTCAGCAGACAGACTGGGATATTGGGGGCGACCAACCTCAACGCTGGATTGGTGTGAGGAGAATTATGTCGTCTCTTTCTACATCGCAGAATTCTGTAAGTACATCTGACACCATGCGTATGGCTAAACTGGAGTTTTAGGACACGAAAACGAATGCAATAGACACGGATGTGGATCCTTGCAGAAGGCCGTCTCGGAATAGGTAAACATCATGACAATGAGCCTGGTGGTGACAACGACATTCCCTTACGCTCGCGTCAGTAGATCAAGGTGCTTTTATATTTTATCTTAATAGACCTATAACTATAACCGATAAATTTTATCGGTGATGTTTTATACCGGTAAGTAAGTTGCGTGTGCGATGCCACGACGCAGACCTGCTAATGACTCAGAACGTCACTTGCAGCTGCAGCACCGCCCTTTCAAGTACCGTTGCTATTACTGTAATAGGCTATCTAGCTAACGTTATATCAATGAGCTAGCTATACATTGATTCACTGGTGCATAAAATTTACCCACATTAAAGTCGCTACAAGACAGCTGCAGCTTCATTCTGGGACAGCACAGCCTCTCACATAGACACCCGCAATTTTTTTTATATGAATGATAATTAACCTGAAGACTAAGAGTTCCATTCCAAGATAAAAACTAGCTACTCGGCTTTCGTGATTTTCTTTTGCATACCTTTCTGAATGATACATGAGAGCGATAAAAAATTATGAGTGCAGCAGGCACTAGGCTTTCTGAGGATACAACGCCCATTGACCTGTTAACAGCTGTCCAAATGCACGAAGGTCTGATCTGGCTACAAATGGCACTTCATGAAGCAACATTGTATTTAAAGTGGAACTATGTCAAGTGGGTCATAGTTAATTGTGTTGGACTACTGCTCTTTTACCTTTCTCTCGCTCTCTGACTCACACGTGACTCAGATTACACTGAGTGACCCAACACTCCTTGTCTTCTCTCCTTCATGACCACGGGAAGGTGAAAACACTGGGTTGAATGACTATTTACATGCATGATGCATCATATGAAGAAAAAAGGCATAGAACTGGGAACTGATAACAGAACACTTACATTGTTCTTATAAATGTGTAGTAACACAGTATTACTAATTGTGACCATGTAAATGAGCCAAGGCTAGCTTTTTCAAACATAAATTTGCATCCTGTAGCACTAATTCCAAAAAGTTTTGGGACACTGTAAAGTCCATGGAGAATAAGAGCACCTCCTCCCAGCTGCCCACTGCACTGAGGCAAGGAAACACTGTCACCACCGATAAATCTACGATAATCGATAATTTCAATAAGCAATTTTCTACTGCTGGCTATGCTTTCCACCTTGGTACCCCTACCCCGGCCAACAGCTCTGCACCCCCTGCAGCAACCTGCCAAAGCCCCCCCCCCGCTTCTCCTTTTTAAATCTTTTAAATTATTTTTTAAAATCTTATTAACAGCTGATGTTCTGAAAGAGCTGCAAAATCTGGATCCCTACATATCAGCTGGGCTAGACAATCTGGACCCTCTCTTTCTAAAATGATCTGCCGAAATTGTTGCAACCTCTATTACTAGCCTGTTCAACCTCTCTTTCGTATCGCCTGAGATCCCCAAAGATTGGAAAGCTGTCGCGGTCATCCCCCTCTTCAAAGGAGGTGACACTCTAGACCCAAACTGTTATAGACCTATATCCATCCTGCCCTGCCTTTCTAAAATCTTCAAAAGCCAAGTTAACAAACAGATCACCGACCATTTCGAATCCCACCGTACCTTCTCCACCATGGTTTCCGAGCTGGTCATGGGTGCACCTCAGCCACGCTCAAGGTCCTAAACGATATCATAACCGCCATCGATAAAAGACAGTACTGTGCAGCCGTCTTCATCAACCTGGCCAAGGCTTTCGACTCGGTCAATCACCGCATCCTTATCGGCAGACTCAATAGTCTTAGTTTCTCAAATGACTGCCTCGCCTGGTTCACCAACTACTTCTCCGATAGAGTTCAGTGTGTCAAATCGGAGGCCTGTTGTCCGGACCTCTGGCAGTCTCTTTGGGGGTGCCACAGGGTTCAGTCCTCGGGCTGACTCTTTTCTCTGTATACATCGACGATGTCGCTCTTGCTGCTGGTGATTATCTGATCCACCTCTACGCAGACGACACCATTCTGTATACATCTGGCCCTTCTTTGGACACTGTGTTAACAAACCTCCAAACGAGCTTCAATGCCATACAACACTCCTTCCGTGGCCTCCAACTGCTCTTAAATGCTAGTAAAACTAAATGCATGCTCTTCAACCGATTGTTGCCCGCACCCACCCTCCTGACTAGCGTCACTACTCTGGACGGTTCTGACTTAGAATATGTGGACAACTACAAATAGCTAGGTGTATGGTTAGACTGTAAACTCTCCTTAAAGACTCACATTAAGCATCTCCAATCCAAAATTAAATCTATAATCGGCTTCCTATTTCGCAACAAAGCCTCCTTCACTCATGCTGCCAAACATACCCTCGTAAAACTGTCTATCCTACCGATATTTGACTTCGGCAATGTCATTTACAAAATAGCCTCCAACACTCTACTCATCAAACTGGATGTAGTCTATCACAGGGCTATCTGTTTTGTCACCAAAGCCCCATATATTACCCACCACTGCGACCTGTATGCTCTCGTTGACTGGCCCTCACTACATATTCGTCGCCAAACCCACTGGCTCCAGGTCATCTATAAGTCTTTGCTAGGTAAAGCCCCACCTTATCTCAGCTCACTGGTCACCATAGCAACACCCACCCGTAGCACTCGCTCCAGCAGGTATATTTCACTGGTCATCCCCAGAGACAACACTTCCTTTGGCCGCCTTTCCTTCCAGTTCTCTGCTGCCAATGACTGGAACGAATTGCAAAAATCACGAAGCTGGAGACTCATATCTCCCTCTCTAACTTTAAGTGTCAGCTGTCAGAGCAGCTTACCGATCACTGTACCTGTACACAGCCAATCTGTAAATAGCACACCCAACTACCTCATCCCCATATTGTTATTTATCCTCTTGCTCTTTTGCACCCCAGTATCTCTACTTGCACATCACCATCTGCACATCTACTCCAGTGTTAATGCTAAATTGTAATTATTTCGCCTCTATGGCCTATTTATTGCCTTACCTCTCTACATTTGCATACACTGTACATAGATTTTTCTATTGTGTTATTGACTGTACGTTTGTTTATGTGTAAACAAACGTACTCTGTTGTTGTTTTTGTCGCACTGCTTTGCTTTATCTTGGCCAGGTCACAGTTGTAAATGAGAACTTGTTCTCAACTGGCCTACCTGGTTAAATAATGGTTAAATATTTTTTTTTCAAGTGTTACTGATACTCCACAGTCCACTGCAACCTGGTCTCAGAGCATTTTTTATTATTCTATACGTAAACCCGAGATACTCCATTTAGTATGACGTTACCTTTCAAATCAAATTGTATTAGTCACAATAGTCACATTAGTCACATGCGCCGAATACAACAGGTGTAGACCTTACAGTGATATGCTTACTTACGAGCCCCTAACCACCAATTCAATAAAAAAAATATATAGATAAGAATAAGAAATAAAACAAGTTATTAAAGAGCAGGTATGTATTATGATGATATGTATTATTTTGGATGTCCAGCACTCATTTCGGATGATATGTTACACATTTTCAAAACAAACAATATGTTAATAATTTGCAAAACTTACTATATGTTATGTATGATATGTTATAAATTCTAGCTAGGTGGCTAACATTAGCTAGCTGGCTAACGTTGGCTAGGGGTTAGGGGAAGGGTTATCTCAAATGGTTAAGGTTTGGGTTAGGGGAAGGGTTAGCTAACATGCTAAGTAGTTGCAAAGTAGAAAAAAAATTGTAAGCATTTGAAAAGTTGATAATTAGCTAAAATGCTAAAGTTGTCTGTGATGAGATTCGAACTCGCAACCTTTGGGTTTCTAGATGTTTGCATTATACGCCCATCCGTCCGCCCCGGCCAACTACCCTACTTTCGTTTTTTTGCCTTAAGTAGCTGTTTGTCTTATGTAACCATACCAAATGCCTAGTTAAATAAAGGTTAAATATATATTTTTTACATATCATACTAATTTGCGTGTCCCGGATTTACATCTATCTTACGTCTAGTCTATGAGACCAGGCTGTCCACACGACTAGTCGAGCTTTAGGCAATGGTTGGTTTGACTTTTAAATGGGTCCCAAATTGTAGAATAAAAGGCCTAGAATGTGCAATGTTCAGTAAGTTTTATGTGGAAGACAGACAAGGAAAGAGGCAACCACAATTTTTGTGCTATTGTGTGTGTGCTAGAGCTCAGATTTCAAAACCTCAGCAGAGGAGAACAATAGTAGTGCTGCTTGCACATCAAGGTAGGTCAGAGTATGTTAAACAGGAGATTCTCCTCATGTTTGCTAAATTCAACGTACGGAAACGTTTAACAGGAATATTCCTGGCATTTGACTGAATACAGCACCTTGGGGCATGCCTGCTGTTATTTGATCGGAAGTCAGTCAGCCTAATGTACAACACAAGATTAAGATTACGATCACTTTATTGGTCAATTACACACAAGGTCCAACCGAAATTTGACTTTGAAAGACATACATACATACACATACATATACAGGTGTGTGTGTAATGTACAACACCAGCCTAATGTAAAACATAAATCATGTACAACAGACATCCAACCTACAGTTGAAGTTGGAAGTTTACATACACCTTGGCCAAATACATTTAAAATCATTTTTTCACAATTCCTGACATTTAATCCTAGTAAAGATTCCCTGTCTTAGGTCAGTCAGGATCACCACTTTATTTTAAGAATGTGAAATATCAGAATAATAGTAGAAAATGATTTATTTCAGCATTTATTTCTTTGATCACATTCCCAGTGGGTCAGAAGTTTACATACACTGAATTAGTATTTGGTAGTATTGCCTTTAAATTGTTTAACTTGGGTCAACTGTTTCGGGTAGCTTTCCACAATAAGTTGGGTGAATTTTGGCCCATTCCTCCTGACAGAGCTGGTGTAACTGAGTCAGGTTTGTAGGCCTCCTTGCTCGCACACACTTTTTAAGTTCTGCCCATACATTTTCTATAGGATTGAGGTCAGGGCTTTGTGATGGCCACTCCAATACCTTGACTTTGTTGTCCTTAAGTCATTTTGACACAACTTTGGAAGTATGCTTGGGGTTATTGTCAATTTGGAAGACCCATTTGCGACCAAGCTATACTGTAACTTCCTGACTGATGTCTTGAGATGTTGCTTCAATATATCCACATAATTTTCCCGCCTCATGATGCCATCTATTTTGTGAAGTGCACTAGTCCCTCCTGCAGCAAAGCATCCCCACAACATGATGCTGCCACCCCCGTGCTTCATGGTTGGGATGGTGTTCTTTGGCTTGCAAGCCTCCCCTTTTTTCCTCCAAACATAATGATGGTCATTATGGCCAAACAGTTCTATTTTTGTTTCATCAGATCAGAGGACATTTGTCCAAGAAATACAATCTTTGTCCCCATGTGCAGTTGCAAACCGTAGTCTGGCTTTTTTATGGCAGTTTTGGAGCAGTGGCTTCTTCCTTGCTGAGCGGTCTTTCAGGTTATGTCGATATAGGACAAATTTTACTGTGGATATAGATACTTTTGTACCTGTTTCCTCCAGCATCTCCACAAGGTCCTTTGCTGTTGTTCTTGGATTGATTTGCACTTTTCGCACCAAAGTACGTTCATCTCTAGGAGACAGAATGCGTCTCCTTCCTGAGCGGTATGATGTCTGCATGGTATGGTGTTTATACTTGCGTACTATTGTTTGTACAGATGAACATGGTACCTTCAGGTGTTTGGAAATTGCTCCCAAGGATGAACCAGACTTGTGGAGGTCTACAATTTTTTTTCTGAGGTCTTGGCTGATTTCTTTTGATTTTTCCATGATGTCAAGCAAAAAGGGTACTGAGTTTGAAGGTAGGCCTTGAAATACATCCACAGGTACACCTCCAATTGTCTCAAAGGATGTCAATTAGCCTATCAGGAGCTTCTAAAGCCATGACATAATTTTCTGGAATTTTCCAAGCTGTTTAAAGGGACAGTCAACCTAGTGTATGTAAACTTCTGACCCAATGGAATTGTGATACAGTGAATTATAAGTGAAATAATCTGTCTGTAAACAATAGTTGGAAAAATTACTTGTGTCACGCACAAAGTAGATGTCCTAACCGACTTGCCAAAACTATAGTTTGTTAACAAGACATTTGTGGAATGGTTGAAAAACGAGTTTTAATGACTCCAACATAAGTGTATGTTAACTTCCGACTTCAACTGTACATTTCTGATTCTTGTACCTAGATTTGTAAGAATATTATTTTAAGAATCCTTTTCTTTTGTATCCAGCAGCGCAAGCAACAATACAGCAGCAAAGCTCCCTTAAAGGTGCTATCCAGAACCTAAAAGGGTTATTTTGCTGTCCCCATAGGAGAACCCTTTGAAGATCCCGTTTGGTTCCAGGTAGAACCTTATTGGGTTCCATGTAGAACCCTTTCCCAGAGTGTTCTACATGGAACCCAAGAGTTCTACCTGAAACCAAAAAGGGTTCTACCTGAAACTAAAAAAGGGTTATCCTATGGGGACAGCCGAAGAACTCTTTTGGAACTCTTTTTTTCTAAGAGTGTTGGCAGACGGATTGCCTCCCACAATGTAAACAATGCGCCACGTCTGAGATTTCCGAGACTAGGCTTCAAGCTCTGGATGCAGGAGGAACAAAGAACTGAGTTAGCCAGGGAGCTCTTTTACTGTTTTACCTCTTGCATGCTGTATAAGCCCCATTAACTTCTTATGGCTGCAATCCCGTTAACGGGATGATATGACAACAGCCAGTGAAAGTGCAGGGCGCCAAATTCAAACAACAGAAATCTCATAATTAAAATTCCTCAACATACATGTATCTTACACCATTTCAAAGGTAATCTTGTTGTTAATCCCACCAACGTGTCCGATTTCAAATAGGCTTTTCAGCGAAAGCACCACAAACGATTATGTTAGGTCACCACCAACTCACAGAAAAATTCTGCCATTTTTCCAGCCAAAGAGAGGAGTCACAAAAAGCACAAATAGAGATAAAATTAATCACTAACCTTTGATGATCTTCATCAGATGACACTCATAGGACTTCATGTTACACAATACATATATGTCTTGTTCGATTAAGTTCATATTTATATCCAAAAACCTCAGTTTACATTGGCGCCATGTTCAGAAATGCCTCCAAAATATCTGGAGAAATTGCAGAGAGCCACGTCAAATAACAGAAATACTCATCATAAACTTTGATGAAACATACATGTTTTACATAGAATTAACGATACACTTGTTCTTAATGCAACCGCTGTGTCAGATTTCAAAAAGCTTTACGGCAAAACCCAATATTCAATCATCTGAAAACAGCGTTCAGCCACAAAAGCAAGCCAATACAGTTACCCGCCCAAATTGTGCAGTCAACAAAACTCATTAAAAGCATTATAAATCTTCACTTACCTTTGCTGATCTTTGTCGGAATGCACTCCCAGGACTCCCACTTCCACAAGAAATTTTCATTTTGTTCGGTAATGTCCATCATTTATGTCCAAATAGCTATTTTTGAAGCGTGTTTGGTAAACAAATCCAACGTCAGGAAGCGCGTTCACTAAAAGCTGACGAAATGTCCAAAAGTTCCGTAACAGTCAGCAGAAACATGTCAAACGATGTATTGAATCAATCTATAGAATGTTTTTAACATAAATCTTGAATAACGTTCCAACCGGAGAATTACATTGACTTCAGAGCGATGGAACAGACCTCCCTCTCATGTGAACGCGCATGGTCAAAGAATGGTCAGGTCATGGCAGACCTGACTAATTCCCCTCTCATTCGGCCCCCCTTCACAGTAGAGGCGTCAGACAAGGTTCTACAGACTGTTGACATCTAGTGGAAGCCGTAGGAAGTGCAAACTCATCCATATCTCGCTGTGATTTCAATAGGATCTTGGTTGAAAATCGACCAGCCTCAGAATTTGGATTTTCTTCTCAAGTTTTTGCCTGCCATATGAGTTCTGTTATAATCACAGACATAATTCAAACAGTTTTAGAAACTTCAGAGTGTTTTCTATCCAATACTAATAATAATATGCATATATTAGCAACTATGACTATATTATGCATATATTAGCAACTATGGCCGTTTACTCTTGGCACCTCTGTGCACCTCTGTGCACCTTTCATCCAAGCTACTCAATACTGCCCCTGCAGCCATAAAAAGTTAAGCACCATTCTAATCATTAGCATGTCCATTTCCCATCAGTCTATGTGTTAAATGGTTTGATTGTTCCTAACTTGATCACTAACCATCACTGGGTGTGGTGAAATCTTCAAATTAATGACTAAATTAAACTAATTCTACCAGTCTAAATCTTGCTTACAGAATGTAAAAACAATTATTTCTCTAAAACCTTGTTTTCTGTCTGCTAAGAGACACTACTCATATACACCAAATGACTGTGTTTGTTGTTTGCTGTCATACAGTACATGTTGTGTTGTCTTCCGCTGACAGTTGCTCTGTCTGTTATCTTGTTGTTCAGGGAACACTGTCAGTAACCTGATTATGATCCTGCCTCCTATCTACGGTGCCATCCAGACGTATAAAGACGGCCTAGAGTACCGCTACGTCTACTCCTTCCTTGGACTGGCAGGTAAGTGTTCCATAGACAAGGAAAGCCGCACACGCTAGGATCTCAGTTGCAATAATTTAATAACCAATGTTTCATCAGGGTATAATTACAGGTGTCTGTATGTAATCATGGCCGGGTGTGGCTTGATTTCATTGGTTCATTTACAGATATAAATAGAACATATAAAAAGCATGAATGGATAACATACAATCGTAGATCAAATTTCGCTACATAGGCCTACAAACATTTACAATTTGTAGGCCTATGTAACCTATTTGTATCTATGATTGTATGTTATCCATTCATGCTTTTTATATGTTCTATTTATATCTGTAAATTAACCAATGAAATCAAGCCACACCCGGCCATGATTACAGACACCTGTGTGTCCTTTGAAACTATATAAACTAGTGACATGCAGTGTTTGTCATTGTACCTTGATGAAGACAGCTTGTCTGTCAAGACGTTGGTTGTTAAATTATTTCATCTGAGCTCCTAGTGTACGGCTCTCCTTTTCTTTTTCAAGTGTTCTACTCCGCTAGCCAGCCCCTTGCCTAAACAGGTTTCTTTTGCCTCCAGATTTAAGTGTTCCATAGGCATCTGGAATTATTAGCATGATTTACTCCTATCTGATAATACATATATGGGTCAAAGACGTATAAGGTTTTCAAAGTAGCAAAAAAATAAAACAGCAATTACAATTCCCTAAAATGCTTTTTATGTTCATTGGAGTATCACCTATGCCCTTACATTAGATATAGAATAAAGCCAATACTTTTTTTTTTGTGATTCATATGAATGTACCTTAGTAAAATGTAATTCAGTATAACACAAAGTGTTTAAAAAATAATTTTATGCCCATTTTTCATAATCACAAGGTTATATATAAATGCTTAGACTGGCAGAAATAAACCTACCCAGAACAAAATTACATTATTTTATTTTGAATACCACATATTTGATGTGTCACGGGTACAACTCAAAATTTGTTGAAGGTTTTTACAAAAATGTCCTGCCTTACACTGAAGAAAATGCTAAAGTCTATGAAAATATCGTTCACTTCATCCTTTGAGATTTGTTTTTGTCACTCTGAGTCAACAAAACAAAGTTATTGTATTTTAATATAAAATACTGCTGTTATACTGTATGACAATATTTTGTTATCCTGAATGACACATATCACTACGGCCCACGAATATTGATTAAAAGTGATTCCTTCAGCAATAACAATAATGATCATATGAACTATTATGAGTAGCAGCAATAGTATTTTCTTTTAACTATTTTTGAAGTTATAAAACTGTATAAAAAACAGGATAAGATGTTTAAAATGTGCAGGCTAGCTGAACTTAGATCGCGTCCATACTAGAGAGAGAGAGAGAAATGACCCATACGACACACACATAAAGAACATGGGTTTTACTATGCAACATAGTTCAACTGACACATGAGGTACAATTTAATTCAAGCAGGATTAATGTTGTACTAGTACAAGTTGTTCAGGGGGCTGCTCAAAAGAGGTTCCTTCAGTGGATACTGGAGTTAAGTTGATCACCACATTCATTTGTTTGATTTTTTTCACAGTGCCTCTGATTTAATCTCCATTTTCCCCTCTTTTTTCAGCATCAGATTGTGTCTTTGCATGGATGGGTGGATGATCAGGATTGACATCCTTCTTTCTTCTCTGATAGCTAAAAAATTAAAATGTAATAGTTATGACACTGGCACAGAGTAGGATTCGCACCCATTAAATGTTATTAGTAGTCTATTAATTGTAGGCTAAACAATGATAACACTTAATCAAAGTTTAAAAGTTAAATCAACTCCCTCTCCCATTCTCTCTCAAAGATGTTTTGTTACTATTTCATTGCTAATGTTAATAATAATCACTTTACTATAATTTGAGCCTGCGGCAACACTTTATGTTGCGTTAAGTTGCATTATTACACAATTATTACAAGATAGTTAATGTTGTAATTATGCATTGTTATTAACTGATATAATCCATCAGTTATACCTTAATTGCAGTGCAATTAAACATTAACTACAGTGTAATAGTGCAACTTAATGTTAAGCGTTATCCACCCAGCTTTACATCCTATTATCCTATTCTGTTGCTGACAGTTGCATGAAACCATGAAAACAATACCTTGCTTGTCTTCTGGCTAGTCTTTCCTCCCTAGTAACTGGATCTGCGTTAACATTTTGTCTGTGCCGTGCAGCCCTCTCCTTATTAGACAACGACAATCTACATTATAAAGATAATGTGCCTTGAAATACCTTAAAATGCCATGAAATAGTTTAAAATGATAATATTCAGTATTTATACAACAAGTAAATATGAATTGCATGATTAAATGTTGTAAACTAGTGAAAACATGGGATAACAAAGCAACTGTCATTCAGTATAACGGGTGACATTGTGGTATAACATTAAACCTTTGTTGTGCTGAAGGACAAAAGCGTGATACTGAAGGACGTATTTCATACATAAACATATTTAACAGGCAGTTCCTTGGCCATCTATATAAAGTAATGACCTTGACCAATAAAGATGATCCTTTTCATATTTAATATATAGCTTTTTTTCTGTATTGTACTGAAGGATATGTGTTTTTGTTACAAAGGTTACTAGAGGGTGAAAAGGTGAAATCATCAAATATTTCAGAGATTTACTCACCTAATCACATTGATAGAGGGTATTCAATGTGTCTTCTTTGTGATGTCACACACTGTCACATGATTACCATCATGTGATATGCTTTAAAATGTATTTTTACCTTTGTTATACTGAATGACATTGATGAAGCGCAAAAGTCCGGACAAAGGTTATTCAAGTTTTAAAATATTTTTTTAGATACAGTATGTCACCCACTATTCTAAATTCAGTAAAAAAAGAAACGTCCTCTCACTGTCAACTGCGTTTATTTTCAGCAAACGTAACATGTGTAAATATTTGTATGAACATAACAAGATTCAACAACTGAGACATAAACTGAACAAGTTCCACAGACATGTGACTAACAGAAATGGAATAATGTGTACCTGAACAAAGTGGGAGTCAAAATCAAAAGTAACAGTCAGTATCTGGTGTGGCCACCAGCTGCATTAAGTACTGCAGTGCATCTCCTCCTCATGGACTGTACCAGATTTGCCAGTTCTTGCTGTGAGATGTTACCCCACTCTTCCACCAAGGCACCTGCAAGTTCCCAGACATTTCTGGGGGGAATGGACCTAGCCCTCACCCTCCGATCCAACAGGTCCCAGGCGTGCTCAATGGGATTGAGATCCTGGCTCTTCGCTGGCCATGGCAGAACACTGACATGGCCAGCGGAAAAATGCAGGAAATCACGCACAGAACAAGCAGTATGGCTGGTGGCATTGTCATGCTGGAGGGTCATGTCAGGATGAGCTTGCAGGAAGGGTACCACATGAAGGAGGAGGATGTCTTCCCTGTAATGCACAGCGTTGAGATTGCCTGCAATGACAAGAAGCTCAGTCCGATGATGCTGTGACACACCGCCCCCAGACCATGACGGACACTCCACCTCCAAATCGATCCCGCTACAGAGTACAGGCCTCGGTTTAACGCTCATTCCTTTGACGATAAACGCGAATCCGACCATCAGCCATGGTGAGACAAAACCGCGACTCGTCAGTGAAGAGCACTTTTTGCCAGTCCTGTCTGGTCCAGCGATGGTGGGCTTGTGCCCATAGGCGACGTTGCTGCCAGTGATGTCTGGTGAGGACCTGCCTTACAACAGGCCTACAAGCCCTCAGTCCAGCCTCTTTCAGCCTATTGCGGACGGTCTGAGCACTGATGGAGGGATTGTGCGTTCCTGGTGTAACTCGGGCAGTTGTTGTATCCATCCTATATCTGTCCTGCAGGTGTGCTGTTCGGATGTACCGATCCTGTGCAGGTGTTGTTACACGTGGTCTGCCACTGCGAGGACGATCAGCTGTCTGTCCTGTCTCCCTGTCTCCCTGTCTTAGGCATCTCACAGTACGGACATTGCAATTTATTGCCCTGGCCACATCTGCAGTCTCCATGCCTCCTTGCAGCATGCCTAACACGGAACCCACACCGGCTGCGCGCATGCGCCATTGTGCGCCATCGTGCATAAATGTATTTGGTCCCCCCACACCAAACGTGATCACGACACGCAGGTTAAAATATCAAAACAAACTCTGAACCAATTACATTAATTTGGGAACAGGTCGAAAAGCATTAAATATTTATGGCAATTTAGCTAGCTAGCTTGCTCTTGCTAGCTAATTTGTCCTATTTAGCTAGCTTGCTGTTGCTAGCTAATTTGTCCTGGGATATAAACATTGAGTTGTTATTTTACCTGAAATGCCCAAGGTCCTCTACTCCGACAATTAATCCACACATAAAACGGTCAACCGAATCGTTTCTAGTCATCTCTCTTCCTTCCAGACTTCTTATTTTCTTCTTGACGTTATATTGCGATTGGCAACTTTCATAAATTAGGTGCATCACCGCCACTGACCTCGTTCGTCTTCAGTCACCCACGTGGGTATAACCAATGAGGAGATGGCACGTGGGTACCTGCTTCTACAAACCAATGAGGAGATGGGAGATGCAGGACTTGCAGCGCGATCTGCATCAGAAATATAACTGATTTCTATTTTAGCACTTGGCAACGCAGACGCTCATTGGCGCGCGAGAGCAGTGTGGGTGCAATAATTGAATAACATAGCGCGAGCGGTGTGGTCAGCCTATAAGGCACGTTCACGCAGATGAGCAGGGACCCTGGGCATCTTTCTTTTGGTGTTTTTCAGAGTCAGTAGAAAGGCCTCTTTAGTGTCCTAAGTTTTCATAACTGTGACCTTAATTGCCTACCGTCTGTAAGCTGTTAGTGTCTTAATGACTGTTCCACAGCTGCATGCTCATTAATTGTTTATGGTTCATTGAACAAGCATGGGAAACAGTGTTTAAACCCTTTACAATAAAGATCTGTGAAGTTATTTGGATTTTTACGAGTTATCTTTGAAAGACAGGGTTTATATATTGTTGCAAACACTAACACAATTATGCCATGGGTGTTCATTTATATTTTTAGGATGAATTTCTACATTTTGAAAACACCTTTGTCATTAGAATTTTAACCCGGACAGTTACACTGCAGAACATTTTGACGCTTTAGAGCTCAATAACTTAATTTAATAGTTTGCAAAACAAATATTTCTGGGTCCAAAGAAGGGTAAGAGTTGAGTGATTTAATATAATATTCATACATATTTATCTTTTTATGTTAAATGAATGGCCTTCGGACACCAAATTTACACGTCTCATCTTTGACCCATATGACCTATAGTATAACCTTACAGTCACAAGGATTTGGAAAAGTTAGTCTTGTCCCTAATGTCTTTTAAAGTGAGAGTTTTTTTAGACTGAAATTGCATTATCAAGATGCTTTCCTTTATTTGAAAGATGGGTTTGAATGTCTGTGCTTCTTGCTGGTTGTTTGATGTGATCTCTTCTTTTGTTCCAGCTGTTGGCATTGGTTCCTGGTGCTTCCATATGACGCTGCAATATGAGATGCAGGTGAGCTGACTTTTAGTATCTAAAAATAAATCATGATTTGTCAGCATACTGTATGCATCCACCATAGATCACTGTGTTCTCATAATTGCATGGACTTTTTCAGCTGTTAAGGACATAAAAATTGTCACCTCATCGTTTCCTGCAGAATGCTCATGAAACTGTTTTTCAACTCTCCTTATAAGTAAGGTTTGCGCCGACCATCCCATTATACATCACTATCTGTGTCTCTGCTGTCTGTCCCCCACAGTTGCTGGATGAGCTGCCAATGATCTACAGCACCTGTGTCTTTGTCTACTGTCTGTAAGTACCCAACATAATGAATTTACACTCCAACTTTCACAGTGCCATTGCCATTGAGCAGCCCAGGCCCAAAGCCCACTGAAAGTAATTTGAGGGCAGTATACATGTGATCAATTAAAAGTTAATCCAATCCTACAATTGATTTATCCCAAGAAAACACACATTTTTCATGGCTATAGATGACATGTAACAGAGCTGATGTCTATTGATTCAGTGCCACTTGCACTTCCCCCATTTTAACTGGGTCATCTTTCATCATCTTGCTCTCCATCCCTCTCAAAAGCCTTACTGTATACAGTATGTCTATAATTACAAATATGTGTTTCATTAGAGGAATGAGAAATTAATTCATTTTTTCTGTTGCAGATATGAATGCTTCAAGCAAAAAAACACTCTGGGTGTATTCCCTATCATGTTGTTATTCATCTTCAGTGTCTCAGTCAGTGTGGTGAGTGTCTTATATTTCCCACATAACTGTTTTGTCCCTTTTCATCCCATGACTATATGTCAATGATTAATGTCACTATCTCAATTCTCTTTTTCCCAGGTGTACTTACAATGGAAAGAGCCAGTCTTTCACCAGGTAAGAAAGAGAGTACATTTTCGCTCTTCAGTGAGCATGCTCTTTGTTTGCTTTTAGAGTTTACTGTTTCATTAGTACATATTGCCCCTGGCTAACTGTGGAAACAGCCGGACATGAGGTCCTGTTAGATCCAGTTAGATTGCTATTGTGGCATGTCCGTTCAAATGTCTCTGTTCAGGAATCTAATATTTGCAGCATTATCACTTTGGGTTATTGACAATCTCGCACAACACCTTTTGACTATGGCTCAGTCTGATCTTACAACTCCAGGTTACAGTTGTATTATAACTCCTCCCTAGCATACCTCACAATAGTCAGTGAGGCTGTGGATATTGAGAGTCTAGAGAAGCGTCTGTGTTGCTCCACAACAACAGAAACAAAGTGACAAAGCAACCTTTGTTTACACTTCAGAGCCCTCTCTGCTTACTAAACCCCACCGCTCCATGGTGGCAAACATTTAGCCATAAACATGCCCACAACAGTCAGTTTTAGCGGACATGGAATTGATTTATTAGATAATTAAAAGAAGTAGTCTGCTCCAGCCGTAGACAACATTACATACATAAAAAATGATTGAGGATAAAAACACATTAAAGCCCAAAGGCTTATTTCCATTGTGGTCCTTGGAGACAGTTAGATGGCAGGTGGTCATGAGCTCTATATCAGCATATGTCAGCATATTATTTAAACGGATTCTTACCAAACTGATGCAAGTATTTGATTTGCTACAGTGTACCCATTTAGATACAATACAACAACGGTGACCATTTATACGTCCCATTAACCGTCACAAAATAGCAGTCTTTATTTGAGCATGGATTTAGCACAACCTGGTGGTTGGAACATATACATGCTGTACAGTAGTGTTGTCTATCAAGGTTTAGTGTTGAGCAGACTGGTTGAAAACATGTGCATTATACACCTCACACTTCATTTCACCTCTGTTCTGAAAACACCAGGTTTATGCTACTGTAAAATATGACAGGTCTAGATTTGGTTGCTTTTCAAAGCGTGTTCTTTGTGTGTCCTCACCCCTCAGGTCATGTATGGTGCACTTGTAGCATGCTTGGTGATGCGCTCTATCTTCATAGTTACATGGTAAGTGGCAGTGTGGCAGCAGAAATGTGGCCCAGTAGTTTGGGAAATTAACTGAGAGGTCAAGAGTACATTTATCATCCTTACAATGTATATCAATTGTTTAATAACCACTCACTCACTGGATGCTGCTGGTATCCTGATATTTGTGATTCTGGATGACATTTTCAGAAACTACAGTACAAAGTAGGGCTATATTATAACAGTGTTTATACATCTCATCGGACTCCATGTGTTTCCATTGCAGGGTGTATCCCTGGCTCAAACCTGTGTGTTACATCTCCCTGAGTGTCTTTTTGCTGGGGTTCCTGTTGTGGAACATTGATAATCTGGCCTGTGACTCACTCAGGTAAATGTACAACCAAATGACAAACGCTGCCAACAGAATATGGACATCCATTTGTAGACAGAATCAAAATGTAAAACTCTCTCTCTTTGCTCGCCACTCTCCTTTTAGATCCACCAGACAGAGACTGCCCCCTGTTGTTGGGGCGGTGACACAGTTCCATGCCTGGTGGCACATCCTCACAGGCCTGGGCTCCTACCTACACATACTCTTCAGGTAAGCCATGAATAGATCTATAGGCTTTATATAGGATCTGCTCTTTGTATTTGTTCCCACTTAAATTGATTTATGCTGCTTCAAGAACATCGTCATTGTTGGATGAAAAATTGACTGGTATCTTGCGTAGTTTAGTTTATGATTTAAGTGTAATGACTGATTAGATGATTCCTACAACAATGTATCACTAAAAAAATCGAAAATGTTCTGTTGTCACGTAGCCTCCAGATAAGGTCAACCTTTCTCAAACACAGACCAAAAGTAAAGGTAAGCGTTCTCTCCTCCCAGTTCATCAACACATCCCAGTCCTATGCTTGTGTATTTGGCACCACAATACCAACACTAACTTAACACTGGTCTACAATGTGTTCAATCAGTTCCTATGTGGAGTGTGGCCCATGTTGCACATTGAGGCACAAAAGACTAGCTGAGTGACAGGGGACCATGAAGGATGGTGACTGCCATTCAACAGGCATCAGCACAGAGACCTGACCTGCCAGTCTGCCAACCTGACCTGACCTGCCAGTCTGCTGTCTATGGGACATATGCACCCCACTACCAGAGGGCAGGCAGGCTACACCCCAACCTACCACTCCGGGGACCCTTTGGTTCTGCACTGTGACGATTTGCCAAGTACAGTATAGCATTGAGAGTTTACATGGAATTATATGATTTTTCTCTTTCATCTATCACAATATAGTAGATTATTAGATTTTGGTGGTGTTGTTGTAGTGACATTTTGTTTAAATTTACTCGAACATATTTCCTGGAATATGGATACCGCAAAAATATATATATATAAATCATACTGGTGTATCTATTATAACATTCAATATAACACCTTAGCATATTCACAAACCATAATAACGTCAGGTTGTCGGCATTATCTGGCTGTATGTCATGGTTGTGTTTAGACCAGGGAACTGTTTGTTACCCATCCATCCTCCTCTGAGGGAATCTGGTCTAGATGATGCAGTGTGTTGGTCACAGACGGGACTGAAACAGAGACACAGGAAAAGGTTTAATATCAATTATCTTGTCCATTTCTGTCCTCTGCAAGGGATTGGTCACACAGGAAAACTCTGACTTCAATTGGATATATATTTGATGTATGCCAAGTGTGGATCTGCATTGCAAAATCTGAAGTTGCTCTGAGATTGTGTTTTTGATGATTTACTTTAATATTATTAACAAATCAAAGGGATATGATACAATTTCATCTAAGGATTGTTCCACTGCACAAAATTCAGTACCATTTATATCATAGTGGAAATTCCACAGGGTCATTATTTTCATGTGTAGTATTACAAAAAAAGTGCATTTCACAACGCAAGATATCATAAAGGCTTACCGAAAATACATACACTACCGTTCAAAAGTTTGGGGTCACTTAGAAATGTCCTTGTTTTTGAAAGAAAAGCACATTTTTTGTCCATTAAAATAACATCAAATTGATCAGAAATACAGTGTAGACATTGTTAATGTTGTAAATTACTATTGTAGCTGGAAACAGCAGATTTTTTATGGAATATCTACATAGGCGTACAGAGGCCCATTATCAGCAACCATCACTCCTGTGTTCCAATGGCACGTTGTGTTAGCTAATCCAAGTTTATAATTTTAAAAAGGCTAATTGATCATTAGAAAACGATTTTGCAATTATGTTAGCACAGCTGAAAACTGTTGTCCTGATTAAAGAAGCAATACAACTGGCCTTCTTTAGACTAGTTGAGTATCTGGAGCATCAGCATTTGTGGGTTCAATTACAGGCTCAAAATGGCCAGAAACAAAGAACTTTCTTCTGAAACTCGTTAGTCTATTCTTGTTCTGAGAAATGAAGGCTATTCCACGTGAGAAATTGCCAAGAAACTGAAGATCTCGTACAACGCTGTGTACTACTCCCTTCACAGAACAGTAGAAACTGGCTCTAACCAGAATAGAAAGAGTAATGGGAGGCCCCGGTGCACAACTGAGCAAGAGGACAAGTACATTAGAGTGTCTAGTTTGAGAAACAGATGCCTCACAAGTCCTCAACTGGCAGCTTCATTAAATAGTACCCGCAAACAACAGTCTCAACGTCAACAGTGAAGAGGCGATTACGGGATGCTGGCCTTCTAGGCAGAGTTGCAAAGAAAAAGCCATATCTCAGACTGGCCAATAAAAATAAAAGATTAAGATGGGCAAAGGAACACAGACACTGGACAGAGGACAGAGGAACTATACAGATATGTCTACACTGTATTTCTGATCAATTTGATGTTATTTTAATCTGCAAAAAAATTATATTTTCTTTCAAAAACAAGGACATTTCTAAGTGACCCCAAACTTTTGAATGGTAGTGTATATCTGCACAAGCTTTGGTGTTGCTATCAAAGCAAGGAATGAGGGATGAGAAAATAGTGTTTTGACTGACCACTGACCCTGACTAAATAATTTGGAGTGGTTTGTTTTTGGATGGATTTGTCAATTGATATCTATACTTTGTCTTAGCAATGAATACAGGCATCTGCATGTCTGCAATATTTAAATTATTATATGATCAATGATCATATTATCATCATTTAAATTACACACATTTGCCTGAAGGATGACACTTTTGAACCTGTTAGTATCTACTGTACCGTTCAGTTCATGCATATCTTTTCTAATGGCCACTAGATGGCATGGATTGCCATATTTCAGTTTCAGGTTATGTTCATTTGCCAAAGGATCCTGTCCTGTGAAAGGTTTTCCTGCTAAACACCCTCCAGTTTTATTTGTTTAACTCTTACGGGTCACAAATGTAAACATATTGGGGAAATACTGTAGCGTACAATGCAGCATTTTGGGGATGTGGCTATGTGAAACTTCATGTGACTTTGATCTTCAAATGTGAAAATGTAATGTACTTATGTATGGGAATAATATACTGTATTATTTTCTTAAGTAATGGAATAACACAGATATGAAGTGGATACAGAGTGTGATACAAGAACCCATGAACCTTATGGAGTACCTGAACTGCTACATGCTCAGATATTGTGACACATGCATATCACTGTTTTAATTAGGGTTACATTCACATGGTTTTTGTTCTCAAATCTCAGATTAGGTTACAATAATGTTTATATGTTCAGCAGCACCATATGAAGTAGAGATAAGTAGTCATTTAGAAATTACAATGTATTTAATGACCTTAAATCACTGCTTGTAAAAGTTGGAAGGTGGATGGTTATTACTGATAAGGGCGCCTTGTTTCTAGTGACCTTGATGTTCACGATCAATCTAAACTGCTTAAATAAAATCACCTGTGTGTTTTAGGAACACTTGTCTACTGTGATAAAGTGATAAAGCCGGTGAAAATAGCTTTTTTTGGATGATGCGATAGGCCATGTAATAATCATTCATAACCTGTCTTGTCTGATTAAATGATATGTTCCAATCTACCATTATAGCTACATAATAAATTAACATATGTCTTTTGTTTTATGTAATCTGTTATCTAATCGATAGCCAGAACCTACTGTAGTTTTACAAAAATACTCAATCTGATGATTCTGGATGACAGAATCACAATTGACTATATATTTAGTTTGTTTAGTTGGTAAATGTTAAAACCTTTACCAATTGATGCTCAGAGTTATGTTATTCATAATCTAAGCTCAGGGTGGCAGTGTTAACAGAAAGAAATCTCAGGTTTACAACACACCCAACACTTCTACAGTAGCATGCTATGCTTGTTTAGTGATGAATACAGTGGAAAAATACTGATCAGTAAAGAAACACCCATGAATGATTCATGGTTTTGATACCATGTCTGCCACCAGTTTTATATATCTTATCATGATGGAGCATAATCGTAACTAGTCAGAGATACAGGTCTTGGGTCATGTACTTTTGAGATGTGTCAGATAGTAGTAGTGAGCTACGTCACTGTTGGTTTACTGCCAATAAAGAGACAGCATATTTACCTGAATGACCTAGTGAACAACATTCAAGATGTACTGTAAAGTACTAGGTTCAATCAAAGTGTTTGAGGAGTAAGAGCGAACAGCCCCAAGCCAAAATATCAATTTGTAAGATTGTAGAAGGTTGTTTTTGATTGTTTGAAAGCTTTACTAAGAGACCTCTCTTCTTTGTCTCACTTGTAAAATGTGTAGTACATAGGCTAGGCAATATTGACTCACTGTCATGTGAGTATGTAGGAGTATAATGATGTCTGGCAGTTGTGTTGACATGAAACTGCAAACTGATGTGGAATTCCCACAGAGCATGGAAGGCACTAATGTCCAGGGCAAACAAACTGTGTGTGTTGGTCAGGAGTATGCGTTATCCAAGAGTCAAACACTTAATGCAAGGATTAATCTCCCCAAAAACATTACAATTAGTCTTTCCTTTGAGTCACCATGCCGTTAGAGTCTGATCAGACAAGTCTGAAAAATGCACTGGGTGACAAAAAATATATGAAATGTAATTATTATTTTCTACTACAAACCTCATTAAAAAAGGTTCACAGAACAGATATGGACGTTTTTACAGTTTAGACTCTAGAGGCAAGTCAGAACAAATCTGTTCCACCAAAGAATTACAACATAGCTAATCTGTACCAGCTCCTTCTCATCGAATCAACACGCTGTTCAACACTAAACACACACAATCACTATCCCATTTTCCCAGCAGGTTTTCTAGTGTTTTTAGGAAATGTGTGTATTTCCTGCCTCAATAATTACAGTAGATTGTTTGTTTTCATAGATAGGGATTTTATCAGATTAACACTCTGCCGAAGACTATTGTCCAGCCCAAGAACTACATGTCATTTAGTTTTTTGTTTTTAAGCTTCTTTGAGATTATTTTATTATGAAAAATGCTATATAAAATAAATATATTATTATTATTATTATTACTCTTAGTTTTGTGAATTCTATGGGCCTTTTGCAATCAAAAGAGTTTCTGGGTTCAATGACTGAGAACATTCTTCTTGGGCTGCGAGAATACAAGATTAGAATGATCTAACACATTAGATAGTGAAAACTATGAATTAAATGCAAATAAACTCAAGACAAAACCACAAAATACAAGAATTGATTTAAATTAGATTTGATCATGTATCTTGTGCATCTCAGTTTTGTCCCTGTATTTAGTTGAGCAAGTACCAATGCATGTACTGTAGAAGGTATACAAATGTGTGGAAATTAGGTTTAAAAAAAAATCAAAAACCCCAGTGAAGTTTTCGGTAGTGGTAATCAATCTGAAGTCCCTGAGCCATTCTTCCTGTGTAATAAACACTCCCTGCTCTGAGACGGTAGTATCACTGGGCAGAGCTCTGGAGGGGTGCTACCTTTGCACGTCGTGTTTCAGTTAATATGTAATCTAAGAGCTGGAAACAACATGGTGTAGATAGAATAGTTTCCTCACATAGAAACCTGGGACATACAGTACAATAAATTACATATTATGATTCTATGTCTCTGCTCGCTATTTATTGATTTTGTTCTAAGGTTCACATTCATCCCCGTTCTCTCTTGCAACAGAGATGTTATTTCAATGAAACAGACTAACCTGGATAATTAAATGTTAAACAAGGCAACAGTAAACATGTCGTCCCTCACGAATGACGCAGCAACCCCCTTGTGCCAATTGAGATATTGCGTGACTAACAGATTTCAGTTAATCACTATATCTCCTACCTTGGGCCAATCAGTGTAATTTTGTAAATGCCGGATCTCTATGGCAAGACGCATAATTCACTCAAGTTTAGTCAAAATCGGGCCAGTACTGTCTGAGATATCATGTGACTAACGTACTAATGGACGGAGAAAGATCCAAAGTCCTCTCCCCTTCATCGTGGGGGACAATAAAAATATTTTGTGCCCAAATAGGGTGAAGGGTCAGAAAGCAAACTTATGTAAACTGTACAAAAATATAAACGCAACATGTGTTGGTCCCAAGTTTCATTATCTTAAATAAAAGTTGCCAGAAATGTTCCAAAAGCACAAAAAGCTTATTTCGCTCAAGCCTGCTGCTTCGCTCAGTTGTGTCTGTTTTTTATAAAGTCTTATGTTTTCTATCTAGTATTTATTCATTACACTGTATGTCATACAAAATGTGCAGTATTTTCTGAACCAAATGACATTTGCGCAGGTGCATATCTATAGGAGAGGCATGTTCGATGGGAGGCATTGGAACTGTTCCATCAGATGATGCCTCCCCATAAAACCATGGTTTCTCTCTTTTTAGCATTTCAGGCATTGGGTAGGTACACAGGTGCTACTGTAGGCTGCTATGTCACAGCCTGCAGAACAGCCACAGAGCCACTTGTATCCTTAGGGGTTACTGGCGCAGGCTTAGCGCATGCTAAAGGCCAAGCCAACATTTTAATGAGAGTAATACATGCATGATGAAGGCCATTAGCAAAGAATAAGTCCCAGCGTTTCCTGTTTTCAAATGATTCAGCATGAGTTGCACAAGACAGACAACTAGCTATGAGGTTGTTTTAGTGGTCACAAGCCCTTGGCTTGGGTTGCATCAGTCTGAGCTGATTTATAGTTGTCCAAATGTTGATGAGCAGCAATTACGAATTTGGACCATCATTACAGCACATCAGTGAAACATGATGGAAAAGGAGATTGCAGCAGTGGTGTTTTCCTGAAAAGACTGATCAAGAAGGTAAAAAAGTTGGAGACCTAGAAAGTGGACATGTTTGTGGAGCGGTTGACTGTTGCCCTGCAGGAGAATTCAGGGTGCATTGGTACCCTGACAACCCCAGCAAAGGACTTCAGGTGTAATAGGCTGAACAGGTTGCAGAGGGAGGATCCAGAGCTGCTGCGAGCTTGCCAGGAGAGTGGGGTTCAGTACAAGAACCTTGGCCTGCTCAGGGGAAGTGTGTTGCATGTATGGAGAGAAGAACCATGCGTTCAAGGTGGCCAGTTTCTTTGGTGATGAGGATGTAACTAAGAAGGTGACCAGCACTGTGGAGAGGGTGACTTCTGACTACCACTCCGGTTCATCCTCAGATGAGTATAGTGGCCTCAGGGAAACCCGTCCTCCCCCTACCTTCCCCTAAAATCTCCACACATATCAGGTGATCTACCCAGCTGCTCCTTTGTGGCGTCCTCCAGTGCCCAAGCAGAAGAAGATTGTACCCGGTAAATCATATAACGGCCCTCCACATCCTCCTCACTATGGCTTCAGACCCCAAGGCAGACACACCCAGCCCTTCACAGACAAAATGTTTGGGCTCTGCTGGCCAGAGAAGGGGGCATGGGTACTAGGGTGGAACTCCAGGCCTGGCTTACTGTTAGTGACCACTGTAGCAAGTGTTGACATTAGTATTAGCCTGTTCCAGGGGGAAAATCTGTCGATGTGCCCTTGAGCAATTCATCTAACTGTAAGTCGCTCTGGATAAGAGCGTCTGCTAAATGACTCAAATATAAATAGGGCAGCGTGGGTGAGACAGGTATGAGTCACTGAATGAGAGCTTAACAATTAGGAACTGAGTCATGTCTGGAATACCAAGATTTATAGATTGTTCAAATACACTATATTTCCAAAGGTATGTGGACACCTGCTCGTTTAACATCTCATTCCAAAACCATGGGCATTAATATGGAGGTGGCCACCCTTTGCTGCTAAAACAGCCTCCACTCTTCTGGGAAGGCTTTCCTTTAGATGTTGGAACATTGCTGTGGGGACTTGCTTCGATTCAGCCACAAGAGCGGTCAGGCACTGATGTTTGGCGATTATGCCTGGCTCGCAGTCAAGGTCAGGGCTCTGCGCAGGCCAGTCAAGTTATGCCACACGATCTCGACAAACCATTTCTGTATGGACCTCGCTATGTGCACGGGGACATTGTCATGCTGAAACAGGAAAGGGCCTCCCCCAAACTGTTGCCACAAAGTTGGAAGCACAGAATTGTCTAGAATGTCATTGTATCCTGTAGCGTTAAGATTTCCCTTCACTGGAACTAAGGGGCCTCGCCCAAACCATGAACAACAGCCTCAGACAATTATTCCTCATCCACCAAACTTTACAGTTGACACTATGCATTCGAGCAGGTAGCGTTCTCCTGGCATCCACGAAACTCAGATTAATCTGTCGGACTGCCAGATGGTGAAGCGTGATTCATCACTCCAGAGAATGTGTTTCCACTGTTCCAGAGTCCAATGGCAGCGAGCATTACACTACTCCAGCTGACGCCTGGCATTGCGCATTGTGATTTTACGCTTATGTGCGGCTGCTCGGCCATGGAAACCAATTTCATGAAGATCCCGACAAACAGTTCTTGTGCTTTCATAGGCAGTTTGGAACTCGGTAGTGAGTGTTGCACTTCCGGGTTGGAGCGAGCGGTCGCATTTCGCACTTCGCTCCGCAGGTAGTATAACTTTTCATTACATTTCATTATAGTACAACGGTTTGATTTGTCTGATCTTAGCAATTTCTTCTTAGCTAGCTACATAGCCGTCTTTGTATCAAAGATAATTGCGTAATTATCGTAATTCGTCGTCCTAACGTAGTCAACACTGCTATCTGGCCAGCAGCTAGCCAACGTCCACCGTCTACCGAATAGCAGCACTGTAGACACTATTACACTCAACGGAACGACTTGATTAGTGTAGTGTTAGCTAGCTACATAGTTGTCTTTGCTGTCTTCGTATCCAAGATAATTGTGTAGTTTAGAGTGTGTAGTTTTAGAGTGATTATCTTAATTTACCGAGGTTAGCTAGCCAGCTATTTGTCGTCCTTAACGTAGGAAACACTGCTAGCTAGCCAACAGCTAGCCAACGTCTACCGAATAGCAGCACTGTAGAAACTATTACATTCAACGGAACGACTTGATTAGCGTAGTGTTAGCTAGCTACATAGTTGTCTTTGCTGTCTTCGTATCCAAGATAATTGTGTAGATTACAGTAATTATCTTAATTTACCGAGGTTAGCTAGCCAGCTATTTGTCGTCCTTAACGTAGGAAACACTGCTAGCTAGCCAACAGCTAGCCAACGTCTACCGAATAGCAGCACTGTAGAAACTATTACATTCAACGGAACGACTTGATTAGCGTAGTGTTAGCTAGCTACATAGTTGTCTTTGCTGTCTTCGTATCCAAGATAATTGTGTAGATTACAGTAATTATCTTAATTTACCGAGGTTAGCTAGCCAGCTATTTGTCGTCCTTAACGTAGGAAACACTGCTAGCTAGCCAACAGCTAGCCAACGTCTACCGAATAGCAGCACTGTAGAGACTATTACATTACAACGGAACGACTTGGTTAGTGTAGTGTTAGCTAGCTACATAGTTGTCTTTGCTGTCAAGATAATTGTGTAGTTTTTGAGTAATTGTCGAGGTTACCTAGCCAGTTACCGAGGCTACCTAGCCAGCTACACTTTCTAACTAAGTCAACAACGCAGCCACTGCTAGCTAGCCTACTTCAGCAGCACTGTATCATTTTTAGTCAATAAGATTTCTTGCAACGTAAGTTTAACTTTCTGAACATTCGAGACGTGTAGTCCACTTGTCATTCCAATCTCCTTTGCATTAGCGTAGCCTCTTCTGTAGCCTGTCAACTACAGTGGGGAGAACAAGTATTTGATACACTGCCGATTTTGCAGGTTTTCCTACTTACAAAGCATGTAGAGGTCTGTCATTTTTATCATAGGTACACTTCAACTGTGAGAGACGGAATCTAAAACAAAAATCCAGAAAATCACATTGTATGATTTTTAAGTAATTAATTTGCATTTTATTGCATGACATAAGTATTTGATCACCTACCAACCAGTAAGAATTCCGGCTCTCACAGACCTGTTAGTTTTTCTTTAAGAAGCCCTCCTGTTCTCCACTCATGACCTGTATTAACTGCACCTGTTTGAACTCGTTACCTGTATAAAAGACACCTGTCCACACACTCAATCAAACAGACTCCAACCTCTCCACAATGGCCAAGACCAGAGAGCTGTGTAAGGACATCAGGGGAAAATTGTAGACCTGTACAAGGCTGGGATGGGCTACAGGACAATAGCCAAGCAGCTTGGTGAGAAGGCAACAACTGTTGGCACAATTATTAGAAAATGGAAGAAGTTCAAGATGACGGTCAATCACCCTCGGTCTGGGGCTCCATGCAAGATCTCACCTCGTGGGGCATCAATGATCATGAGGAATGTGAGGGATCAGCCCAGAACTACACGGCAGGACCTGGTCAATGACCTGAAGAGAGCTGGGACCACAGTCTCAAAGAAAACCATTAGTAACACACTACGCCGTCATGGATTAAAATCCTGCAGCGCACGCAAGGTCCCCCTGCTCAAGCCAGCGCATGTCCAGGCCCGTCTGAAGTTTGCCAATGACCATCTGGATGATCCAGAGGAGGAATGGGAGAAGGTCATGTGGTCTGATGAGACAAAAATAGAGCTTTTTGCTCTAAACTCCACTCGCCGTGTTTGGAGGAATAGAAGGATGAGTACAACCCCAAGAACACCATCCCAACCGTGAAGCATGGAGGTGGAAACATCATTCTTTGGGGATGCTTTTCTGCAAAGGGGACAGGACGACTGCACCGTATTGAGGGGAGGATGGATGGGGCCATGTATCGCGAGATCTTGACCAACAACCTCCTTCCCTCAGTAAGAGCATTGAAGATGGGTCGTGGCTGGGTCTTCCAGCATGACAACGACCCGAAACACACAGCCAGGGCAACTAAGGAGTGGCTCCGTAAGAAGCATCTCAAGGTCCTGGAGTGGCCTAGCCAGTCTCCAGACCTGAACCCAATAGAAAATCTTTGGAGGGAGCCGAAAGTCCGTATTGCCCAGCGACAGCCCCGAAACCTGAAGGATCTGGAGAAGGTCTGTATGGAGGAGTGGGCCAAAATCCCTGCTGCAGTGTGTGCAAACCTGGTCAAGAACTACAGGAAACGTATGATCTCTGTAATTGCAAACTAAGGTTTCTGTACCAAATATTCAGTTCTGCTTTTCTGATGTATCAAATACTTATGTCATGCAATAAAATGCAAATTAATTACTTAAAAATCATACAATGTGATTTTCTGGATTTTTGTTTTAGATTCCGTCTCTCACAGTTGAAGTGTACCTATGATAAAAATTACAGACCTCTACATGCTTTGTAAGTAGGTAAACCTGCAAAATTGTCAGTGTATCAAATACTTGTTCTCCCCACTGTATGTGTCTGTCTATCCCTCTTCTCTCCTCTCTGCACAGACCATACAAACGCTTCACACCGCGTGGCCGCTGCCTGGTGGTCCCAGCGCGCACGACCCACGTGGAGTTCCAGGTCTCCGCCAGCCTCTGGAACTGCCGATCTGCGGCCAACAAGGCAGAGTTCATCTCAGCCTATGCTTCCCTCCAGTCCCTCGACTTCTTGGCACTGACGGAAACATGGATTACCACTGATAACACTGCTACTCCTACTGCTCTCTCCTCGTCTGCCCACGTGTTCTCGCACACCCCGAGAGCTTCTGGTCAGCGGGGTGGTGGCACTGGGATCCTCATCTCTCCCAAGTGGACATTCTCTCTTTCTCCCCTGACCCATCTGTCTATCGCCTCCTTTGAATTCCATGCTGTCACAGTTACCAGCCCTTTCAAGCTTAACATCCTTATCATTTATCGCCCCCCAGGTTCCCTTGGAGAGTTCATCAATGAGCTTGACGCCTTGATAAGCTCCTTTCCTGAGGATGGCTCACCTCTCACAGTTCTGGGTGACTTTAACCTCCCCACGTCTACCTTTGACTCATTCCTCTCTGCCTCCTTCTTTCCACTCCTCTCCTCTTTTGACCTCACCCTCTCACCTTCCCCCCCTACTCACAAGGCAGGCAATACGCTTGACCTCATCTTTACTAGATGCTGTTCTTCCACTAATCTCATTGCAACTCCCCTCCAAGTCTCTGACCACTACCTTGTATCCTTTTCCCTCTCGCTCTCATCCAACACTTCCCACACTGCCCCTACTCGGATGGTATCGCGCCGTCCCAACCTTCGCTCTCTCTCCCCCGCTACTCTCTCCTCTTCCATCCTATCATCTCTTCCCTCTGCTCAAACCTTCTCCAACCTATCTCCTGATTCTGCCTCCTCAACCCTCCTCTCCTCCCTTTCTACATCCTTTGACTCTCTATGTCCCCTATCCTCCAGGCCGGCTCGGTCCTCCCCTCCTGCTCCGTGGCTCGACGACTCATTGCGAGCTCACAGAACAGGGCTCCGGGCAGCCGAGCGGAAATCGAGGAAAACTCGCCTCCCTGCGGACCTGGCATCCTTTCACTCCCTCCTCTCTACATTCTCCTCTTCTGTCTCTGCTGCTAAAGCCACTTTCTACCACTCTAAATTCCAAGCATCTGCCTCTAACCCTAGGAAGCTCTTTGCCACCTTCTCCTCCCTCCTGAATCCTCCTCCCCCTCCCCCCCCCTCCTCCCTCTCTGCGGATGACTTCGTCAACCATTTTGAAAAGAAGGTCGACGACATCCGATCCTCGTTTGCTAAGTCAAACGACACCGCTGGTTCTGCTCACACTGTCCTACCCTGTGCTTTGACCTCTTTCACCCCTCTCTCTCCAGATGAAATCTCGCATCTTGTGACGGCCGGCCGCCCAACAACCTGCCCGCTTGACCCTATCCCCTCCTCTCTTCTCCAGACCATTTCCGGAGACCTTCTCCCTTACCTCACCTCGCTCATCAACTCATCCTTGACCGCTGGCTACGTCCCTTCCGCCTTCAAGAGAGCGAGAGTTGCACCCCTTCTGAAAAAACCTACACTCGATCCCTCTGATGTCAACAACTACAGACCAGTATCCCTTCTTTCTTTTCTCTTCAAAACTCTTGAACGTGCCGTCCTTGGCCAGCTCTCCTGCTATCTCTCTCAGAATGACCTTCTTGATCCAAATCAGTCAGGTTTCAAGACTAGTCATTCAACTGAGACTGCTCTTCTCTGTGTCACGGAGGCGCTCCGCACTGCTAAAGCTAACTCTCTCTCCTCTGCTCTCATCCTTCTAGACCTATCGGCTGCCTTTGATACTGTGAACCATCAGATCCTCCTCTCCACCCTCTCCGAGTTGGGCATCTCCGGCGCGGCCCACGCTTGGATTGCGTCCTACCTGACAGGTCGCTCCTACCAGGTGGCGTGGCGAGAATCTGTCTCCGCACCACGTGCTCTCACCACTGGTGTCCCCCAGGGCTCTGTTCTAGGCCCTCTCCTATTCTCGCTATACACCAAGTCACTTGGCTCTGTCATATCCTCACATGGTCTCTCCTATCATTGCTATGCAGACGACACACAATTAATCTTCTCCTTTCCCCCTTCTGATAACCAGGTGGCGAATCGCATCTCTGCATGTCTGGCAGACATATCAGTGTGGATGACAGATCACCACCTCAAGCTGAACCTCGGCAAGACGGAGCTGCTCTTCCTCCCGGGGAAGGACTGCCCGTTCCATGATCTTGCCATCACGGTTGACAACTCCATTGTGTCCTCCTCCCAGAGCGCTAAGAACCTTGGCGTGATCCTGGACAACACCCTGTCCTTCTCAACCAACATCAAGGCGGTGACCCGTTCCTGTAGGTTCATGCTCTACAACATTCGCAGAGTACGACCCTGCCTCACACAGGAAGCGGCGCAGGTCCTAATCCAGGCACTTGTCATCTCCCGTCTGGATTACTGCAACTCGCTGTTGGCTGGGCTCCCTGCCTGTGCCATTAAACCCCTACAACTCATCCAGAACGCCGCAGCCCGTCTGGTGTTCAACCTTCCCAAGTTCTCTCACGTCACCCCGCTCCTCCGCTCTCTCCACTGGCTTCCAGTTGAAGCTCGCATCCGCTACAAGACCATGGTGCTTGCCTACGGAGCTGTGAGGGGAACGGCACCTCCGTACCTTCAGGCTCTGATCAGGCCCTACACCCAAACAAGGGCACTGCGTTCATCCACCTCTGGCCTGCTCGCCTCCCTACCTCTGAGGAAGTACAGCTCCCGCTCAGCCCAGTCAAAACTGTTCGCTGCTCTGGCACCCCAATGGTGGAACAAACTCCCCCACGACGCCAGGTCAGCGGAATCAATCACCACCTTCCGGAGACACCTGAAACCCCACCTCTTTAAGGAATACCTAGGATAGGATAAAGTAATCCTTCTAACCCCCCCCTCCCCCTTAAAAGAGTTAGATGCACTATTGTAAAGTGGTTGTTCCACTGGACATCATAAGGTGAATGCACCAACTTGTAAGTCGCTCTGGATAAGAGCGTCTGCTAAATGACTTAAATGTAAATGTAAATGTTGCAACCGGGGACAGTCAATTTTTACAGGCTACGTGCTTCTACACTCGGTGGTCCCGTTCTGTGAGTTTGTGTTAACTTCCACTTCGCATCTGAGCTGTTGTTGCTCCTAGACATTTCCACTTCACAATAACAGCACTTACAGTTGACTGGGGCAGCTGTACTGTAGCAGGGCAGAAATTACGAACTGACGAACTGAAATGTGGCATCCTATGAAGGTGCCACGTTGAAAGTCACTATGCTCTTCAGTAAGGTCATTCTACTACCAATGTTTGTCTATGGAGATTGCATAGCTGTGTGACTGATTTTATACACTTCTCAGCAACGGGTGTGGCTGAAATAGCTGAATCCACTAATTTGAAGGGGTGTCCCATACTTTTGTATATATAGTGTAGTTAATGATAGTTTCCAAGATGGCGGTGCAGTAGGACGTGTATATCTGTCTTTGTCTTATCCCTTATAAATAGCCGTATATTTCGTATATCTTAATCTCACTTCTATCTACGAACTAAATATACTTTCCTGCAACCTGCCTCACCCAATGTGGTACGGATCTTCTATTTTTATTCCTTATAACTGGAACTTCCATCAGGAGCTAGCCAGCTAACTAGCTACTAGGCTTTGTTAGCCACGGCTAGCTGTCCTCGCCTTTTCCCCCCAGAATCAGCCAGCCTTAGCTCGGACAATCACCTGCCAGTCTGCACAGCGCGATATCAACCCTGAGCATATCGGACCGCTTCTCTCTACCATATCACCGGATTCCTGCCGCTCTGGATCATTACACTGGATCATTACTACTAGCTAGCTGCTACCTAGCTAGCTAGCTGGAAAACGAGTGGCTACTGTTAGCTAACGCCTCTGTCCCGAAGTAAGCACCAGCTAGCCTCGAGCTAGGCCCATATACCAACTAATTCTAGGGCTACAATTACCTCCTTTGCCAATTGGCCTGGACCCTTTATTGTCAACATGGAGCCCCGCCAATCCATCATGATTGGACTGCCGACGTGATCGCCGCAGAACCATCCACTAGCCCTGGCCCGTTAGCTTTTTCTGAATGCTGTGTCCCTTGCTCGCCCAGTGTAGTAGTGAATTTTTATTTATTTATTTATTTTATTTAACCTTTATTTAACCAGGTAGGCTAGTTGAGAACAAGTTCTCATTTGCATCTGCGACCTGGCCAAGATAAAGCATAGCAGTGTGAACAGACAACAACACAGAGTTACACATGGAGTAAACAATAAACAAGTCAATAACATGGTAGAAAAAAAGAGAATCTATATACAATGTGTTCAAAAGGCATGAGGAGGTAGGCAATAAATCGAATAATTACAATTTAGCAGATTAACACTGGAGTGATAAATCATCAGATGATCATGTGCAAGTAGAGATACTGGTGTGCAAAAGAGCAGAAAAGTAAATAAATAAAAGCAGTATGGGGGTGAGGTAGGTAAATTGGGTGGGCTATATACCGATGGACTATGTACAGCTGCAGCGATCGGTTAGCTGCTCAGATAGCAGATGTTTAAAGTTGTTGAGGGAGATAAAAGTCTCCAACTTCAGAGATTTTTGCAATTCGTTCCAGTCGCAGGCAGCAGAGAACTGGAAGGAAAGGCGGCCAAATGAGGTTTTGGCTTTAGGGATGATCAGTGAGATACACCTGCTGGAGCGCATGCTACGGGTGGGTGTAGCCATCGTGACCAGTGCACTGAGATAAGGCGGCACTTTACCTAGCATAGCTTTGTAGATGACCTGGAGCCAGTGGGTCTGACGACGAACATGTAGCGAGGGCCAGCCGACTAGGGCATACAGGTCGCAGTGGTGGGTCGTATAAGGTGCTTTAGTGACAAAACGGATGGCACTGTGATAAACTGCATCCAGTTTGCTGAGTAGAGTATTGGAAGCTATTTTGTAGATGACATCCCCGAAGTCGAGGATCGGTAGGATAGTCAGTTTTACTAGGGTAAGTTTGGCGGCGTGAGTGAAGGAGGCTTTGTTGCGAAATAGAAAGCCGACTCTAGATTTGATTTTGGATTGGAGATGTTTGATATGAGTCTGGAAGGAGAGTTTGTAGTCTAGCCAGACACCTAGGTACTTATAGATGTCCACATATTCTAGGTCGGAACCGTCCAGGGTGGTGATGCTAGTCAGGCGTGCGGGTGCAGGCAGCGAACGGTTGAAAAGCATGCATTTGGTTTTACTAGCGTTTAAGAGCAGTTGGAGGCCACGGAAGGAGTGTTGTATGGCATTGAAGCTCGTTTGGAGGTTAGATAGCACAGTGTCCAAGGAAGGGCCAGAAGTATACAGAATGGTGTCGTCTACGTAGAGGTGGATCAGGGAATCGCCCGCAGCAAGAGCAACATCATTGATATATACAGAGAAAAGAGTCGGCCCGAGAATTGAACCCTGTGGTACCCCCATAGAGACTGCCAGAGGACCGGACAACATGCCCTCCGATTTGACACACTGAACTCTGTCTGCAAAGTAGTTGGTGAACCAGGCAAGGCAGTCATTAGAAAAACCGAGGCTACTGAGTCTGCCGATAAGAATATGGTGATTGACAGAGTCGAAAGCCTTGGCCAGGTCGATGAAGACGGCTGCACAGTAATGTCTTTTATCGATGGCGGTTATGATATCGTTTAGTACCTTGAGCGTGGCTGAGGTGCACCCGTGACCGGCTCGGAAACCGGATTGCACAGCGGAGAAGGTACGGTGGGATTCGAGATGGTCTGTGATCTGTTTGTTGACTTGGCTTTCGAAGACCTTAGATAGGCAGGGCAGGATGGATATAGGTCTGTAACAGTTTGGGTCCAGGGTGTCTCCCCCTTT
Organism: Salvelinus alpinus; assembly: GCF_045679555.1. NCBI lineage: Eukaryota > Metazoa > Chordata > Actinopteri > Salmoniformes > Salmonidae > Salvelinus > Salvelinus alpinus. The sequence goes on from NC_092086.1 coordinate 88,503,965, forward strand.
GAAGAGGGGGATGACCGCGGCAGCTTTCCAATCCTTGGGGATCTCAGATGATACGAAGGAGAGGTTGAACAGGCTGGTAATAGGGGGTGCGACAATGGCGGCGGACAGTTTCAGAAATAGGGGGTCCAGATTGTCAAGCCCAGCTGATTTGTATGGGTCCAGGTTTTGCAGCTCTTTCAGAACATCTGCTATCTGGATTTGGGTAAAGGAGAAGCTGGGGAGGCTTGGGCGAGTAGCAGCGGGGGGGGGCGGAGCTGTTGGCCAAGGTTGGAGTCGCCAGGAGGAAGGCATGGCCAGCCGTTGAGAAATGCTTGTTGAAGTTTTCGATTATCACGGATTTATCGGTGGTGACCGTGTTACCTAGCCTCAGTGCAGTGGGCAGCTGGGAGGAGGTGCTCTTGTTCTCCATGGACTTTACAGTATCCCAGAACTTTTTGGAGTTAGAGCTACAGGATGCAAATTTCTGCTTGAAAAAGCTGGCCTTTGCTTTCCTGACTGACTGCGTATATTGGTTCCTGACTTCCCTGAACAGTTGCATATCGCGGGGACTCTTCGATGCTATTGCAGTTCCCCACAGAACCAAGGGCTATATCTGTTCTTAGTTCTGCATTTTTTGAACGGAGCATGCTTGTCTAATATGGTGAGGAAGTAACTTTTAAAGAATGACCAGGCATCCTCAACTGACCAGGGTACCCGGGCCAGGTCGATTAGAAAGGCCTGCTCGCAGAAGTGTTTTAGGGAGCGTTTGACAGTGATGAGGGGTGGTCGTTTGACCGCGGACCCGTAGCGGATACAGGCAATGAGGCAGTGATCGCTGAGATCTTGATTGAAGACAGCAGAGGTGTATTTGGAGGGCAAGTTGGTCAGGATAATGTCTATTAGGGTGCCCATGTTTACGGATTTGGGGTTGTACCTGGTGGGTTCCTTGATGATTTGTGTGAGATTGAGGGCATCTAGCTTAGATTGTAGGACTGCCGGGGTGTTAAGCATATCCCAGTTTAGGTCACCTAACAGGACAAACTCTGAAGCTAGATGGGGGGCGATCAATTCACAGATGGTGTCCAGGGCACAGCTGGGAGCTGAGGGGGGTCCGTAGCAGGCGGCAACAGTGAGAGACTTATTTCTGGAGAGATTAATTTTTAAAATTAGAAGTTCGAACTGTTTGGGCATAGACCTGGAAAGTATGACAGAACTTTGCAGGCTATCTCTGCAGTAGATTGCAACTCCTCCCCCTTTGGCAGTTCTATCTTGACGGAAAGTGTTATAGTTGGGTATGGAAATCTCCGAATTGTTGGTGGCCTTCCTAAGCCAGGATTCAGACACGGCAAGGACATCGGGGTTGGCAGAGTGTGCTAAAGCGGTGAGTAAGACAAACTTAGGGAGGAGGCTTCTGATGTTGACATGCATGAGACCAAGGCTTTTTCGATCACAGAAGTCAACAAATGAGGGTGCCTGGGGACATGCAGGGCCTGGGTTTACCTCCACATCACCCGAGGAACAGAGGAGTAGTAGGATGAGGGTGCGGCTAAAGGCTATCAAAACTGGTCGCCTAGAGCGTTGGGGACAAGGAATAAAAGGAGCAGATTTATGGGCGTGGTAGAATAGATTCTGGGCATAATGTGCAGACAGGGGTATGGTGGGGCACGGGTACAGCGGAGGCAAGCCCAGGCACTGGGTGATGATAAGAGAGGTTGTATCTCTGGACATGCTGGTCTCAATGGGTGAGGTCACCGCATGTTTGGGAGGTGGGACAAAGGAGGTATCAGAGGTACGGGGAGTGGAACTACGGGCTCCATTGCAAACCAAAACAATGATAACTAGCCTGAACAACAGTATACAAGGCATATTGATATTTGAGAGAGACATACAGTAAGGCATAAAGTAATTGCAGGTCTTGATTGGGAGAGCTAGCTAAAACAACAGGTGAGATAACAGCAGCTAGTCAGCTAACACAGCAACAGCAGGTAAAATGGCGATGACTAGGCAGAGAGGGTCGGATTAACTACACACAGAGCCTGAGTTAAAACACAGAGCCGACAGATAAAACACAAATAAACAGAATAAACAGAATGGAGTACCGTGAATTAATGGACAGTCCAGCAGGCATCAGCTATGTAGCCAAGTTATCATAGTGTCCGGGGGGCAGCCGTAGATGGAGCAGGGAAGCCGCCACTACGCTAGCACGCGGCGTTTAAAGTTAGTAGCCCGGGGGTGGTCTGCTCAGACAGAGGGGGTCTGCTCAGACGGAGGCCGGTTGAGGGCACAGCGGATGGGGTATTCGTCAGAGAATCCAAGCCAGATGGCGAAAGAGGTATTGTAGAAATTGTTTGCTAACTGGTGCTAGCTTCGTGGCAGTGGCGCTAGCTGCAAGCTAGCTGTGAGGATCAGAAGTAGTGGCTCAGGGATTACGGCAGGAATCCGGCGTTGTTGTGGAGAGACAGTCCGATGCTGGTAAATTGGTGAGTAATATCCAGGCTAATAACAGGGCTGGTGTCTGTGCAGAAGGTAAAAGCTGCTAGCAGTGGCTAAAAATGACTAAATAGCTAGTAGCTGATTAGCTGGTTAGCTACTGGGGGTTCTTGAATGTGTTCCAAAGTTTAAAAAGTTAAAAAATAATAGCGATTCGGTATCACATTGGGTGAGGTAGGTTACCGGAAGGTATAATCGAATTAAAAATCGAAAAGTAATAGATTTAAAAAAAAAATATATACAAAAAATACGAAAAATACAAAAGTACACGAGAGGACGAAACAAAACACGCCTACACTGCTACGCCATCTTGGATCATCTTTAGCTAGATTAGCTACCTGGTTTCCATCAGGAATACCGTATAGCACCCTATCTAACCCATTGCTACTCTTTTGACCCTATGATCACTTGGCTACACAGCTGATGCCCCCTGGACTGTTTCAATAACACGGTACCTCATTTTGTTTACCTGTCGGCCCCAGCCTCGAACTCAGGTCCTGTATGTATCTAACTGACCAGCTCTGCCCTTTCTTCGCCATTTACCCATTGTTGTCTTAGCTCTCCTGATCAACACCTATGATTGCTTTATGCCTCTCTCTAATGTCAATATGCCTTGTCTACTGCTGTTTTGGCTAGTTTATATTGTTTTATTTCACTGTAGAGCCCTCAGTCCCGCTCTGTTACGCTCGTCGTTTGAATGAGGAGACCAAGGTGCAGCGTGGTAGGCGAACATCTTACAAAATACAAAACGATCGTAAAGTTCTGCAGGCTACACAGCAACTATACAAAATCAAGATCCCACAAACTAAGGTGGGAAAAGGCTCCCTAAGTATGATCCCCAATCAGAGACAACTATAGACAGCTGCCTCTGATTGGGAAGGCCAAACAAAGAAATAGGAAAACTAGATTGCCCACCTTAGTCACACCCTGATCTAACCAAAATAGAGAATTAAAAGGATCTCTAAGGTCAGGGCGTGACATGCTCAAATTGCCTTAGATAGCTCTTTCGTCCCACCCCACACACATGAGGAGACCTCACCTATGTTAATTGATGCCTCCAGAGACAAAACCTCTCTTATCATCACGCAACACATAGGTTTACCTCCACTGTACTCACATCCTACCATGCCCTTGTCTGTGCATTATGCCTTGAATCTATTCTACCACACCCAGAAATCGGCTCCTTTTATTCTCTGTCCCCAACGCACTAGACGACCAGTTTTGCTAGCCTTTAGCCGTACCCTTATCCTACTCTTCCTCTGGTGATGTAGAGGTTAACCCAGGCCCTGTAGCCCCCAGTTCCACTCCTATTCCCCAGGTACAGTCATTTGTTGACTTCAGTAACCGTAAAAGCCTTGGTTTCATGCATGTTAACATCAGAAGCCTCCTCCCTAAATTAGTTTTTTTCCCACTGCTTTAGCACACTCCACCAACCCTGATGTCCTAGCCGTGTCTGAATCCTGGCTTAGTAAGGCCACCAAAAATTCTGAAATTTCCATCCCCAACTATAACATTTTCCGCCAAGATAGAACTGCCAAAAGGGATGGAGTTGCAATCTACTGCAGAGACAGCCTGCAGAGTTCTGTTATGCTATCCAGGTCTGTGCCCAAACAGTTTGAGCTTCTACTTTTAAAAATCCACCTTTCCAGAAATAAGTCTCTCACTGTTGCCGCTTGTTACAGACCCCCCTCAGCCCCCAGCTGCACCCTGGACACCATATGTGAATTAATTGCCCTCCATTTATCTTCAGAGTTTGTACTGTTAGGTGACCTAAACTGGGATATGCTTAACACCCCGGCCATTCTACAATCTAAGATATGCCCTCAATCTCACCCAAATTATCATGGAACCACCAGGTACAACCCCAAATCCGTAAACTCGGGCACCCTCATAGATATCATCCTGACCAACCTGCCCTCTAAATACACTTCTGCTGTCTTCAACCAGGATCTCAGCGATCACTGCCTCATTGCCTGCGTCCGTAATGGGTCCGCGGTGAAACGACCACCCCTCATCACTGTCAAATGCTCCCTAAAACACTTCAGCGAGCAGGCCTTTCTAATCAACCTGGCCCGGGTATCCTGGAAAGATATTGACATCATTCCGTCAGTTGAGGATGCCTGGTTATTCTTTAAAAGTGCTTTCCTCACCATCTTAAAAAAGCATGTCCCATTTAATTTTTTTTTAAACGGGAACAGATATAGCCCTTGGTTCACTCCAGACCTGACTGTCCTTGACCAGCACAAAAACATGCTGCGGCGCACTGCATTAGCATCGAATAGCCCCGTGTTTCTTGTTTTGTTCTATGTAAATGTATTTACTAAATACACTCCCTGAACTTACTTCCCGACTCCCAGTGTAAAGGTTACAGAATAACGCCTCACCAAAGCGAAGCATCAGGGAGTGTTTTTTTTGTTAGTTTGGGTGACACGGGTCCAGGTGTCGCTACTGGAGCATCCGGGGACGCCTCAGCTGGCTCGTCAGGCCTCAGCTGGCTTGACGAGTTTACAAGACCCGGTTGGCCTGTCAAGTGTCCGTTGCCGAGTCTACCGAGGATGCCTCAGCTGGCATAAGTTATTTATCTTTGTATAGTATGAGATAAAATAATCAATCAATGTGCATGAGATATTAAAACCAACTATTCTAAAAACCAACCTGATACAAAGCATGTTGGGAGGTGTTGGGATGATAATGTCGCCCTACCACATCTTTTTCACTCAGAGAATTAACGGAAATTAACTCAACACAGTCGAGTAACAACAACACCACGTGATTGAAAAGATTTATTGAATCAAACGTCCTGTTCAGTTGCGCTGAAATTGAAATTGAAACTGAAATTTCACCTTTATTTAACCAGGTAGGCTAGTTGAGAACAAGTTCTCATTTGCAACTGCGACCTGGCCAAGATAAAGCAAAGCACTTTGAAACATACAACAACACAGAGTTACACATGGAATAAACAAACATGCAATCAATAATACAGTAGAAAAATATATATACAGCATGTGCAAATGAGGTAGGATAAGAGAGATAAGGCAATAAATAGGCCATGGTGGCGAAGTAATTACATTAAAGCAATTAAACACTGGAATGGTAGGATGTGCAGAAGATGAATGTGCAAGTAGAGATACTGGGGTGCAAAGGAACAAGATGAAGAAAAAAATACAGTATGGGGATGAGGTAGATTGGATGGGCTATTTACAGATAAGTTATGTACAGGTGCAGTGATCTGTGAGCTGCTCTGACAGCTGGTGCTTAAAGCTAGTGAGGGAGATATGAGTTTCCAGCTTCAGTGATTTTTGCAGTTCTTTCCAGTCATTGGCAGAAGAGAACTGGAAGGAGATGCGGCCAAAGGAGGAATTGGCTTTGGGGGTGACCAGTGAGATATACCTGCTGGAGCGCGTGCTATGGGTGGGTGCTGCTATGGTGACCGGTGAGCTGAGATAAGGCAGGGCTCTACCTAGCAGAGACTTTTAGATGACCTGGAGCCAGTGGGTTTGGCGACGAGTATGAATCGAGGGCCAGCCAACGAGAGCATACAGGTCGCAGTGGTGGGTAGTATATGGGGCTTTGGTGACAAAACGGATGGCACTGTGATAGACTGCATCCAATTTGTTGAGTAGAGTGTTGGAGGCTATTTTGTAAATGACATCGCCGAAGTCGAGGATCGGTAGGATGGTCAGTTTTACGAGGTTATGTCTGGCAGCATGAGTGAAGGATGCTTGTTTGCGAAATAGGAAGCTGATTCTAGATTCCATTTTTGATTGGAGATGTTTAATGTGAGTCTGGAAGGAGAGTTTACAGTCTAACCAGACACCTAGGTATTTGTAGTTGTCCACATATTCTAAGTCAGAACCGTCCAGAGTAGTGATGCTGGACGGGCGGGCAGGTGCGGGCAGCAATCGGTTGAAGAGCATGCATTTAGTTTTACTTGCATTTAAGGGATAGGGGGCGACATTTTAACTTTTGGATGAATTTGTGCCCAAATTAAACGGCCTCGTACTCTGTCCTAGATCATATGATATGCATATTAGTATCACTATTGGATAGAAAACACTCTGAAGTTTCTAAAACTGTTTGAATTATATCTGTGAGTAAAACAGAACTCATATGGCAGGCAAACTTCCAAACAGGAAGTGAAATTTTTTAAATGGGTCGCTGTGAAAGGCATCGCCTATTCAATTGCCTTATATTTATGGATCTGTATGCACTTCATACGCCTTCCACTAGATGTCAACAGGCAGTAGAACGTGGAATGAAGCATATAGCTTCATGTGGGACCGGATGAGAGCCTTTGGAGTGACAGGTCAGGCAGATTGCCAGTTCTTGGCCACGCACAGAGGGCATGTGATGTCTTTGTCTGCACTGCGTTAGATAGACATGAAGAAATGCTCCGTTTGGGACGTTATTGGATATATATGAGAAAAACATCCTGAAGATTGATTCTCAACTGAGTTTGACCAGTTTATTCGACTTGTAATACCACATTTTGAAGTTTTCGTTCAACGTTTTCGTTCAATTGCGCAAGTGTTTGGACACGTGTACTACACATGCTAGCCAAAGTTGCTAATTCGACAGAAGTAATGGACATTATAAAACAAAACAACGATTTATTGTGGAACTAGGATTCCTGGCACTGCATTCTGATGAAATATCATCAAAGGTAAGGGAATATTTATGATGTAATTTCGTATTTCTGTTGACTCCAACATGGCGGAGAATGGCTGAGCGCTGTCTCAGATTATTGCATGCTGTGCTTTTTACTAAAGTTATTTTTTAAATCTAACACAACGGTTGCATTAAGAACCAGTGTATCTTTAATTATATGTTAAACATGTATCTTTCATCAAAGTTTATGATGATTATTTCTGTATTTCACGTTGCTATCTGTAATTACTTTCGCTATTTTGGAGCCATTGCTGAACATGGCGCCAATGTAAAACCACGATTTCTGGCTATAAATATGCACATAATCGAACAAAACATAAATGTATTGTATAACATGATGTCATATGACTGTCATCTGATGAAGTTGTTCAAAGGTTAGTGATTAATTTTATCTCTATTTGTGGGTTTTGTGAAAGCTATCTTTTCTGTGAAAAAATGGTGGTGTGTTTTTGGATATTGTGGTGAGCTAACATAAATATGTTGTGTTTTCGCTGTAAAACATTTTAAAAATCGGACATGTTGGCTGGATTCACAAGATGTTTATCTTTCACTTGTGATTTCATGAAATTATATTATATTATATCCCTGTGGCGCTAGGCTAGGCTATTCTAGTCAGCGTTTCTGATGAGAATGATCCCGGATCCGGGATGGGTGGTCCGTAGAGTTAAGAGCAGTTGGAAGCCAAGGAAGGAGAGTTGTATGGCATTGAAGCTCATCTGGAGGTTAGTTAACAGAGTGTCCAAAGAAGGGCCAGATGTATACAGAATGGTGTCGTCTGCATAGGGGTGGATCAACGAATCACCAGCAGCGAGAGCGACATCATTGATGTATACATAGAAGAGAGTCGTCCCAAGAATTTACATGAATTTACATTTTTTACATGAATGGCAGCAGCCACTCAATGTCAGTGGTGGCTGTTTAACAGTCTGATGGCCTTGAGATAGAAGCTGTTTTTCAGTCTCTCGGTCCCTGCTTTGATGCACCTGTACTGACCTCGCCTTCTGGATGATAGCGGGGTGAACAGGCAGTGGCTCAGGTGGTTGTTGTCCTTGATTATCTTTATGGCCTTCCTGTGACATCGGGTGGTGTAGGTGTCCTGGAGGGCAGGTAGTTTGCCCCCGGTGATGCGTTGTGCAAACCTCACTACCCTCTGGAGAGCCTTACGGTTGTGGGCGGAGCCGTTGCCGTACCAGGCGGTGATACAGCCCGACAGGATGCTCTCGATTGTGCATCTGTAAAAGTTTGTGAGTGCTTTTGGTGACAAGCCGAATTTCTTCAGCCTCCTGAGGTTGAAGAGGCGCTGCTGCGCCTTCTTCACCATGCTGTCTGTGTGGGTGGACCAATTCAGTTTGTCAATGATGTGTACGCTGAGGAACTTTCTACCCTCTCCACTACTGTCCAGTCGATGTGGATAGGGTGGTGCTCCCTCTGCTGTTTCCTGAAGTCCACGATCATCTCCTTTGTTTTGTTGACGTTGAGTGTGAGGTTATTTTCCTGACACCACACTCCGAGGGCCCTCACCTCCTCCCTGTAGGCCGTCTCGTCGTTGTTGGTAATCAAGCCTACCACTGTAGTGTCGTCTGCAAACTTGATGATTGAGTTGGAGGCGTGCATGGCCACGCAGTCATGGGTGAACAGGGAGTACAGGAGAGGGCTCAGAACGCACCCTTGTGGGGCCCCAGTGTTGAGGATCAGCGGGGTGGAGATGTTATTACCTACTCTCACCACCTGGGGGCGGCCCGTCAGGAAGTCTAGTACCCAGTTGCACAGGGCGGGGTCGAGACCCAGAGTCTCGAGCTTGATGACGAGTTTGGAGGGTACTATGGTGTTAAATGCTGAGCTGTAGTCGATGAACAGCATTCTCACATAGGTATTCCTCTTGTCCAGATGGGTTAGGGCAGTGTGCAGTGTGGTTGCGATTGCGTCATCTGTGGACCTATTGAGGCGGTAAGCAAATTGGAGTGGGTCTAGGGTGTCCGGTAGGGTGGCGGTGATATGGTCCTTGACTAGTCTCTCAAAGCACTTCATGATGACGGAAGTGAGTGCTACAGGGCGGTAGTCGTTTAGCTCCGTTACCTTAGCTTTCTTGGGAACAGGAACAATGGTGGCCCTCTTGAAGCATGTGGGAACAGCAGACTGGGATAAGGATTGATTGAATATGTCCGTAAACACACCAGCCAGTGTGTGGGCCTGCAGCCTTGCGAGGGTTAACACGTTTAAATGTTTTACTCACGTCGGCTGCAGTGAAGGAGAGTCTGCAGGTTTTGGTAGCGGGCCGTGTCAGTGGCACTGTATTGTCCTCAAAGCGAGCAAAGAAGTTGTTTAGTCTGTCTGGGAGCAAGACATCCTGGTCCGCAACGGGCTGGTTTTCTTTTTGTAATCCGTGATTGACTGTAGACCCTTCTGGTTGGGGAATGTTTTAATAGTTGCTGTGGGTACGACATCGCCGATGCACTTGCTAATGAACTCGCTCACCGAATCAGCGTAATCGTCAATGTTGTTGTTTGACGCAATGCGGAACATATCCCAATCCACGTGATCGAAGCAATCTTGAAGCATGGAATCAGATTTATCGGACCAGCGTTGAACAGACCTGAGAGCGGGAGCTTCCTGTTTTAGTCTCTGTCTATAGGCAGGGAGCAACAAAATGGAGTCGTGGTCAGCTTTTCCGAAAGGAGGGCGGGGGAGGGCCTTATATGCGTCGCAGAAGTTAGAATAACAATGATCCAGGGTTTTACCAGCCCTGGTAGCACAATTGATATGCTGATAGCATTTAGGGAGTCTTGTTTTCAGATTAGCCTTGTTAAAATCCCCAGCTACAATGAATGCAGCCTCAGAATATGTGGTTTTCCAGTTTACATAGAGTCAAATAAAGTTCGTTCAGGGCCATCGATGTGTCTGCTTGGGGGGGAATACATGCGGCTGTGATTATAATCGAAGAGAAATCTCTTGGTAGATAATGCGGTCGACATTTGATTGTGAGGAATTCTAGTCAGGTGAACAGAAGGACTTGAGTTCCTGTATGTTGTTATGATCACACCACGTCTCGTTAATCATAAGGCATACCCCCCCGCCCCTCTTCTTACCAGAAAGATGTTTGTTTCTGTCGGCGCGATGTGTGAAGAAACCAGCTGGCTGTACCGACTCCAATAGCGCGTCTCGAGTGAGCCATGTTTCCGTGAAGCAAAGAATGTTACAGTCTCTGATGTCTCTCTGGAATGCTACCCTTGCTCGGATTTCATCAACCTTGTTGTCAAGAGACTGGACGTTTGCGAGTAGTATGCTCGGGAGCGGTGCGCGATGTGCCCGTCTCCGGAGCCTGACCAGAAGACGAAGGGGCCTGACCAGAAGACGCCCCTTTTACGGCGTCGTTGTATTGGTACGCCGGCTGGGATCCGATCCATTGTCCCGGGTGGTGGGCAAAACACAGGATCCGCTTCGGGAGAGTCGTATTCCTGGTCGTAATGATGGTGAGTTGACGTTGCTCTTATATCCAGTAGTTCCTCCCAACTGTATGTAATAAAACCTAAGATTACCTGGGGTGCCAATGTAATAAATAACACGTAAAAAAAGAAAATACTGCATATTTTCCTAGGAATGCGAAGCGAGGCGGCCATCTCTGTCGGCGCCGGAAGCCGGAAGTTGAAAAACTCTATCGGAGAAATAGTTAGTGAACCAGGTGAGGCAATCATTTGAGAAACAAAGGCTGTTGAGTCTGCCAAAAAGAATGTTGTGATTGACAAAGTCGAAAGCCTTAGCCAGGTCGATGAATACGGCTGCACAGTAATGTCTCTTATCGATGGTGGTTATGATATCGTTTTCGACCTTGAGCGTGGCTGAGGTGCACCCATGACCAGCTCTGAAACTAGATTGCATAGCGGAGAAGGTACGGTGAGATTCGAAATGGTCGGGAATCTGTTTGTTAACTTGGCTTTCAAAAACCTTAGTAGAATAGATATAGGTATAGGTATAGGTCTATAGCAGTTTGGGTCTAGAGTGTCTCCCCCTTTGAAGAGGGGGATGACCGCGGCAGCTTTCCAATCTTTGGGAATCTCAGACGATACGAAAGAGAGGTTGAACAGACAAGTAATAGGGGTTGCAACAATTTCGGCTGATCATTTTAGAAAGAGAGGGTCCAGATTGTCTAGCCCGGCTGATTTGTAGTGGTCCAGATTTTGCAGCTTTCAGAACATCAGCTATCTGGATTTGGGTGAAGGATAAGTGGGGGAGGTTTGGGCGAGTTGCTGTGGGGAGCGCAGGGCTGTTGACCGGGGTAGGGGTAGCCAGGTGGAAAGCATGGCCAGGCGTAGAAAAAGGCTTATTGAAATTCTAAATTATTGTGGATTTATCGGTGGTAACAGTGTTTCTTAGCCTCAGTGCAGTGGGCAGCTGGGAGGAGGTGCTCTTATTCTCCATGGACTTTACAGTGTCCCAGAACTTTTTTGAGTTTGTGCTACAGGATGCAAATTTCTGCTTGAAAAAGCTAGCCTTAGCTTACCTAACTGCCTGTGTATATTTGTTCCTAACTTCCCTGAAAAGTTGCATATCACGGGGGCTGTTCGATGCTAATGCAGAACGCCACAGGATGTTTTGTGCTGGTCAAGGGCAGTCAGGTCTGGAGAGAACCAAGGGCTATATCTGTTCCTGGTTCTACATTTTTTGAATGGGGCATGCTTATTTAAGATGGTGAAGAAGGCACTTTTAAAGAATAACCAAGCATCCTCTACTGACGGGATGAGGTCAATATCCTTCCAAGATACCCGGGCCAGGTTAGAAAGGCCTGCTCGCTGAAGTGTTTTAGGGAGCGTTTGACAGTGATGAGGGGTGGTTGTTTGACCGCAGAAAAGAGGAGAGGTGTATTTGGAGGGCAAGTTGGTTAGGTTGATATCTATGAGGGTGCCCGTTTTTATGGATTTGGGGTTGTACATGGTGGGTTCATTGAAAATTTGTGTGAGATTTAGGGCATTAAGCTTAGATTGTAGGATGGCCGGGGTGTAGGTAAGGTGACAGACACTATCTAACACTGATCTGAATAAAAGGCATGGCAAGTCACACCAATTTCTAATGACTAAATGTACTCTAAACAGTATGATGGGAAAGTAAACACTAGTGTTTAAAATTTGAACCCTTATGATATATAGGTGTTCTCCAGGTTGGAAACTGACTGGTAAAAGCTGACTATCATGTTTAATCTTGCATTCTAAATGCCTGTGTTTAAGATGACGTTGAGGTTATAAACACCATCTCCCGAGAGGCGCAGCGGTCTAAGGCACTGCATGTCAGTGTTAGAAGCGTCACTACATATCCTGGTTCGATTCCAGGCTGTATCACAACCGGCCGTGATTGGGAGTTCCATAGGGCGGCACACAATTGGCCCAGCGTCGTTAGGGTTTGGCCGTCATTGTAAATAAGAATTTGTTGTTAACTGACTTGCCTAGTTAAATAAACATCTCATTGTTTTACAGTGTAGGCCTACGTAAGTAAATATAATATGTTTTTTGTTGTTGTTGAAGTTACTGGTATTTGAAATAAGGTATTCAATATTACAGTTAAGCAGCATTAAGCAGTCTCACAAAGTAAGGCATACGGCTGTTGTAATGTCTGTCAGTCTGAGTAGGGGGAAGGTTTGTGACTGGATCGTGTGGATCTGCCACTGACATGGCCTCTCATCTGAGGAGACAGCCATTGCTTTAATCCTGGGATTTTGCAAGCTTCTGGGCAAGGATCTGCAGAGGTGGGACTCCAAGGACTGCAAGCGCAGGTCATTGTATGCAGATTCGTAGGAGGTGTCGGTGGAGGCCAGGATGATTTTGGTTGAATGCCTTTTGATCTTTTCAAGTCGTTGTGGGCTGTGAGACCTGGGTGCCACACCGGAGCTGCATAATCAAGCGCTGGACAGACAAAGCAGATGTTGACTGTCAGAGGGTGGGTTGCATGTGAAGATGGTTGCATGTCCCATTTTATATTGGTTTGGAATGTCACACTGAGCGCTTAGGCGCTGGATACTACCTCAAGTGAAGCGGTAGCCTCGAGGTTAGGGAGGTGGGCCGGTATTCGAATCCCCAAGCTGCCTGTGGGGAAATCTGCATGGAGTGAGCGAAAGGGCTTGTATATCCTGTAAACTACCTACCGCTGTTGTGCTCTTCAGCAAAGCACTTTACACCTAAGTGATCAAGGGGAGCTGCTCGGCAGCATAAAGAATATCTATGCAAATGGACCAAAAAAGCAAGCATTGTCTTGTATAGACAGCATATGGCTGCAATTTTCTTATTTAACATCTTGCTCTACTTGACATCTACTTAAAGGGTAACTCTGCCACTTTTCAACCTCATATTCATTATCTCCAGCACCAAACCTGTGTACATATGTGAAAACAGCGTGTTTCTATGATCTGTGGTTAAAAAGATAAGAAGAAAGGTCCTAAAAAATGCTTTTCTGTGACATCACTGGGTAAGGTTAAAAGGAAGAAAAACAGTGATTTTCAAAACCAGGGACGATATTTTCTTGCTCACTGCAAATATCATAGTGTTTGAAAATCATTGTTTTTAAAATGTTTTAACTTTCGATGATGTCATCAGGTATAACTTTTGGTCCATTTGCACAAAATGTAGAAATGAACTGTTTTCACATAGACACTGGTTTGATACTGGAGATAAGGAACATGAGGTTGAAAAGTGGGGGAGTTGCCATTTAACTTTTATTTGAGCATAAAACAAGGCTATTTTTGCCTCGGTGTGTTTTTCTTTGGCTACAATGGGAAGCTGTGTACAGTTATTGTAACTGAAATTACTGAGAACCACCACAACTACAGACTTACAGTCAAACTGCCAGACCATTCATAAATTCCAATTACTGATGTGAAGCAAGGTTCTAATTCACCAACTCCAAATTCTGCAGTAGAAATTAGTTAATTTTTTCATAGAGATTGCTAAAAAATAAAGCACAAAACTTGCACAACATGCACAAATTTGGTACAAGTTACCTTCCCTAACCTTGTCTTCAGAAAAGGTCAGGTATGTTTATGAGTCTTGCAAGACAGAGGAGATTGTGTAAATTTATATAACATGTTAGGTGTTGATAGATATTGCTGTGCTGGCAGACACCCCATAACAACTCAAAGCGATGTCATTTCAGATTTATGTGGCGTAGGTATCCTCACTTGGACGAGACAGGCATCACCCTGATCACCAGCCTGTGGTCAGATATACATTACCTCCTTACATGGACGGTGCCAATGAAAACATTGAGATGAACAACATGCTGTCAGGCCCTGACACGCCCAGAGGGCCGTTTTATTTCTCTATTTGGTTAGGTCAGGTTGTGATGTGGGGTGGGCATTCAAAGTTTTGGCCGGGTATGGTTCTCAATCAGGGACAGCTGTCTATTGTTGTCTCTGATTGGGAATCATACTTAGGCAGCCTGTTTTGCCACCTTAGGTTGTGGGATGTTGTCTTTTGTTAGCTCTGAGAAGCCTTCAGAACGTGACGTTCGTTATTCTTTTGTTGTTTTGTTTGGGTGTTCTGATTAAATAAAGAATCATGAACACACACCACGCTGCACCTTGGTCCGGTCATTTTCAAGACGAAGTTCGTGACAGAACATCCCACCACAAGCGGACCAAGCAGCGTGGCCAGGAGGGGCAGACAGAGTGGAGGACATCATGGACCTGGGAGGAGGTGATGTCAGGACACGAGAGCCTGCCGTGGAAGCAGGCAGAGGCAGCGAGGAAGGCGGAAGCAGAGAGAAAAGGGGACCAGCGTTACATAGGGTCACAGCTGGCAAGGAAGACCGGGAGGCCACTCCCCCCCACATTTTCTGGGGGGGGGGGGGGGGGGGCACATGGGTAGGTTGGCGGAGCTAACTCCCCGTGCTCACGGTAGGAAGTGTGGTACTGGTCAGGCACCGTGTTATGCGGTGAAGCGCATTGTGTCTCCAGTGCGCGTTCACAGCACGGTGCGCTACATTCCAACTCCCCGCATCGGCCGGGCTAGAGTGGGCATCCAGCCAGGACGGATGGTGCCGGCTCAGCGCATCTGGCCTCCAGTGCGTCTCTACGGCCCAGGATATCCTGCGCCGGCTATGCGCACTGTGTCTCCGGTGCGTCTGCACAGCCCAGTGCGTCCTGTGCCAGCGCCCCGCCTTTGCCGGGCGAAGGTAACCATCCAGCCAGGACGGGTTGTGCAGGCTCTACGCTCGAGACCTCCAGTGCACCTACAGGGCCCAGTGTATCCGGTGCCTGCTCCAAGAACCAGGCCTCCAGTATGTCTCCCCAGTCTGGTGAGTCCTGTGCCTGCTCCAAGAACCAGGCCTCCAGTATGTCTCCCCAGCCTGGTGAGTCCTGTGCCTGCTCCCAGAACCAGGCCTCCTGTATGTCTCCCCAGCCTGGTAAGCCCTGTGGCAGCTCCACGCACCAGGCTGTCCATATGTCTCCTCACTCCAGTGATGATCCATGGCACGAAGCCTCCAGTGGTGATCCATGGCAAGAAGCCTCCAGTGATGATCCATGGCACGAAGCCTCCAGTGGTGATCCATGGCAAGAAGCCTCCAGTGATGATCCATGGCACGAAGCCTCCAGTGATGATCCATGGCACGAAGCCTCCAGTGATGATCCATGGCACGAAGCCTCCAGTGATGATCCATGGCTCGAAGCCTCCAGTGATGATCCATGGCTCGAATCCTCCAGTGATGATCCATGTCCATGGCCCGAAGCCTCCTGTGACGATCCATGGCCCGGAGCCTCCAGCGACGGCCTCCTGTCCGGAGCCTCCAGCGACGGTCTCCAGTCCGGAGCCTCCAGCGACGGTCTCCAGTCCGGAGCCTCCAGCGACGGTCCCCGGTCCGGGGCCTGCAACGAGGGTCTTCAATCCGGGGCCTGCAACGAGGGTCCCCAGTCCGGGGCCTGCAACGAGGGTCCCCAGTCCGGGGCCTGCAGCGAGGGTCCCCAGTCCGGGGTCGGCGACGAGGGTCCCCGCACCAGAGGCGCCACCAAAGTGGGGGGAGCCAGAGGTGGAGCGGGGTCTGCGTCCCGCACCGGAGCCGCAACCAGGGTAGATGCCCTCCCGGACCCTCCCCTGTAGGTTCAGGTTTGCGGCCAGGAGTCTGCACCTTTGGGGGGGGGGGTACTGTCTGATTGGGAATCATACTTAGGCAGCCTGTTTTGCCACCTTAGGTTGTGGGATGCTGTTTTTTGTTAGCTCTGAGAAGCCTTCAGAACGTGACGTTCGTTATTCTTTTGTTGTTTTGTTTGGGTGTTCTGATTAAATAAAGAATCATGAACACGTACCACGCTGCACCTTGGTCCACTTCTTCCGACGGGCGTTACACGTGCTATTCTTCAAAGGTACTGTAGCACTGCACAGGAATAATTTGCATCAAACGAACTGGTCGATAACAAATGCTTTGGTGTCAATAAATATCCTGCTGTTGCAACTCAATAATAGGAGAGTGACAGTAATTGACAAGAGCGTTGAATGTAGGTACTGCATAATGTGATTAATTAACACATGACATGTTTGTTTTTTGTAGTGAATGGTAATTAGTTTTGTATCTTTCATGCTCCCAGTACTGGGCAGTGAATCAGCAAAATCTCCTCGAGGGATACCCCATACACATCTCAAACTTTGGCTTCCCCTCCAGGGTGAAGGCTATAGATGCTGCACTTCACTTTCGCATTGCCTGCCTCACAGTGTTCTTCACCGGGCACAAGTGCTGGAGGTACTCCTTAGACCTATCTAAGACTCTGCCATAGACTGACTCCCATGAGACTTCCTCTATCTGCCCACTAACACTGTCTGCCCACTAACACCCACTAATGATTCAACAAATGTGGGTAACGTGGTTATGTCCAATATAGTCAACAACATATGCTAAAAATTCTATTGCATCATCTGGAACGATGGATCAAGAAAATATTTTGCTCACAGAAAACGTCAGTGGGTGGCAGTTCTGATTCTGAATGATCTTCAGGTACAATGAGGAAACCTACTGCCCAACCATGGCCAAGCATACATACACCCCTGGATGCAGCCATTGTATATGAAGGTAGCTATTGTATATAAATTGCATCCATGAAAATCAGATACCTTTCTAAGTCCTCCCCCAAACCATAAATACATAACATAGAACTTGACTTATGACTGATTTTGAATGTCATCACACTCCACATACTAAACTACTTGTTTTATTTCCAAAATAATGAATCTACTTCTTCAAGAGGTATGTTGAGTATAACAATTTGACCCCTGTACAGGACCAATTAACGACAACAACACGCTAAAGAGGCTGATCTATCTTCTGCTCAAAGCCTTATACTCTACCTGGCATCACCCCAGAGACGGTTGTCCAAATTAGGGAGGACGCAATAGAGGAACGTAGTCATATGCATGAAATAGATAGAAATAGATGTGTCATTCTGTTGTGGTGAAAACCACAACAAATTGGTTTACATCACAGGAAACTTACGCCATTCACAGGTTTTCATTAAATAGACTGTGCAATGTCTTTTTACAGAATCCCACAGCTGTCAGCAATTAAATGCTTGTTTTGAAATCCTGGGTTGAATTGACAGGATGCTGTCTGATGAAAGATGTTGCATGATTATGTGATGTGACACTAATTGATAATGATGGCATGTTTACCATATTAATGATTGTCACGTATACTCCCTCTCCGGCACTCGAGGTCACAAGGCTGCTCATTATTACGCACACCTGTCACCATCGTTAAGCGCACCAGCGCCTCATCAGACTCACCTGGACTCCATCACCTGCCTGTTTACCTTCCCTATATATGTCACTCCCTTAGGTTATTTTCCTAGGTGTTATTGTTTCTGTTCCAGAGTTCATGTCTGTACCCTACCTGTGTTTCTTGTTTTGTTCTATCTAAATGTATTTACTAAATACACTCCCTGAACTTACTTCCCGACTCCCAGTGTAAAGGTTACAGAATAACGCTACACCAAAGAGAAGCATCAGGGAGTGTTTTTTTGGTTAGTATGGGTGACGTCAGGTCCGGGTGTCGCTACTGGAGCAACCGGGGACGCCTCAGCTGGCTCGTCAGGCTTCCATGGCCAGAGAATTGAATGTTCATTTATATACCATAAGCTGCCTCTAATGTCGTTTCAGATCATTTGTATAGCATTGTGGCTGGGCTCTGCCCGGCCAGAGAGGGGGGCACGGGTACTGAGGTGGCACTCCAGGCCTGGCTTACTGATGGGAGCACTGTTGCAAGTGTTGACGTTAGTATTAGCCTGTTCCAGGTTCACTGAGCTGTTGAGGGTAACTACTAGAGCAAGCAATAGTTAATGGGCGGCAGGTAGCCTAGCGGTTAAGAGCATTGGGCCAGTAACCGAAAGGTTGCTGGTTTGAATCCCCGAGCTGACGAGGTAAAAAATCTCTCGATGTGCCCTTGAGCAGGGCACTTAACCCTAATTGCTCCTGTAAGTTGCTCTGGATAAGAGTGTCTGCTAAATGACTAAAATGTAAATAGGGCAGCGTGGGTGAGACAGATATGAGTCACTTATTGAGAGCTTGCCAGTTAGGAACTGAGTCATGTCTGGAATACCATGATTCATAGATTGTTCAAATACACTACATGACCAATCGCATGTGGACAGCTGCTTGTTGAACATCTCATTCCAAAGCCATGGGCATTAATATGGAGTTGGCCCTCCTTTGCTGCTATAACAGCCTCCACTCTTCTGGGAAGGCTTTCCACTAGATGTTGGAACATTGCTGTGGGGTCTTGCTTCCATTCAGCCACAAGAGCATTAGTGACTGATGCACTGATGTTGGTGCACTGATGTTGGGCGATTAGGCCTGGCTCGCAGTCGGTGTTCCAATTCCTCCCAAAGGTGTTTTTGTCTGGGTTGAAGTCAGGGCTCTGTGCAGGCCAGTCAAGTTATGCCAGATGATCTCGACAAACCATTTCTGTATGGACCTCGCTTTGTGCACTGGAGGTACTCCTTAGACCTATCTAAGACTCTGCCATAGACTGACTCCTTTAAGACTGGCTCCCTTTAGACTGACTTTACTCCCATGAGACTTCCTCTTTATCTGCCCATCTATCTTCTGCTCAAAGCCTTACTCTACCTGGCATCACTCCAGAGACGGTTGTCCAAATTAGGGAGGACGCAATAGAGGAACGTAGTCATATGCATGAACTAGATGTGTCATTCTGTTGTGGTGAAAACCACAACAAATTGGTTTACATCACAGGAAACTTATGCCATTCACAGGTTTTCATTAAATAGACTGGGCAATGTCTTTTTACAGAATCCCACAGCTGTCAGCAATTAAATGCTTGTTTTGAAATCCTGGGTTGAATTGACAGGATGCTGTCTGATGAAAGATGTTGCATGATTATGTGATGTGACACTAATTGATAATGATGGCATGTTTACCATATTAATGATTGTCACGTATACTCCCTCTCCGGCACTCGAGGTCACAAGGCTGCTCATTATTACGCACACCTGTCACCATCGTTAAGCGCACCAGCGCCTCATCAGACTCACCTGGACTCCATCACCTGCCTGTTTACCTTCCCTATATATGTCACTCCCTTAGGTTATTTTCCTAGGTGTTATTGTTTCTATTCCAGAGTTCATGTCTGTACCCTACCTGTGTTTCTTGTTTTGTTCTATCTAAATGTATTTACTAAATACACTCCCTGAACTTGCTTCCCGACTCCCAGTGTAAAGGTTACAGAATAACGCTACACCAAAGGAAAGCACCAGGGAGAGTTTTTTGTTCGGTGTCCCTAGCATTGCCAAAAGACAAAGAAGATGGCGCCGACAGACATGGCAGCTCTGCTTCTAGATCCGAATGAAAGTTTTGTTGCGTGTTATTTCTTACATTATTAGCCCAGAACGTTTTAAATAGATTTAAACTAAATTTTTCAAAATTCCTGACATTTAATCCCAGTAAAAGTTCCCTGTCTTAAGTCAGTTAGGATCACCACTTTATTTTAAGAATGTGAAATGTCAGAATAATAGTAGAGAGTGATTTATTTCAGCTTTTATTTCTTTCATCACATTCCCAGTGGCTCATAAGTTTACATACGCTCAATTAGTATTTGGTAGCATTGCCTTTTAAATTGTTTAACTTGGGTCAAACATTTCGGGTAGTCTTCCCCAAGCTACCCACAATAAGATGGGTGAAATTTGGCCCCTTCCTCCTGACAGAGCTGGTGTAACTGAGTCAGGTTTGTAGGCCTCCTTGCTCACACAAGCTTTTTCATTTCTGCCCACAAATGTTCTATAAGATTGAGCTCAGGCCTTTGTGATGGCCACTCCAATACCTTGACTTTGTTGTCCTTAAGCCATTTTGCCACAACTTTGGAAGTATGCTTGGGGTCATTGTCCATTTGGAAGACCCATTTGCGACCAAGCTTTAACTTCCTGACTGATGTCTTGAGATGTTGCTTCAATATATCCACATAATTTTCCTACCTCATGAAGCCATCTATTTTGTGAAGTGCACCAGTCCCTCCTGCAGCAAAGCACCCCCACAACATGATGCTGCCACCCCCGTGCTTCACGGTTGGGATGGTGTTCTTCGGCTTGCAAGCCTCCCCCTTTTTCCTCCAAACATAACGATGGTCATTATGGCCAAACAGTTGTATTTTTGTTTCATCAGACCAGAGGACATTTCTCCAAAAAGTACGATCTTCATCCCCATGTGCAGTGGCAAACCACAGTCTGGCTTTTTTGTGGCGGTTTTGGAGCAGTGGCTTCTTCATTGCTGAGCGGCCTTTCAGGTTATGTCGATGTAGGACCTGTTTTACTGTGGATATAGATACTTTTGTTCATGTTTACGCCAGCATCTTCACAAGGTCCTTTGCTGTTGTTCTGGGATTGGTTTGCACTTTTCGCACCAAAGTACGTTCATCTCTAGGAGACAGAGAGGAGACAGCTCCTTCCTGAGCGGTATGACGGCTGCATGGTCTCATGGTGTTTATACTTGCGTACTATTGTTTTTACAGATGAATGTGGTACATTCAGGCATTTGGAAATTGCTCCCAAGGATGAACCAGATTTGTGGAGGACCACAATTTTTTTTCTGAGGTCTTGGCTGATTTCTTTTGATTTTCCCATGATGTCA
Source organism: Salvelinus alpinus (assembly GCF_045679555.1). Classification (NCBI taxonomy): domain Eukaryota; kingdom Metazoa; phylum Chordata; class Actinopteri; order Salmoniformes; family Salmonidae; genus Salvelinus; species Salvelinus alpinus. Next base: position 88,525,204 of record NC_092086.1, read on the forward strand.
AGCAAGGAGGCACTAAGTTTGAAGGTAGGCCTTGAAATACATCCACAGGTACACCTCCAATTGACTCAAATGATGTCAATTAGCCTATCAGGAGCTTCTAAAGCCATCACATAATTTCCTGGAATTTTCCAAGCTGTTTAAAGGCACAGTCAACTTAGTGTATGTAAACTTCTGACCCACTGGAATTGTGATACAGTGAATTATTGTTGTGAACTATTGTAAACAATTGTTGTAAAAAATGACTTGTCATGCACAAAGTAGATGTCCTAACCGACTTGCCAAAACTATAGTTTGTTAACAAGAAATTTGTGGAGTGGTTGAAAAACGAGTTTTAATGACTCCAACCTAAGTGTATGTAAACTTCCAACTTCAACTGTATAGCCGGAAGTAACTTTTGGAAATCAGAGAGGCTGTAACTCACCAGCATTATGCACAGAAATACGACTTTCCCGAATTGGATCCTTTGTTCGTACCCTCCAGGGCAATTGAACTCATCCCAGAGGCTGCTCCAAGACACAGTCGGCGGAGAAGAAGTATTCGGAGTGGACTTCTAGTCCGAGGCGTGCACACCATCCACTGCTTCCAAGTATTTTACCCGCTAATGTTCAGTCTTTGGACAATAAAGTAGATGAGCTCAGGGCGAGGATCTCCTTCTAGAGAGACATCTGGGACTGTAACATATTCTGTTTCACAAAATCATGGCTCTCTCCGGATATACTGTCCCCATCTTTACAGCCAGCTGGGTTCTGAGTATATCGTGCAGACATGAATATAGATCTCTCCTAGAAGAAGAAAGGCGGTGGTGTATGTTTCATGGTGTGATTGTGATGACTTCCTGTCCTTTTGTTCACCAGAACCTAGAATGTCTCGCAATAAAATGCAGACCGTATTACCTCCCAAGACAATTATCTTTAATTATAGTAACAGCCATGTATATTCCCCCTCAAGCCGATACCACGACGGCCTTAAAGGAACTACACTGGACTTGTGCAATCTGGAAACCACATATCCCGAGGCCGCATTTTTTGTTGCTGGGGATTTAAAAAAGCTAATTTGATGAAAACGGTACCGAAGTTCTATCAACACAATGCCTGTAGTACTCACGCTACAAAAACTATCAACCATGATTATTCCCCCTTCCGGGATAGCTACAGGGCACTCCCCCATTTTGCTCCTCTCTTCTTATGGACAGAAACTCAAACAGGAAGTACCCGCGCTAAGGTCTATTCAACGCTGGTCTGACCAATCAGAATGCATGCTTCAATATTGTTTTGATCACACGGACTGGGATATGTTCTGGGTTGCCTCAGAGAATAACACTGACGTATACACGGATAGGGTGACTGAGTTCATCAGGAAGTGTATAGGGGATGTTGTTCCCACTGTGACTATTAAAACCTATCCAAACCAAAAACCGTGGATAGATGGCAGCATTCACGCAAAACTGAAAGTGCGAACCACCGCATTTAACCATGGCTAGGTGACTGGGAGTATGGTAAAATACAATTATTCCCTCTGTAAGGCAAACAAACCGGTAAAACGTCAGTACAGATACAAAGTGGATTCGCAATTCAATGACACAAGATGTATGTGGCAGGGTCTACAGACAATCACGGATTACAAAGGGAAAACCAGCCACGTCCCGGCCACCGACGTCTTGCTCCCGGACAAGCTAAACACCTTCTTCACCCGCTTTGAGGATAACACAGTGCCACCAATGCGGCCCGCTGCCAAGGACCCTCCTTACCTGACACCCTAGACCCACTTCAATTTACATACCGCCCCAACAGAGCCACAGATGATACAATCGCCATTGCACTGCACACTGACCTATCCCATCTAGACAAGAGGAATACCTATGTAAGAATGCTGTTTATTGACTATAGCTGAGCCTTCAACACCATAGTACCCTCCAAGCTCAACATTAAGCTAGAGGCCCTGGGTCTTAACCCTGCCCTGTGAAACTGGGTCCAGGTCTTCCTAACGGGCCGCCCCCAGGTGGTGAAGGTAGGAAACAACACCTCCACTACGGCGATCCTCAACACAGGGGCCCCACAACGGTGCGTGCTCAGCCCCCTCGTGTACTCCCTGTTCCTCCATGACTGCGTGGCCACGCACGCCTGCAACTCAATCATAAAATTTGCAGACAGGTCCCTGGCGGGCTGGTGCCAGGATAAAAACGTCAGCAAAATGAAGAAGCTGATCGTGGACTTCAGGAGACAACAAAGAGAACACACCCCTATTCACATCGACGGGACTGCAGTGGAGAAGGTGAAAAGCTTCAAGTTCCTCGTCGTACACATCACTGACAATCTAAAATGGTCCACCCACACAGACAGTGTGGTGAAGAAGGCACAACAGCACCTCTTTAACATCAGGAGGCTGAAGAAATTCGGCTTGCCCAATAGCCCTCACAAACATTTACAGATGTACAATTGAGGGCATCCTGTCGGGCTGGATCACTGCCTGGTATGGCAACTGCACCGCCCGCAACCACAGGGCTTTGCAAAGGGTGGTAAGGTCTGCCCAAGGCATCACCGAGGGTACACTGACTGCCCTCCAGGACACCTACAGATCATGAAGGACATGAGCTGGTGCGCAATGTCTAAAATTAAAGAAATCTTGAAGTATTGCTCGCCTGAAGTAGAGTACCTTAAGATAAGCTGTAGACCACACTATCTACCAAGAGAGTTATCATCTATATTATTCGTAGCTGTCTATTTACCACCACAGAACAAAGCTGGCACTAAGACCACTCTCAACCAACTCTATAAGGCCATAAGCAAAGAAGAAAATGCTCACCCAGAAGCGGCACTTCTAGAGGCCGGGGACTTTAATGCAGGCAAACTAAATCAGTTTTACCAAATTTTTACCAGCGTGTCACATGTGCAACCAGAGGGAAAAAATCAGAGACTACCTTCTGTAACGGGTGTCGTCCTCCTCCTCCTCGGAAGAGGAGAGGAGAGAAGGATCGGTGGACCAATACGCAGCGAGGTATGTAGACATAATGAATTTATTTAAACAAGAACAAAAACGAACTATACTTGAAATGATTACAAAATAACAAACGGACAACGTAGACGAAACCTGAACATGGAACTTACATAACAACACGAAGAACACACGAGCAGGAAACAGACTACATCAAAACGAAAACAACCGAAACAATCCCGTGTGGTGCGCAGACACAAACACAGGAGACAATCACCCACAAACAAACAGTGTGAAACAGCCAACCTATATATGGTTCTCAATCAGAGGAAAACGTCAAACACCTGTCTCTGATTGAGAACCATATAAGGCTAATTACAAGTGACCTAAACATAGAAACACAAAACATAGAATGCCCACCCCAACTCACACCCTGACCAACTAAACACATACAAAAATAACATAAAACAGGTCAGGAACGTGACACCTTCGCTCCACACACAGCATACAAAGCTCTCTCCTGCCCTCCATTTGGCAAATTTTGACCATCATTCTATCCTCCTGATTACTCCTTACAAGCAAAAACTGAAGCAGGAAGTACCAGTGACTCGCTCAATATGGAAGTGGTCAGATGACGCGGATGCTACACTACAGCACTGTTTCCAGCACAGACTGAAATATGTTCCGGGATTCATCCAATGGCATTGAGGAGTACACCACCTCAGGCATCGGCTTCATCAAAAAGTGCATCGACGACGTCGTCCCCACAGTGACCGTACGTACATATCCCAACCAGAAGCCATGGATTACCATCAACAACCCCATCGAGCTAAAGGCTAGAGCTGCTGCTTTCAAGGAGTGGGAGACTAATCCGGACGCTTATAAGAAATCCCGCTATGCCCTCAGATGAACCATAAAACAAGAAAAGCGTCAATACAGGATTAAGATTGAATCCTACTACACCGGCTCTGATGCTCGTCGGATGTGGCAGGGCTTTTACGGACTACAATGGGAAACCCAGACGCGAGCTGCCCAGTGACGCGAGCCTAACAGACAAGGTAAATGCCTTTTAATGCTTGCTTCGAGGAAAGCAACACTGAAGCATGTACGAGAGCACCAGCTGTTCTGGATGACTGTGAGATAACGCTCTCGATAGCCGATGTGAACAAAACCTTTAAACAGGTCAATATTCACAAAGCCGCTGGGCAAGACAGATTACCAGGATGTGTACTCAAAGCATGTACTTACCAACTGTCAAGTGTCTTCACTGACATTTTCAACCTCTCCCTGACCTAGTCTGTAATACCTACATTTTCAAGCAGACCACCATAGTCCCTGTGCCTAAGAAAGCAAAGGTAACCTGCCTAAATGATTACCGCCCATAGCACTCACGGCGGTAGCCATGAAGTGCTTTGAAAGGCTGGTCATGGCTCACATCAACAGCATCCTCCCGGACACCCTAGACCCACTCCAATTCGTATACCGCCCCAACAGATCCACAGATGTCGCAATCTCAATCGCACTCCACACTGCCCTTTCCCACCTGGACAAAAGGAACACCTATGTGAGAATGTTGTTCATTGACTACAGCTCAGCGTTCAATACCATAGTGTCCACGAAGCTCATCACTAAGCTAAGGACTCTGGGACTAAACACCTCCCTCTGCAACTGGATCCTGGACTTCCTGACGGGCCGCCCACAGGTGGTAAGAGTAGGCAACAACACGTCTGCCACGCTGATCCTCAACACTTAGTCCCCTCCTGTACTCCCTGTTCACCCATCACTGCGTGGCCAAACACAACTCCAACACCATCATTAAGTTTGCTGACAACACAACAGTGCTAGGCCTGATCACCGACAACGATGAGACGGCCTATAGGGAGGAGGTCAGAGAACTGGCAGTGTGGTGCCAGGACAACAACTTCTCCCTCAATATGAACAAGACAAAGGAGTTGATCGTGGACTACAGAAAAAGGCAGGCCAAAAAGGCCCCCATTAACATTGACGGGGCTGTAGTGGAGCGGGTCGAGAGTTTCAAGTTCGTTGATGTCCACATCACCAACGAACTATCATGGTCCAAACATACCAAGACAGTCGTGAAGAGAGCACAACAAAACCTATTCCCACTCAGAATACTGAAAAGATTTGGCATGGGTCCCCAGATCCTCAAAATGTTCTACAGCTGTACCATCAAGAGCATCCTGACCGGTTGCATCACCGCCTGGTATGGCAACTGCTCGGCATCTGACCATAAGGCACTACAGAAGGTAGTGCGTACAGCCCAGTACATCACTGGGGCCAAGCTTCCTGCCATCCAGGACCTATATAATAGATGGTGTCAGAGGAAAGCCCATACAATTGTCAGAGACTCCAGTCACCCAAGTCATAGACTGTTCTCTCTGCTACGCACGGCAAGTGGTACCGGAGTGCCAAGTCTAGGACCAAAAGGCTCCTCAACAGCTTCTACCCACAAGCCATAAGACTGCTGAACAATTAATAAAATTGCCAATGGACTATTTACCTTGACCCTCCCCCCTCCCTTTTGTACACTGCTGCTATTCACTGCTTATTATCTATGCATAATCACGTCACCTCTACCTACATGTACAAATTACCTCAACTAACCTGTACCCCCGCACACTGACTCAGTACCCCTGTATATAGCCTCGGTATTGTTATTCTTATTTTGTTACTTTTACTTATTTTTTTTACTTTAGTCTATTTGGTAAATATTTTCTTAACCAACAGTGCAGTTCAAGAAGAGTTAAGGGCTTATAAGTAAGCATTTCACGGTAAGGTCTACACTTGATTTAATTTGATTTGAACCACCCGAGCCACGGCCTGTTCACTCCGCTATCATCCAGAAGGCGAGATCAGTACAGGTGCATCAAAGCTGGGGCCGAGAGACTGAAAAACAGCTTCTATCTCAAGGCCATCAGATTGTTAAATAGCCATCACTAGCCGGCTACCACGCGGTTGCTCAACCCTGCACCTTAGAGGCTGCTGCCCTATGTAGAGAGACATGGAATCACTGGTCACTTTAAATAGAACACTAGTCACTTTAATAGTGTTTGCATACTGTTTTACTCATTTTATATGCTTTTCACCCAGTTTAACTTCTCCCTTTCCTACCGCCCGGATCCAAGAATGTCAAGCCGGATGCGCTTTCATGCTGCAATAGCCCCGCAGCTACTCCCTCGGACCACGAGACCATCCTCCCCACCTCGTGTCTGGCGGAGGCACTCAGCTGGGGAATAGAGAATCAGGTCCGTGAGACGCAGCGTTCCCAGCCAGACCCGGAGGGGGGGTGGCAGATGTTTGTCCCTGACGCTGTCCTCCCCTCGGTCCTGGAGCGGGCCCACTCTATAGGATTATCTGCCACCCAGTCTCCCGTCGGACCCTGGCCTCTATGCGACAATGCTTTTGGTGGCCTAACATGGTCCCTGATGTGTGTCCGCATTCGTTGCCGCCTGCACGATCTGTGTGCAGAATAAAACTCCTTGGCAAGCTCTGGCCTTCAACCACTTTCTGTCCCTCACCGTCCTTGGTCACACATATCCCTGGACTTCGTGGCTGGTCTTCCCCCATCTGATGGCAACACCATCATCCTTACAGTAGTGGACCGGTTTTCCAAGGCCGCCCGTTTCATTCCTCTCCCCAAGCTACCCTCTGCCAAAGAGACAGCTCATGGAGCAGCACGTCTTCCAGATCCATGGACTCCCAGTGGACATGGTCTCTGACCGGGGTCCTCAGTTCTTGTCATGGCTCTGGAAGGCGTTCTGCACGCTCATTGGGTCGTCGGCCAACCTGTCCTCCGGGTTCCACCCCTGTCTAATGGCCAGTCGGAGCGAGCCAATCTGGACCTGGAGACGACTCATCGCTGCCTTGTCTCTGCCAAAACCACCACCTGAAGCCAGCAACTCGTGTGGGTTTACTCCCGCAACACCCTCCCCTGCTCTGTCACTGGTCTCTCGCCATTTGAGTGTTCCCTGGGATATCTGCCCCAGATCTTCCCGGAGCAAGAGGAAGAGGCCGGCATACCCTCTGCCCAGATGTTCGTCCGCCGCTGTTGCCGGACCTGGAAGAGAGCTCGGTTGGCTCTTCTCAAGACCACCTCCAGGTATCGATGACAGGCAGACCACCACTGGCTTTTCACTAGGGATCTGCGTCTCGGGGTGGAGTCCCGCAAACTTTCGGCCCTTTTCCCATCTCCAAGATTCTTAGTCTCTCTGCTGTTCGTCTTCTGTTGTATCATACCCTCTGTATACATCCCACTTTTCATGTGTCTAGGGTTAAACCTATGCCTCACAGCCCTTTGTCTCCTGTTTCCAGGTCCACCCCTCTCCTCCGGGTTCCACCCCTGTCTAATGGCCAGTCGGAGCGAGCCAATCTGGACCTGGAGACGACTCATCGCTGCCTTGTCTCTGCCAAAACCACCACCTGAAGCCAGCAACTCGTGTGGGTTTACTCCCGCAACACCCTCCCCTGCTCTGTCACTGGTCTCTCGCCATTTGAGTGTTCCCTGGGATATCTGCCCCAGATCTTCCCGGAGCAAGAGGAAGAGGCCGGCATACCCTCTGCCCAGATGTTCGTCCGCCGCTGTTGCCGGACCTGGAAGAGAGCTCGGTTGGCTCTTCTCAAGACCACCTCCAGGTATCGATGACAGGCAGACCACCACTGGCTTTTCACTAGGGATCTGCGTCTCGGGGTGGAGTCCCGCAAACTTTCGGCCCTTTTCCCATCTCCAAGATTCTTAGTCTCTCTGCTGTTCGTCTTCTGTTGTATCATACCCTCTGTATACATCCCACTTTTCATGTGTCTAGGGTTAAACCTATGCCTCACAGCCCTTTGTCTCCTGTTTCCAGGTCCACCCCTCTCCTCCGTCTCATCGACGGCCAACTAGAGTACACGATGAGGCGCCTCCTGAAGGTTCGACCGTGGGGCAGGGGATTCCAGTACCTGGTTGACTAGGATGGTTATGGCCCGAAGGAGAGGTGCTGGGTCCCCGCCAGGGACATCCTGGACCCAGGCATCATCGCTGAGTTCCACCGCCGGCACCCCGGTCAACCAGGTATGCACCCAGGTAGGACACCAGATGGCTACTGTCACACCCTGATCTGTTTCACCTGTCTTTGTGCTTGTCTCCACCCCCTTCCAGGTGTCACCCATCTTCCCCATCTCACCCATCTTCCCCTGTTGCCAGTTCGTTTTGTCTCGTCAAGCCTACCAGCGTTTTTTCCCGTACTCTCTTGTTAGTTCCTGTTTTCTAGTTCTCCCGGGTTTTTGACCATTCGGTCTGCCCTGACCCTGAGCCTGCCTGCCGTTCTGTACCTTACGGACTCTGCCCTGGATTACTGACCTCCGCCTGCCCTTGACCTGTCGTTTATCTTCCCCCTGTTTTGTAAATGAACATTTGTCACTTTGAACTTTGTCTGCATCTGGGTCTTATCCTGAGGTCTGATAATTTAGCTGATTTGACTATTGATTAGATTTTTGTGTCTGAATCCATTTGAGGGTATTTTTTCTTCCAAATGATAGTACATAATGAACAGTTAGATGTAGTGATAAAAAGTACACACTTCATTGGGATATAAAATGATTACCATAACGATCAATGACAAATAACAAATATGACAATGTGTAAATACAGTAGATGAAAGCAGGGGTTTTGTCTTTCTTTGTCATAATTCCTTTGTTGTGGAAAATTTACAGTATTTGGTGATCTGTCATCACCTTGATTTCCTTCCTCTTGTTTGATGGAGAGGGTTTTGACAGTGATTAGTCACCTGAGACATTGCTCAACTTCCCATGCTATAAGCATATATAAGACATCCCCTGGCCACACACCACACAAACAAGAAGCTCTCAAGGAAGAAGCATCATGAAGACTTTCAATCTGTGCTTACTACTAGTCAACCTGGCAATAGTGGTTTACTCTTTGCCAATATCGCCACCTACTGAAGAAGATGAAGCCCTTGCAGAGGTATGCTTTTTGTCAAATATTTTGGAAGGAAGGTCTTTACGGGTTTTACAACTGAAAATATTATGATGGAACAGATGTGTTCATGTAACTTCATATGGCTCAGTCAGGTTGAATGTGTTAAATTACATTCATAACACTGTAGTAAATGGTACTATCATTATAACATCATGCTTGCTGTGTTTTCTGTAGACGTACCTGAAGAAGTTCTTTAACCTGACGGAGGAGACGGGTCCAATGTTCAGACGGGGGCCCAGCCAGCGGAGCAGGAAAGTCAGCGAGATGCAGAGGTTCTTTGGCCTCAAGGTGACAGGAACCTTGGACGCTGAGACCGTAAAGATGATGAAGAAGCCACGCTGCGGGTTACCTGACGTCCAACTCGGCCGATTCACCACCTTCGATAACCTTAAGTGGCCGACAAACCAGCTTACCTACAGGTGAGAGGAGTGAGAAAAACAAGTTGACCATGGTGAATTGATACTAAGCAAAAATAGGGTTTGTAATGTTAACATTTAGTTAGTTGCAATACCAATTGGGTTGTCTTTAAACTTTGCACTCACCACGGTAAGTCGCTCTGGATAAGAGCATCTGCTAAATGACTAAAATGTAAATGTGTCAATCATAAGGGTTTTGTATTTGCAAACATCAAATTATACACAGAGACACTGTGAGTGATAGGCCAAAGTCAGGGTTTGCTGAACAAACTCCGAAAAAAATTCAACATTGAGAAATATTTTTCTAATGTTGACTGTTGGTGTATTGTCTTTTTCAGAATTGAGAACTACACTCCTGACATGTCTGTGGCTGAGGTGGACAACTCCATAGAGAGAGCACTACAGGTGTGGGCCAAGGTCTCCCCCCTAAGGTTCACCCGTATCTACCGCGGCACCGCTGACATCATGATCTCCTTCGGCAACAGAAGTAAGAAACGTTTATCTTACCTAACACAATGTTAATGTGACCAACTGAAACAGAATTCATTAAATATTTAGAAAGTGTAACCTGAAATTACTTGGATGGGATTCTGAATATGTTTGTCAAAGCTACTAATAACCTATTATAACAATAATATTGGTAAAAGACCATAGGTCTGATGCACCAACATGTCATACTGTACATGTACACTAAGAATGTATACATTTAAAGATCCACTCCATATATACACACTACCTGTCAGGACCCGGTGCGAGAAACAGTCACTAATAATCGTCAGAACCCAGAAGATGAGGCAGACACAGCAGTACTAGAGATGGTGGTTTAATTAAAGAACAAAATCTTCAGGCAAAGAAACTAAATCCACAATGTCCAAAAATAAAGCCAAGAGGCACAAAAATGGAAATCCTCCAAAATACAAAAGAAACTCCACAAAGTGGTAAAAAACAGCAGGGAAAAACAAACCTCAAAAGACTACTCAAATAATACACAAGAACTAAACCAGAGAACCTCTGGAAATTCCAACAAGAGAAATATCTATATAGAACAAGGCTTGGGCTGGGGCTGGGTGCTAACTTACAAACACTGAGCAAGGAACTGAGGAACACACAGGGTTTAAATACTAACAAGGGAATAACCTACAGGTGCAAACAATAATTAGAGCAAGAAAAACAAAAGGTACAAAAAAGGTGCAATGGGGACATCTAGTGACCAAAACCCGAACAGTCTTGGCCAAAACCTGACACTACCGTTCAAAAGATTGGGGTCATTTACAAATGTCCTTGTTTTTGAAAGAAAAGCAAATTTTTTGTCCATTTAATATAACATCAAATTGATCAGAAATACAGTGGAGACATTGTAAATGACTATTGTAGCTGGAAACGGTTTGATTTTTTAATGGAATATCTACATAGGCGTAGAGAGGCCCATTATCAGCAACCATCACTCCTGTGTTCCAATGGCACGTTGTGTTAGCTAATCCAAGTTTATCATTTTAAAAGGCTTATTGATCATTAGAAAACCCTTTTGCAATTATGTTAGCACAGCTGAAAACTGGTGTGGTGATTAAAGAAGCAATAAAACTGGCCTTCTTTAGACTAGTTGAGTGTCCGGAGCATCAGGATTTCTGGGTTCGATTACAGGCTCAAAATGGCCAGAAACAAAGACCTTTCTTCTGAAACTCGTCAGTCTATTCTTGTTCTGAGAAATGAAGGCTATTCCATGCAAGAAATTGCCAAGAAACTGAAGATCTCGTACAACGCTGTGTACTACTCCCTTCACAGAACAGCGCAAACTGTCTCTAACCAGAATAGAAAGAGGAGTGGGAGGCCCCAGTGCACAACTGAGCAAGAGGACAAGTACATTAGAGTGTCTAGTTTGAGAAACAGATGCCTCACAAGTCCCCAACTGGCAGCTTCATTAAATAGTACCCGCAAAACACCAGTCTCAACGCCAACAGTAAAGAGGCGACTCCGGGATGCTGGCCTTCTAGGCAGAGTTACAAAGAAAAAGACATATCTCAGAATGGCCAATAAAAATAAAAGAATATGATGGGCAAAAGAACAGACACTGGACAGAGGAAGATTGGAAAAAAGTGTTGTTGACAGACAAATCTAAGTTTGAGGTGTTCGGATCACAAAGAAGAACATTAGTGAGTGGCAGGAAAAATGAAAAGATGCTGGAGGAGTGCTTGACGCCATCTGTCAAGCATGGTGGAGGCAATGTGATGGTATGGAGGTGCTTTGGTGGTGGTAAAGTGGGAGATTGTACAGGGTAAAAAGGATCTTGAAGAAGAAAGGTTATCACTCCATTTTTCAACGCCATGCCATACCCTGTGGACAGTGCTTAATTGGAACCAATTTCCTCCTACAAAAGGACAATGACCCAAAGCACAGCTCCAAAATATGCAAGAACTATTTAGGGAAGAAGCAGTCTGCTGGTATTCTGTCTATAATGGAGTGGCCTTCACAGTCACCGGATCTCAACCCTATTGAGCTGTTGTGGGAGCAGCTTGACCGTATGGTACGTAAGCAAAGCCCATCAAGCCAATCCAACATGTGGGAGGTGCTTCAGGAAGCATGGGGTGAAATATCTTCAGATTACCTATACAAATTGACAACTAGAATGTCAAAGATCTGCAAGACTGTAAATGCTGAAAACGGAGGATTACTTGACGAAAGCAAAGTCTGAAGGACACAATTAGTATTTCAATTAAAAATCATTATTTATAACCTTGTCAACGTCTTTACTATATTTCCTATTCATTTTGCAACTCATTTCACATCTCTAAGTGACCCCATACTTTAGAACAGTAGTGTATATAAGCGCAGCAAAAAAATAAACGCCCTCTCACTGTCAACTGCATTTCTTTTCAGCAAACTTAACATGTGTAAATATTTGTATGAACATAACAAGATTCCGCAACTGAGACATAAACTGGACAAGTTCCACAGCCATGTGACTAACAGAAATTGAATAATGTGTCCCTGAACAAAGGGGGGTCAAAATCAAAAGTAACAGTCAGTATCTGGTGTGGCCACCTGCTGCATTAAGTACTGCAGTGCATCTCCTCCTCATGGACTGCACCAGATTTGCCTGTTCTTGCTGTGAGATGTTACCCCACTCTTCCACCAAGGCACCTGCAAGTTCCCGGACATTTCTGGGGCGGAACGGCCCTAGCCTTCACCCTCCGATCCAACAGGTCCCAGAAATGCTCAATAGGATTGAGATCCGGGCTCTTTGCTGGCCATGGAACACTGACATTCCTGTCTTGCAGGAAATCACACACAGAACGTGCAGTATGGCTGGTGGCATTGTCATGCTGGAGGGTCATGTCAGGATGAGCCTGCAGGAAGGGTACCACATGAGGGAGGAGGATGTCTTCCCTGTAACGCACAGTGTTGAGATTGGCTGCAATGACAAGAAGCGACATAGGCGACATTGTTGCCGGTGATGTCTGGTGAGGACCAGCCTTACAACAGGCCTACAAGCCCTCAGTCCAGTCTCTCTCAGCCTATTGCGGACAGTCTGAGCACTGATGGAGAGATTGTGCGTTCCTGTTGTAACTCGGGCAGTTGTTGCAATCCTGTACCTGTCCCACAGGTGTGATGTTCGAATGTACCGATCCTGTGCAGGTGTTGTTACACGTGGTCTGCCACTGCGATGACGATCAGCTGTCCGTCCTGTCTCCCTGTAGCTCTGTCTTAGGCATTTCACAGTACGGACATTGCAATTTATTGCCCTGGCCACATCTGCAGTCCTCATGCCTCCTTGCAGCATGCCTAAGGCATGTGCACACAGATGAGCAGGGACCCTGGGCATCTTTCTTTTGGTGTTTTTCAGAGTCAGTAGAAAGGCCTCTTTAGTGTCCTAAGTTTTCATAACTGTGACCTTAATTGCCTACCGTCTGGAAGCTGTTAGTGTCTTAATGACCGTTCCACAGGTGCATGTTCATTAATTGTTTATGGTTCATTGAACAAGCATGGGAAACAGTGTTTAAACCCTTTACAATGAAGATCTGTGAAGTTATTTGGATTTTTACAAATTATCTTTGAAAGACAGAGCCCTGAAAATGGGATCTTTCTTTTTTTGCTGAGTTTATATATACATATTTTAATTTCTTTGTTGAAATACATAATTCCAAGTATAAAAAGTAAAGTAAAGTCAGTCGTGGAAAAAATACCCAATTGTCATACTTGAGTAAAAGTTAAGATACCTTAAGAGAAAATTACTCTAGTAAAAGTGAAAGCCATCCAGTAAAATACTACTTTAGTAAAAGTCTAAAAGTATTTGGTTTTGAATATACTTAAGTATCAAAAGTATATTTAATTGCTAAAATATACTTAAGTATTGAAAGTAAAAGTTTAAATAATTTCAAATTCTCTATTTTAAACAAACAAGATGGCACCATTTTCATGTTTTTTTATTCACTGATAACCAGGGGCACACTCCAATACTCGGACAAAAGAAGCAGTGTTTAGTGAGTCCACCAGATCAGAGGCAATAGGGATGACCAGGGATGTTCTGTTGATAAGTGTGTGAATTTGGCCATTTTCCTGTCCTGCTAGTCATTCAAAATGTAATGAGTACTTTTGGGTGTCAAGGAAAATGTATGGAGTAAAAAGTACATTTTCTTTAGGAATGTAGTGAAGTAAAAGTAAATATAAAATATAAAAAGTAAAGTACAGGTACCCCAAAAAACAACTAAAGTAGTACTTTAAAACATTTTTACTTAAGTACTTTACACCACTGAGTAAAGTACACACACTTAAGGGTGAAAAAACGAAATAGTGTTTATTTACACAATGGCTAAATTCAATTGGTCTTGTGGGTGCACTCTGATATCATTGGCCTCCCCCTTGCTTATGGTAACAACAGAGGAGCAGTAGTGGACAAAAGAGGAAAGGCCAACCTCCCAACTTGTGCCATTTAATTAGGAGCCCTGCACCATCTACTAAAATGCACCTTTTGTGAGGTAAATCGGGTGATAACTGAGGTGCTAGGGAGGCTGAAGTGGGTCTTCAAAACCGAAACATGAAAGACAGACCCTTAAAAGGCTCTCAGGATGTTTGAGTAGCAGGGTTAGAAAGGGAGAGCGGGAGATACCTGTGGAGGATCCACTCTTTACATTCCTCCTGTCAGAGCACAGTGCAGGTATATTCAGACATTATGACAGTATTCCCTGGCTAAAAGCCTTGAAACAGAGGGGCACCCTACGCCCCATCCCACTTACATCACCACCACTCGTAAAAAAAACCCACATGACATCAGTATCATATCACTGCTTGTCCCCCTCACTGTAATCTGTCTACAGTTTGATGAGTTGAAAGAGTGTTATTAGAGTCACTTTGCCTTATTACATTGGGCCCCTATAAGTGCATCGGTTTGAGAAACTAACATAAATAATTCAATTTTTTTTATACAGTATGCATTTGTCCTCATCTCTGATGGCTCCTACTATTATTTCTCCTGTCTGTGTAGATCATGGTGATTTCTACCCCTTCGATGGCCCTGATGGCACCCTGGCCCATGCCTTCTCCCCCGGCGCTGACATTGGAGGAGATGCTCATTTTGATGATGACGAGTACTTCACCTTCAGCTCAACCAGAGGTGAGAACCTCTATCACAACAATAAATGTGGAACATAACTTAATTTACTACATTACCCTGTTTCAATTGTAGGACAATCCTGGGTGAAGTGTCAGGTAGCTTAGCGGTTAAGAGCATTGGGCCAGTAACAGAAAGGTAGCTGATTTGAATACCCAAGTCGACTAGGTGAAAAATATATCAATGTGCCCTTGAACAAGGCACTTTATCCAAATAGCTTTTGTAAGTCGTTCTGGTAAAAAAAATCTGCTAAAATTGAAATGTCATGAAAATGTCCACAACAGAGTAGAAGAATGATATATTTTCATCATATAGGGTACAACCTGTTCTTGGTGGCTGCCCATGAGTTTGGCCATTCCCTGGGTCTCAGCCACTCCAACGACCCTGGAGCGCTGATGTTCCCAGTGTACAGCTACACAGAGCCCAGCACCTTCTCTCTGCCTCGTGATGATGTCACCGGTATCCAGTACATATACGGTCAGTATTCAATTATCTTTTCACTTTCTGACCTGTTTGATTTATATTTATATTGCTGTATTCCACTTCTTTTGATTGACTAACAAAAAGGCTCATGCTAAAAATCTCCAAGTAACTAATTTATGAGACTTTCCAATATTGGAACCGGAACTAATGAGTATCTGTGTCCTCCAGGCCCAAACCCAGATGTTAACCCCAACCCAGATAAGCCCGACCCTACACCTGCTTCCACCCCTGATGCCTGTGACCCCACCCTGGTCCTGGATGCTGTCACCACTCTGCGTGGGGAGAAGATGTTCTTCAAGGGCAGGTACAGCACATCATGTAGCCTAGATCAGATGTTCAGTGACTTATGGTAACCTACAGCTCAGACACAGTCAATGAATGACACTGTTTCCCAGAGAAACAAAATGGTTGCCTTTTATCTGTGATCCAGAGTTCTAAAGTCCTGATGACCTCCCTCCATCTTCAGGTTCTTCTGGCGTATTTACCCTCAGAGCAGCAAACCACATCAGAACCTCATCAAGACTTTCTGGCCTGAACTCCCCGACAACATCAATGCTGCTTATGAGAGCCAGCTATCTGACAGAGTGTTCCTCTTTAAAGGTATTGCAGTCACAAATTGCCTCAAATTAGCCCTTGTATGGCTGTAGTCTCCACATGGTGTCCAGACAACAACTGTGGAGGCTACAGCCATATCAGTGCTAGCCTCACTATATGCCTGTAATGAATACTGTGTGAATACATTAACCTGTTTAATTGGAGTCATATCTCAGTAATACTCTGTCTGTGTCCCTGCAGATCGTCAGGTCTGGGCTCTCTATGGCTATAACATCGCCCCCGGCTATCCCAGAAACCTGAAGAGCTTGGGTCTGCCCAGGACCGTGAAGAAAGTTGACGCCGCCCTGTACGATGAACATTCTCGCAAGACCTTGTTCTTTGTTGGCGACAACTACTACAGGTTAGTGGAGTCTAGTTTATCAATAAAAGCTATAGCATTTTTGGTCACTTTTTCTATGTACTGTATGTTGCCATTATATATTTATGTCAAGAGTATCACAATCTCACTAATATTGCTGTTACCGTAGTTACGATGAGGAAATGAAAAGCATGGACAGAGGTTTCCCCAAGCGTGTGGATGAACAGTTCCCAGGCATGACAAGCAAAGTGACTGCAGCCTTCCAAGTCCGAGGTGAGTGCGATACAGCATCTAAGCACACAACTGTGCATTACAAGCCAAAGAGACGTAAATATACAAAATATTATTTCCTACCTTCTACAGTTTTCATTGAATATAAGAAAATCCCCTGAATAGTCCTTTTAAGTCATATTTGAGATTTTCTTGAGCATTGATAGTTTGTCAGTGCGGCATGTCGCTAACCTCTCTACCCTATATGGTTTTCAGGCTTCACCTACCTCTATAGTGGCCCCTACGTGTTTGAATACAGCATGAGGACCAGAAGGCAGTTCCGCGTGCTAGGAAACAACTACTTCCTGCCTTGTTAGACCATTGACCATAATGAAATGCTTAAGAAGCAGCTGTGAACAATGATGAATTTAGCCAAATGACAAAGTTGTTTCAAACATGAAGTTGTTGTATTTTTGGGAGATTTTACAGATTTGTTTTCTAGGAAATATTATTGCCATATATCTATTTAAATATATATTTATGTATCTAAATTATTTTATATTTTTCTTGACTAAATAATCTGAAAACATGAATGTATTGAATGTAGGCCAAACATATTTGTACATGTTGCATATTGAAATAAATTCCAAATTTTTGTGATTTCTTTGTTTTTGGCTTTTACTATGGTGGACTTATGGTGGAAACATTATGAAGCATAGATGTTAATTTGAACCCTTTTCTGATGAAACCTCAGACAACATTACCAAACAAATATACAACCAACATGTGGACATCCCTTCAAATGAGTGGATTTGGCTATTTCAGCTAGACCCGTTGCTGACAGGTGTAAAAAATTGAGCACACAGCTATACAATCTCCATAGACAAACATTTGCAGTAGATTGGCCCACACTGAAGAGTTCAGTGACTTTCAACATGGCACCGTCATTTGATGCCACCTTTCCACCAAGTCAATTCGTCAAATTTCTGCCCTAGAGCTGCCACGGTCAACTGTAAGTGATGTTATTGTAAAGTGGATACGTCTTGGAGCAACAACGGCTCAGCCGCGACGTGGTAGGCCACACAAGCTCACAGAACGGGACCGCTGAAGCGCATAAAAATTGACTGTCGGTTGCAACACTCACTACCGAGTTCCAAAATGCCACTGGAAGCAATGTCAGCACTATAACTGTTCGTCGGGAGCTTCATGAAATGGGTTTTCATGGCCGAGCAGCCGCACACAAGCCAAAGATAACCATGCGCAATGCCAAGCGTCGGCTGGAGTGGTGTAAATCTCATCGCCATTGGACTCTGGAGCAGTGGAAACGCATTCTCTGGAGTGATGCATCACGCTTCACCATCTGGCAGTCCTACAGACAGTTCTGGGTTTAGTGGATGCCAGCAGAACGCTACCTGCCCGAATGCATAGTGTCAACTGTAAAGTTAGGTGGAGGAGGAATAATGGTCTGGGGCTGTTTTTCAACTTTCGGGCTAGGCCCCTTAGTTCCAGTGAAGAGAAATTGTATCGCTACAGCATCAATGACATTCTAGATTATTCTGTGCTTCCAACTTAGTGGCAACAGTTTGGGGAAGGCCCTATCCTGTTTCAGCATGACAATGCCCCCAGGCACAAAGCTAAGTCCATACACAAATGGTGTGTCGAGATCAGTGTGAAAGAACTTGACTGGCCTTCACAAAGCCCTGACCTCAACCCCATCAAACACCTTTGGGATGAATTGGAACGCCGACTGTGAGCCAGGCATAATCAGCCAACATCAGTGCCCGACCTCACTAATGGTCTTGTGGCTGAATGGAAGCAAGTCCCCACAGCAATGTTCCAACATTTAGTGGAAAGCCTTCCCAGAAGAGTGGAAGCTGTTATAGCAGCAAAGGGGGGACCAACTCCATATTAATGCCCATGATTTTGAAACGAGATGTTTAAGGAGTAGGTGTCCACATACTTTTGACCGTGTAATGTATCTATATTAGGGTACATGAAAGCATAACAAATGGAATGGATAATATAATAAGATAGATAGAGAATAACAATGAAGAAACACTGTGGCACACCCATTTCAATTTCATACATGCAGCACACTGATTTAGTACACCACAAATTATAGAAGTACATTATATGGTGTGTGGCTTTGATCTGGTCAGCCTAGACTGCTATGTCTTTGATTTTTTTCACACTACAATTTTTATGACAAAGCTCAGAACCGCTATGGCCATATCAAACAATGTCCCTCTTGTAATAAAATACAAAAACCAATGAGTATGAGCAGTGGAAAGAAACCATGAACTTGCGTGGCAGTCCCCAGGCTAGAGAAAATGAGGTATGAATCTCCAACTCCATGAACTGCTTTGCCTGGTCAAACCCCCATTATAGTCCAGTGACACAGGACAAAATCAGAGGTAAGTGTTGCACAGATAACAATTATATGTTACGAAATGTTAGAAACAGGTTATCAGTTGTCACATCAGTATGAGGCATTCTGACGACGCAGGTGCAACGCATTGGGGCAGTGATCCTGCCTTAAATGAAATATCCTCTTGTCAATGAAGTTTTTAGAATTGCCTAATTCCCCGTTTCTGCTCTTTGAACTCTTTAAACACACTGCACTTATCTGGGCAGTTACTTACAGTAGGTTAAGTGAAGCCTCAATATTGCCTTCCCTGGAAGCCTGTGTTTCAGACATTAGGAAGTGGATGGCGGCAAATGTTTTACTTTTAAACTCGGACAAAACAGAGATGCTAGTTCTAGGTCCCAAGACACAAAGATCTGCTGTTGGATCTGACAATTAATCTTGATGGTTGTTCAGTCGTCTCAAATAAAACTATGAAGGACCTCAGCATTACTCTGGACCCTGATCTTTCTTTTGACGAACATATCAAGAATATTTCAAGGGCATCTTTTTTCCATCTTCGTAACATTGCAAAAATCTGAAACTTTTTGTCCAAAAATGATGCAGAAAAGCTAATCCATGCTTTTGTCACTTCTAGGTTAGACTACTGCAATGCTCTACTCTCCTGCTACCCAGATAAAGCATTAAATTATCTTCAGTTTGTCACGAACATTACCGAAGGTGGCTCCCCTTCCTGTTCGGGTGGCACTCGGCGGTCGTCGTCGCCGGTCTACTAGCTGCCACCGATCCCTTTTTCCCTTTTCGTTTGGTTTTGTCTAATTGTTTTCACCTGTTCATTGTTTGGTTGTTAGGGTGGTGTTATTTAAGTTCGTTTAGCCCGCTTCTGTTTGTGCGGGCTTGTCTTCTGTTTTTGTAAGAGGTGTTCGTGTTTATGTTTTTTTTTCGCTGCCCGGATTATTTCCCAGTGTGTACTGTAGTGGAGTGTATTTTACGCCTATGTTTTGGCGTTACCAGTTGTACTTCTGGTTGGACATTAACCTTTCACTGCTACCAAACCCGGATCCGGGAGCACCCCCCACAGTAAAAAAGCTGACTAGCATAGCCTAGCATAGCGTCACAAGTAAATACAAGCATCTAAATATCATTAAATCACAAGTCCAAGACACCAGATGAAAGATACAGATCTTGTGAATCCAGCCATCATTTCTGATTTTTAAAATGTTTTACAGGGAAGACACAATATGTAAATCTATTAGCTAACCACGATAGCAAAAGACACAACTTTTTTTTCTCCACCATTTTTTTCCTGCATGGGCAGCTATCACAATTTCGACTAAATAAAGATATATATAGCCACTAACCAAGAAACAACTTCATAAGATGACAGTCTGATAACATATTTATGGTATAGCATATGTTTTTTTAGAAGAATGTGCATATTTCAGGTATAAATCACAGTTCTACATTGCAGCTGCAATCTGAAATAGCGTTGGAAGCAGCCGGAATAATTACAGAGACCGACGTCAATTACCAAAATACTCATCCTAAAACATTTCTGAAAAATACACAGCATACAGCAAATGAAAGACCAACATCTTGTGAATCCAGCCATCATTTCTGATTTTTTAAATGTTTTACAGGGAAGACACAATATGTAAATCTATTAGCTAACCACGTTAGCAAAAGACACCACTTTTTTTACTCCACCAGTTTTTTACTCCATCAGTAGCTATCACTAATTCGACTAAATAAAGATATATATAGCCACTAACCAAGAAACAACTTCATAAGATGACAGTCTGATAACATATTTATGGTATAGCATATGTTTTTTTAGAAAAATGTGCATTTTTCAGGTATAAATCACAGTTTACCATTGCAGCCACTATCACAAAACTCACCCAAAGCGACTAGAATAACTACAGAGAGCAACGTGTATTACCTAATTACTCATCTTAAAACATTTCTGAAAAATACACAGCGTACAGCAAATGAAAGCCCAACATCTTGTGAATCCAGACAATATTTCAGATTTTCTAAGTGTTTTACAGCGAAAACACAATATATCGTTATATTAGCATACCACATGAGCTAACATCACCCCAGCATTGATTCAAGGCAAAAAGTGCGATAACGTTATCACCACCAAAATATGTTAATTTTTTCACTAACCTTCTCAGAATTCTTCAGATGACAGTCCTGTAACATCATATTACACAATGCATATAGAGTTTGTTCGAAAATGTGCATATTTAGCATCACAAATCGTGGTTATGCTATGTAATCAGTCAAAACATGGCATGCATTCTGGCCGGCGCCATCTTAGAAGGGCACCTAAGTTTACGATTATTTATCGATTAGATTGACTAAAAAAATACAGGTTGGACAGCTAATGAAAGATGCATTGGTTATTAATGCAACCGCTGATTTAGATTTTAAAAATTAACGTTACTAGACATACAGTGTGCGTTACAGCCAGACTAGTGCCGCAAAAATGGCCGAAAAATGCGTTTACATTTTTCCACATAAATACGGAATAAAATCATAAATAGCTCTTACTTTTGGACGAGCTTCCATCAGAATCTTGGGCAAGGTGTCCTTTTGTCCAAAAGAATCGTTGCTTTGTTGTAAAACGTCAACTTCAACTTCGGAACTAGCAGCTAACATTAGCTACGTGGCACACACATGTCCAAATCCTCAAACGCAATACTACGAAAATTCCGAAAATAGCAATATACTCGCATAAACTGATATAAATCATATAATGATATAAACCCACTACAATCACTGTGATTATTATTTGACCCTGCTGGTCATCTATGAACGTTTGAACATCTTGAAGAACAATCTGGCCTTGTACTCTTAAAATCTCCACCTGGCACAGCCAGAAGAGGACTGGCCACCCCTCAGAGCCTGGTTCGTCTCTAGATTTCATCCTATGTTCTGGCCTTTCTAGGGAGTTTTTCCTAGCCACCGTGCTTCTACATCTGCATTGCTTGCTGTTTGAAGTTTTAGGCTGGGTTTCTGTATAGCACTTTGTGACATCTGCTGATGTAAAAAGGGCTTAATAAATAACCTTGATTGGTTGATTGAACAAGTTTCTCCCACAAGAAAAAATTTCACAGTGATTTATTCAGATTTTGGAATACTTCTGAATGCTTGCTTGGATTTAATTAACCTGCAACTTTAAATAATAAGCAAAAAAAAATAATATTTTCTTCTCAATCCTTTTCTAATGTTTTTACAAGTTGTGTAAATTTCAGTGTGTATCCTGTATGTTAGAGGCTGTATGTAAATTTGCTGTATTCCGCATCAGGACGTCAGAAGCCTGCCATACAGTATAATGGTAACGCATCCGTAGTCTTGCCTGTCTGGGCATGAGTAAACATTTGCAGGGAAACCTCTCTCCCCTCTGGCTATTCTTGTACTTTAGCGTGTCCTTCAAAGCCTACTTAAAGTACTTTAGATTGACAGTTGTGCATATCACAGGGCTCTTGGTGTAGGAGTGGGTGTCAGATTGGGGGATTCAAGATTTTCCCCGGTTTTCCAATCCAGTTCTAACAGCTGACTCACGTATTCCCTGGCCAATGTTGTTGTCCAGCACCCCCTCTCTAACAGCAATACTGTACTTCCCTAATGGCAATAGCCAGCTAAAACACACCAACCTAACTTGCTTTTATTTGTTTGATCACAGAGAGAAGTAAAGTTCTTCATACTTGATTTGAGGTTTTTAACCCTAACCAAATTTGATATGCATCCGACTTTGGTATACAACATTTGCATTTGTCATTTTGGTTTGTGTTGTAAGTAGGCATTGATCAATGCCAAATGTTCAATTCAAATCTTCTTACCATCACATCTTCTTACCATCACATCTAAGCCAAAATGACACAATTTTTGATGAACATGTGATGGAGGTAGGCTACACAACACACGCTCACCTTTCGTCATGTTCCATTCATGTCTGGTCTAGGTTATTGGCAAACAGTTAATTATCATAGGCTCCATTACACCATCGGCTGACCAAGAGTGATATAGCTTTTAATTGTTCACAGATAAAGTAATGACAAATCAAATCAAACTTTGTCACATGCGCCGAATACAACAAGTGTAGACTACCGTGAAATGCTTACTGACAAGCCCTTAACCAACAGTGCAGTTCAAGAAGAGACAGTGCAGTTCAAGAGTCAACAAGAGGCAACACATAAAACAGCAGTTATAGCACAGTTGTAACCTGTGTATTATGAAGTGAAATGGTTGATTACGCAAGGTAAGCAATTAGATCATTATAAGCGATGAGTCTATAGGCTACACATCAGTCATAATAACTGTATATCAGTGAGCCAAGAATGATGCTTCATGTGCGTAAAGCACCAAGGAGCAATTGCCAAATTGATGAGTGCAGAGATGTCATCAGTGTTCTAGCCAAAGCTTCAAAGATTCTTGTGGAATTGTTTTGTCTGTAATACATTTCCAACCTCCAGCTCTGGGAGGATCACTGCTGTCAAACAGCTTGTTGTGAAGGGGAAATTAAACAAAGACATTTATACAACGGCTGAGTCTAATCCTGGATGCTGATTGATTAAAACTGCATTCCAGCTGGTGTCTATCCCACAAATATCCACCGGCTAAATCTATGACGTTGAAATGCCTATTTACTCTTTCCCATCTGAATGCGCAATCCACTTTCTCATCAGCTCAGCCGGGCAATTTATATACTAGATATATACTATATACTATTTTTATTTTTTTTACAGATTCCCCACAATCATGAAACACCTTTGTTGACACGAATGACATAAGACTCAAGAAATGTCACAAAAGCTAAGAAACCTTTTTGCCTGTCAAGACCTGAACCCAGACAGCTGTCAATACATGGTTTGCTAAAATAATTTCATCAATGGTTAAGTCAAGTCTGATCGATATCGAGTTTAGTTTTCCTGGTATGCTAACCAGGTGTTAACAACAACACTAAGTTAGCTCGATAGCCTGTAGTCTAGCTATTAGCATGTGTTGCTTGAGTTTCATGTTTTGGGGAAGCAATTTTTTCACCTTAAAAATGCCCCTTTATAACAAAGGATTGCATGCCTCTAGCATCACATTTGCAGACTAATGTAAGCCTACTATTATTAATGTGATGAGTAGATTCGATAGTGATAATTTAGGCTATTAATAAGCGAGTAGTGGCATAGGTTTTTAGGCTATATCAGAGATGTGGCCTTTGCTAGACATTTATTGCAAGTCTACTACACTTTATATGACTGTAATAGAATTATAGTATAATTTTAATACGATGGTAGGATAGGCCTACTCTACTGACACTGGCAACATATCAATAAAAAAATTATAGAGTCTTGAAAGCAACCATGTAATCTAGTCCAAAAAGGGGTCCTGGCTAAAAGGGATCCAGTTTTTGTCAAATTATTATAAAACGTTAGGGTTATCTAAAATACAAAAATCTAACTTTTTCATAACCTTAACCTAACTATCCTAACCTTAGGATATTATGTTAATTTGACAAAAGCTGCGTCCCTTCTAGCCATGACCATGAAAAGGTGAGAAGCAAATTGTAACGGAGACGCTGAGAGTCGAGAATCAGGTGCAGATGAAACATATAATAATACAACAAACATGAAACGAGACAACATAACAGTAGCATCAACGCATAAACACAGGAACAATACTGACTGAGGAAAGAACCAAAGGGAGTGACAGACATAGGGGAGGTAATCAGGCCCAGGTGAGTATCATGATGACGTGCAGGGGAGCGTAACGATTTATGCCAGGCGAGCGTAATGATGAATCCCAGGACCGGTGGATAGTATACCGGTGATGTCGAACACCGGAGGGGAGGAGCGGGAGTAGAATTGACACAAATTGAACAATATTATGTCCATATACAGTGCATTCTGGAGAGAATTCAGACCCCTGGACGTTTCCACATTTTGTTACGTCACAGACTTATTCTAAAATTGATTAAATTATGTTTTTTCATTATCAATATACACATAATACCCCATAATGACAAAGCGAAAATCGTTTTAATTTTTTTTATTTTAACACATTTATAAAAAAAAATACATAAATACCCTATTTACATAAGTATTCAGACCCTTTATGAGACTGAAAATTGAGCTCTGGTGCATCCTGTTTCCATTGATCATCCTTGAGATGTGTCTACACCTTGATTGGAGTCCACCTATGCTAAATTCAATTGATTGGACATGATATAGAAAGACACACACCTGTCTATATAAGGTCCCACAGTTGACAATGCATGTCAAAGCAAAAACCAAGCCATGAGGTCGAAGGAATTGTCCGTAGAACTCCGGACACAGGATTGTGTCAAGGCACAGATCTGGAGAAGGGTACCAAAAAATGTCTGCAGCATTGAAGGTCCCCAAGAACACAGTAGCCTCCATCATTCATAAATGGAAGAAGTTTGGAAACCTCAAGACTCTTCATAGAGCTGGCCGCCCGGCCAAAATGAGCAATCGGGGGAGAAGGTCCTTGGTCAGGGAGATGATCAAGGACCCGATGGTCAATCTGACAGAGCTCCAGAGTTCCTCTGTGGAGATGGGAGAACCTTCCAGAAGGACAACCATCTCTGCAGCACTCCACCAATCAGGTTTTTATGGTCGCATTAGAAGGGGTGGGAGATGAGGAAATGTTGGACGGGCAAGGAAGCATGGCTGAGTCAAATAGGATTCCTGTATTAATGAAGTGGTGATTAAAGGGCTCAGCCATGTTCTTCTTGTCAGTAACAACCACATCAACATTAAGGGACATGGGCAGCTGTGAGGAGGAGGGTTTATTCTCAAGGTCTTTAACCGTTTTCCAGAACTTCTTGGGGTTAGACTCATAGAGAGAGAACTGCTCCTTAAAGTAACCAACTTTGGCCTTCCGGATAGCCTGAGTGCACGTATTTTCTAATTTGCCTGAACGATAGCCAGTCAGCCTGAGTATGTGTGTGTTGAGCCTTTCACCAAATGCAATTCTTGAGGTAGAGTAACTCTGCAAGATCACGGTCGAACCAGGGGTTGAACCTGTTTAAATTCTAATTTTCTTTCATCACTAATGTCATTACAGAAAATACCAGACTGATACCTAGCAAGATTATTTGTGAGGATAACATCAAGGAGAGTAGCCTTTTCTGTGTGTTTGGAGTCATACCTTGTGGGATTGGTAATAATCTGAGAAAGATTTAGGGAGTCCCATTGCTTTAGGTCAGGTGGTTTAAGCATGTCCCATGTCCCACTTGGTAAAGACTGCCACTCCCCCACCTTTGGAGGATCTGTCTTGCCGAAAAAGGTTATAACCAGAAAGGTTAAGATCACTTCCTTAACCACGTCTCAGTAATGACCAACACATCTGGATCCACACTTTCAATTGATCCATTTTAGGTAATAAGCTTCTAGTGTTAACGTGCAGAAAACCCAGGCTTTTACAAGAGCAGACATCAGTGAAGCAGATATCAGAGCACAAGTCAAAATTGGGGCTAGCAACAGTAGATGGGCCAGGGTGTACATGCACATTTCCAGATATCATCAACAGTAATACAATCAAGGCACAGGACAGGACAAGGAGAGCTCTGCAGTGCTGATTTATGACATCTGAATGTGCATCAGATGGCAACAAGATCATATTGTACAGCAATTTTGTCAGGTAACATGAATACTAAGCCGGTGAAAGGTGGTTAGAATAGGATGGAAGGCCAAAAGTCTGTGTAACTAATAGAGAGTCAGAGTCCCGAGTGTGGGAGCCCAACTTATAGCCCAACTAGTTTCTTTCTTTTACAATTAAAAAATATTTAGGATAGACAATGTAATTGTTGCGGTAGTCTTAGACAAACCATCTTCATTATCACAGTGGCACCTCCAACAGCTAATCAGACCTTCTGGGATTAAAGTATCTGGCATTGAACTTGGTAGTAGTAGTTGTACATTTTAAATTTCCAGACATTTCACCACCTAGATTACAAGGTAGATGTCGACCGATTAATCGGAATGGCCGATTAATTAAGGCCGATATCAAGTTTTTATAACAATCGGTAATCGGCATTTTTGGACACCGATTATGGCCGATTACACTGCACTCCACGAGGAGACTGCTTGGCAGGCTGACTACCTGTTACGCGAGTGCAGCAAGGAGCCAAGGTACGTTGCTAGCTAGCATTAAACTTATCTTATAAAAAACAATCAATCTTAACATAATCACTAGTTAACTACACATGATTGATGATATTACTAGTTTATCTAGCTTGTCCTGCGTTGCATATAATCGATGCGGTGCCTGTTAATTTATCATCGAATCACAGCCTACTTCGACAAACGGGTGATGATTTAACAAGCGCATTCGCGAAAAAAGCACTGTCGTTGCACCAATGTGTACCTAACCATAAACATCAATGCCTTTCTGAAAATCAATACACAAGTATACATTTTTAAATCTGCATATTTAGTTAATATTGCCTGCTAACATGAATTTATTTTAACTAGGGAAATTGTGTAACTTCTCTTGCGTTCTGTGCAAGCAGAGTCAGGGTACATATATGCAGCAGTTTGGGCTGCCTGGCTCGTTGCGAACTGTGTGAAGACCATATCTTCCTAACAAAGACTGTAATTAATTCGCCAGAATTGTACATAATTATGACATAACATTTAAGGTTGTGCAATGTAACAGCACTATTTAGACTTAGGGATGCCACCCGTTAGATAAAATTCGGAACGGTTCCGTATTTCACTGAAAGAATCAACGTTTTGTTTTCGAAATGATAGTTTACGGATTCGACCATATTAATGACCAAAGGCTCGTATTTCTGTGTGTTATTATGTTATAATTAAGTCTATGATTTGATATTTGATAGAGCAGTCTGACTGAGCGGTGGTAGGCAACAGCAGGCTCGTAAGCATTCATTCAAACAGCACCTCTTCGCTGTGCTTTAAGCATTGCGCTGTTTATGACTTCAAGCCTATCAACTCCCGAGATTAGGCTGGCAATACTATAGTGCCTATAAGAACATCCAATAGTCAAAGGTATATGAAATACAAATGTATAGAGAGAAATAGTCCTATAATTCCTATAATAACTATAACATAAAACTTCTTACCTGGGAATATTGAAGACTCCTGTTAAAAGGAATCACCAGCTTTCATATGTTCTCATGTTCTGAGCAAGGAACTTAAACGTTAGCTTTTTTACATGGCAAATATTGCACTTTTACTTTCTTCTCCAACACTTTGTTTTTGCATTATTTAAACCAAATTGAACATGTTTCATTATTTATTTGAGACTAAATTGATTTTATTTATGTATTACATTAAGTTAAAATAAAAGTGTTCATTCAGTATTGTTGTAATTGTCATTATTAAAAATTATGATATAAAAATCGGCATCGGCTTTTTTTGGTTCTCCAATAATCGGCGTTGAAAAATCATAATCGGTCGACCTCTATTACAAGGGTTGGATTTGCACTAAACAATTTCATATTAGAACAAGGCATTGACAAAATATAGCATAATAATTAGCCTCATACATTGTCTACTGGTATCGTTTTTAAATTGAGACCATATAACTGAACAATGTAAACAATGTGTGAGTTTAGCTATTCTCTACTTCAGATGCACAATGTCAAGGGGTGCATTGCACATGCCCATAAGGCTAATGCCATCATACTGTAGGCCAGTGGTTCCCAACTCCGGTCCCCAAGTACCCTCAACAGTGCAGTTTTAGTGTAGCCCAGGACAAACACACCTGATTCAACTTGTCAACTAATCATCAGGCCTTCAATGAGTTGAATCAGGTATGTTTGTTATTCACTAGTTCAGCTTGAATAATAGTTAAGTTAACAATTAAGACAAGTTTAAAAACACTTAACTTCAACGAATCAACACTATTTAATATGATTTCAAGGTGTACAAGAAAGCTAACTCACATGTAAAGGTTAGACATTTTAGTTACAAGAAGGCTATTACTAGTAAAGCATAATTTCAGGTGAACAAAAAAAAGTAAATAACAACTAATGGGACTGTTTAATCTAATTTCTATCATCATGTTAAATGTGCAACCAGAGGAAAACATTTCTAGGCCACCATTACTCCACACACAGAGACACATACAAAGCTCGTCCACCATTTGGCAAATCTGACCATAATTCTGTCCTCCTCATTCCTGTTTACAAGCAAAAATGAAAGCAGGAAGCAGCAGTGATTTGGTCTATAAAAAAGTGGTCAGATGAAGCAGATGCTAAACTACAGGACTGTTTTGCTAGCATAGACTGGAATATGTTCCGGGATTCTTCCAATGGCATTGAGGAGTACACCACATCAGTCACTGGCTTTATCAATAAGTGCATCGAGGACGTCGTCCCCAAAGTGACTGTACGTTCATACCCTAACCAGAAGCCATGGATTACAGGCAACATTCGCACTGAGCTAAAAGGCAGAGCTGCCGCTTTCAAGAAGCGGTTTTCTAACCCGGAAGCTTATAAGAAATCCCGCTATGCCCAACGACGAACCATCAAACAGGCAAAGCGTCAATACATGACTAAGATCGAATCGAATATACATGCAATACATCATCCAAATTGCATGATAGCCCATGACTACTGTAAGTGGCTAAAGGAACATTATATATCTTTTTTTCCTAAAACAACAAATTAGGCCAACCATATTATAAATTAGGCCATTATCACTGTCAATCGTGAATAGTAATAATTCTTCACGTTTTACAGGTGAAACATCTATGCTGAATGCATGCTAACCATTTGATCCCAATCAGTTTCATGAGAATATCTGTTCGGTTTTCTTGAAAGATGTAAGGGTGGCTAACCAGCTGAACTAATCGAATTTTAGAGCAGATGGAGTGAGACACAGCCACCGCACGAGAAAAAAAATCAACATTTCAGCACAATCATCCTAAATTGTCATAAGAAATGACATGGTGTTTTTGGTATAACAGTAGCCTGACATTATCATGCTATTCTTTTCGGTTTGTTATGTAGAATATGAAAGTGATTTTGTGAGACATAGCACCAGTGGCAATTTTAACATGTAAATCTTGGTGAGGCAAAAAAAACATTTTTTTTAGATGCATGACAGCAAAGCCACTACACAACACAACACTAAACAATACATTAATTGCACTATAACGGTGACAAACGGTGCTCACAAACTGGTATGGCCTACATAAAGCTGACCCAACAGCAGAGTCCCAACAGCAGTCCCAACACCTTACCACTGCTGCACCTGGCTATCAGCGGAGCCTTGTCTGGCAGCAAAACAGTTCATTCAGCCTCATTTACTGCCTTTTAAAAAACATAGCTGATATGGCTGACTTACTTAATCATGTGTTTTCTACTGACAATTGAGATGTACAAACTATGGCATAAAGGGAAGACAAGCAGGTAAGAGGCAACCCGTAATTTCGATTAAGACTATGAGCGAGCAAGGACGGACGTAGTCAATATAACTATTTGTTCAGCACTTTTGAAATGTACAGTGACAGAATTCAGAACATGGGCCGTTCTTACATTATTCTCCCTGTACACCAAGTCAGAACATTGGATGAATAAAGGGGACATATAAGCAGACAATGAAAGCTCTTACAATATTCAATGATGACTGTCAAGTGTCAGTGTGCAGCGGGTAGGACGGAGTCAGGAGCAGGACACAGAACTGAGTAAAACGTACTTTACTCTGAAAAATCACAAACTAATTCCATACAGGGAAAAATATTCCAGCTCGACACAACAGTGACCACTTAACAAAGAACAAACACGCACAAAACCATGTGGGAACCAGAGGGTTAAATAGGTAATACATTAAAACGTAATGGAAAACAGGTGTGTATAATCAAGACAAATAAAATGCAAAAAGAAACGTAGATCGGTGGCGGCTAGAAAGCCGGTGACGTCGACCGCAGAACGCCGCCCGAACAAGGAGAGGCACTAACTTCGGCGGAAGTCGTGACAATGACATTTCTCTAAATCAGGCTACAGGCTACATGTGCACCACCAAGTCAAAAAAGTATGCAAAATTATGAGTGGAAAAGGGACTAAATTATCAGGGTGAGGCACATGGGCTACTAACAGCTTACTACACAACATACACTTAGAATTACTTTCTTAGCTACAGTATACATATCTCCCTGGCATATTACATAATTTATGCAGCAGCATACAATACCTTTTTGGACTTGTTGTGCTGTGCTCACTTGAACAGGAGGGTGGCGAGGCGGTCCTTTGTGGGCAAACTTTGTCATCAAAGGCTGGCATTTTCTGGATTTATGGAGCTTTCAAGACAACTGAGAACTCAGAAAAGCAAGGTTAAATCATGACGTTAGTGATCTTCAGGTCGGAGCTCTAGAAAGAGGTCAGAGTTCCCGACTTGGAATACCGATTTGGATGACCATTCAAAAGGTATTTTCCAAGTTGGAGCAAATTTTTTCCAGTTCCCAGTTCTCTTTAATTCACTGAAGTCTGAGATTTTCATATGTTTTGAGCACGGCAAATGTTATGCTGAATTGACAGCATCGCCAATGTTGAATGTTTATCATTTTAAGCTTGGAAAAGAGACACTTGAACCCAGACTTGGACCACACATCCACTCCACTGAATAGCAGGCTAGTGATTACTTTGCAATGCTTGCAGTTAGCCACCGATTCCTTCCAAACCACTAATTGTTGAATTTGCAATTCCCAACTTGTTGTGTAATGTTTATGTCCAATGGACGATGAGCACCGATAAGTTTTATCTATGATTTCTCTTCAATTGACAAGGGTTGAAAAGGATTAGTAGATTGTCGACTTGATTCATGATGATGACTGCTATGTAGCTTGCTAGCTAAGATTTTGAAAGTTGATGTTGACATGATCAGTCCAATCAAAGCTACTGTAGATATAACGTGATTTGACGTCATTTTATCTGTGGCCAATGACCTTGAGCCTTCTTAGATGGGCACTTCTAATGTAACTTTATGGCAGCACCGAAGGGGCTTGAATTGTCGAGCTCCCCCCATAGATTTTGCAGTGACGTAGAGTCCCCATGAGTGACAGAACACTGAGCCAATCACCGCGCAACTAGAGAACATTACCAACCAGAGAACATTACCAACCCCTACGCTCTGTATTTTCCGCTGGCTGCCCCACCACCACAGACAGCACTGTGCTAGGCTGAAACACATGCATTTTGGAGCTGCCTTACTCAAGAACGCAAAGAGACCAAATCAAATCAGAGACCAAATCAAATCAAATTGTATTGGTCACATACACATGGTTAGTAATATCTAACATGTAATCTAACAATTCCACAACAACTACCTAATACACACACATCTAAGTAAAGGAATGGAAAAATAATATATACATATTATTATATGAATGAGCAATGACAGAGCGGCATAGGCAAGATGCAATAGATGGTATAAAATGCAGTACATACACATGAGATGAGTAATGCAAGATATGTAAACATTATTAAAGTGGCATTATTGAAGTGGCCAATGATTTCAAGTCTGTATGTAGCCAGCAGCCTCTCTGTGTTAGTGATGGCTGTTTAACAGCCTGATGGCCTTGAGATGGAAGCTGTTTTTTGCTCTCGGTCCCAGCTTTGATGCACCTGTACTGACCTCGCCTTCTGGATGGCAGCGGGGTGAATAGGCAGTGGCTCGGGTGGTTGTTGTCCTTGATGATCTTTTTGGCCTTCCTGTGACATCGGGTGCTGTAGGTGTCCTGGAGGGCAGGTAGTTTGCCCCTGGTGATACGTTGTGCAGACCGCACCACCCTCTGGAGAGCCTTGCGGTTGTGGGCGGTGCAGTTGCCGTACCAGGTGGTAATGCAGTCCGACAGGATGCTCTTGATTGTGCGTCTGTAAAGGTTTGTGAGGGTTTTAGACAAGCCAAATGTCTTCAGCCTCCTGAAGTTGAAGAGGCGCTGTTGCACCTTCTTCACCACACTGTCTGTGTGGGTGGACCATTTCAGTTTGTCCGTGATGTGAACGCAGAGGAACTTGAAGCTTTCCACCTTCTCCACTGCTTTCTGCTGTCCCGTCGATGTGGATAGGGGGGTGCTCCCTCTGCTGTTTCCTGAAGTCCACGTTCATCTCCTTTGTTTTGTTGACGTTTAGTGAGAGGTTGTTTTGCTGACACCACACTGAGTGCCCTCATCTACTCACTGTAAACTGTCTCGTCATTGTTGGTAATCAAGCCTACTACTGTTGTGTCGTCTGCAACCTTGAGGCTTGAGTTGGAGGCGTGCATGGTCACGCAATCATGGGTGAACAGGGAGTACAGGAGGGGGCTGAGCACGCACCCTTGTGGGGTCCCAGTGTTGAGGATCAGCGAAGGGGAGATGTTGTTTCCTACCTGTCAGGAAGTCCAGGACCCAACTGCACAGGGCAGTTTGAGACCCAGGGCCTCTAGCTTAATGATGAGCTAGGAGAATACTACCACGTTTGTATGCGGCTTTATTAACTCAAAGATTATATATTTCTTTACATTGTTTGCAAACTGATATGTATTAATGCCAAAATAACGTTTAAAAAAAGATATATATATATTTTAAGCTAAACAGGTTGCCACTGCATAGCACCATTCTGAGAAGTGGCGGAGCGTCGTTCTTACACCACTGATTATGAGGGTTGGATGACTTCAGGAGTTTTATCAATGCTCTATGAAGTAAGTGTCGGATTCAGTTGACTACAATTTGTTTTACACCATTGCAGCAGCGCAAAAGATTTGGGGCTGACCAAAAAGCATTTCGGGCTAAAGCTCCGAAAGCCAGGTCCTGGTGATGTCAATGATAGCAACCCTAGATTTGTGTCGGGACTACACTACATGGCCAAGAGTATGTAGACAGGTGCTCGTCTAACATCTCATTTCAAAATCATGGGTATTAACATGGAGTTGGTCACCACTTTGTGGCTTTAACAGCCTCCACTCTTCTGGGAAGGCTTTCCATTAGATGTTGGGCTGCGGGGACTTTCTTCCATTCAGCCACAAGTATTAGTGAGGTCGAGAACTGATGTTGGGTGATTAGGCCTGGCTCGCAGTTCCAATTAATCCCAAAAATGTTCAATGGGGTTGAGGTCAGGGCTCTGTGCAGGCCAATCAAGTTCTTCCACACTGATCTTGACAAATCATTTCTGTATGGACCTCACTTTGTGCACGGGGTCATTGTCATGTGGTAACAGTAAAGGGCCTTCCCCAAACTGTTGCCACAAAGTTGGAAGCACAGAATCATCTAGAATGTCATTGTATGCTGTAGCATTCATATTTCCCTTCACTGGAACTCAGAGGTTTTGCCCGAACCATGAAAAACAGCCCCAGACCATTATTCCTCCTTAACCACCACACTTTACAGTTGACACTATGCATTTGGGCAGGTTAGTGCCCTCCTGGCATCCGCTAAACCCAGATTCATCCATCGGACTGCCAGATGGTGAAGCGTGATTCATCGCTACAGAAAACACATTTCCGCTGCACCAGAGTCCAATGGCGGCGAGCTTTTCACCACTCCAGCCGACGCTTGGCATTGCACATGGTGATCTTAGGCTTGTGTGCGGCTGCTAGGCCATGGAAACCCATTTCATGAAGCTCCCGACAAACAGTTCTTGTGCTGATGTTGCTTCCAGTGGCAGTTTTGAACTCGGTAGTGAGTGTTGCAACTAAGGACAGACAATTTTTACGCACTACAGTCCCGTTCTTTGAGCTTGTGTGGCCTACCACTTCAAGGCTGAGCCATTATTGCTCCTAGACGTTTCCACTTCACAATAACAGCACTTACAGTTCAACGGGGCAGTTCTAGCAGAGCATAAATTTGATGAACTCACTTGTTGGAAAGTTGGCATCCTACGACAGTGCCATGTTGAAAGTCACTGAGCTCTACAGTATGGACCATTCTACTGCCAATGTTTATCTATGGAGATTGTATGGCTGTGTGCTCAATTTTATACACCTGTCAGCAACGGGTGTGACTGAAATAGCCAAATCCACTAATTTGAAGGGTCCACATACTTTTGGCGATGTAGTGTATATCTCATGGAATGATGTATAGTATTAATACATGTGTGAAATAGTATTAATACATTTATCAAAGTAACGTTTTTAATGAAAATATGTCAGTCATTGTTTGAATATGTTGGTAATATGTTGTATAAAAGTGATAATGCCCTCAAAGCCAGCGTTTGGAGGATTTATTGGCACGGTTTGCCGGCCTGAGACGAAAAACACCCATGCCAATATATCCTCCAAACTCCGGCTTCTCTTGGCGGTATCACTAAAATAAGAGTTCTGCATAATATGCATATTGTGATCATTGCAAATCTCTTTCACAAAACAAAGAATTGTATTCAATTAAAAAACTATATTTTCAGATGCCATATTTATTTAGGATGCAGTTAATCAGAGTACATATTTGTTATGTGTGTTTCAATAAAGTAGCTGATGTTCCATTTGTGGCCTGACAATGAGTGAGGCATCACAAACCAGATATGACAGCCTCACAAGGAGAAGCCCCATGTTTGCATACTTTCTCTTCCTTGCATTAACAAAAGCCAATCCAAATCTTCCCCCAAATCTACAGCACCTGCCCTGTCCTCCCCCTCCTTCTCCTCCCACATCATTGATAACAATCCCTTGTTTCCTGAATAGGACCTGCTCAGACAGATTCTGGAATGCTGTAGTGCTCAATCATGCATGCAGTGCCAGGGCCCTTCGGATACCCTACACTATTTCTGGGAAATGACAAACAATCTATCATCACACCCATTCTAATGTGTGATGCCTGGGACCTGGGCTATATAAGGGGAGGTGCAGAGGGCTTAGGGCAGTCAGACTTTCTCCTCTGCAGTAGAAGGTTACATTCATGGGAAGATCAGTGTTAACCGTGTTACAGACAGTTGCTGCTTTGGCAATTTGTAAAGCAGCCCCTACTACAAGTCAAGATGTCACTCTGTCTTCAGATGACCTGCAGGCCAGAGCTAAGGTAAAGTATTGCTAATTACTGTAGTTCTATATGTGTGTGTATTATTTAATATTTACGTATAGTGTACATATTTATCATTAAATGTTACGTTGTTTCTTTGACAACACAATGGAATGTACCAATTGAAACAAACAGTACAGAGATAAACTACCCACGGTTTGGTTGATGCACAATTGTTAAACTGTACTCGACCACGGGCCACTAACTGTCCATTTTTACAAGATTGACAGTTAGCTCTCTGTACAGGCCTATCTATCCCAGTTTTACTCGGTTGCTGGCTCCACCAACTCCATCATGTCCAGGCGAGTGATGATGGACACCCCAGTGGACTCATTTGAGAGAGACCTGAGGAGCATGCAGGACTTCTTTGGGCTGGAGGTGACAGGCAGGCTGGACTCGAACACCCTGGAGGTGATGGCCATGCCCCGATGTGGGGTCACAGACGTGTCCCGCTACGGACACTTCCAGGGCAAGCCCCACTGGAAGCAGAGCATCGTCACTTACAGGTAGCCTAGATACTGGACAGAGACTCCAGACATTACCAATTGAGTACAAACTACTTGAATCAACTTTGTTATTTATTTATTTGTAATCGATGTGTTCGTGATGTTGAATCAACATGGAAATCTAAATGGATTTTTTAAAAGTCAGCAATGTAAAGACATTTCTTTCTTTTTTTTTTCTTCACCTAACCTTTAACCTAAATCCTACATGGTTCAAATGTTGTTGATTTCAAATCAAATCAAATTGTATTTGTCACATGCGCCAGATGTAGACCTTACAGTGAAATGCTTACTTACAAGCCCTTAACCAACAATGAATTTAAGAAAAATAGATATGTAAAAAAAAAAAAAAATAAATAAGAATTTATAGGGCAGCACTAAAATAACAGTAGCGAGGCTATATACAGGGAGAACCGGTCCAGAGTCAATGTGCGGGGGCACAGGTTAGTTGAGGTAATTGAGGTGATATGTACATGTATGTAGAGTTAAAGTGAATATGCATAGATAATAAACAGAGAGTAGCAGCAGTGTAAAAGAGGGGGTGGGGGTGGGGGGGTACAACGCAAATAGTCTGGGTAGCCATTTGATTTGCTGTTCAAGAGGCTTATGGTTTGGAGGTAGAAGCTGTTAAGAAACCTTTTGGACCTAGACTTGGTGCTTCGGTACCACTTGCCGTGCGGCAGCAGAGAGAACAGTCTATGACTTGGATGATTGTCTCCGACAATTTTATGGGCTTTCCTCTGACACCGCCTGGTATAGATGTCCTGGATGCATTGGGCCGTACACACTACCCTCTGTAGAGCCTTGAGGTCGGAGGCCGAGCAGGTACCATACCAGGCACTGATTCAACCGGTCAGGATGCTGAAAACCTGGAAACCTTTTTGAGGATCTGAGGACGCATGCCAAATCTTTTCAATCTCCTGAGTGGGAATAGGTTTTGTCGTGCCCTCTTCACGACTGTCTTGGTGTGCTTGGACCATGATAGTTTGTTGGTGATGTGGACACCAACGAACTTGAAGTTCTCAACCTGCTCCACTACAGCCCCGTCGATGTAAATGGGGGCGTGCTCGGTCCTCCTATTTCTGTAGTCCACAATCATCTCCTTTGTCTTGATCATGTTGAGGGAGAGGTTGTATCCTGGCACCACACGGCCAGATCTCTGACCTCCTCACTATAGGCTCATCTTTGTCGGTGATCAGTACTACCACTGTTGTGTCGTCTGCAAACTTGATGGTGCTGGAGTCATGCTTGGCCATGCAGTCATGGGTGAACAGGGAGTACAGGAGGGGACTGAGCACGCACCCCTGAGGGGCCCCGTGTTGAGGATCAGCGTTGCAGATGTGTTGTTACCTACCCTTACCACCTGTGGGCGTGTCCAGTTGCAGAGGGAGGTGTTAAGTCCCAGGGTCCTTAGCTTAGTGATGAGCTTTGTGGGCACTATGGTGTTGAACGCTGAGCTGTAGTCAATGAATAGCATTCTAATGTAGGTGTTCCATTTGTCCAGATGGGAAAGGGTAGTGTGGAATGCAATAGAGATTGCATCATCTGTGGATCTCTTGGTGCGGTATGCAAATTGGAGTGGGTCTAGGGTTTCTGGGATAATGATGTTGTTGTGAGCCATGACCAGCCTTTGAAAGCACTTTATGGTTACAGACACGAGTGCTACGGGTCGGTAGTCATTTAGGCAGGTTACCTTAGTGTTCTTGGGCACAGGGACTATAGTGGTCTGCTTGAAACTTGTTGGTATTACAGACTCAGTCAGGGACAGGTTAAAAATGTCAGTGAAGACACTTTCCAGTTTGTCAGCGCAAGCTCGCAGTCCTGGTTATCCGAAAGGAAACGCTTTGAAGTTTGTGGAAATGTTAAAGGAATATAGGAGAATATAACACAATGAATTTGGTAAAAGATAATAGAAAAAAAAGAAGTTATTTTGTATTTTTTTTGTTCCATCATCTTTGAAATGCGAGAGAAAGGCCATAATGTATTATTCCAGCCCAGCTGCAATTTAGATTTTGGCCACTAGATGGCAGCAGTGTATGTGCAAAGCTTTAGACTGATCCAATGAACCATTGTATTTCTGTTCAAAATGTTGTATCAAGACTGCCCAAATATGCCTAATTTGTTCATTAATAACTTTATGTTCAAAACTGTGCACTCTCCTCAAACAATAGCATGGTATTATTTCACTGTAATAGCTACTGTAAATTGGACAGTGCAGTTAGCTTAAATTCTTGTTAATCTTTCTGCCAATATCAGATATGTCTATGTACTGGGAATTTTTCTTGTTACGTACAACCTCATGCTAATCGCATTAGCCTACTTTAGCTCAACCATCCCGTGGAAGGGACACCGATCCCGAAGAAGTTTAAGGTCTTACTCATATCGTCTGCGGCGAGTGTGATCACACAGTCATCCGGAACAGCTAATGCTCTCATGCATGTTTCAGTGTTACTTGCCTTGAAGTAAGCATATAAGTTATTTAGCTCGTCTGGTAGGCTTGTGTCACTGGGCAGTTCTCGGCTGTAATAGTTTGCAAGCCATGCCACATCCAACGAGCGTCGTAGCCGGTGTAGTACGATTCGATCTTAGTCCTGTATTGATGGTTAGTCAGAGGGCATAGCGGGATTTCTGATAAGCTTCCGGGTTAGAGTCCCACTCCTTGAAAGTGGCAGCTCAGCCCTTTAGGTCAGTACGAATGTTGCCTGTAATCCATGGCTTCTGGTTGGGGTATGTACGTACAGTCACTGTGGGGACGACGTCCTCAATGCACTTTTTGATAAAGCCAGTGACTGATGTGGTGTACTCCTCAATGCCATCGGAAGAATCCCGGAACATATTCCAGTCTATGCTAGCAAAACAGTCCTGTAGTTTAGCATCTGCTTCATCTGACCTATTTTTTATAGACCGAGTCACTGGTCCATCCTGCTTTAATTTGGTCAGATTTGCCAAATGGAGGGTGAGGGAGAGCGTCTCTGTGTGTGGAGTAAAAGTGGTCTAGAATTTCTTTCTCTCTGGTTGCACATTTAACATGCTGATAGAAATGAGATAAAACGGATTTAAGTTTCCCTGCATTAAAGTACTCAACCACTAGGAGCGCCGCCTCTGGATGAGTGTTTTCCTGTTTGCTTATGGCGGAATACAGCTCATTGAGTGCGGTTTTAGTGCCAGCATCGGTCTGTGGTAGTATGTAGACAGCTACGAAAAATACAGATGAAAACTCTCTAGGTAGATAGAGTATCTCATAAGCTGTAGACCACACTACCTCAGGCGAGCAAAACCTAGAGACTACCTTAGATATCGTGCACCAGCTGTTGTTTACATATATGCATAGGCCCCTGCCCCATGTCTTACCAGAGGCTGCTGTTCTATCCTGCCGATAGAGTGTATAACCTGCCAGCTGTATGTTCTCAATGTCGTTGTTCAGCCACGATTCGGTGAACCATAAGATATTAGAGTTTTTAATGTCCTGTTGATAGGATATACGGGCTTTCAGTTCCTCCCATTTATTTTCCAGCGAATGAACATTAGCTAGCAGGACGGAAGGCAAAGGCAGATTTTTCTGCGAAATTTCCATTTCCTTCTCCAGCGAATGACGGGGATCTGGGCCTGGTCAGGTGTCTGTAATATATCCCTACAGTCCGACTCATTGCGGAAAAAGTATTTGTCTAATCTGAGGTGAGTAATCGCAGTTTTGGTGTCCAGAAGCTCTTTTCGGTCATAAGAGATGGTAGCAGCAACATTATGTACAAAACAAGTTACGAACAACGCAAAAAAACTAACAAAATAGCATGGTTGGTTAAGAGCCGATAAGAAGGCAGCCACCCCCTGCGGCGCCATCATATTATCCTTTCAACATACGCCTAGTTTCCTGAATCAGGTCACATTTTAGTGGCCTTTTATTGTCCCCAGCACAAGGTGCACCTGTATAATGATCATGCTTTTTAGTCAGCTTCTTGATATGCCACACTTGTCAGGTGGATGGATTATCTTGGCAAAGGAGAAATGCTCACGACCAGGGATGTAAACAAATTTGTTCACAAAATTTTAGAGAAATAAGCTTTTTGTGCATATGGATTTAATTTTTTTCAGCTCATGAAACATGGGACCAACACTTTAAATGTTGCGTTAAAATTGTTTGGTTTTTATTCAGTAGACATACTGTATGAGCACCGGTGGAACTAGAAAATAACTGTTTCCACACGGTTACACCAAATCCACCTATAGATATTGGTCTTGAAAATGGGGAAAGGTATATTCCTACACTACTAAACAGAAGTGTGCTGAGATATTCAAAACATAGCGAACATAATTGGATTTGCAAGTTATGAGACATGGCAAACAAACAGGATGATGAAAAGCCACAACAAGTACATGATGGGCATTCGGGTAACCAATACATAATACGATAGTTTCTCCTATTTATTTTCCCAGAATTACTGAGTACACGCATGACCTGAGTCGGCGTGAGGTGGACTCCACCATCGCCCAGGCCTTCAAGCTCTACAGCGACGTCATCCCACTGGACTTCAAGCAGATCTACAGTGACACCGCTGACATCATGATCCTGTTTGGAGCCAAATGTGAGTTCTGTTCAGTCACTCCCGTTCAGAGATAGAGTTGATATGTTAAACCACAAGCATGTTTTGTATTTATTAATATAACCTGTCTAGGACTGGAGTTCCGCTAGCGGAACCCTTCGCCAACAGCCAATGAAATTGCAGGGCGCCAAATTCAATCAACAGAAATCTCATAATTCAATTTTCTCAAACATACAAGTATTAGGCACCATTTTAAAGATAACATTCTCGTTAATCCAACCACAGTGTCAGATTTCAAAAAAGCTTTTCGGCGAAAGCAGAACATATCATTATGTTAGGTCAGCAACTAGTCACAGAAAGCATACAGTGATTTTCCAACCAAAGAGTGGAGTCACAAAAAGCTGAAATATTGATCAAATTAATCACTAACCTTTGATATTCTTCATGAGATGACACTCCCGGGACAACATGTTACACAATACATGTATGTTTTGTTCGATCAAGTTCATAATTATATCCAAAAACCTCAGTTTACATTTGGCTTTGCCTCCAAAACATTCCGTGAATTTGCACAGAGCCACATCAAATCACAGAAATACTCATAATAAACATTAATAAAATATACAAGTGTTATTACAAGTTTACAAGTGTTATTCACAGATTTAAAGATATACTTCTCCTTAATGCAACCGCTGTGTCAGATTTAAAAAATAATTAACGGAAAAAGCAAACCATGCAATAATCTGACTACGGAGCTCAGAGACCAACACAACCCAAGAAGATATCCGCCATGTTGGAATCAACATAAGTCAGAAATAGCATTATAAATATTCACTCCCAGGAATCCCAGTTCCACAATAAATGTTTGATTTGTTCCATAAAGTCATTTATGTCCAAATTCCTCCTTGTTGTTTGCGCGTTCAGTACACAATCTAAACTCACGACGCGCGGGCAGGTCCAGGCAAAAGTTCAGACGAAAAGTCATATTACAGTCCGTAGAAACATGTTAAACGAAGCATAGAATCAATCTTTAGGATGTTTTTAACATAAATCTTCAATAATGTTCCAACCTGAGAATTCCTTTGTCTTCAGAAAAGCAAATGGAACAGAGCTCGCTCTCACGTGAACGAGCTCAAAGCATTCTGCCAGACCTCTGACTCATTCCC
The DNA here is from genome assembly GCF_045679555.1 of Salvelinus alpinus. NCBI lineage: Eukaryota > Metazoa > Chordata > Actinopteri > Salmoniformes > Salmonidae > Salvelinus > Salvelinus alpinus. The sequence goes on from NC_092086.1 coordinate 88,567,312, forward strand.
CTCTCATTCGGCCCCACTTCACAATAGAAGCATCAGACAAGGTTCTAAAGACTGTTGACATCTAATGGAAGCCTTAGGAAGTGCAACATGACCCATATCCCACTGTATCTTCAATAGGGAATGAGTTGAAAAACGACCAACCTCAGATTTCCCACTTCCTGGTTGGATTCTTTCTCAGGTCTTTGCCATATGAGTTCTGTTATACTCAGACATCATTCAAACAGTTTTAGAAACTTCAGAATGTTTTCTATCCAAATCTATCCAAATTATCCATATGCATAATAATATGCATATATTAGCAACTGGGACTGAGTAGCAGGCCGTTTACTCTGGGCACGCTTTTCATCCAAACGTGAAAATGCTGCCCCTATCCATAAGAAGTTTTAAGAGCAATTGTATTAAGAATACTGTTTCTTCCCTTTTTAAACCAGACCACGGTGACTTCTACCCCTTCGATGGGCCGAATGGTGTCTTGGCCCATGCAAACTCTCCAGGAGAAGGCGAAGGTGGTGACACACACTTTGATGAAGATGAGTCTTGGACTCTGAGCCAGAGAGGTACAGGATCAAAGAAACAACACCAATAAACCCTACAAAATACTGCAAATCAATTCTGACAGTACCGTCATAGTTTTTACCTAAGCATTTCTCTCTGACTCTACAACAGGGATAAACCTGCTTCTGGTGGCGGCCCATGAGTTTGGCCATGCTCTTGGATTGGACCACTCACGAGACAGCTCAGCTCTGATGTACCCCACATATCACTTTGTGAACACAAACGGATACAGGTTACCTGCAGACGACAGGCGGGGAGTACAGGCCTTGTACGGTGAGTGAGTGTTCAGCCCACTGTGAGAAGGTGGCGACAATTAAACGTTAAAAGGCTACATCAGGGCCTGTATTCATAAATTGTCTCAGAGTAGGAGTGCTTACTAGAATCTGGTCCCCCCCTCTCTTATTCATTCTTAAAGAGAAAACTGATCCTTTATCAGCTCTTCTACTCAGAGACACTTCGTGAATATGGGCCCTGATCCTCACAGTACTAGGGAAAATGGTACTGTGTATTAACAGAATATCTATTTTCATAACCTAATATTTCATGAAGTCATTGAAACATTACTCTTCAATTTGTAAGGTGTCCGGACAACACCAGGTCAGCCGGAACCAACAAGACCCAAGCCTAAACCAAAGCCCAAACCAGAACCTAAGCCTGATCCTAAACCCAAGCCTAGACCAGAACCCAGACCAAACCCTCCAGAAAGATGCAACAGGAACCTTGTCTTTGATGCTGCCAGTACCATTCAGAGTGAGCTGTACTTCTTCAAAGATGGGTGAGACGAACACACACTAACATTCTTTCAATACGTTTTCAAAGGGAAGGGTACACTGCCGCTACCTTGCTTTCCAACCAAGGTGCATGAATTGAGGAGCAAACTTTGTTTTCATGTTATAATCCTGTGTATATTTTGAAGACCACAATGGAAATACATTTTAAAACTTTTGTGTCATCCTTGATTAATTTAATGGCATTGTACGGTATCCACATGTGTGGTTGTATTGTCTTTAAAATGGCCAAATAAATTAATACAAATTTAAACCTGAGGTAAGGAGGAGATTCAAGAACACTTGGAGGACAATGGAATTAAATACAAATCTTATTTATTACAACAAGTAGAACATGGTTTTTTATATAGTTTTGTAAGTTTAATCAATTTATTTTCATCATGCTGTAAGCACAATTTATTTTGAAATGTAGATGCTTCATAGAAAGTGCTGTTGTATATATCATAAAATGTGCAAGGAATCTTCCTATTGTTGCAATTCAAGCAAGCAAAATATTGTCAAAATCATGAAACACATTTTCGGTTTGTCTATCAGATATTACTGGAAGAAGAGTGGCTATTGGAATGGAGTAATGACGAAGACAGTGAAGGGAACCTGGCCTAGCATTAGCCATGTTGATGCTGCATATGAATACAAGGGTCGAGACATCGCCTTACTATTTGAAGGTACAGTATTAGCCTATGCTAGGCTAAGCCCAGCCCAAGTTGCCCAACCCAGTAATCCAACAAGTGCACAGTTAATTATCTTGCTTTAGTAATAGAAGTGCTTAGATAGCCTAGGTACTACATTTTCTGGCACTGGTTTGAGTGGGAAGGATAGAGAACCTGCTCTCTCCCATATCTGGAGTATACACTGAGTATACCAAACATTCCTAATATTGAGTTGCACCCCCCTCAAATGTTTTGGATACTCAGTGTGTAACGATCCTAATCTTTTCTCCAACATTTCTTCTCACAGGAAGAAGGTACTGGGGCACAAGAGGCCTTACCGTCCTATCAGGTTATCCCAAATCCATCTACAACTTTGGCTTCCCCTCGTACGTAACCAAGATAGACTCTGCAGTTCATGTGGCATCCACAGGGAAAACCCTATTCTTTGTGAGAAACAAATACTGGAGGTGCGTGAAAGTCAGACACTAAATGTGTCTAAATATCTTATTAACTAATGGTCTCCTGTTGTATTCAAACTCATATTGAAACCAAATGTACTGCAGTATCCTAAATGTGTTCTGATCTATACCACAGCTTCAATGAAAGGATGAGCACAATGGACCATGGCTACCCCAGAAGAATCTCCCAGGATTTTCATGGTATTGGCAGGAAAGTTGATGCTGCTTTTGAAAACCATGGTAGGTGGTGGTGACACTGAAGACACAATACAATCAACCTACCTCAAGCCTTGACATGTTGCTAATACATCTTCTGTGTTTTCTCCTTCAGGTTACCTGTACTTTTCAGATGGCCCCAGGCAAACCGAATACCACTATCCATCAAAGAGGGTGAACCGTGTCTTGTTGAACTATGGATGGCTGGACTGCTACTAAAAAGAGAATCATTAATAATTTTCAGCTGTACAAAGTATTTATGTTGTCATCAAGAGCTGCATCTACACCCAATTAGCAACATAGTATTTTTCTAGATATATGCACTTTCAAAGATGACTTTACTGATACCAGTTTTGGAACAAATGTTCAATTTTATCAGAGAACATTATCATGACGAGACCCAGATGCAGAAACAGGAGGCAGATGGTTGGAGTCTTACAATGTTTAATAATCCAAAAGGTGTAGGCAAGAGAATGGTCATGGACAGGCAAAAGGTCAAAACCAGGAGTCCAGGAGGTACAGAGTGGCAGAAAGGCTCGTGGTCAAGGCAGGCAGAATGGTCCGGTAGGCAGATACAGAGTCTAGAACAGGCAAGGGTCAAAACCAGGAGGACTAGAAAAAAGATAATCGCAAAGGCAGGCGTGCAGTGAAAAAAACTAGTTGACTTGGAACATACAAGATGAACTGGCACAGAAAACACAGGGATAAATACATTGGGGAAAACAAGCGACACCTGGAGGGGGTGGAGACAATAATGAGGACAGGTGAAACTGATCAGGGTGTGACAACATGTCTGATTTTATTGAAATATGTTGAAAATATTTTTCTACAACTTGGGAGTGCATGGAGTTTATTGAGGAATATGTGACATACCTGATGTTGCACACAAAAACAGTCTATTTCATATAGTCATAGTGCATTTGCTATGAACAATTGTTATGGGAAATTACTATCCTTCTTTGCGGAGGATTTGAATGGGTGAGGGACGCCTAGATATAGAACACCCCACTTTTCACATGAATTTAAACTATGTCACTACGTCATTAAAACTATCATGTATTTTTTACTGAAAGATACTGTTGTAAACAAGTAGATGTTTTTAGTTTTCTTCTAGGCCTTCAAGCAGGGAATCTACACCAGTTTGAAACTAGAAAGTTTGAGCTAGTTTATTAGCACTGGTCCTAAGTAAAATGGTGGACGCATTCAAACTAGAATTTCTGTCTATGGCGCTTCCTCACTCTCCAACCCATAGAAATATAATACATGTGCTTGACTTGTGGAGCAAACTGACATGAATAGAACATTTAGCAACTCTTCATTGCTTCTTTATTGTTGTTAAACCAACAAGTTTAGTCCAATTGGCCCTTGGCCTTCCTAAGGGTCTTTACTGACTGACCTATGAAGGAGAATTTTATATGTTTTCAAAATGAGACCAATCGCAATATTGCCAATCTATTGGTCAGTTCAAAAACCCATTGCCCAGATTTTTGTAACATCCTTCATGTGTCTGTTGTAAACCCTGATGGGGGCCCAAAGGTGTTGATAGCCTAACAATGAAGAAAACTATTTTATCTAGGCCCTACTTCCACTGTCTTCGAGTTGCTGAATTTTCCTCACTGTTGTCTATGGATGGGAAGAACTTTTGATAGCTTTTGATAAACACTCTGATAAGGGTTGTAACTCTTTGAGCAGAGTGGCAGGTTCAAGATCATCTCTCTCGGGGGCCAAGGAGCCGTGACTTGTCCATAACTCTGCACGGATCATTCAGGGCACCTGTTTTGATCCCCACCTGGTTAGCTAAAAAAAGACAAATTATAATAATATTTTTTGTTGTTGCCTGTTTTGCATGTTATTTTGGCATTAATACATGTGTCACACATCGGTTTGCAAACAATAAAGCTGCATACAAACATGGTCTCTGTTTTGCTTTCTTGAGTAATCCAGCTCCAAAATGCAGGTGTTTCAGCCAAGCTTAGTGCTCTCTGTGGTGGTGGGGCAGCCAGCGGAAAATACAGAGTGTAGGGGCTGGTAATGTTCTCAAGCTCACATTGTATATAGACTTATTTTTTTCACTGTATTATTGACTATATGTTTGTTTTACTCCATGTGTAACTATGTGTTGTTGTATGTGTCGAACTGCTTTGCTTTATCTTGGCCAGGTCGCAATTGTAAATGAGAACGTGTTCTCAATTTGCCTACCTGGTTAAATAAAGGTTAAATAAATAAATAAATAAAAAGCTGCGCCGTAATTGGCTCAGTGTTCTGTCACTCATGGGGACACTACGTTTTGAATGGTCATCCAACTCGAAATTCCAAGTTGGGAACTTGGGCCTCTTTCTAGAGCTCCGACGTGAAGATCACTGACGTCATGATTCAACCTTGTTATTTTTCGAGTTGAGCCTTTAAAAAGTCAGTTGTCTTGAAAAAACTATAAATCAAGAGAATGTCAGACTTTGATGACAAAAAAATTTGCCCACAAGAATGACCGCCGCGTCACCTTCCTGTTAAAGTGAGCACAGCACAACAAGATGAGTGCAAAAATCTATTGTATGCTGCTGCATAAATTGTGCAATATGCCAGATATGTATACTGTAGCTAAGAAAGTAATACAAAGTGTATGTTGTGTAGTAAGCTGTTAGTAGCCCATGTGCCTCACCCTAATCATTTGGTCCTTTTCCCCCTCATAACTTACCCTACTGTTCCGACTTGGTGGTGCACATCTAGACTATAGCCTGTTTTAGAGAAATGTCATCATCGAATATTGTAAGAGCTTTCATTGTCTGCTTAAATGCTCACTTTCTTTATCCACCTGACTTGGTGTACAGGGAGAATACTGTAAGAATGGCCCATGTTCTGAATTCTGTCGCTGTACATTTGAAAAGTGCTGAACAAATAGTTATATTGACTACGTCCGTCCTAGCTCGCTCATTAATATCTTAATTTAAATTATGGATTGCCTCTTATCCACTCATCGTCCCCTTATGCCATAGTTTGTACATCTCAATTGTAAGTAGAAACCACATTTGAATAAGCAAGTCAGCCATATCAGTTTTTTTTTTTAAAGGCAGTAAATGAGGCTGAATGAACTGTTTTGCTGCCAAACAAGGCTCTGCTGATAGCCAGGTGTAGCAGTTGTAAGGATTCACTCCATGGTGCTGAAAAGAAAGCTCTGCTGTTGGGACAGCTTTATGTAGGCCCTAACAGTTTGTGGGCACCTTTTGTCTCCGTTATAGTGCAATTAATGTATTGTTTAGTGTTGTGTTGTGGCTTCGCTGGCATGCATTTAAAACTTTTGTTTGTTTGCCCCACCAAGATTTACATCCTAAAATTTCCAATGGCACAGATATCATTAATATAATAATTCTTCAGGCTGCAAGCCCGAGGCCGGGCACAACATGACAACAGCCACTTCAAGTGCAGGGCGCGAAATTCAAAATATATTTTTTTGAAATATTTAACTTTCACACATTAACAAGTCCAATACAGCATTTGAAAGATAAACATCTTGTGAATCCAGCCAACATGTCCGATTTTTAAAATGTTTTACAGCGAAAACACCACGTATATTTATGTTAGCTCACCACCAAATACAAAAAAGGACAGACATTTTTCACAGCACAGGTAGCATGCACAAAACCAACCTAGCTAACCAAGATCCAACCAAACTAACCAAGAAACAACTTCATCAGATGACAGTCCTATAACATGTTACACAATAAATCTATGTTTTGTTCGAAAAATGCATATTTGCATATTTGCATATTTGCATATTTGAGATATAAATCAGTTTTACATTGCTGCTACCATCACAGCTACCGTCAGAAATAGCACCGAAGCAGCCAGAGTAATTATAGACACCAACGTCAAATACATAAATACTCATCATAAAACATTTCTGAAAAATATATGGTGTATAGCAAATGAAAGACAAAGATCTTGTGAATACAGCCAATATTTCCGATTTTTTAAGTGTTTTACAGCGAAAACACAATATAGCGTTATATTAGCTTACTACAATAGCTAACACACAACAGCATTGATTCAAGGCAAACGGTAGCGATAGCACAGTTCGACAGATATATGAAATAGCATCATGAAATGGGTCCTACTTTTGGTGATCTTCCATCAGAATGTTGTACAAGGGGTCCTTTGTCCAGAACAGTCGTTGTTTGTATTTAGAACATCGTTTTTCCCTCTTGAATTAGCAAGCACACTGGCCAAGTGGCGCGAAGCTCTCCATCGTCAACAAACACAGACAACGCAACACGCCTAACGTCCCGAAAAAATTTCAATAATCTAATAAAACTATATTGAAAAAACATACTTTACGATGATATTGTAACATGTATCAAATAAAATCAAAGCCGGAGATAGTATTCGCCTATAACGACAGCTTTCCAGAAGGCAATTCCAGGTCCAACTTCGCGCTTTTCAGAAAACAGGAAATGGCGGACACGTCATTCCAAGAAGATTTATTCCACCTCAGACCAAGATAATCACTTCATTTCTTCTCTCACTTCCTCTTGACATCTAGGGGAAGGTGTATGACGTGCATGTATACTAATACGTATCATGCCCATTTATAGGCAAGCCCTAGAACAGAGACCTCGATTTCAGAAATCTCACTTCCTGTCAGGAAGTGGGCTGCAGAATGAGTTCTGTTTCACTCAGAGAAATAATTCAAACGGTTTTAGAAACTAGAGAGTGTTTTCTATCCAATAGTAATAATAATATGCATATTGTACGAGCAAGAATTGAGTACGAGGCCGTTTGAAATGGGCACCTTTTTCCAAGTTACTCAATACTGCCCCTGCAGCCATAAGAAGTTTTAAGTAAAAGTCAGGAGAGACTTTACATTGAATGAATGGCAAAGGAATAATGTTCATGAATCATGTACATTCTTGTTTACTTTGAATGTCTAAAAGAGAGCGCTTTCCTTAACGTGGAAACGTTTCTAGAACTACAAGTCTACAATCATATTTTGTCTACAACATCACTGACTACAATGACCACAATGCACATTGACATAACACATTTTCTACACACACCTCTCGCCCTGATTGGTCCATTGGATTGGCTCTGTGCTTGGTCGAGTCTCTTACCGGTGTGTCGTGAGCAACAACAGAATTGGCGGTTTGCCTTCAAAAGAAAAGGCCCTACCGAAACTGATGCAAAAGGATAATATTTTCGAAAACATGCCACAATTGGACTAGATAATGCTAAACTAGGTTGGAATGTTGTTATATGAATTAAACAGAAGACAATTATTAGTTAATTTGACAAATCAGTAGAACACACTGTGGATGTATTTGAATTCAGAATTGCATTGGAGGCATACTTACAGTGGGGCAAAAAAGTATTTAGTCAGCCACCAATTGTGCAAGTTCTCCCACTTAAAAAGATGATAGAGGCCTGTAATTTTCATCATTATGTACACTTCAACTATGACAGACAAAATGAGAAAAAAAATCCAGATAATCACATTGTAGGATTTTTTATGAATTTATTTGCAAATTATGGTGGAAAATAAGTATTTGGTCAATAACAAAAGTTTATCTCAATACTTTGTTATATACCCTTTGTTGGCAATGACAGAGGTCAAACGTTTTCTGTAAGTCTTCACAAGGTTTTCACACACTGTTGCTGGTATTTTGACCCATTCCTCCATGCAGATCTCCTCTAGAGCAGTGATGTTTTGGGGCTGTTGCTGGGCAACACGGACTTTCAACTCCCTCCAAAGATTTTCTATGGGGTTGAGATCTGGAGACGGGCTAGGCCACTCCAGGACCTTGAAATGCTTCTTACGAAGCCACTCCTTCGTTGCCCGGGCGGTGTGTTTGGGATCATTGTCATGCTGAAAGACCCAGCCACGTTTCATCTTCAATGCCCTTGCTGATGGAAGGAGGTTTTCACTCAAAATCTCATGATACATGGCCCCATTCATTCTTTCTTTTACACGGATCAGTCGTCCTGGTCCCTTTGCAGAAAAACAGCCCCAAAGCATGATGTTTCCACCCCCATGCTTCACAGTAGGTATGGTGTTCTTTGGATGCAACTCAGCATTCTTTGTCCTCCAAACACGACGAGTTGAGTTTTTACCAAAAAGTTCTATTTTGGTTTCATCTGACCATATGACATTCTCCCAATCTTCTTCTGGATCATTCAAATGCTCTCTAGCAAACTTCAGACGGGCCTGGACATGTACTGGCTTAAGCAGGGGGACACGTCTGGCACTGCAGGATTTGAGTCCCTGGCGGCGTAGTGTGTTACTGATGGTAGGCTTTGTTACTTTGGTCCCAGCTCTCTGCAGGTCATTCACTAGGTCCTCCCGTGTGGTTCTGGGATTTTTGCTCACCGTTCTTGTGATCATTTTGACCCCACGGGGTGAGATCTTGCGTGGAGCCCCAGATCGAGGGAGATTATCAGTGGTCTTGTATGTCTTCCATTTCCTAATAATTGCTCCCACAGTTGATTTCTTCAAACCAAGCTGCTTACCTATTGCAGATTCAGTCTTCCCAGCCTGGTGCAGGTCTACAATTTTGTTTCTGGTGTCCTTTGACAGCTCTTTGGTCTTGGCCATAGTGGAGTTTGGAGTGTGACTGTTTGAGGTTGTGGACAGGTGTCTTTTATACTGATAACAAGTTCAAACAGGTGCCATTAATACAGGTAACGAGTGGAGGACATAGGAGCCTCTTAAAGAAGAAGTTACAGGTCTGTGAGAGCCAGAAATCTTGCTTGTTTGTAGGTGACCAAATACTTATTTTCCACCATAATTTGCAAATAAATTCATTAAAAATCCTACAATGTGATTTTTTGGATTTTTTTTCCTCATTTTGTCTGTCATAGTTGAAGTGTACCTATGATGAAAATTACAGGCCTCTCTCATCTTTTTAAGTGGGAGAACTTGCACAATTGGTGGCTGACTAAATACTTTTTTGCCCCACTGTATATATGCACTACAGCCTAACCTGCACCCATGAAATGGTGTATCAGCCCACTCAGTGACACCCACAGAACATAACTATGTAGAGTTTACAGACATATTAGAGTCTTAGCTCTTATTGCAGGACTTGACTGTGGGAAACCACCTTTCCAGTCAGTCTATTTTGTGTACTGGACATTCAAATTGCAATTTACAGCATGACCTATCGATTGTGCACCCATGAAATGGGGTATCAGCCTACTCAGTGACACCCACAGAACACAACTATGTAGAGTTTACACAAATATTAATGTTTTAGCTCTAATCCCACCGTACATTCTCCGCTATGCAATCTAGTTTCAGAGCTGGTCATGGCTGCACCTTAGCCACGCTCAAGGTCCTAAACGATATTATAACCACCATCGATAAGAGACATTACTGTGCAGCCGTATTCATCGACCTGGCCAAGGCTTTCGACTCTGTCAATCACCACCTTCTTATTGGCAGACTAAACAGCCTTGGTTTCTCAAATGACTGCCTCGCCTGGTTCACCATCTACTTCTCTGATAGAGTTCAGTGTGTCAAATCGGAGGGCCTGTTGTCTGGACCTCTGGCAGTCTCTATGGGGGTGCAACAGGGTTCAATTCTTGGGCCGACTCTCCTCTCCGTATACATTAATGATGTCGCTCTTGCTGCTGGTGATTCTCTGATCCACTTCTGGTTGGCGCCCCCCCTTGGGTTGTGCCGTGGCGGAGATCTTCGTGGTCTATACTCGGCCTTGTCTCAGGATGGTAAGTTGGTGGTTGAAGTTATCCCTCTAGTGGTGTGGGGGCTGTGCTTTGGCAAAGTGGGTGGGGTTATATCCTGTCTGTTTGGCCCTGTCCGGGGGTATCATCGGATGGGGCCACAGTGTCTCCTGACCCCTCCTGTCTCATCCTCCAGTATTTATGCTGCAATAGTTTATGTGTCGCGGGGCTAGGGTCAGTCTGTTATATGGAGTATTTCTCCTGTCTTATCCGGTGTCCTGTGTGAATTTAAGTATGCTCTCTCTAATTCTCTCTTTCTCTCTCTCGGAGGACCTGAGCCCTAGGACCATGCCTCAGGACTACCTGGCAAGATGACTCCTTGCTGTCCCCAGTCCACCTGGCCGTGCTACTGTTCCAGTTTCAACTGTTCTGCCTGCGGCTATGGAACCCTGACCTGTTCACCGGACGTGCTACCTGTCCCAGACCTGCTGTTTTCAACTCTCTAGAGACAGCAGGAGCGGTAGAGATACTCTCAATGATCGGCTATGAAAAGCAACTGACATTTACTCCTGAGGTGCTGACTTGTTGCACCCTCGACAACTACTGTGATTATTATTATTTGACCATGCTGGTCATTTATAAGCATTTGAACATCTTGGCCATGTTCTGTTATAATCTCCACCCGGCACAGACAGAAGAGTACTGGCCACCCCTCATAGCCTGGTTCCTCTCTAGGTTTCTTCCTAGGTTTTGGCCTTTCTAGGGAGTTTTTCCTAGCCACCGTGCTTCTACACCTGCATTGCTTGCTGTTTGGGGTTTTAGGCTGGGTTTCTGTACAGCACTTTGATATATCAGCTGATGTAAGAACGGCTATATAAATAAATTGGAGGTGTTCCTGTGGATGTATTTCAAGGCCTACCTTCAAACTCAGTGCCTCTTTTTCATGAGAAAATCAAAGAAATCAGCCAAGACCTCCACAAAAAATTGTAGACCTCCACAAGTCTGGTTCATCCTTGGGAGCAATTTCCAAATGCCTGAAGGTATCACATTCATCTGTACAAACAATAATACTGTCACGTTCTGACCTTAGTTCTTTTGTTATTTCTTTGTTTTAGTATGGTCAGGGCGTGAGTTTGGTGGGTTATCTATGTTCGTTTTTCTATGTTGGTTTTTTCGTTTGGCCTGGTATGATTCTCAATCAGAGGCAGGTGTCGTTAGTTGTCTCTGATTGAGAATCATACTTAGGTAGCCTTTTTTCACCTGGGTTTCGTGGGTGGTGGTCTTCCGTGTCTGTGTGTTCCACACGGAACTGTTTCGGTTTTAGTTCGTTCACTTTATTGTTTTGTATTTCAGTGTTCAGGTTTGTTCCATTAAATATTCATCATGAACACTTACCACGCTGCGCTTTGGTCCTCCTCTCATTCTCCCAACGAAGATTGTTACAAGTACGCAAGTATGAACACCATGGAACCACGCAGCCGTCATACCGCTCAGGAAGGAGATGCGTTCTGTCTCCTAGAGATGAACGAACTTTGGTGCGAAAAGTGCAAATCAATCCCAGAACAACAGCAAAGACCTTGTGAAGATGCTGGAGGAAACAGGTACAAAAGTATCAATATCCACAGTAAAATGAGTACTATATCGACATAACCTGAAAGGCTGCTCAACAAGGAAGAAGCCACTGCTCCAAAACCGCCTTAAAAAAGCCTGACTACGGTTTACAACTGCACATGGGGACAAAGATCGTACTTTTTTGGAGAAATGTCCTCTGGTCTGATGAAACAAAAATACAACTGTTTGGCCGTCATTACCATCGTTATGTTTGGAGGAAAAAGGGGGACGCTTGCAAGCCGAAGAACACCATCCCAACCGTGAAGCACGGGGGTGGCAGCATCTTGTTGTGGGGGTGCTTTGCTGCAGGAGGGACTGGTGCACTTCACAAAATAGATGGCATCATGAGGCGGGGAAATTATGTGGATATATTGAAGCAACATCTCAAGACATCAGTCAGGAAGTTAAAGCTTGGTCGCAAATGGGTCTTCCAAATGGACAATGACCCCAAGCATACTTCCAAAGTTTTGGCAAAATGGCTTAAGGACCGCAAAGTCAAGGTATTGGAGTGGCAATCACAAAGCCCTGACCTCATTCCCATAGAACATTTGTGGGCAGAACTGAAGAAGCGTGTGCAAGAAAGGAGGCCTACAAACCTGACTCAGTTACACCTGCTCTGTCAGGAGGAATGGGCCAAAATTCACCCAACTTATTGTGGGAAGCTTGTGGAAGGCTACCCGAAATGTTTGACCCAAGTTAAACAATTTCAAGGCAATGCTACTGAATTTTAATTGAGTGCATGTAAACTTCTGACCCACTCGGAAAGTAATGAAAGAAATACAAGCTGAAATAAATCATTCTCTCTGCTATTATTCTGACATTTTCACATTTTTAAAATGAAGTGGTGATCCTAACTGACCTAAGACGGGGAATTTTTACTCAGATTAAATGTCAGGAATTGTGAAACTGAGTTTAAATGTATTTGGCTAAGGTGTATGTAAACTTCCGACTTCAACTGTAGCTTCGCCACAATGAAAGTAGTAATCAGATTGCTAGGTAGCTAAAGTAGCTAGCTGAATGTGGCAATGGCATAACATTATAACTTTAACGTTATGTTCCTCCTTGCATGTCCCACACACACCATCATTATGTTACAAAACAGTACCTATCTGCTACGTATATCCATCTTTTTTACTCTTCCAGGCTCACAAGTACCTGTCAAGAACCTAGTCACCTCTCCCTTCTCTAAATATGAGTATAAATGTTGTGTTGGAACATCAATTGTTAACCCTTTTAAGGATCTTTGCTGCTGTTAGGTTCTAATTTTCAGAGTAAAAACTCAATGGACACTATGAAAGCTTAACCAAGTTTTCTTCCCAGAGGATCAATACAGCTGCATTAGACGACAACATATTCACACAAGCGCTGATATTTAACTATGCTGAGTCTCCTCCTACACATCTGAATAGCCAATGCATCTCTTTTGTTAGACAGAACCTTAGTGATATCTGTTCTTCCTCACTTCATCTGACCTGACCTCTGCCCCAAAGTGCTCACTCCTCCCTTCTCACGGCTGTTATGGTGACTGGTACCAGACTTGTCTCTTCTCCTCCCAGAGGATCCCTCCCATAGGATCCCTGATGGCTAACAATAACATATCCTGACATAATGTAAACGTTATATTTTACCCTCTCTTCCTCAGTGACATGAATAAGTATATTTCATATTCTCAGAACCCAACACTGCTAACTTGACGCATTGAACTGAATGAGTGAAAATTAGATTGTAGTAAGCTACAGGGTTTTGCCAAACTTTGATGGGTCATTAAGGAAGTGAAAAGAAGGAAGGAACAGGAAGTGGTCAGTGCCGTTCGCACCCCAATGGGGTCCTCCAGAAGGAGCCTGGCAGCCTAACCCGCAACCAAACTGGGCTCCATCGCCATCGAGAAAGCAGGTATGGGATTGATTATGAAGAATAGACTTTACATAGACAAAATATAAACGTGATCATTAGCTATATTCACAGTAAAATAAGGGACAATTACATTAATGTGACGATACTGTAGTTAGTCATACAAGGCTAATAACAATGTCTAAATTGATGTGCAGGTTATGATGTATATTGTGTGACTGCGGCCAGGTATCCCAGTTGAGGAGGTTTACGTGGGAAATGTACTGCAGAGTGGGGAAGGACAGGCCGTTATTGCCGTTATCAATGATAGGTGTGCTCATACACTTAGCTTTTCTCCCAGGACTGTCCCTCTCCACTCCTGCAACAACCATCAACAAAGTGTGTGCCTCTGGTATGAAGTCTATCATGCTGGCTGCCCAGAGTCTGATGTTTGGACACCAGGTACAGTGACAAAGCAGATCCCTGTGTTACCAAAACAGAACATGACACCAGGCTTAGCTGCTATTACCCCTGGTCTGATCATGTGCAGTATCTCTGTGTTCAAAATCAAAGGTTATTTGTTGCGTACACAGATTAGCAGCTGTTCAAGCAGGTGCAGCGAAATGTTTGTGTTTCTAGCTACTGCAGTGCAGTAAATGTCTAACAGTATGGAAGCATACTGGACTTCACTGGGAAAATTATTACGACCCTGGTGGCGTTTCGCTCACAGATAACAGATGTCTAATGTTTTTCTTTATCTAATAAACCCTCCCCAAAAAACTATTGTTTTACCTGAGTAATGAAACCAGTTGTATTCAGTAGTTATTGTGTCTCCCACTGACTGTGACTGTATCAGGATGTGATGGTGGAAGGCAGAATGGAGAGCATGTCTAACATTCCCTATGTGATTTTCTTTATTTAACTACACAAGTCAGTTAAGAACAAATTCTTATTTACAATGACGGCCTACCGGGGAACAGTGGATTAACTGCCTTGCTCAGGGACAGAACAACAGATTTTTACCTTGTCAGCTCAGGGATTTCAGTTACTGGCCCGCTACCTGCCGCTCCAGGTAGCATCCCTGGTCCTCACGCCGTCCTACGGAGGCGTGATGATGGAGGACCTCACTGACGTCTGACGTCTATAACAAATTCCCACATGGTGTATTAAATATTTAAATATAGGAAATAGTGTGCCTTATTGGAATGTATGTGTTGGGTGTGCTTGCTGTTCACTGTCAGGATGTTATTTCCATTTATTTGGAGAAGGGAAGAAGCAATTGTTTGCAGTTCAGTTGTTGACTTTTGAAGAGGATTTAATACTTTTAATGTACCTGAATGTGTCGGGAAACTGTGCAGAAAACACAGCCAAGAACAGCCAGATCACCGCCATCAGATTCATACAACCGCAGCAAAGCAGAATATGAATCAGTACTACTTGCAAAAGAGATTGTTCCCATAGCATCCCTCAGAAAGGTAAAGGATGGAACCCTTACTCATTAGTCCATCAGGTGATATGGTAATCTAAGAAAACTACACTAAGCCAAACAAAACCATAATACCTTTATCCTCTAGCCCAGTGATTCCCAAACTTGTTATAGTCCCGTACCCCTTCAAACATTCAACCTCAAGCTGCGTATCCCCTCTAGCACCAGGGTCAGCGCAAACTCAAATGTTGTTTTTTGCCATTATTGTAAGCCTGCCACACACACATTATACGATACATTTATTAAACATAAGAATGAGCTAGTTTGTCACAACCCGGCTGTTGGGAAGTGACAAAGAGTTCTTATAGGACCAGGGCACAAATAATAATATAATAATAAATAATTTTGCTCTTTATTTATCTATCTTACATTATTAGTTCATCGAAAATGGTGAATAACTCACCACAGGTTAATGAGAAGGGTGTGCTTGAAAGAACGCACGTAACTTTGCAATGTTGGATTGTATTGGAGAGAGTCTCAATCTTAAATCCTTTTCCACACACAGTCTGTGCTTGTATTTAGTTTTCATGCAAGTGAGGGCCGAGAATCCACCCTCACATATAGTGCCTTGCAAAAGTATTCACCCCCTTGGCATTTTTCCTATTTCGTTTCATTACAACCTGTAATTTAAATTGATTTTTATTTGGATTTCATGTAATGGACATACACAAAATAGTCCAAATTGGTGAAGAAAAAAAAAACGTGTTTAAAAAAATGCAAGAAAATAAAACGTAAAAGTGGTGCGTGCATATGTATTCACCCCCTTTGCTATGAAGCCACTAAAAAAGATCTGGTGATACCAATTACCTTCAGAAGTCACATAATTAGTTAAATAAAGTCCACCTGTGTGCAATCTAAGTGTCACATGATCTGTCACATGATATATCTCAGTATATATACACCTGTTCTGAAAGGCCCCAAAGTCTGCAACACCACTAAGCAAGGGGTACCACCAAGCAAGCGGCACTATGAAGACCAAGGAGCTCTCCAAACAGGTCAGGGACAAAATTGTGGAGAAATACAGATCAGGGTTGGGTTATAAAAAAATATCTGAAACATTGAACATCCCAAGGAGCACCATTAAATCCATTATTAAAAAATTGAAAGAATATGGAACCACAACAAACCTGTCAAGAGAGGGCCTCCCACCAAAACTCACGGACCAGGCAAGGAGGCTATTAATCAGAGAGGCAACAAAGATAACCCTGAAAGAGTTGCAAAGCTCCACAGTGGACATTGAAGTATCTGTCCATAGGACCACTTTAAGCCGTACATTCCACAGAGCTGGGCTTTACGGAAGAGTGGCCAGAAAAAAGCCATTGCTTAAAGAAAAAATTCCAAAAGGCATGTGGGAGACTCTCCAAACATATGGAAGAAGGTAGGTACTCTGGTCAGATGAGACTAAAATTGAGCTTTTTGGCGATTAAGGAAAATGCTATGTCTGGCACAAACCCAACATCTCTCATCACCCCAATAATATCACCCCCAAAGCAACACTCAACTGGTTTAAGAGGAAACATTTAAATGTCTTCAAATGGCCTAGTCAAAGCCCAGACCTCAATCCAATTGAGAATCTGTGGTATGACAAAGATTGCAGTACACCAGCGGAACCCATCGAACTTGAAGGAGCTGGAGCAATTTTGCCTTTGAAGAAAAATCCCAGTGGCTAGATGTGCCAAGCTAATAGAGACATACCCCAAGAGACTTGCAGCTGTAATTGCTGAAAAAGATGGCTCTACAAAATATTGACTTTGGGGTGGGGGTTTCTGTTTTTTTTGTCTTATTTCTTGTTTGTTCACAATAAAAAATATTTTGCATCTTCAAAGTGGTAGGCATGTTGTGTAAATCAAAAGATACAAACCTCCCAAAATCCATTTCAATTCCAGGTTGTAAGGCAACAAAATAAGAAAAATGCCAAGGGGGTAAATACTTTTGCAAGGCACTGTAGGTACGTGGTTGCAAATGGCATCGGTGTCTTAACAGCGCGATTTGCCAAGGCAGGATACTCTGAACACAGCTCAATCCAGAAATCTGGCAGTGACTTCTGATTAAATAAAATTTTCACAGAACTGCTTGTTGCAATTTCGTTGAGGCTCTCTTGTTCAGATATCAGTAAGTGGACTGGAGGAAGGGCATGAAAGGGATAATGAATCAAGTTGTTTGTGTCATCCGTTTCGGGAAAGTAATTGCGTACCCAACTCACTCAGGTGCTTCGCTATATCACTTTTGACATAGTCCGTAAGCTTGAGTTCATTGGCACACAAAGAAAATCATTAAATGATTGCTGTACGCATGAGTAATTATCTTTATCAGTGATTGTCTAATGCCAATTGAGTTTGATTGTGTTCTCGTGGAATTCATATACCTCCCCTAGGACACACCCCCCCCCAAAAAAAAAAATGTGAGGATGATGTATGCACAGGGAATTGTTGCATTGTTATCTTATCCGGAAGACCCATTTTCCAAAAATTGATATGTAAGTAAAGTAAAAGTATCAAATCAAAGTTTATTTGTCACGTGCGCCGAAAGTGAAATGCTTACTTACAGGCCCTAACCAAAAGTGCAATTTTTAAGTAAAAAATAGGTATTAGGTGAACAATAGATAAATAAATAAATAAAAAACAACAGTAAAAAGACAGTGAAAAATAACAGCAGCGAGGCTATATACAGTAGCGAGGCTATAACAGTAGCGAGGCTATATACAAGAGAGGACAAGAGGGGTTGGGAGGACACAATGCAAATTGTCTGGGTAGCCACTTGATTACTTGTTCAGGTGTCTATTGGCTTGGGGGTAAAAGCTGTTGAGAAGCCTTTGTCCTAGACTTGGCACTCCGGTACCGCTTGCCGTGCGGTAATTGAGAGAACAGTCTATGACTTGGGTGGCTGGGGTCTTTGACAATTTTTAGGGCCTTCCTCTGACACCGCCTGGTGTAGAGGTTCTGGATGGTAGGCAGCTTAGCCCCAGTGATGTACTGGGCCGTACGCACTACCCTCTGTAATGCCTTGCGGTCGGAGGCCGAGCAGTTGCCGTAACAGGCAGTGATGCAACCAGTCAGGATGCTCTCGATGTTGCAGCTGTAGAACCTTTTGAGGATCTGAGGACCCATGCCAAATCTTTTAGTTTCCTGAGGGGGAGTAGGCTTTGTCGTGCCCTCTTCACGACTGTCTTGGTGTGTTTGGACCATTCTAGGTTGTTGGTGATGTGGACACCAAGGAACTTGAAGTTCCCAAACTGCTCCACTACAGCCCCGTCGATGAGAATGGGGGCATACTCGGTCCTCCTTTTCCTGTAGTCCACAATCATCTCCTTCGTCTTGGTTACGTTGAGGGATAGGTTGTTATTCTGGCACCACCCGGGCAGGTCTCTGACCTCCTCAATATAGGCTGTCTCGTCGTTGTCGGTGATCAGGCCTACCACTGTTGTGTCGTCTGAAAACTTAATGATGGTGTTGGAGTCGTGCCTGGCCACGCAGTCATGGGTGAGCAGGGAGTACAGGAGGGGACCGAGGACGCACCCCCGAGGGACTCCAGTGTTGAGTATCAGCGTGGCAGATGTGTTGCTACCTACCCTCACCACCTGGGGGCGGCCCGTCAGGAAGTCCAGGATCCAGTTGCAGGGGGGGGTGTTTAGTCCCAGGATCCTTAGCTTAGTGATGATCTTGAGGGTAGTATGGTGTTGAACGCTGAGCTGTAGTCAATGAATAGCATTCTCACGTAGGTGTTCCTTTTGTACAGGTGGAAAAGGGCAATTTGGAGTGCAATAGAGATTGCATCATCTGTGGATCTGTTTGGGCGGTATGCAAATTGGAGTGGGTCTAGGGTTTCTGGGATAATGGTGTTGTGAGCCATTACCAACCTTTCAATACACTTAATAGCTACGGATGTGAGTGCTATGGGTCTGTAGTCATTTAACTGTTTTTGGGCACAGGGACTATGGGGGTCTGCTTGAAACATGTTGGTATTACAGACTCAATCAGGGACAGGTTGAAAATGTCAGTGAAGACACCTGCCAGTTGGTCAGCACATGCCCGGAGCACACGTCCTGGTTATCCAATTGGTCCTGCGGCCTTGTGAAAGTAGACCTGTTTAAAGGTCTTGCTCATGTCGGCTACAGAGAGCGTGATCACACAGTCATCCGGAACAGCTGATGCTCTCATGCATGCCTCAGTGTTGCTTGCCTCGAAGCGAGCATAGAAGTGATTTAGCTCGTCTGGTAGGCACGTGTCACTGGGCAGCTCGCGGCTGTGCTTCCCTTTTGTAGTCTGTAATAGTTTGCAAGCCCTGCCACATGAGACGAGCGTCAGAGCATCACGGAACATTACATACATGATCAATCTTTGAACTGTATACATTATGAATTTATGTGTTTATATGTATGTATTATGTAGGGACATTACTATGATCCAGAGAGTGTGACTGGATACCTGGCATGGCAATTGAAGACCATACAAAGAAAGACTGCAGAGGAAAGCGGTTCCTCAGGACGCAAATATCCCAATGGTAGGTTCACATGCATATTATAGGCTAATATAACAATGATAATGAGTTGTGAATCATGCAGGCAGGAGGCTCTCAAATTGACTTTGTCTTCAGTTGGTGGGCCAGGCCATAGTCGACAACCCTTCACCCGTGACAAAGTGCCAACTAACGAAGACATTGAGGCAGCCATTGCTCTTTTGAGATACTCTGCTGATGAAGACACTGTCCTGGAGAAGATGAAGACTACTTCCCCTCATTGCCAAGCAATGGTCAATGATGCAGACAAATCAGCAGATTTCTTCTCAGTTTCCCTAGATTTTTGGACATACCAGGGCTGGTATGACATTAAATCACTACACCACCAAAATACCAAATACTGGTTCAAGTGTCAGAGACTGATGTTTTGATTATTTTTGTGTATTTGGTGTTTGTTTCATTGCAAATAGAACAAGACTTCAGGCTTTTGTTTGGTGAGGCCACAGCCAACAAGTTCTTGGGAAAAGTGATGAAGGGAAGCCATGAACTTACACCCACCACAGAACTCTTGGAATTGATGCGCAATGCTGAGTCAACTGTTGAAAATGAGAATGGTATGAGCAGAGCAATGTTTTATCTTGCAATTATTGTTTTTGTGCAGGTGCACAATATGCATTTTGGTAGTAATGTAAGTTTGTGACAACCAGTATTGAATGCAAATGTGGCAAATGTCAACTTGACATTGATTTACTGATCAACAGGCTGGGACAGTGACATGGCTATTATCTTGCTGCTGCTACATCTGCTACCACCAGCTGCGCAAGATCGTAAGAAGCCAAGGAAGATAGCTGCATGTCAAGCGGTAGATCAGCTCATCAAATTTCAAAAGGTGTGTTGAAAAGTTGTCTAAAATGTGTACACCAGAAAAGGCTCAAGTTTAATGCATCTGTCCCTACCTCAAGCTCCCATGCATAGTGTGAAGTGATCTGATGTTCTAATAACCTTTGTCAGAAGTTAGTCAGTAAATGCTCCTACCAATATCTCACACCTCATGTTTTAGGTTGGAACCAGTGTGCAGCAGCATCTGGATAGCATCGCCCAAAGCAGTCAGCCCTACCTTATTGCCTTGGGATCCACAAAGAGCAGCATTCACTCCTACTGTACTTTGTTGTGATCGACAAGCATGCGGTTCCATGCAAGGCAACGGCCTCAGTGGGAGCCTTTGACGAACTCTTTAAGGCTCACTTCGTCTTTGGTACATCATACAGTACTTGCCTAAATAACTTCTTCACTTTTGTGCAATAACATTGATATCGGGGAAACAAAGGAGACTCCCTGAGTTGCTGAGTTGAGAGCAAGAATGTTGCGTTAGTGAAGATCTGCAAGGTGAAATAATGAAGTGTTTTCTATGCAAGACTGAGCATACAAGTTCAAACCCCCTTGTCAAACACCTTAAAGTAATTAATGTACTCTGTCCAGGGAGAACTCTTCAACTAAAATGTGGTCAAGTGGGATGTTCACGTTTCTTTGGTAGCTTTTCTGGTTTTAGAAAGCATTTAAATAATTGCCATATTAGCAGCTCATTTGGTTCAGTCTGTGATGTTGATTTTTCAAACCCTCAAAGCACCTTTAACACTTGTAAGGGTAGTGATGTTGGAGAAGTGTTGACCGAAAATGTAGAGTGAGTCAGCAATGTCTTCCACAGACATTGTAAATAGTTGTGCGTCTGTAATTGCTGATCTAAAGGCAGCAGGTTATAGGTCAAAGTACAGTTAATTCTGTTGCGAATTCCATGGAAGAGATAGTTTATGATATGCAACAGCAAGGTAAAAAAAACTGTCATTAAGCATGTTCTGTGTGATGAAGGACAAACTGAAATGTCCAAGAAAGTTGAAGCATGTTTTGAAGGGTTAGAGAATCCATTCACTGTGCTAAATTCTGAATACAAGAGGTCAACATTTTTCACAGAGAAGTGGGAAACTGTAGGACATGTCATTGGCTCAAGATTTGACACAAGACGAAACAATGACCAGATTGTAGTTCAAGATAAATTCATGTATTTCCAAATATTGTCTACCTTGCAATCAATATTCAAAAGTCAACATGTTTCAGAGATGCTGCAAAGACGAGATACCAGTGACACAAGACTCCGTGATATTTGTGATGGATCTTTTATAAGAGTCACCCTCTGTTCTCAACAGAAAGGCACGCCATACAGATTAAATTGTTCTATGATGATTTTGAGGTTGCAAACCCTCTGTGTTCCAAGCGAGGAATTCATAAATTGGGTGCTATATATTTCACTTTAAGGAACTTCTCTCCTATTGGAATTCTTGTTTGGCTAATTTCATGCTCAAGATCTTAAATGATTTAGTGCAATCCTTGCTCCTATTGTTTGAGACCTGTGTTAGAGAGTGATGGCATTGTGGTTCCTTTATACAGTGTTCATGTTCGTGGCAGTGTGGTCCATAATAATCTGGGCCTACATAGTTTGTTTGGCTTGGTGGAGTCTTTTAGCGCAAGGTATTGCTGTAGGTTCGGTCTTGCAGAAAAATATTACTTTCAGACAGAATTCTCTGAAGATTGTCCCAAGATAGTATTGCGAACTAAAGAAATGCACACTGCTCACTGTCAGGAAATTAATAGGAATCAATCTCTTCCTTACGTTTTTGGTGTGAAGCATTCATGTTTATTAAACTCGTTGGAGTATTTTCACACAATTGAGAACTTCTCAGTTGATGTGATGCATGATGTGTTAGAGGGTGTGGCCCAGTGCGAGTTGAAGCTATTATTTCTTTATCTGAAGGAAAAACATGTAACATCAGCAGAATTAGATTGAAGAATACAGTTTTGATTATGGATTCATGGAAAGAAACAATAAACCAGTGGCTGTGAATTTATTAGAAGGATCAAATGTTTTGGGACTTAATGCAATTCAGTCATGGTGCCTACTGAGAAACGTTCCTCTTATTTTTGGGGATTTGGTAACGTCTACTGACCAGCACTGGGACCTACTCCTTTTATTACTTCAAATAGTTAACATAGGATAAAATATTATGTTAACAGAGGGTCTCTGTGTTTATTTAAAACATTTGATTGTGGAGCACCACAATCAATTTTAACAGTTTCTTCCCCAGAATTGTTTTTAACCAAAGCACCATTTTCTAATCCATTATCCCCGCTGCATCCAGAAAATTGGACCTGTAATTCATATTTGGTGTATATGGTATGAAGGTAAGCATATATATTTTTTAAAACAACTAAAATCTTTTTTTTTTAAATATAGAACCAGAAAAACACAAACTATATGGCGTACAATTGTCAATCCTCAACACTTTTTAGTCAATTAGACATTGGTCCTGGGAAAATGGTGGCTTTGAATATGGTAAAAGGTGGTTCTATGATTGCTATGGCAATGCAAGTGCCCAATAGCACTCAGGTTTTAAAGATGGCGCCGAAGAACATGGCTGACATTTTACCAATTTTGTAATTTTTTTGCATTTTGTGTAACATTTTTTTTTTTACTTATTGTGTACATAATGTTGCTGCTACCGTCTCTTATGACCGAAAATAACTTCTGAAAATCAGAAAAGCAATTACTCACCGCGGACTGGAATAAACTTTTTCCATTAACGAGTCCAATGAGAACGATATCCTGCTTTCACTAGAACAGGCCCAGATCCACGCCTTTTGCGTGAAGAAAAGATGCTGGAAAAGGGGACACAGATCGAGGATCCTTCTGAGAAGCCAGAGGCGAGCGAGTAAACTCCCAATTCCTTCCATTCTCCTTGCTAACGTGCAATCATTAGAAAATAAAATTGATGACCTACTATTAAGATTATCGTACCAACGGGTGTCACGATCGTCTTTATGTGGAAGAGAGGACCAAGGCGCAGTGTGATACGAATACATCTTCTTTTAATATATCGAAGACGAAACAAACACTTTTACAAACTAATACGAAAAACAACAAACGACCGTGAAGCTACAAACGAAAGTGCAGACACAAGCTACTAACGTTTAGACATAGACAATTACCCACGAAAACTCAATGAATATGGCTGCCTAAATATAGCTCTCAATCAGAGACAAATGAACAACAGCTGCCTCTAATTGAGAACCAATCTAGGCAGCCATAGACATACAAACCCCTATACAAAACACTGCCCCATTAAACATACAAAACCCCTAGACAATACAAAAACACATACATTCCCCATGTCACACCCTGACCTAACTAAAATAATAAAGAAAACAAAGATAACTAAGGCCAGGGCGTGACAACGGGACATTAAAAACTGTAACATCTTGTGTTTCACCGAGACGTGGCTGAACGAAGAAACGGACAATAGAGCTGGTGGGATTTTCTATTCCCCGGCAGAACAGAGACGCTATCTCTGGTAAGATGAGCGGTGGAGGTATGTTTCTTTTTGTCAAAAACAGCTGGTGCGCAAAGTGCCCATGAAGCTCATCACTAAGCTAATGACTCTGAGACTAAACACTTCCCTCTGCAACTGGATCCTGGACCCCCAGATGGTAAGAGTAGGCAACAACACGTCTGCCACGCTGATCCTTAACACTGGGGCCCCTCAGGGGTGTGTACTTAATCCTCTCCTGTACTCCCTGTTCACCCACGACTGTGTGGCCAAACACGACTCCAACACCATCATTAAGTTTGCTGATGACACAACAGTGGTAGGCCTAATCACCGACAATGATGAGATGGCCTGTAGGGAAGAGGTCAGAGAATTGGCAATGTGGTGCCAGAACAACAACCTCTCCCTCAATGTGAGCAAGACAAAAGAGCTGATCATGGACTACAGGAAAAGGCGGGCCGAACAGGCCCCCATTAACATCGACGGGGCTGTAGTGGAACGGGTCGAGAGTTTCAAGTTCCTTGGTGTCCACATCACCAACGAACTATCATGGTCCAAACATACCAAGACAGTCGTGAAGAGGGCACGACAAAACCTATTCCCCCTCAGGAGACTGAAAAGATTTGGAATAGTCCCCAGATCCTCAAAAGGTTCTACAGCTGCACCATTGAGAGCATCCTGACCGGTTGCATCACCGCCTGGTATGGCAACCGCTCGGGATCTAAGGCGCTAAGGCGCGACCGTAAGGCTCTACAGAAGGTAGTGCGAATGGCCCAGTACATCACTGGGGCCAAGCTTCCTGCCATCCAGGACCTCTACACCAAGCGGTGTCAGAGGAAAGCCCATAAAATTGTTAGAGACTCCAGTCACCCAAGTTATAGACTGTTTTCTCTGCTACCGCACGGCAAGCGGTACCGGAGCGCCAAGTCTAGGACCAAAAGGCTCCTCAAAAGCTTTTACCCCCAAGCCATTAGACTGCTCAACAATTCATAAAAATCGCCACCGGACAATTTACATTGACACACGCACCTCCCCCTCGTACACTGCTGCTACTCGCTGTTTGTTACCTACGTATAGTCACTTCACCCCCACTTAGTACATGTACAGATTACCTCAACTAGCCTGTACCCCTGCACACTGACTCGGTACCGGTGCCCCCTGTATATAGCCTCGTTATTGTTATTCTTATTGTGTTACTTTTTATTTTAGCCTACTTGGTAAATATTTTCTTCTTCTTGAACTGCACTGTTGGTTCAGGGCTTGTAAGTAAGCATTTCACGGTAAAGTCTACACTTGTTGTATTCGGCGCATGTGGCAAATAAAGTTTGATTTGATTTATGAAAGTGCACTGGGTTAAATACCATGGCTTTGTTTACCGCCTACGCCTGGTTATCTGTGGTAAAATTGAATCTGAAATGCCTCTGTTTTAATAAATTGATTCTGTTTTGATAATAAAATGGCAAAGTGTTGCTGTTCACTGTGCCTTTAATTACTCTAGCTTTTCAAGAACCTTTCCATGCGTACGAAGTAACCAAGTCAAAACATGATTTTGTTTTCTTTCATGTCAACAACCTGCATTATCATAGACCATTTGATATACAAATGTCGTAGGGAATGGATGACATCTCTATTCGTTGTCCCATGTTGCTTTCTCTGGTGAGCATGTCACTTGTGATGTTGACGTTGATGTGTAAATGGTTACATTGATTAAAGGCAAGGTGAGGGACGGGTTGATGTGCCTTAACATTGAAATTGATGACATTTACAATACTTTACTTTTATCATGTGTAATTGTGTTTATTCACATATATTGACACTAAGTTAAGTAATTGGGTAACACTACTGTGCAGTAGAGAAAAATAATAAGTGTCAATTTTAACTCAACTTTGAGAATACTTAACTCTGAAAAGAGTGATTGAATAACACTGGAGATTGTAACTAAACCAGTGTTAAATATTGTTACACATTTATGTGTGAATTTTAACACCATTTTGAGTCAAATTAACTCTGAAAATATGACACTACCTGTAGAGTAACTTTAACACTATGTAGACTGGGACCAATTGTTGTCGATGATCGATGATTGTTGTCGATAATCGATGATAATTGACATTCAGAGAACTGCTTCATAAATAAAACGACCATATTTTCTTAAGGACAGAGACTCATTCAAACAGTCAATCATTGATGAGCTTGAGACAAACCTCTCTGTGTACAGATTAAGTTGATTCTGATTGGTGATTTGGATTCCAGGCACGATGACTGCAGCCAATGCCAGAACGCTGAACGACGGGGACTCTGGTCCTCATGACAGCCGACGCAGAAAAGAGACTCAACGTCACCCAATTGACAAGGATCATCTGTAAGGCTCCTACCTCCAACACACGACCCATACTTCAGTTATGCAATACTGTGGCTCGCTGTGTTGAGTTTGTAGGATAACAGCGCAGGAGGATTCCCAAGAACATCCTGAACTTTCACCTTAATAACATTGAGAAGTGATAAAACAACTTAAGAGTCTGTTTGATGTAGGTTGTTGACTTGCAGGACAGTTTAGATATATACTGAACAAAAATATAAATGCACCATGCAACCAATTTCTGAGTTACTGTTCGTATAAAGAAATCAGCCAATTGAAATAAATAAATTAGGGCATAATCTACTGATTTCACATGACTGGGCAGGGGCGCAGCCATGGGTGAGCCTGGGAATGCGTAGGCCCACCCACTGGGGGGCCAATCAGAATGAGTTCTTCCCCACAAAAGGGCTTTATTACAGATAGAAATAGTCTTAAGTTTCATCAGTTGTCCGGTTGGCTGGACTCAGACAATCCCGCAGGTAAAGAAGCCGGATTTGGAGGTCCTGGGCTGGCGTGGTTGGTTATACGTGGTCTGCGGTTGTGAGGCCAGTTTTCTAGAAACGACGTTGGAGGTGGCTTTTGGTAGAGAAATTAACATTAAATTCTCTGGCAACAGCTCTGGTGGACATTCCTGCAGTCAGCATGCCAATTGCATGTTCCCTCAACTTGAGAAATCTGTGGCATTGTGCTGTGTGACAAAACTGCACATTTTAGAGTGGCCTTTAATTGTCCCCAGCACAAGGTGCACCTGTGTAATGATCATGCTGTTTAATCAGCTTGTTGATATGCCACACCTGTCAGGTGGATGGATTATCTTGGCAAAGGAGAAATGCTCACTAACACGATTGTAAACAATTTGTGGACAAAATTTGAGATAAGCTTTTTATGCATATGGGACATTTCTGTGCTCTTTTATTTCCGCTCATGAAACATGGGACCAACAATTTACATGTTGCGTAAATATTTTTGTTCAGTATGGTTTTAAATGTTATACCTGTAATATTTCTACCTGCAACTCGACCCATATTTTTATTGAACCTTTATTTAACATATGTCAATTACATACCAGTAGTAACAAAAAATTTGAAATCAATGAGAGTAAACATACTTCTTAGAATGTCGCGTGGCGCTGCTAATGATTTTTTACTGTGATTAACCCGTCCGGCTGTTGTGTATACAATTTCCTGTATTAGGATTGGGTCTCGTTCACGAGTTTGACAAAATTAACAAAAGCAATATAAATGCAAAACTTCATATCCTTGTAACATATTTTTTTATTATGATAAGGTAAGAAGCACTACTAAGCCATTTGAGGTATTTCTAAGCAGTGTCCTTCAGAGAACCATGAAGAAATCAAAATTATGGCAAAAATAGTATGTTGCATTTCCAAATTATTTTAGAATGTAAAATGTTTGTCCTGCTGTTGTTGGGATGTTTGTCCACAAAGGGATGATGTAGGGGTCTGTCTGCGTCTTCAATAGTCACAGAGGGCTTAGCCACAGTTTTTAAATGCATAATGTAATTAATTATATTTGGCTTAGCCTTCTGAACACTAAGGCAGTGATTGGCGAGGTTATATGCCTTTGGCTTTTTAGATGTGCAGTTCAATGTACATTTCTATTGTCAGTATTATACGGTTTATTGTGGTAAAGATGATTGCATCTCAGACATCTGTCAACACCAATAGGATGTATAGATGATGACAACAGTGCTGTTTAACAGTGCTGTTTATTTCTATTACAGGATATTGGATGACTGTCATTCATATTCCATTTACCCAATTCAATGTAACATCGATAGTTTTAGGCTACTACATGATACTCAAATTTTCCCTACAGTATACCCATCATGAGGTTGCTAGAACCTAGCCTATGCATGAATGTTTACAAGATAGGTGCACACAGGTTGAGATACGTTTTTTAGCTGACAGACAGTGGCACATGGACAGACAGGTATTTTTATCCCCGTTTTGTTCCGTTTAATAACCATTTTAACAGAATCGGCAGAATGAATAGACCCATGATTACGCGTAAACACAGTTCACTTTCATAGCAGCAACATTGTATTCCTTCTCGCATCTTCTCATTTGTGGACTTCAATGCACAACGCAATCCAAGTCAAACCATATAACACAGGATACATTGTTGTCACCATATTAGCTAAAGTAACGTCATAGTCAACACAGCTAATAGAACTAAAGCGTTAGTAAACCCGCTACAGTCATGCAGTAACATTACAGTGTAGAGTCAGTAAGCAGTTTAGCAGTTACACCGGCGGACCCCGGTGGCAATAAATTAGTCAAATCAAAAGCTTACCTTGACTTGGAAGAGTTCCAGTGTTGTGTTGGACAGTCATAGCCAGCTAGCTAACATAGCATCCCTGTGAGCAGGGTGTTTAAGTAGGCTAAACTAGCTAGCTGCATTTGCTAGCTAAGTAAGTGAAAGTGAAAAAAAATGACCAACTCTATCTCTATCTTGTTCAAAACTGTTAAACTATTGTCTTTCTCCTTGAGTCAACTACTCATCACATTTTATGCACTGCAGTGCTAGCTAGCTGTAGCTTATACTTTCAGTACTAGATTAATTATCTGATCCTTTGATTGGGTGGACAACATGTCAGTTCATGCTGCAAGAGCTCTGATAGGTTGGAGGACGTCCTCTGGAAGTTGTCATAATTACTGTGTAAGTCTATGGAAGGGGGTAAGAACCATGACCCTCCTAGGTTTTGTATTGAATTCTAACTACCCAGAGGAGGACGGAAGCTAGCTGTCCTCTGGCTACACAATGGCGCTGTTGAGGCTTCTGTAGACCTTCATTGCAAAACAGTGTGTTTTATTCAATTATTTGGTGACGTGAATATATTTAATATAGTTTTATCTAAAAAATATAACTTTTTTTTATTTTTTAAAATATGTTATTTTTTATGAAATTCACTAAGGGAGAATGATCCTCCTCTGAGGAGCCTCCACTGGATGACAACTCCTGTAACATTTGGCCACCACTTCCCTCCAAATGATCTAAAGAAAATCTGTCTGTTGTTATCAAGATTGCCTCAAAAGCCCAGGCTTCTCACGTTCCAATAGTTGAGTCAATGAGACAAGTTTTGGAAGGATGGAAGCGAGATAAGTAGCCCAGTGTTTATTTTTGAGGTTTCATGCGTGGTCATCATGCCATAGGGAACTTAGGACTGACTTGCTGTCAGTAAAAACTTTTATTTTATTACCTCAGTCACCTCTCATCCATGGTTTAATTAAATAAAACAACCAGTTGATTTAACTGAAAGAAGAAAGCAAAAGTTCATCCCACCAATGCCAAAGATATGTCAAGTTGTTCTGTCCCATTAGGCCTATATATTGTTTCCCCTTCTTCCCAGGCAGAGAACTTAGTCATAGTTAAATATTGACTGATACGTAGTGTATCAAAGTCCTGAGGCCATAGAGTTTCAGTGTGTAGACATTTCAAGGGCCTGTTGTGTGTAGCTATCCTCTCAAGAACCTGGTCATAATGCCTTGCCTGGTTATTGATTAACAGTCAAGAAGAAAGACTTAACATGTCCAGAGAACCCGGGGCCTTTGTATACACAGTAAGAACAACTATTTCACCATCTTTTCACGTCATTCTATTGAATTTATTTAGGTAATGTGGGAATGTACTTAGGTAATGGCGGTCCCATGTGGCTCAGTTGCTAAAGCATGTCGCTTGTAAAGCCAGGGCTGTGAATTCGATTCCCATGGGGATCAGTATGAAAAGAAGTGTGAAAAATGGATAAGAACGTCTGCTAAATGACTAAAATGTAATCTAAGAAGGAGAGGTTTTTATGTATATAATAATTGTATAATATATATTTTTTTGTAACTGATGTATTTTTTCAGTTAGAGTGTAAACAATATATTGCACATGATTTTATACATTCAAACGGCCTTTTCTCAATTACATACTCCTCGTGTCCACTCTCCTCATCTCCTTCTCGAAACCCAATGGAGGGGAAGGTCAGAGAGGGACCTCTGGCATTCTCATCTAATGTGTTTTGAGATGGAGACGAGGAGAGAGGATGCGAGGAGTGTGCAATTGAGAAAAGGCCCATGTATGGTCATTGGGGAGACATGTGACCGCCTACTTCCGGTCCTAGACAACAGTGTGTTAGTGCTATCGTTTTCATTGGTCAGAAGCTTAGTGGTATCGTCATTTTCTTTGGTCACCATGGAGTCTTTCCAATAAATGAGATTAATTTAACATACAATGTAATGAACTTACTTGTAGAGTTTGTAATACAGTGATCCCTCGCCACTTCGCGGTTCACTTATCGCGGATTCGCTATTTCGCGGATTTTCATAATGCATTTTTTATTTTTTTTTGGTGCATTGTGCTCTGCATTCTGATTCGCTAAAAACTCACTCCCGCTTCTTGTATCAAAACATGCTACGAATTGTGCTATCATTTTGTCGTCTCGTGCAGTTATGTGTACGTACATAAAACAGCTTGGCAAATTTACATTAAGTTGGCCAGGAAGGAAGGAAGGACTAACGCTTGGTCGCTTAGCAACCATGGTGCGAATGGCCACTGAACTTAAGCGAGTAGCTGAGGAATGGGACCCTTTGATGAGCCGTTCATTACAGTTCTCCAACGTAATCGATGGTGGCATGTCGGTGTACAAGGATCTTTTTGCAAAGAAGAAAAAAGAGCGACAACAGCTGCCTATCACTATGCTCTTCTCCCGAACAAACACACCTGCACCGCGGGCTTCAGAAGAAGAGAACACTGCAGAGCGCAGTCAGGATGCAGCGGCCCAGTCTGAAGAGCAGTGAAACGGCCTACACGTGAGTCACTGTATTTGTATACATGTAATAGTTGCTAATTGTAAAAAAAAAAGAAGTTTTCTATTTCGCGGATTTCACTTATCGCGGGTCATTTTCGGAACGTAACCCCCGCGATAAACGAGGGATTACTGTATACGGTAATGTAAATGAATTGGAGCAGGTGTGAGGATGGAAGATTTTGGCAATTTAACCTACAAAATCTACAAAGCACACAAATATAATCTAGGCTACTGCCCAGTTAAATATTTTTTTATGCATTATTGTCACAATGTTTTTAAAATTTTTAAGGTTGGTCTTTAGGGCGGCAGGTAGGTAGCCTAGTGGTTAGAGTGTTGGGCCAGTAACCGAAAGGTTGCTAGATTGAATCCCTGAGCTGACAAGGTAAAAATCTGTCGTTCTGCCCCTTAACAAGGCAGTTAAGCCACTGTTTCTAGTCCGTCATTGTAAATAAGAATTTGTTCTTTACTGACTTGCCTGGTTAAATAGAAAAATACGTGTGCAGGTTTCACAGGTGTTTTGGATGGTTGTCTAGTTATTATTCCCACATGACCTGGCAGAGATGACAACTAGATTGTTAGGGGAGATTGCCATGCAGTAAGAATCCAAACGTCCTATAAAGAGAGGAACAACATGGTTATGAAATGATTCTGTTTTCATAGAGACATTTTATACTCCCTTCTCAGTTAGCCACATAACCGTATACTGTGTGTTTCAATCCCACAGAAGTGATCATAATGCAAAGCATACCCCTAAAAGCAGATGTGTGTCATGACTGTCCTGTAAGGATCCAAATAGGTCAGATCAGCTTTGCAATAAATAACTTCAACCAGACCCTATCTCACCCGCAGAAGGTGAAGGTAACTGGTCGGGGGTTGACAGCTCACGCCCTGTTGTAAATCAAGGACAGAACATTCAGCTATCTCCCTCTCCAAATTCACTCAAGGAATATGCCTTTGTCTACACAGACATTTTCCCGCCGAAACTAACACGTTCCAAATACTGGAACAATATTTCCAACACAGAATGTGGGGAATGAGCAGAAGTGACCTAAAATAACACTGTTGTCAGTTTGGTTATGACTTTGTGATATCATTAAAAATGTTAAAGGAAATACTGTAACAAACTATGCAGCACCAGTACCGGTTTTTCTTTATTTTGACCATTTTCTACATTGTAGAATAATAGTGAAGACATCAAAACTATGAAATAACACATATGGAATCACGTAGTAACAAAAAGTGTTAAACAAATATATTTAGATTCTTCAAAGTAGCCACCTTTTGCCTTGATGCCTATTTCGAAGAATCTCACATATAAAATATTTTTTAATTTGTTTAACACTTTTTTGGTTACTACATGATTCCATATGTGTTATTTCATAGTTTTGATGTCTTCACTATTATTCTACAAAGTAGAAAATACTATAAAAAAACTATTTCCTTAAAGTAGCTGAGACGTATTGAAAAGTAAGAGTAGGCTAGGCCTGCAGATGATGGCAGTCTAGGTCATAGGAAACTATGCAGAATTTTTTTTTAATGTATTATTTCTTACATTGTTACCCCAGGAAATCTTAAGTCTTATTACATACAGCCGGAAAGAACTATTGGATATCAGAGCAACGTCAACTTACCAACATTACGACCAGAACAATGACTTTCCCAAAGCAGATCCTCTCTTCGGACCACGACCCAGGACAATGGATCTAAT
Source organism: Salvelinus alpinus (assembly GCF_045679555.1). NCBI lineage: Eukaryota > Metazoa > Chordata > Actinopteri > Salmoniformes > Salmonidae > Salvelinus > Salvelinus alpinus. The sequence continues at coordinate 88,600,287 of NC_092086.1, forward strand.
CCCAGCACCTGACCGAAAACAACAGCAACGCAGAAGGGGCAGAAGGAGCGGTCTTCTGGTCAGGCTTCGTAAACGGGCACGTCGCTCACTGGTCCCGAGCATACTACTCGCCAATGTCAAGTTTCTTGACAACAAGGTAGACGAAATTTGAGCAAGGGTGGCCTTCCAGAGAGACAGAGATTGTAACATTGTCTGTTTCACGGAAACATGGCTCTCTTGTGCTTTGTTGTCAGAATCGGTCCATCGACCGGGCTTCTCCATGCATCGCGCCGACAGAGATAAACACCTCTCTGGGAAGAGGAAGGGCGGGGGTGTATGCTTTATGATTAACAACTCATGGTGTGATCATAACATCAAACAGGAACTCAAGTCCTTCTGCTCACCTGACCTAGAATTCCTTACAATCAAATGTCGGCCATTCTACCTACCAAGAGAATTCTTGTCAGCTATAGTCACAGCTGTGTACATCCCCCCCCTCAAGCGAATACCAAGATGGCCCTCAAGGAACTTCACTGGACTCTATGTAAACTGGAAACTATATACCCGGAAGCTGCATTTATTGTAGCTGGGTATTTTAACAAAGCTACCTTGAGATCAACGTTACCTAAATTTGATCAGCATATTGATTGCACAACACGTAGGGCTAATACTCTCGACCACTGCTACTCTAACTTCCCTGATGCATACAAAGCCCTCCCCCACCCTCCCTTCGGCAAATCTGACCACGACGCCATCTTGCTCGTCCCGGCTTATTAGCAGAAATTCAAACAGTGTGTACCAGTGACGAGAACCATTCAACGCTAGTCTGACCAATCGGAAGCCACGCTCCAAGATTGTTTTGATCACGCGGACTGGAATATGTTCCGGTCAACCTCAGAGAATGACATTGATCTATACGCTGACTCGGTGAGTGCGTTTATAATTAAGTGCATTGGAAATGTCGTACCCACTGTGACTATTACAACCTACCCTAACCAGAAACCGTGGATGGGTGGTGGCATTCGCGAAAAACTGATAGACTGATAAATCCACCGCATTTAACCATGGAAAGGGGTTTGGTGATATGGCTGAATATTAACAGTGTAGTTATTCCCTCCGCAAGGCAATCAAACAAGCAAAATGCCGGTACAGGGACATGGTGGAGTCTCAATTCAACGGCTCAGACATGAGACGTATGTGGCAGGATCTACAGGAAATCACGGACTACAAAAACAAAAAAGCAATGTCACGGATACCGATGTCACGCTTCCAGACAAACTAAACACCTTCTTTGCCCGCTACGAGGATAATACAGGAAACAGAAACCCCCCTATCCACATCAAAGGGACAGCAGTGGAGAAGGTGGAAAGTTTTAAGTTCCTGGGCGTACACATCACAGAGAAACTGAAATGGTCCACCTACACACACAGTGTGGTGAAGAAGGCACCTTAGCGCCTCTTCAACCTCAGGAGGCTGAAACTGGTTTGGCTTGTCACCCAAAACCCTGACAAACTCTTACAGATGCACAATCGAGAGCATCCTGTTGGGCTGTATCACAGCCTGGTGCGGCAACTGCACCGCCCTCAACCACAAGGCTCTCCAGAGGGTGGTACGGTCTGCACAACACATCCCCGGGAGCAAATTACCTGCCCTCCATGACACATACAGCACCTGATGTCACAGGAAGGCCATAAAGATAATCAAGGACAACAACCACCCAAGCCACTGCCTATTCATCCCGCTATCATGCAGAAGGCGAGGTCAGTACAGGTGCATCACAACTGGGCCCGAGAGACTGAAAAACAGCTTGTATCTCAAGGCCATCAGACTGCTAAACAGCAATCACTAACTCAGAGAGGCTGCTGCCTACACTGGACACTTTAATAAATGGATCATTAGTCATTTTAAACAATGCCACTAAATAATGCCACTTGGTAATAATGTTTACATATCTTACATTACTCATATAACATGTATATACTGTATTTTATACCATCTACTGCATCTTGCCTATGCCGCTCGGTCATCGCTCATCCATATATTTATATGTACATATTCTCATTCACCCCTTTAGATGTGTGTGTATTAGGTAGTTGTTGGGAATTGTCAGATTACTTGTTAGATATTAATGCACTGTTCAAACTAGAAGCACAAGCATTTCGCTACACTCACATTAACATCTGCTAACCATGTGTATGTGACCAATACATTTTGATTTGATTTGATTTGTTATTACAGCTTTACAACTTGTACCGCCCTACAGGTCAGACTGTTCACACAAACGGAGGTGTGGTCATGGCTATTTATTGCAAGGAGTAAAGAGAGAATGGACTGAGTTAGAGGGAGAGAGAATAAGAAGAAAGGACGTCAAATCAGTGTTCAAAAGCAACAGTTGAGCTAATCCAAGGTGAATCTGGTAAAGGTGAAAGGTAAAAACTCAAATTGAATCTACTGTAAAAAAAAGAAAAACTGTTTTACAAAGCTTTGCTGTACATTTATATGACTTTACATTTAAATGTTTTACTGTGGCTAAAATCAGAAGTTTCTTCAACCTTTTTCAGATTTGATAATATCTCATCGGAACATTGAAAGTGGTGTCGACATGAACAATACACAGGTAACTTCAGTTATACAGTGCATTTGGAAAGTTTTCAGACCCCTTGACTTGTTCCACATTTTGTTACGTTCCAGCCTTATTGTAAAATGTATTAAATAGATTTTTTCCCCAATCAATCTACAAACAATACCCCATAATGACAAAGCAAAAACAGGTTTAGAAATTTTTCCAAATGTATATAAAGAAAGGAAAAATCAAATTTAAATAAGTATTTAGACCCTTTACTCAGTACTTTGTTGAAGCACATTTGGCAACGATTACAGCCTCGAGACTTCTTGGGTATGACGCTAAAAGCTTGGCACACCTGTATTTGGGAGTTTCTCCCATTCTTCTCTGCAGATCAAATCAAACTTTATTTGTCACATGTGCCGAATACAACAAGTGTAGACCTTACCGTGAAATGCTTACTTACAAGCCCTTAACCAACAGTGCAGTTCAAGAAGAGTTTAAGAAAATATTTACCAAATAAACTAAAGTTTAAAAAAAATGTAAGACGCCATAACGAGGCTATATACAGTTGAAGTCGGAAATTTACATACACCTTAGCCAAATACATTTAAACTCAGTTTTTCACAATTCCTGACATTTAATCAGAGTAAAAAGGCCTGTCTGAGGTCAGTTAGGATCACCACTTTATTTTAAGAATATGAAATGTCAGATTATTATTAGAGAGAATTATTTAGTTCAGCTTATATTTCTTTCATCACATTCCCAGTGGGTCACAAGTTTACATACACTCAATTAGTATTTGGTAGCATTGCCTGGAAATTGTTTAACTTGGGTCAAACGTTTCGGGTAGCCTTCTACAAGCATCCCACAATAAGTTGGGTGAATTTTGGCCCATTCCTCTTGACAGAGCTGGTGTAACTGAGTCAGGTTTGTAGGCCTCCTTGCTTGCACACGCTTCTTCAGTTCTGCCAACAAATTTTCTATGGGATTGCGCTCAGGGCTTTGTGATGACCACTCCAATACCTTGACTTTGCGGTCCTTAAGCCGTTTTTCCACAACTTTGGAAGTATGCTTGGGGTCATTGTCCATTTGGAAGACCCATTTGAGACCAAGCTTTAACTTCCTGACTGATGTCTTGACATGTTGCTTCAATATATCCACATACTTTCCCTTCCTTATCCCATCTATTTTGTGAAGTGCACCAGTCCCTCCTGCAGAAAAGCACCCCAACAACATGATGCTGCCACCCACGTGCTTCACGGTTGGGATGGTGTTCTTCGGCTTGCAAGCGTCTCCCTTTTTCCTCCAAACATAACGATGGTCATCATGGCCAAATAGTTATATTTTTGTTTCATCAGACCAGAGGACATTTCTCCAAAAAGTACGATCTTTGTCCCCATGTGCAGTTGCAAACCGTAGTCTGTTTTTTTCATTGCGGTTTTGGAGCAGTGGCTTCTTTCTTGCTGAGCGGCCTTTCAGGTTATGTCGATATAGGACTCATTTTACTGTGGATATAGATACTTTTGTAGCTTCAGCATCTTCACAAGGTCCTTTGCTGTTGTTCTGGGATTGATTTGCACTTTTCGCACCAAAGTACGTTCATCTCTAGGATACAGAACGCATCTCCTTCTTGAGCGGTATGATGGCTGCGTGGTCCCATGGTGTTTATACTTGCGTACTATTGTTTGTACAGATGAACGTGGTACCTTCAGGTGTTTGGAAATTGCTCCCAAGGATGAACCAGACTTGTGAAGGTCTACAATTTTTTTCTGTGGTCTTGGCTGATTTCTTTGATTTTCCCTTGAAAAAAAGGCACTGAGTTTGAAGGTAGGCCTTGAAATACATCCACAGGTACACCTTCAATTGACTCAAATGATGTCAATTAGCCTATCTTCTTAGGGCTAGGGGGCAGTATAATGAATTGGTAGACTAATTGGTAGAATTAGAATTAGAAAAGACTTTGAAGTTTCTAAAATTGTTAAAATAATGTCTGTGAGTGATATGATATGGGAGGAAGAAAGCCGAGGAAAATCAATCCAGAATTTTTTCTGGGGGGGTCACAGGCCTTTCCAATGCAAGTCTATGGGTCTATATATAAAAATTCATCCCAGAATATTCCAAGCGGTTTAAAGGCACAGTCATCTTAGTGTATGTAAACTTCTGACCCACTGGAATTGTGATACAGTGAATTATAAGTGAAATAATATGTCTGTAAACTATTTTTGGAAAAATTACTTGTGTCATGCACAAAGTAGATGTCCTTACCAACTTTGCAAACTATAGTTTGTTAACAAGAAATTTGGGGAGATGTTGAAAAACGAGTTTTAATGACTCCAACCTAAGTGTATGTAAACTTCTGACTTCAACTGTACAAGGGGTACCGGTACCAAGTCACTGTGCGGGGGTACTGGTTAGATGAGGTAATTTGTACATGTAGGTAGGGGTGAAGTGACTATGCATAGGTAATAAACAGTGAATAGCAGCAATGTACAAAACAAATGGAGGGGGGTCAATGTAATAGTCAGATGGTTATTTGATTAATTGTTCAGCAGTCTTATGGCTTGGGGGTAGAATCTGTTAACCTTTCTAGGACACATGTTCCGCTAGCGGAAACCCCCCCCCCCCCCCCCCCCCCCACCACCAACATTCCGCTGAAAAGGCAGCGCGTGAAATTCAAAAATATTTTTTTGAAATATTTAACTTTCACACATTAACAAGTCCAATACAGAAAATGAAAGATAAACATCTTGTTTATCTACCCATCGTGTCCGATTTTTAAAATGATTTACAGCGAAAACACAACATATATTTATGTTAGCTCACCACCAAATCCAAAAAACACACCGCCATTTTCCCCAGCCAAAGATAGCTTTCACAAAACCCAGAAATAGAGATAAAATTAATCACTAACCTTTGAACATCTTCATCAGATGACACTCATATGACATCATGTTACACAATACATTTTTGTTTTGTTCGATAATGTATATATTTAAATCCACAAATCTCGGTTTACATTGGCGCCATGTTCAGAAATGCCTCCAAAATATCCGGAGTAATTACAGAGAGCCATGTCAAATAACAGAAATACTCATCATAAACTTTGATGAAAGATACATGTTTTACATATAATTAAAGATACACTGGTTCTTAATGCAACCGCTGTTTCAGATTTAAAAAAAACTTTTGTAAAAATCACACCATGCAATAATCTGAGACGGCGCTCAGATAGAAACAACATTTCTCCGCCATGTTGGAGTCAACAGAAATACGAAATTACATCATAAATATTCCCTTACCTTTGATGATCTTTCATCAGAATGCAGTGCCAGGAATCCTAGTTCCACAATAAATCGTTGTTTTGTTCGATAATGTCCATTACTTATGTCGAATTAGCAACTTTAGCTAGCATGTGTAGTACTCGTGTCCAAACACTGGCGCAAGTGAACGCATACGTCGGACGAAAACTTCAAAAAGTTATATTACAAGTCGAATAAACTGGTCAAACTTAGTTGAGAATCAATCTTCAGGATGTTGTTATCATATAAATCCAATAACGTCCCAACCAGGTTTCCTCCAGACGTGACCCTTGGCATTCAGCCCAAAAAGTTCAATCTTGGTTTCATCAGACCAGAGAATCTTGTTTCTCATGGTCTAAGAGTCCTTTGTTTGCCTCTTGGCAAACTCCAAGCGGGCTGTCATGTGCCTTTTGCTGAGGAGTGGCTTCTGTCTGGTCACTCTACCATAAAAGGCTTGATTGGTGGAGTGCTGCAGAGATGGGAGAACCTTCCAGAAGGACAACCATCTCCACAGAGGAACTCTGAAGCTCTGTCAGAGTGAACATTGGGTTCTTGGTCACCTCCCTGACCAAGGTCTTTTTCCCCTGATTGCTCAGTTTGGCCAGTCGGCCAGCTCTAGGAAGCGCCTTGGTGGTTCCAAACTTCTTCCATTTAAGAATGATGGAGGGAACTGTGTTCTTGGGGACCTTCAATGCTGCAGACATTGTTGTGTACCATTCCTCAGATCTGTGACTTGACACAATCCGGTTTCAGAGCTCTACGAACAATTCCTTAGACCTCATGGCTTGGTTTTTAAAATGGCATGCGCCGTCAACTGTGGGACCTTATATAGACAGGTGTGTGCCTTTCCAAATCATGTCCAATCAATTGAATTTACCACAGGTGGACTCTAGTCAAGTTGTAGACACATCTCAAGGATGATCAATGGAAACAGGATGCACCTGAGCACAATTTTGGGTCTGAATACTTATGTAAAAAATTATTTGTGTTTTTTATTTTTATTTTGTGTGCAAATGTGTTTAAAAACTTATTTTTGCTTTTTCATTATAGGGTAGTGAATAAATTGATGAGGGACATTTTTTATTTAATATTTTTTTAAATAAGCCTGTAACGTAACAAAATGTGGAAAAATGGAAGGGGTCTGGATGCTTTCCCGAATGCACTGTATATCTGTCGGATTCTAATTTTGTTATACCTGTGGGAAATGGACTGCTACATACAGTACATTGCAATACCAATCATTGAAGTTTAGTGGTAATTACATGGTAAACATGACACCTCTGTTGTAATGTGTACTGTATGTTACCAAGTCAAAGTGCTCCAATGTATCAAATAATGCATTGATTTCTCTCATTGTAATTAAATGAAAAATCATTCTCCTCTCCGCTTTCCCCAGACACCAGGTCCCCAGTATGTGAACTATGGATTTCAAGAGGGGGCGGGAACTGAGGGAAGACCCCCTGCAAACGCTTCTGCCGTGCAGATGCCCAACGTCCCCCTCTCTATTTACCCTCAGTACACCCCTCAGACCATCAACACCCACCACACATTCACCCCTGGATTACCACATCCTGTCCCAGTACGAAAAGGTACAGTATTTACCCTTCTGCTGATATTCCTCAGTTGATAAACAATGCCAATATATATATCTACGTTTCATACACTGTCGTTTTTTGCCTTCTATTGTTTATTATAAAACATTGTCTGAGCAGCTTTGAGGTGTTCCATTTGGTCTTCATATCTGTTTTGCCATGGGATGTCTTGTCTTAATCTCTGTTTTGTCATATGCTATTATAAGGTTTACAGTGCCTTCAGAAAGTATTCACACCCCTTGACTTTTTCCACATGTTGTTGTGTTACAGCCTGAATTTAAAATGAATTACATTGAGATTTTGTGTCATTGGCCTACACACAATACCCCATAATGTCAGAATGGAATTATGTTTTTAGAAATGTTTACAAATTAATTAAAATGGAAAGCTGAAATGTCTTGAGTCAAAACGTATTCAACCCTTTTGTTATGGCAAGCCTAAATAATTTCAGAAGTAATAATTTGCTTAACAAGTCACATACTAAGTTGCATGGACTTTTGAATGACTACCTCATATCTGTTCCTCACACATACAATTATGTGTACACTCTTAGAAAAAAAAGGTGCAATCTAGAACCAATAAGGGTTCTTTGGTTGTCCCCATAGGAGAACCCTTTCAAGAACCCTTTTTGGTTACTATTTTGGTTTCCATGTAGAACACTTTCCACAGAGGGTTCTACATAGAACCCAAAAGAGTTCTACCTGGAACCAAAAAGGTTAGCCTATGGGGACAGCCAAAGAACCCTTTGTTCTAAGAGTGTAAGGTTCGTCAGTCGAGCAGTGAATTTCAAACACAAAGACCATACAGGTTTTCCAATGCCTTGCAAAGAAGGGCACCTGTTGGTAGAGGGTACACACAAAAAAAGCAAACATTGATTATCACTTTGAGCATGCTGAAGTTATTAATTACATTTTGGATGGCGTATCAGTCACTGCAAAGATACAGGCATCCTTCCTAACTCCGTTGCCAGAGAGGAAGGAAGCCGCTCCGGCAGTTCACCATAAGGCAAGTGGTGACTTTAAAGCAGTTACAGAATTGAATGGCTGTGATAGGAGAAAATTAAAGATGGATTAAAATTGTAGTTACTCTACAATACTAACATAAATGTCAGGGTTTACTAGGAGTGGTGGGTAGGAGTCAGGCGCAGAGAGCAGAGGGTTCGGTGAAATGTAATTATTTATTCTCCGGCACAAACGGTCACGCCAAATACAGGGCGCATAACACTGACCAGCCCAAACACAGGACAACCAGTCCGGAGAAAACAAAAAACGAAAACACATCCACAACCAACAGAGTAACAAATAATCCCGCACAAACCTAAGCGGGCCTAACAGGTTTAAGTAGACAAAAATCAAGAAAAACAAAAAGGAACAGGTGCAACTAATGAGACTAAACCAACAGAAAAGGAAAAAGGGATCGGTGGCGGCTAGTAGACCGGCGACGACGACTGCCAAGCACCGCCCGAACAGGCAGGGGAGCCACCTTCGGTGGGAGTCGTGACAATAAATGACAGAGTGAAAAGAAAGAAGCCTGTACAGAATAAAAATATTCCAAGAACATGGATCCTGTTTGCAATAAGGCATTAAACTAAAACTGCAAAATATGTGCAAAGAAATTAACTTTATGTCCTAAGTACAAAGTGTTATGTTTGGGGCAAATCCAACACAACACATTTCTGAGTACCATTGTTCATATTTTCAAGCATGGTGGTGGGTATGCTTGCCATCGGTAATGACGAGGCAGGTTTTTTTAGGATAAAAAGAAACGGAACAGAGCTAAGCACAAAATCTTAGAGAAAAACCTGGTTCACTCAGCTTTCCAGCAGACACTGGTAGACAAATTCACCTTTCAGCAGGACAATAACCAAAAACACAAATTGCTTACCAAGATGACATTGAATGTTCCTGAGTGGCCTAGTTACAGTTTTGACTTAAAACGTCTTGAAAATCTATGGCAAGACTTGAAAATGGCTGTCTAGCAATGATCAATAACCAACTTGACAGAGCTTGACGAATTGTTGTAATGATATTGTGCAAACATTGTACAATCCAGGTGTGCAAAGCTCTTTCACTGTCATTATGGGTTATTGTGTGTAGATGGGTGAGAAAACAACAATTTAATCCATTTGTAATTCATGCTGTAACACAACAAAATGTGGAATAATTCAAGGGGTGTGAATACTTTCTGAAGGCACTGTATAGCGTGTTAAGTAGTACTGTTTTCACTTAGTAGCAGTCAACATCTGAAGCCACACAAATGCAAAACAAGCCTTTCCATGTCTCCAGGGTGACAAAAGTAACCAATGGTCAAATGATATGTAAATATCTAGGTCTTGGATTGAGAGTTCCATGTTAAAAAGTAGAACAAGAGAGCCTCTAGTTGTTTTTTTAAAAGTGTATTTTAAGTGTTGTTTGTTTCTAATCTCTTTCAGTGGTGAAGAAAAGTCGCTGTAAATGTATTGTCGCCTTAATCCTAAGTGTCTTAGTTCTCCTTGGGGCAGCCGGAGCGTTGGTTTGGTATTTCTGTACGTACAGTCTCCTCTCATACAATATCTCCATTGATGCTCTTGACATAAGTTGACATATTAATAATGTTGACATTCTTGATATGCTTTTTATGAAAAGACAAGTTGACATAAGCAAATTCAACTTGCGAAATCATCTTGCTATGCAAATACACAGTTGTCTACGTAGTTTATAGGTGTATCTGGAAGCAAAGGAAAATTACCAAGTACTTCTTAATCATTGAAAAGGCCAAGAAGAGTAACCTTATAGTCATGGTCAGAGCTGTGATGCACTGTTTTGTGTGTGTGTGTGTGTGTGTGTGTGTGTGTGTGTGTGTGTGTGTGTGTGTGTGTGTGTGTGTGTGTGTGTGTGTGTGTGTGTGTGTGTGTGTGTGTGTGTGTGTGTGTGTGTGTGTGTGTGTGTGTGTGTGTGTGTGTGTGTGTGTGTGTCCACAGTGTCCTACCAGTGTGTGTTGGGGAGGTCCTGTAGCGAGGGAGGTGTGTGTCTGAATGCCTCTCAGTGGTGTGATGGCATCAGAGACTGTCCAGGAGGAGAAGATGAGTCACAGTGCCGTATGTCTCCACTCAATCATGTTTATCATTATAAACTCAGCACCCTGTCTTTCAAAGATAATTTGTAAAAATTCAAATAACTTCACAGATCTTCATTGTAAAGGGTTTAAACACTGTTTCCAATGCTTGTTCAATAAACCATAAACAATTAATAAACATGCACCTGTGGAACGGTTGTTAAGACACAAACAGCTTACAGACGGTAAGCAATTAAGGTCACAGTTCTGAAAACTTAGGACACTAAAGAGGCCTTTCTACTGACTCTGAAAAACACCAAAAGAAAGATGCCCAAGGTCCCTGCTCATCTGTGTGAACATGCCCTAGGCATGCTGCAAGGAGGCATGAGGACTGCAGATGTGGCCAGGGCAACAAATTGCAATGTCCGTACTGTGAGACTCCTAAGACAGCACTACAGGGAGACAGGACGGACAGCTGATCGTCCTCACAGTGGCAGACCACGTGTAACAACACCTGCACAGGATCGGTACATCCGAACATCACACCTGCGGGACAGGTACAGGATGTCAACAACAACTGCCCGAGTTACACCGGGAACGCACAATCCCTCCATCAGTGCTCAGACTATCCGCAATAGGCTGAGAGAGGCTGGACTGAGGGCTTGTAGGCCTATTGTAAGGCAAGTCCTCACCAGACATCACCGGCAACAACGTCGCCTATGGGCACAAACCCATAGGCGCTGGACCAGACAGGACTGGCAAATAGTGCTCTTCACTGACGAGTTGCAGTTTTGTCTCACCAGGGGTGATGGTCGGATTCGTGTTTATCGTCGAAGGAATGAGCATTACACCGAGGTCTGTACTCTGGAGCGGGATCGATTTGGAGGTGGAGGGTCCGTCATGGTCTGGGGTGGTATGTCACAGCATGATCGGACTGAGCTTGTTGTCATTGCAGGCAATCTCAACGCTGTGCGTTACAGGGAAGACATCCTCCTCCCTCATGTGGTACCCTTCCTGCAGGCTCATCCTGACATGACCCTCCAGCATGACAATGCCACCAGCCATACTGCTTATTCTGTGCGTGATTTCTTGCAAGACAGAAATGTCAGTGTTCTGCCATGGCCAGCGACGAGCCCAGATCTCAATCCCATTGAGCACATCTGGGACCTGTTGGATCGGAGGGTGAGGGCTAGGTCCATTCCCCCCAGAAATGTCCGGGAACTTGCAGGTGCCTTGGTGGAAGAGTGATGTAACATCTCACAGTAAGAACTGGCAAATCTGGTGCAGTCCATGAGGAGGAGATGCACTGCAGTACTTAATGCAGCTGGTGGCCACACCAGATACTGACTGTTACTTTTGATTTTGATCCCCCTTTGTTCAGGGACACATTTTTCAATTTCTGTTAGTCACATGTCTGTGGAACTTGTTCAGTTTATGTCTCAGGTGTTGAATCTTGTTATGTTCATACAAATATTTACAAGTTAAGTTTGCTGAAAAGAAACGCAGTTGACACAGAGGACGTTTCTTTTTTTGCTGAGTATACTTACAGTATGCTGTTGACCGACGCTGTGTTCAGGAACCCACTGTTAAAATGAATGTAGATATGGGGGTTGTTCACACTTTGCTGTGGTTAATTATATGATTTTTGTTTTCATGCTTTTCTCCCTGAACTGAACGCTGTTCTAACATCAGTCTCTACTTTCCAGTACGCCTTCATGGGTCTGGTTTTGTGCTGCAGAGTTACTCATCAGACAGTCAGACGTGGAAACCAGTGTGTGCTGATAACTGGAATGACAACATTGGCAGGGCCACCTGTCAGCAGATTGGATACAGCAGGTGGGTCACCAGGAGAAATAGGATCACATACTATACATGTCATAGAGGATCAACTGTGATCACTTTCAAATCATATCTTATTGGTCACATACACATGGTTAGCAGAAGTTAATGCAAGTGTAATGAAATGCTTGTGCTTCTTGTTTCCGACAGTGCAGTAATATCTAACAAGTAATCTGACAATTCCCCAACAACTACCTAATACACACAAATCTAAAAGGGGTGAATGAGAATATGTACATAAATATATGGATGAGCGATGGCCGAGCGGCATAGGCAAGGTGCAATAGATGGTGTATAATACAGTATATACATATGATATGAATAATGTAAGTTATGTAAACATTATTAAAGTGGCATTGTTTCAAGTGGCCAGTGATTTTGTCTCCATGTGGGCAGCAGCCTCGCTGAGTTAGTGATTGCTGTTTAGCAGTCTGATCACTTGTACAGAAGAGTATATTATATTCTGTGTACATAACATAAATAATATTTGAGGGGCTGACCATACCTATCTCTGTTTCCAAGTGGGTCCTATGTTCGGATCTCACAAAAGAAACCAGGCTCCTTGGCCGTTGATGGCTATATGAAGCTGTCAGGCTTTGACCCTCATTCCCTTCTACAGGGGCAGCTAACCAGCAGGTGACGAGAACATGAATACATCTCATTCAGTCCAACTTTTTTTTACGGAGTAAACATACCAACATTTAAAAATATAAAATACCTTTTTTGAGTGGTGGGGAATAAATAAAAACAGTCTTCATGTTTTGAATTTTCTTTTTTTTATACAGAATTGCTTCTGTAAACCTTTATATGACTCTCATGATGTAATTTCCTCCTGCAGTCCCTACTGCTCATTACAAGCAGTCTCCCTGCAGTGTATTGGTAAGTCATTACTTTATCATAACACTAATTCTCTGCACAGACACAGCTGACCTTCAGGTTAGGACAAAGCTTATAGAAACTCAGTCAGGAAGGGGAACTCAACAGAAGTTATTTGTATTATCGGCAGCAGCTACTCTTCCAGGGGTTCAGCAAAATTAAGGCAATTATTTAAAAAAAATAACATTACAATACATTTACAACAGATTTCACAACATATTAAGCGTTTGCCCTCAGGCCCCTACTCTACTACCACATATCTACAACACAAAATCCATGTGTACGTGTGTGTATAGTGTGTATGTTATTGTGTGTTTGTATGCATGCGTCTGTGCCTGTTTGTGTTGCTTCACAGTCCCCGCTGTTCCACAATGTGTATTTTTATGGGTTTTTTAAAATATAATTTTACTGCTTGCATGAGTTACTTGATGTGGAATAGAGTTTCATGTAGTCAGGGCTCTATGTAGTACTGTGCACCTCCCATAGTCTGTTCTGGACTTGGGGACTGTGAAGAGACCTCTGGTGACATGTCTTGTGGGGTATGCATGGGTGTCCGAGCTGTGTGCCAGTAGATCAAACAGACAGCTCCATGCATTCAACATGTCAATATCTCTCACAAATACAAGTAGTGATGAAGTCAATCTCTCCTCCACTTTGAGCCAGGAGAGATTGACATGCATATTATTAATGTTAGCTCTCCATGTCCATCCAAGGGCCAGCTGTGCTGCCCTGTTCTGAGCCAATTGCAATTTTCCTAAGTCCCTCTTTGTGACACCTGACCACAGGACTGAACAGTAGTCCAAAACTAGGGCCCATAGGACCTGCCTTATTGATAGTGCTTTTAAGAATGCAGAGCAACTCTTTATTATGGACAGACTTCTCCCCATCTTAGCTATTGTTGTATCAATATGTTTTGACCATGACAGTTTGCAATCCAGGGTTACTCCAAGCAGTTTAGTGGCCTCAACTTGCTCAATTACCACAGTATTCATAAAAACATTTAGTTGAGGTTTAGTGAATGATTTTTCGAAACTAATGCTTTTAGTTTGTTTTGTATATTTAGGACTAACTTATTCCTTGCCACCCATTATGAAACTAACTGCAGCTTTTGTTAATTGTTGCCTCCATTTCAGTCGATGTGGTAGCTGTCATGTATAGTGTTGAGTCATCCGCATACATAGACGCTTTACTCAAAGCCAGTGGCATGTCGTTAGTAAAGATTGAAAAAAGTAAGGGGCCTAGACAGCTGCCCTTGGGAATTCCTGATTCTACCTGGATTTGTTACTTTACTGACTTTATTGTCCCCATGGGGAAATTGTGTTGCAGTGCCATGTACACGTTTAAAGTGACGTTTAAATACAAAACAAATTGACAATACAACTTTCATAAATTACATACCAATAAAAAGAGACAAGCCTTCTGGCCTTACTGGGTCGATAGGAACATTAGCTTGAGCTATTTAGAGTGATATCTCACCTGGCACAAATTATTGTCTAGTTCTGTTTTTCCTGCCGAGGGGTGCCCTACACCTGCGCCCAGAGGGGAGTAGTTCAAAGTCTGGGTACAGGGGGTGGCTTGGGTCTAAAATTATTTTTGGAGCCTTGTGGAGGGCCCTGACCTTAAAGATCTCATCCAGGCCTGTCTGTTTGACTCCAAGTACCTTGCTTGCTGTGGTGATAATCCTTCTCAGCATATTTCTCTGGCTGACGGTGGCATTGCCAAACCAACAAATACAAAAAGTTAAAATACTCCCAATGAAAGATTTGTAAAACAGAGTCCGTATAGTACAATCAACAATATTTTTATCAGCATTATGAGAAAGTACAGTTTCTGTTGACTCTTTTTGTAGATCAGGTCTGTACCTTTACTCCACTGAAACGTATTGTCCAAGAGGATACCCAGATATTTGTATTCCTCTACAATCTCTATGTTCTGACCTCTGATAGATGTTGCAGAGGTAGGTGTTGTACACTTCCTGAAGTCTATGCACATCTCTTTGGTCTTGTTGGTTTTGAGAACCAAGTGTGATTCGTCACACCACTTTACAAAGTAATTTAGGACCGGGTCATGGTGTTCCTCATCATCATGCAACAGAATGATCAAGGCAATTTCATCCACAAACTGAACGAGGTGTCTGTCAGGATGAGAACTAGTACAACTATTAGTGTACAAGATGTAGAGGAGTGGGGACAAAACACATCCCTGAGGAGAGCCTGTGTTGGCCTACTTCGACCCGCTGTGATCTCTGGCTCAGGAAGTCCAACAGCCACAAAACCAGGAGAGGCATCCATTAAAGAACACCCTCTGTGTTCTGTTAGACAGGTAAATCTTTATCCACAATATAGCACGGGGTGTAAAGCCATAACACAAGGTTTTCCAGCAACAGACTATGAACGATAATGTTAAAAGCCGCACTGAAGTCTAACAAAACAGCCCCCACAATCTTTTTATCATCAATTTCTCTCTGCCAATCATCAGTCATATGTGTAAGTGCTGTGATTGTTGAATGTCCGTCCTTCCCTACAAAACGTGCTGAAAGTCTTGTCAATTTGTTTACTGTAAAATAGCAATGTATTTGGTCAAACACAATTTCTTCCAAACGGATTGCTGATTGGTCGGCTTTTTGAGCCAGTAAATGGGGCTTTACAATCCTTAGGTAGAGGAATAAGTTTTGCTTCCCACTAGGCCTGAGGGCACACACTTTCTAGTAGGCTTAACCCTCCCATTGTCCTTGGGTCAAAATGACCCACCTTTGTGATCAACCCTCCCGCTGTCCTCGCATCATTGTGACCCGATTCTCCACTATTATTCTCAGTCATTTTCCATCAAGTTGTCAGACCACAGGGGCTTGTCATTGTTGATGGACAATTATTTTTTCACCTCTTCCACACTTACTTTACAGAATTCAATTTGGTCAGATATACTTGGATGTATAGTGTCATCGTTTATTAATGCTGGCAGTCACATGATTTCTGAATTTGCAGTACGTTTGCCAACGGTTGTACAACCATACCTATTTGCCATTTATTTTGCCTCATCCTTCTCATCCATACAATTTTTCAATTCCTCATCAATCCACGGGGATTTAACAGTTTTTACAGTCATTTTCTTAATGGGTGCATGCTTATTAGTAACTGGGATAAGCAATTTCATAAATGTGTGAAGTGCAGCGTCTCGTTGCTCCTCATTACACACCACGGACCAACAAATATTCTTTACATCAACATAGGAATCACTACAAAACTTATTATACACTATATTAGGCCCAGCCTTTGGAACTTTTGTTTTCCTAGATATGGCTACTATATTGTGATTACTACATTAGTTGGATTTGGATACTGCTTTCAAACACATTTCTGCAGCATTAGTAAAGATGTGATCAATACATGTTGATGATTTCATTCCTGTGCTGTTTGTAACTACCCTGGTAGGTTGATTGATAACCTGGTCCAGGTTGCAGGCGCTAGTTACAGTTTGAAGCTTTCTCTTGAGTGGGCAGCCTGATGAAAGCCAGTCAATATTTAAATCACCCAGAAAATATACCGCTCTATTGATATCACATGCATTTCACACGTCATCCAGATGCTGACTGTTAGCACTTAGCAGCTTCCCACAAGAATGGGCTTTAGGTGAGGCAGATGAACCTGTAGCCATATTACTTCAACACTATTTAACATGAGATCCTCTCTAAGCCTTACAGGAATGTGGTTCTGAATATAAAAGAGCCACACCTCCACTTTTGGCATTTCTGTATTTTCTGTAGATCTTATAATCATGTATTGCTATCACTGCATCATCAAATGTATTATCTGAGTTTCAGAAATTGTCAGAATATGAATGTCATATTTCATTAACCTTGTTTTTAAGCTGTTAATGTGGGCTAATTGTAACACTTTTCTGGGACGCTTTAATGTTTGACTTGCTTTACTGGAAGCATAGCAGAGGTAGACATGCTTGGGTTATTTACAGTATGTTAGTGCAGGGTGAGCTCCACACAGTGGAGATTCCTGCTTGGGCACACCACCTCAGTGCTAACAGTGCTAACATAAATAAGTTACTTACATTGTGTCTTCCAACACCCCCGGAATAATGTACATTTGCTGAAGCATTATGACAACTCAGCGACACAATGGTAGGGATTAAATGAGCTGGGCTTGAGTCATTGATAAGTCATTGTCTCAATGCAGCCTTGTAATGCTGTGAAAGGATCCAGGAACCCAAATGATTCGGGTGGATCCCATCCTCATTATTGACAGGAGATTGACAACCTTGACATTTAGATTATTAGTGTTACATGTAGCTGGTTTACTACTCTGGTCTATATCTTGACCAGGTACTTTGGGTTGGCTATGGAAACATGAAGATGATATAGTTTCTCTTAAGTAGACAACCAAACTGAAGTAATAACACTAACCCTTAAAGTGCCACCTGGTGGAAATGTTGACCCCATCGAAACCCTATTTTTGATCGTTCTGAAATTGTAGGACTCTGTCAAACAACTAGTTAAAGACAAAAAAACATGTACGATTTCTGTGTCAATATGGGGGGAAGAAAAATACTCTTTTGAATTCTAGTTGGTAGGCTAAACTGGAACTGTTGACTCAATCATGCATTTTGTGATAAATGCACGAAATTTGGGACAGACATATAGCCTGTCTACCCATCCACATCGCTCCGGCCGAACACGCCCGCTAGCGTTTCTTCTTCACGATGACACTGGATTTGCTTTCCTCCCTGACATCTTATTGAATGCAAACAAATTCTGACCATTCCCAGATACAGATGGGTTGGACCAGAGCTGGGGCCAGAGCCATCATTGGCTTTGATACTCTAATTGATTAGAGACGATCTAAACGCTGATTGGTTTTGTACAATGCCACTCAGTTTGATGTGAGCACAAACTTATAGGATTGCAGCAACAATAACAAAAAAAAGCAATTGGAACTTAGTTGATACCTCAAAGTATTCCAAAGTTCGAGCAAAATGTGTGATGGCACCGGGCGCCCATATATGGGCGCCCATATAGCCCATGTCACCCATATCGGTGGCCATCTTAGGTCCTAAAGGTTTGTCATAGCTTAAATCGCCAACTTCTCAACCTCTAAGTATCACAGAAACACAACACCTTGAATGAATAACAGAAAAATGTTCATGATAAATTGCTATGGATAAAATTGATCAAAATAACTTCAGAACATGAATTATTTTTGTGTTACTGCTTGACAGACAGTCTCTTTGCAATCATTACCAATTTAAAAAATGACCGCCGTTGTCGCTTTAGGGTTACAAATATGTTGGCGCTTTTAGGGTTAAAACTCTCTTATCCACCAGAGAAGTGATCCCTGTTTTGTTCAGTTTGAACCAGACTGGCTACCACTCTTTGCCCTACAGTAGCTAGTGACAGCCTGAAAGACTAGCTGAGATTTGGCTCTGGGTGCCCAGATTATCTTGGAAATTAGAAAATTGTGTTAGATTCTGTAATGTTTCTCTGTGTGTTGTTGTCTTGCTTCCAGACTGTGGTGTGAGTGTCGCGCCCACTAGGAGCCGTATTGTAGGAGGCGACATAGCGGTGAGCGGGGCTTGGCCCTGGCAAGTCAGTCTGCACTCCAACTACCAACACCAGTGTGGAGGCTCCATCATCAGCCCTGAGTGGATCATCACTGCAGCCCACTGTGTAGAAACGTGAGTGTGACTCAATCTAACCTCGTACCAAAGCTAATGTATTACTTACTACTAAAGACAGAGAGCCGGGTGGTGGACGAGACTCAATCATTTGTTCCTCTCAGAGGAGATTCCTCAAGGGAGGTAGAGGAATATTATAGTCCTCAACATTTATATGAAAAAACATACAAAATAAAAACGATTTTAAAAAATCTTTGTAAATTAAACTACAGCATGATTTTGTGGTGGGAGCACTACAACAATGAAACCAGCAGAGGGACTTACTATTGTCTGTTTCCTCTGCGTCCTTCTATATGAATTAAATAATTTTCTGACTGAACCCATTTCATTTAAACAAAACCTTCCATGCATGTTTGCCCATGGTAGTAGTGGTCAGAAAGCTACTTTTTGGACTGGATTGCCTAAAACAGTGGTTCCCAAACTTTTTTTTAATCTTTTTTTATTTGTAAAATCTTTTTTTCTTTTTTATCCCATTTTCTCCCCAATTTCCGTGGTATCCAATCGCTAGTAATTACTATCTTGTCTCATCGCTACAACTCCCGTGCGGGCTCGGGAGAGACGAAGGTCGAAAGCCATGCGTCCTCCGAAGCACAACCCAACCAAGCCGCACTGCTTCTTAACACAGCGCGCCTCCAACCCGGAAGCCAGCCGCACCAATGTGTCGGAGGAAACACTGTGTACCTGGCCCCCTTGGTTAGCGCGCACTGCGCCCGGCCCGCCACAGGAGTCGCTGGAGCGCGATGAGACAAGGATATCCCTACCGGCCAAACCCTCCCTAACCCGGACGACGCTATGCCAATTGTGCGTCGCCCCACGGACCTCCCGGTCACGGCCGGCTGCGACAGAGCCTGGGCGCAAACCCAGAGACTCTGGTGGCGCAGCTAGCACTGCGATGCAGTGCCCTAGACCACTGCGCCACCCGGGAGGCCCTCGTTCCCAAACTTTTTAATAGTCCCGTACCCCTTCAAACATTCAACCTCCAGCTGTGTACCAGGGTCAGCGCACTCTCAAATGTAGTTTTTTGCCATCATTGTAAGCCTGCCACACACACACTATACAATACATTTATTTAACATAAGAATGAGTGTGAGTTTGTCACCAGGCTCGTGGGAAGTGACAAAGAGCTCTTATAGGACCAGGGCACAAATACTAATAATCAATAGTTTTGCTCTTTATTTAGCCATCTTACATAAAACCTTATTTGCTCATAAAAAATGGTGAATAACTCACCACAGGTTAATGAGAAGGGTATGCGTGAAAGGATGCACATAACTCTGCAATGTTGGGTTGTATTGGAGAGAGAGTCTCACTCTTAAATCATTTTCCACACACAGTCTGTGCCTGTATTTAGTTTTCATGCTAGTGAGGGCCGAGAATCCACTCTCACATAGGTACCTGGTTGCAAAGGGCATCAATGTCTTAACAGCGTGATTTACCAAGGCAAAAAACTCTGAGCGCAGCCCTAACCAGAAATCTGGCAGTGACTTCTGATTAAATTCAATTTTCACAGAACCGATTGTTGCAATTTCGATGAGGCTTTCATTCAGATATCATTAAGTAGACTGGAGGCATGAAAGGGATAAAGAATCCAGTTGTTTGTGTCGTCCGTTTCAGGAAAGTACCCGCGTAATTGCGCACCCAGCTCAATCCGTTGCTTCGCTATAAATCACGTTTGACATTGTCCGTAAGCTTGAGTTTATTTACACACAAAAAAAATCATACAATGACGGAAAGACCTGTGTGTTGTCCTTGTTAATGCAGACAGGAAAGAGCTCCAACTTCTTAATCATAGCCTCAATTTTGTCCTGCACATTGAATGTAGTTGCAGAGAGCCCATGTAATCCTAGATTCAGATCATTCAGGTGAGAAAAAACATCACCCAGATAAGCCAGTCGTGTGAGAAACTCGTCATCATGCAATTGGTCAGACAAGTAAAAATGATGGTCAGTAAAGAAAACTTTAAGCGCGTCTCTCAATTAAAAAAACGTGTCAATACTTTGCCCCTTGATAACCAGTCCACTTCTGGATGTTGTAAAAGCGTTACATGGTCGCTGCCCATATCATTGCATAATGCAGAAAATACACGAGAGTTCAGGGGCCTTGCTTTAACAAAGTGAACAATTTTCACTGTAGTGTCCATAGTTACCACTCCACTATGTCTCCCTGTCATGGTTTTTGCACCATCAGTACAGATACCAACACATCTTGACCACCAAAGTCCATTTGATGTCACAAAGCCGTCCAGTACTTCAAAAATATCCTCATGTTGTCCTGGTTTCCAGTGGTTTGGAAAGGAAGAGGATGTCTTCCTTAATTGACCCCCCATAAACGTAATGGACATATACCAGAAGCTGTGCCAGGCCCGCCACGTCTGTTGACTCATCCAGCTGTAATGCATATAATTCACTGGCTTGTATGCGACGCAGGAATTTTTTCAAAACATCTCCTGCCATATCACTGATGCGTCCTGAAACAGTGTTGTTTGATAAAGGCATTGTCTGTATAGTTTTTTGGGCCTTTTCCTCCAGCATTGTCCCAGCCATATCCAAGGCAGCAGGAATAATTAAATCCTCCGCAATAGTATGGGGCTTGCCTGTCCTAGCCACTCGGTAGGTCACAATATAAGACGCGTCTAGCCCCTTCTTATTAAATGGTATTTGTTGCTTTTACACGTCTTACTACTTAAAAGTCGTCTTTATTCTCGCTCAAAAAACTTCTGTGGCTTATTTTTGAAATTGTCATGTTTCGTTTCTAAATGTCTGAGCAAGAGTGAAGGTTTCCCACCAGAGAGTAACGGTTAATGTGATTGGATGTTAATTATTTGACAAGGCAACCTGTATTTGACATTGTGTTGTTATTTCGCTGAACACTAGATGGTTCACTTTATTTTTGGCTGTCAAACGAGGTTATTCATGCGAGGGAAAAAAAACTCACCCAAATGTATAGCCCCGTTTGACAATATAAATGTACTGTTTGAAAATGTGAAGATTTTTTTTTATTATTTAACTTACAAACAGGGTTGTCCAACTATTCTGATTTCTTGAAAAAAAGTCTAAAATAAATGTCTAGCCTTTAACGTCAATTATTTAAATATGTTTAAGTTAAATACACATTTTCACAAATGTTGTAGCTTAGACCCTATTTTATATAAACTGAGTTGTTCGTGTTGTGCCCATCATGGGTTGAGACATAGCATACTCTTGAATACGGGGTGGGAGTTTACGCGTTTTTAGATAATGTTAAAAGTTTTAAAAAATATATATAATAATATTTCAAATCATTAAATAGTTTGACAACCCTGTTTGTAAGTTTTCAAATGTTATCATACCCAATACATTTTTTTCACTGATGAACACATGGATGTCTCATGGTAGGGTGGGGTATGCAAAATGGGTCATCTTTGAGCACCTCTATCTCCTGAATATTTTGACATTCATGTCCAAAAAGTCACTTTCTGACCACTTCAACCATTGGTAAAGGTTTCGTTCAAATTAAAGGGTGCAGTCAGAAAATTATTGAAATCATATGGATCAACCCCTCTGTCATTTTGCATGGTAGGCTATCACAACCCAGTCAGTGGACGGTGTATGCTGGCTATTTGATCCAGATACAGATGGCTTATGCCACTGGCAATTCAGTGGGACGCATCATCTCTCACGAAAAATACGACAAGCAGACTAAGGATAATGACATCGCTCTTATGAAACTCAACACACCCCTCACTATGTCAGGTAAGTCACTGGTCGATTTCAAACATTTGAAACACATGTTCCAATGGCAAATTACATTGGGGGTTTGGAAAAATAACAGTATGATGTGAATTGTCACAAATGCATAGTAAAGTTGCATTCAACCTTTTCAATTTTGTGAAGGAGCCCTAACACGGTTAATATTATATTTTTTTTTTATGTGTCAATGTCTCGGAAGTCATATTGGAGTACAACACTCCAAGCCAGTCTTAAATGTTTTGTGTTGTAGATAAGGTGAGACCAGTGTGTCTGCCCAACTCCGGAGTGAATCTGACTCCCCAGCGAGAAGCCTGGATCTCTGGATGGGGGTCCATTAGGAGGGATGGCAAGACAACTTTTATTACAGGACCAATGACAGGTCATCAGAATAAAATCTATTTGTTGTATTAAATCTTTATGCTTGACAATCATTGCGATGACTCCAGGGTTGGTGTCACAAAACCTGCGTCAGGCCCAGATCACCATGTACAGCAGACACACATGTAACGCACAGTTGGTGTACAATAGACGTGTCACCACCTCTATGATCTGTGCTGGGACACTGGCAGGAGGAGTGGACTCATGTCAGGTCAGATTCACACTTAAAATATTTTGTAATAGATATTCATGGGAAGTTTTTTTACTTCCTACTTGATGCCTTGATGCTTCATGTATTCTTTCTTATTTGATATCATCTTTTGATTTGCTGTTTTCTTATTGTGTTATGATAGAGCGGATGGTGGTATAATGAAGAAATTAACATACTCTGGAAGGTATAAAGTTATGATCTCATGACGTAATGCTAACTTGGGGGGTAACTTTTGTGTCTTGCAGGGAGATAGTGGAGGACCCATGGTGGCCAAGGAGGGTTCATTATGGTGGCTGGTAGGGGACACTAGCTGGGGTATAGGTTGTGCTCTGAAGAACAAGCCAGGAATCTATGGCAATGTCTCCCACTTCCTCCCCTGGATATATGAACAAATGCAGGTAGGTACTAACAGTAACTAACAGTTGATTTATTGTAATATAAGAAAATATAGCATTTTATTGTCTCTTTTCACATGCATCTGTTTTGCATAACTCCATACAGGACACAAAACATACATAAATATAGAGGGCAAGGGGCTATACAAATTATGTGGATCCAGTAAAGCATTATTACCTTTTAACATGTTTTATCCACTTTGAATTTCCTTGCAGAAAAATTGATGGAGATACCAATGATGATGGCCTCTTTTGCTAATCAAATTCACCTGTCTGAAATGTGGCTTCTAAATAAATGACACGTACACTGCTTTCAGGGATGATTTTTGGTGCCTGTTGACTTATAGGCAAAGGGTGGCTACATTGAAGAATCTAAAATATATTTTGATTTGTTTAACACTTTTTTGGTTACTACATGATTCCATGTGTGTTATTTCATAGTTTTGATGTCTTCACTATTATTGTACAATGTAGAAAATAGGAAAAATAAAGAAAAACCATTGAATGAGTATTTGTGTCCAGACTTTTGACTGGTACTGTACATATGATACACAAAAAATGTTAGCAACTGTTTATATCTGTGATTAATAAGGGAGTGTCTGTTTTCTGTGAATTCATTTCCTGGAGCTGTTTCTGTATGGAACACAAAGACATGACTGCTTCCTTATGTGCTCATGTGCCAAGATGTGGACTGGGAGTGACTCAGCTTAGGTTTGTTATACCTCCCTCTCAGACCATTGCTTTGGAAGTGTTTTCTTTTCACCTACTGAAGGGTAAAAGTCCTGAATGTGTTTCTGTGGAAAACATTTATTGAACATATAGCTGTAGCCAGCCTCTAACTCAGTGTTTCCCAAACTCGGCCTTGGGGACCCCTAAAATATTTAGTTTTTTTGGCCTAGCACTACATGGCTGATTCAAATGATCATAGCTGGATGATTAGTTGGTTATTTGAGTCAGCTGTGTAGTGCTAGGAGGCACCCCTTGGGGTCCCCAGGACAGAGTTGGGAAACCCTCTTCTAGCTGTAAAATTCTACATTTTATTCGTACAGTTGAGGTCAGAAGAGATGAACGTATTTTGGTGTGAAAAGTGCAAATCAATCCCAGAACAACAACAAAGGACCTTCTGAAGATCCTGGAGGAAACAGGTCCAAAAGTATCTATATCCACAGTCAAACGAGTCCTATGTCGACATAACCTGAAAGGCCGCTCAGCAAGGAAGAAGACACTGCTCCAAAACCACCATAAAAAAGCCAGACTACGGTTTGCAACTGCACATGGGGACAAAGATCGTACTTTTTGGAGAAATGTCCTCTGGTCTGATGAAACAAAAATAGAACTGTTTGGCCATAATGATCATCGTTATGTTTGGAGGGAAAAGGGGGATGCTTGCAAGCCGAAGAACACCATCCCAACCGTGAAGCACGGGGGTGGCAGCATCATGTTGTGGGGGTGCTTTGCTACAGGAGGGACTGGTGCACTTCACAGAATAGATGGCATCATGAGGCAGGAAAAGTATGTGGATATATTGAAGCAACATCTCAAGACATCAGTCAGGAAGTTAAAGTTTGGTTGTAAATGGGTCTTCCAAATTGACAATGACCCCAAGCATACTTCCAAAGTTGTGGCAAAATGGCTTAAGGACCACAAAGTCAAGGTATTGGAGTGGCCATCACAAAGCCCTGACCTCAATCCCATAGAAAATGTGTGGGAAGAACTGAAAATGCGTGTTTGAGCAAGGAGGCCTACAAACCTGACTCAGTTACACCTGCTCTGTCAGGAGGAATGGGCCAAAATTCACCCAACTTATTGTGGGAAGCTTGTGGAAGGCTACCCGAAACGTTCGACCCAAGTTAAACAATTTCAAGGCAATGCTACCAAATACTAATTGAGTGTATGTAAACTTCTGACTGGGAATGTGATGAAAGAAATAAAAGCTGAAATAAATCATTCTCTCTACTATTATTCTGACATTTCACATTCTTAAAATAAAGTGGTGATCCTAACTGACCTACGACAGAGAATTTTTACTAGGATGTCAGGAATTGTGAAAAACTGAGTTTAAATGTATTTGGCTAAGGTGTATGTAAACTTCCAACTTCAACTGTATGTTTATCAATAAGATATAGTACACACACCAGGGACTGGACCGTACGGAGAGTGCTATGATCAGGTCCCCCCTGTCCATGTAATCTTATTCATTATAGTTAGGCAAAACTGATCCTAGATCAGCAACTATGCTGAGATGGTTTATGAATTATGGCCATGGAGTTTTGGAAAAAATAGCAAAAGATATAGGCCTACATTTCCTGATCTCACCTCAGGGTGGTGCTCCAACATCTACACCAGGAAACAACATTTGATTTTGCAGTGCATACCACCAAGTCAACCCCCGAGCCCTGTTTTGTATTCTGTTGACTTACATATTTCTCACTTTTCCCTGTGTCTTTCTCTTCTCTCCCCCTCCCCTTTCTCTCTCTCTCCACTCTCTCCTCCCTTCCACTTTTCTTTATCCCTCTCCTTTCTCTCCTCCCCTCTCTACTTTCTCTCCCTCATCAGCATGGCTGCCTAATCACAGCTCATTGAGGCTGGCTTGCTAATTGGAAGACGCTCATTCACAGAGGCTGCATCTGCTACCTGTTTGTACCAATTAACAGGCCCATGACACAGCACTGACACCTCTTCAATGGGTTAACAGATGCTGCAATTAGACACTAATTTGAATGGCCGCCCGTTTAGCATGAGCTCTCTCTCTCTCTCTCTCTCTCTCTCTCTCTCTCTCTCTCTCTCTCTCTCTCTCTCTCTCTCTCTCTCTCTCTCTCTCTCTCTCTCTCTCTCTCTCTCTCTCTCTCTCTCTCTCTCTCTCTCTCTCTCTCTCTCTCTCTCTCTCTCTCTCTCTCTCTCTCTCTCTCTCTCTCTCTCTCTCTCTCTCTCTCTCTCTCTCTCTCTCTCTCTCCACATGGCTTTCAATCTGTCCTCCTGGGGAAGGGAAACTCTAACGCACCGTTAACGCTCAGTGGGCATCTCGAGTGGCGCAGCAGTCTAAGGCAGTGCTAGAGGCGTCACTACAGACCCTGGTTCGATCCCAGGCTGTGTAACAGCCGGCCGCGACCGGGAGACACATGAGGTGGCGCACAATTGGCCCAGCGTCGTCCGGGTTAGGTGAGGGTTTGGCTGGGCCGGGATGTTCTTGTCCCATTGCGCTCTAGAGACTCCTTGTGGTGGGCCCGGTGCATGCACGCTGACTTCGGTTGCCAGTTGTATGGTGTTTCTTCCAACACATTGGTGCGGCTGGCTTCCGGGTTAAGCAAGCAGTGCGGCTTGGCTGGGTTGTGTTTTGGAGGACGCGTGGCTCTCGACCTTCGCCTCTCCGGGAGTTGCAGCGATGGCACAAGACTAACTACCATTTGGACATCATGAAATTGGGGAGAAAGGGGTTAAAATGTACAACAACAAAAAAAAACGCTCAGCAATGAGCTAAATGTGCCCTCTCCTTGTTGTGTGATACTCAGTGACTAAGAGGTGACTGGCAAGTTAGAAAAGGGGTTATGTATACTGTTAGTTTGGGTAGGTAGATAGAATCATGACATCGTTTCAGTTCATCGTTCGCAAGGTAGGGGGTGGTCCAGCGTGCTCTTGGCATTATTGACTCAAATGAACAAAATTAGTCGGAAGATTTGTTCTTTTGACTGAAAAAGTCAAAGATCAGTGTCAGTAAAAAGAGCCGATTTTCTCATTACTACTGTATATCCAGTTCACCGTTTGTCTGTATACTTATTGTGGCAGCACCATTTCACCAAGTCTAATGCCTGTACATGCAAATGTATTGGCGAATAAAGGTGATTCTGATTTGGAAGGCAAGAAGGGATTCAGAACCCTTCTGAATCTGAATAAGCTTTTTTATTGTAGTCGGTCTTTCTTTTAAATAGTGCTTGACAGTATTTTTTTTTCTTCAACATCAGGAGTTTGAGAAATCTGATACATTTAAAAATATAGGTGTGATAATGTTTTAATCTATATCTACAGTATATGGGAATATTTGTGCGTCATTTTACATATACAGTACTGACATAGTTGCCATGATTTCTGTCTTTGAAATTAGTATTTTCTGTGATTTGATTGAGCAGAGAGTAGGAGAATAGAAGGGAGTACACAGCAAATCAGCCAGTTTTACCTAGAGTTGATTTTTCAGTGTAACATTTCTAGTGTTGATTAAATTAACTTAACACTTAGTCATGTAAAATAACCCCAGTTCTGGTGTTAATAACCAGAGTTGATTGTGACTGTGTCATTTTTACTATGTGTAGGCTAAAACACACAAAACCATGACCATCATTATCATATTTCCCAGCATGCTCTATTGCATGTTGATTTGAGAATTGTTTGTTTTAATATCTGTGTTTTGCATGTACATTGATGGGTTGATTCATCTTTTGCTATATAAAGATACATAATATACATTGTTCTAAACTAATCCAACATGTTAGTAGATGGACTTGTTGCACCCCTTACTGAAATCGTTGTTCCAGTTAAGTGAGTTAGGTAGTCTCATCAACCAACCTATGTAGCACATGGTTTTAACCTACAATTAACTTTAAAACCACCTAACATTTTAATGCATCTGTTATTTTTTATATGTTATAGTGTGCACTGGAGGCAACCCTTTTAAAACATTTTTATTTTCTTATGCTTAAGGCTGTTTTTAAGACATTTTAAATGGAAATGGGCATACCCCCTTTTAACCCCTAACAATGTCTATCCTGCTTACGACCCCCGGCAGTGGCGGGGGATTCTGGGCCTCCCTCTGGCATGCTGTGCCCTGTGAGGGCACTGGCTGCCTATGTGGAGCGGACACGGTCAGTGAAAACAACAGACCAGCTATTTGTCTGCTATGGTGAGAGTCCTGGGAGCTGGGCTATCAAAGCAGAGGCTCTCACTGGATCGTGGAAACGATTACGACAGCATACCGCCTGGCTGCCATTCCAGTGCTGGGATCTGTGGTGGCACGTTCAACACGAGGTGTGGCTACGTCCTGGTCTCTACTGAGAGGAGTGCGGTGAGATCTGTGCTGCGGCCAGCTGTGCTTCCTCTTGCACCTTTGCTTGGTACTATCGGGTAAATGTGGCACCTCCCTCTGTATGTAACCACGGTTATGTGAGCTATATGGAGGCGCCTCAAAAATTATGTCAAGAACGTGTCGCGGCCATGGGGTCTATATATAGAGGCGGACCCCAGCCGTGACACAGGTACACGGGAGTAAATCTGTAAACCTCACCTCGGATGTATCCCTCTGCCGCGGAGTGATACCAATATATTGGAGTGATCCATATAGCTCACATAACCGTGGTTACATACAGTGGGGAGAACAAGTATTTGATACACTGCCGATTTTGCAGGTTTTCCTACTTACAAAGCATGTAGAGGTCAGACCTCTACATGCTTTGTAAGTAGGAAAATCTGCAAATCGGCAGTGTATCAAATACTTGTTCTCCCCACTGTACGTAACCTTCGTTTTTCCATCCCCCCCACTTTCTATTTTTTATAAAGTTATTTACCCCCAACCCAAACCCCTTACCCTAAACCGGGTTCATTCCCTCTTCCCAACCCCTCCCCCTCAATTAAATAAATTAAAAATTAAAAAATTCAATAAAGTTTTTTTAATCAAGTCGAGAAAGACAAAAGGAGAACTCCACCACCCCTCCCCCTTGTACCATGACAAGCATCAACCGAACAGATACAATGAGAAGAGGGCTATGGAGTATGATGTCATGAAAAAAAACTATTCAT
This sequence comes from Salvelinus alpinus, assembly GCF_045679555.1. Taxonomy (NCBI): domain Eukaryota; kingdom Metazoa; phylum Chordata; class Actinopteri; order Salmoniformes; family Salmonidae; genus Salvelinus; species Salvelinus alpinus. The sequence continues at coordinate 88,629,649 of NC_092086.1, forward strand.
CTCCATCGTCAAATGGTCAGAGTGGGGTGTTCTCATTTGTGACTGGAAGTAGCTAGCCAATGTTAGCCAGTTAGCTTGGGTGCTTGACTGCCGATGTGAGATCAGAACGTTCAGATCAAACCCTACTCATCGGCCAGAGCGTCCAGTGTGCGCTCTGAACGCTCCAAGAGCTCGGAATTTACGAATGGACAATCTGACAGCACAGTTGCAGTCACCAACGCTCTCGATAACATAACAGCCTGACCAGCTCTGCTAGGGCGAGAAATGTTCAGTGAGCTATTCTCTCATTTGTGTCTGGAAGTAGCTAGCAAGTTAGCTTTGGTGCTTGACTGCTGTTAGTACAGAACACTCGGATCAACCCTTAAAGAGATGGGTGGGGCTAAAGCTTAAGAGGGTGTGAACAATGCTGAATGAGTGTAGACAAAGAAAGGCTCTCCAGTAGTAGTGGCTTGTCACCCAAAATCCTGACAAACTTTTACAAATGCACAATCGAGAGCATCCTGTCGGGCTGTATCATAGCCTGCTACGGCAACTGCACCGCCCTCAACCACAAGGCTCTCCAGAGGGTGGTGCGGTCTGCACAATGCATCACAGGGGGCAAACTACCAGCCCTCCAGGTCACCTACAGCACCTGATGTCACAGGAAGGCCAAAAAGATCATCAAGGACAATAACCACCCGAGCCACTGCCTGTTCACACCGCTATCATCCAGAAGGCGAGGTCAGTACAGCTGCATCACAGCTGGGACCGAGAGATTGAAAAACAGCTTGTATCTCCAGGCCATCAGACTGCTAAACAGCAATCACTAGCACATCAGAGGCGTGGACATAGATTAGGAATCACTGGCCACTTTTAGAAATGGATCACTAGCCACTTGAGTAATGCTAGATACGGAACATTATTAATCTTATATGTATAAACTGCACACCACACTATTCTACGGTATCTTAGTCACTTTAATTGTTTGTAAATATTGCATCACCCATCTCATATGTATTTACTGTACTCTATACTATGCCACTGTATCTTAGTCCAATGCCACTCTGACATACACTACCGTTCATAAGTTTGGGGTCACTTAGAAATGTCCTTGTTTTGAAAGAAAAGCAAATGTTTTTGTCCATTAAAATAACATCAAATTGATTAGAAATACAGTGTAGACATTGCTAATGTTGTAAATTACTATTGTAGCTGGAAACGGATGATTTTCAATAGAATATCTACATAGGCGTTGTGGCAGACCAGGGGTTTTGGTCAAGACGTTTACATAGATCAGACACGGACAAAGTATGATTAGCTCGATTTCAAGGGTGTTTATTAAATAATAAATCAAAAGAAAAGGATAGGTCTCCCCCATGAGACCCTCTCCAGGATACCTTCTCCTGGGCTCCGGGTCTTTCTGTATCCTGTCGGACACACAAACTCAACTCCCTCGTGTAACTGTATCCAACCACCTGGAAGTCACCTCACTTCCCCTAGCCCTCCTTGTGTGCTGCCCTTCTGGCAGCTTTATGGGCCTCGCACAGCTGGTGAGCAATCCACCCTTGATTACTCACCAGCTCCCAATCAGCCCCAATTAGTCCTGTCCGGAGAGCCCGTCGAGACCTGGCACGTCCAGCAGATGGAGCCACCGCCTCGTGATGTATACTCCATCTGTTACCAGGCCTCGACAAGTCTCACCCTGGTGGCTGACCTGCTGTACTCCACAGCGTACAGAGGCCCATTATCAGCAACCATCACTCCTGTGTTCCAATGGCACGTTTTGGTAACTAATCCAAGTTATTTTAAAAGGCTAATTGATCATTAGAAAACCCTTTTGCAATTATGTTAGCACAGATGAACTGTTGTTGTGATTAAAGAAGCAATACAACTGGCCTTCCTTAGACTAGTTGAGTATCTGGATTCTTGTTCTGAGAAATGAAGGCTATTCCATGCGAGAAATTGCCAAGAAACTGAAGATCTCGTACAATGCTGTGTACTATTTCCTTCACAGAACGGCACAAACTGTCTCTAACCAGAATAGAAAGAGGAGTGGGAGGCCCTGGTGCACAACTGAGCAAGAGGACAAGTACATTAAAGTGTTTAGTTTGAGAAACAGATGCCTCACAAGTCCTCAACTGGCAGCTTCATTACAGTTTTTCCCAATTGCTAAAACACAATTTTGCAAACTAGGCTGGTTTTATCAAAATACTTAACACAATTCACAAAACCACACACCCAAACTGCAAAATACCTCATATCCTGCAAAATGAAGCACTGCAACCAAAACTACATATAGCATTATCAAAATCAAACATTTGCACAAAATGGCACACACTTCATTCATTTTTGTCTAACCAACTACACACTGTTGGGCATAATGAAAAGCACTCATCTTTAGTATGCTTTGCCATAATACTAAAATAGTTCAAATTGTAGAAAATTCTTCAGATGCACAGAAATATTTGCAGATACACACACATGCTGTTGAAACATTTTATTTTTTACCAAACAAGTCAGTGCAACATATGCACAGCAGATATATTTACATTGGACTGAAAAAAAATATGCTCACAAAAAAACAGTAAACTGAAAAAGTAAATTGCAGAAAAAATGTGCAGAAAAATATATAGAAAAAATGGAGGCAAGAAGAATAATTAGGCATTATCTTGCCGCACAGCTGGGTCTGGCCACAACGCCTCGTCCACATCACAGCTGGGTCTGGCCACAACGCCCCGTCCACATCACAGCTGGGTCTGGCCACAACGCCTCGTCCACATCACAGCTGGGTCTGGCCACAACGCCTCGTCCACATCACAGCTGGGTCTGGCCACAACGCCTCGTCCACATCACAGCTGGGTCTGGCCACAACGCCTCGTCCACATCACAGCTGGGTCTGGCCACAACGCCTCGTCCACATCACAGCTGGGTCTGGCCACAACGCCTCGTCCACATCACAGCTGGGTCTGGCCACAACGCCTCTTCCACATCACAGGCAATATCTTCCCTTGCCAGACATCGAGGGAAGAAGTGCCTTGAGTGCCTTATCCATCCCTGAATCGCACCCACATCAATCTCATCACATGCCTCTTCCATAGCCTGCACAAGAGGCATGCGCACCAAGGGCTGCCGGTCGTATACCTTCCACCGCCATGCCGAAAATAACTCTTCTATGGGGTTCAGAAAGGGTGAGTATGGTGGGAGGTATTGCACGAGAAATGGTGGGTGGTCAGCAAACCAGTTTTGGACTGGGGCTGCACGATGAAAGCTCACGTTGTCCCATACTACAACGTACCGGGTTCTTTGATGGTCTGCATCATTCATACGCTCTGGTGGTATGAGAATGTTGTGGAGTCTGTCCATAAATGTGAGAATATGGGCTGTGTTGTATGGTCCAAGGTTGGCATGACAGTGGAGGACACCATGCGTATTGGAGATGGCAGCGCACATTGTGATGTTCCCACCACGTTGGCCAGGAACATCTATAATGGCTCTGTGGCCAATGACGTTTCTCCCCCTTCTTCTGGTCTTTGCTAGGTTGAACCCAGCCTCATCTATAAAGATGAACTCATGTGGGATTGCATGAGCATCCATTTCCATTTCCTCCCTGAAAACAAAGAACAAAAGCAGTCAATATGGTGTTATCCAGTACACTGGGAAACAATGTTGCGTGTAGTGTACTGCAGTCAATATTGTACTTACATCCAAATATGCTCGTCTGACCTCTTTGTTTCTTTGAGAGTTTCTCTCAAACGGCACCTTATAAAGTTGTTTCATTCTGATTTGGTTTCGCTTGAGAATGCGAGCCAATGTGGACAGACTGACTCGTTGAATGTTGTTGAATATGGTGTTGTCTTGGATGATGTGGCTTTGAATTTCTCGTAATCTGATTTCATTATTTTCCAAAACCAAGTTTACAATGGCAGCTTCCTGTACCCCGGTGAACATTTGGCCCCTTCCTCCACCATGGTTGCATCTCTCAGTCCTTTAGAAAAACAAAAAAACTCAAATATAGGGCTTGGACAATGCAGCCTAAAGATATTTCCCCCACAGTAGAGTAAATTCTACAGGAAATTTGTGCAGTTAGTGTATGACATCAGCCATTCATGAAGTAAACAGGTGTCACCCAATTGATACACTATGACATGGGGTGTACTACATAGTGTGAAATAAATTTTGGTTACATACCTGTACTCCAGTCTAAATGTCCGGATGACACAGGGGACAGTAAAACAGCTCAAGTTGGGCTGCACTCTCTGTCCAGCCTCTCGCATAGTCAGCCCATGGTTGATGACATGATCAACTAAGGTTGCTCTGATTTCATTTGAAAGTTGTTGTCTTCTTTGGCCTTGAACTCCTCTACCAGCTCTACCCCTACCTCTCACTCTTCCTCCCCCTCTCATTCTCATTCTCACCCTCCCTCTTCCTCTTCCTCTCTCTGCAACGGCTTCCATTGTTGTTGTAAAATAAAAGGTGCTCACCTGTGGTCTTTTCATAGTGCTTACTTCCTGATTGAAGTGGTAACAATTAACCATTGAGGTGTTTGGCCAGGTGGCACATGTATTGGCCAATTAGCTCATGTAGTGTCATTTTGAATGGCAGTGTTTTGAAATGGCAAACATGTGACTTTATGTCAGATTGTTGTGTCTTATGCAGAGAACCGTGTGCAGTGCATTTAAAAAGTGCCATTTTGAATTGCAAAATGTGTGTAAAGCAGAAACTGTGTTTAGACTTTTGGAGACTTGAGAGGAGGTTTTGCTCTCTGTGTGTCAGTTTAAATAATTGTGCTGTGCATGTCATTTTAGTGTGTTAGCAATTGGAAAAAACTGTAAATAGTACCCGCAAAACACAAGTCTCAACGTCAACAGCGAAGAGGCGACTCCGGGCTGCTGGCCTTTCCAGCTACAATAGTCATTTACAACATTTACAATGTCTACACTGTATTTCTGTTCAATTTGTTGTTATTTTAATGGACAAAAAAATTGCTTTTCTTTCAAAAATAAGGACATTTCTAAGTGACCCCAAACTTTTGAACGGTAGTGTATATGTATATACACTGCTCAAAAAAATAAGGGGAACACTTAAACAACACAATGTAACTCCAAGTCAATCACACTTCTGTGAAATCAAACTGTCCACTTAGGAAGCAACACTGATTGACAATAAATTTCACATGCTGTTGTGCAAATGGAATAGACAAAAGGTGGAAATTATAGGCAATTAGCAAGACACCCCCAATAAAGGAGTGATTCTGCAGGTGGTGACCACAGACCACTTCTCAGTTCCTATGCTTCCTGGCTGATGTTTTGGTCACTTTTGAATGCTTGCGGTGCTCTCACTCTAGTGGTAGCATGAGACGGAGTCTACAACCCACACAAGTGGCTCAGGTAGTGCAGCTCATCCAGGATGGCACATCAATGCGAGCTGTGGCAAGAAGGTTTGCTGTGTCTGTCAGCGTAGTGTCCAGAGCATGGAGGCGCTACCAGGAGACAGGCCAGTACATCAGGAGACGTGGAGGAGGCCGTAGGAGGGCAACAACCCAGCAGCAGGACCGCTACCTCCGCCTTTGTGCAAGGAGGAGCACTGCCAGAGCCCTGCAAAATGACCTCCAGCACTAAGTGACCAAAACATCAGCCAGGAAGCATAGGAACTGAGAAGTGGTCTGTGGTCACCACCTGCAGAATCACTCCTTTATTGGGGGTGTCTTGCTAATTGCCTATAATGTCCACCTTTTGTCTATTCCATTTGCACAACAGCATGTGAAATGTATTGTCAATCAGTGTTGCTTCCTAAGTGGACAGTTTGATTTCACAGAAGTGTGATTGACTTGGAGTTACATTGTGTTGTTTAAGTGTTCCCTTTATTTTTTTGAGCAGTGTATATTCTTAATCCATTCCTTTCTTAGATTTATGTGTATTTTGGGTATATGTTATGAAACTGTTAGATACTACTTGTTAGATATAAATGCAATGTCGTAGCTAGAAGCACAAGCATTTCGCTACACCCGCAATAACATCTGCTAAACACGTGTATATGACCCCCCAATTATTTTTTTGAAAAGAACAAATCATTCATGAACTACACATCACTAGTGATGTGGCCTGTAAACCAGGAGTTTCCTAACACCACTTTGTTAGGGAATAACTAGGCCCTCCAAAAAAATGGCCTTATGATATACACTGAACAAAAATATCAAAGCAACATGTAAAGTATTGTTCCCACATTTCATGAGCTGAAATAAAAGACCCCAAAAATCTTCAAAAAAAAGCAAAAAAAGCTTCTTTCTCTCAAATGTTGAACACAAATTTGTTTACATCCCTTCAAGTGAGAATTTCTCCTTTGCCAAGATAATCCATCCACCTGACAGGTGTGGCATATCAAGAAGCTGATTAAACAGAATGATAATTACACAGGTGCTCCTTGTGCTGGGGACAATAAAAGGCCACTCTAAAACGTGCAGTTTTGTCACACAACATAATGACACATATGTCTCAAGTTTTGAGGGAGTGTGCAATTAGCATGCTGACTGCTGAATGTTAACCAGAGTTGTTGCCAGATAATGGTATGTTAATTTCTCTACCATAAGCCACCTCCAAAATTGTTTTAGAGAATTTGACAGTACGTCCCCCTTTTTGTGGGGAAAAATTATTTCTGATTGGCTGGGCCTAGGTCTCCAGTGCGCCTTTTCCCAGTTATGTGAAATCCATAGATTAGGGCCTAATACATGTATTTCAATTGACTGATTTCCTTATATTAACTGTAACTCAGTCAAACCTTTGAAATTGTTGCATTTATATTTTTGTTATGTATATGTAATGTATTGTCATAAACAAAGAGTTTAAGTTTAAAGGCTAATAAGACTGGTGGAACCATTCACAGAGGGTTCGAGGAAGAACCCTTCAAAGATAAAAGGGTTCTTGGTAGAACAATTTTGCAGGGTTCTATAAAGAACCTTTAGAGGTTAAAGAGTTCTTGGTTGAGCCCTTCTTAGAGGGTTATAGGTAGAACCATTTACACAGGGTTCTATGAAGAACCCTTGTTACGTTCTCAAAAGACAAACTCAAAATGTCGTCGCTCACAGACGCAGGGAACTTACATGACTCACTGACAACCAAATTGAAATGGCTGGAGTTTTAGAATGTGTTCTGAAAGGCATCCATGGGAGTGCCTACTGGGTGCTGGCCAAGAAACTCGAGTAGGGTCTTAAAAGACACCCACCGGATTTGCCTAAGAACAGACAAACTAAAACACAGTTTCACGCTCCTTCCTTCTACTTGATTGATAAATTACTAATCACTAATTAGAAATTAACTCTCCACACCTGGTTGTTTAGGGCAAACTCTACAGGATCCTTGGGTGCCCCGCGGGATGGTTAAGCTAATATAGGCTAATGTGATTAGCATGAGGTTGTAAGTAACAAGAACATTTCCCAGGACATAGACATATCTGATTTTGGCAGAAAGTTTAAATTCTTGTTTATCTAACTGCACTGTCCAATTTACAGTAGCTATTACATTTAAAGAATACCATGCTATTGTTTGAGGAGAGTGCATAGTTTTGAACTTGAAAAGTAATTCATAAACCAATTAGGCACATTTGGGAAGTCTTGATACAAAATGTTGAACAGAAATGCAATGGTTCATTGGATCAGTCTAAAACGTTCTACATACACTGCTGCCATCTAGTGGCCAAAATCTAAATTGCGCCCAGGCTGGAATAATACATTATGGCCTTTCTCTTGCATTTTAAAGATGTACAATGTTTTTTTCTTTGATTTATCTTTTACCAGATCTAATGTGTTATATTCTCCTACATTCATTTCACATTTCCACAAACTTCAAAGTGTTTCCTTTCAAATGGTATCAAGAATGTGCATATCCTTTCTTCTGGTCCTGAGCCACAGGCAGTTAGATTTGAGTATGTCATTTTAGGTGAATTTTTTTTTTTTAAACAGGCAGATCCTTAAAAGGTTGATTAAAAGGAAAAATCAAAAACCTGCAGACACTAGGCCCTCCATGGAATGAGTTTGACACCCCGGAACTAAAAGAAAAACCCACACCAACCTAGGATAGGGCAGCATTTCCCAAACATGGTCCTCGTGACCCCAAGGGGTGCACATATTGGTTTTGCCATAACACTACACAGCTGATTCAAATTGTCAAAGCTTGATGATTAGTTGATTATTTGAATCAACTGTGTAGTGCTAGGGCAAAAACCAAAACGTGCACCCCTTGGGGTCCCGAGGACCGAGTGACATCGCCGAAGTCAAGGATCGGTAGGATAGTCAGTTTTACGAGGGTATGTTTGGCAGCATGAGTGAAGGAATAGGAGGTGAGTGAAGAAATAGGAGGCCGATTCTAGATTTAATTTTGGATTGGAGATGCTTAATATGAGTCTGGAAGGAGAGTTTACAGTCTAGCCAGACACCTAGGTATTTATAGTTGTCCACATATTCTAAGTCAGAACCGTCCAGAGTAGTGATGCTAGTCGGGCGGGCAGGTGTGGGCAGCAATCGGTTGAAGAGCATGCATTTCGTTTTACTAGCATTTAAGAGCAGTTAGAGGCCATGGAAGGAGTGTTGTATGGCATTGAAGCTTGTTTGGAGGTTTGTTAATAACACAGTGTCCAAAGAAGGGCCATATGTATACAGAATGGTGTCGTCTGCGTAGAGGTGGATCAAAGAATCACACGCAGCAAGATCGACATCATTGATATATACAGAGAAAAGAGTCGGTCCGAGAATTGAACCCTGTGGCACCCCCATAGAGACTGCCAGAGGTTTGGACAACAGGCCCTCCGATTTGACACACTGAACTCTATCTGAGAAGTAGTTAGTGAACCAGACGAGGCAGTGATTAGAGAAATTAAGGCTGTCGAGTCTGCCGATAAGAATGCGGTGATTGACAGAGTCGAAAGTCTTGGCCAAGTCGATGAAGACGGCTGCACAGTACTGTCTTTTATCAATGGAGGTAATGATATCGTTTAGGACCTTGAGCGTGGCTGAGGTGCACCCGTGACCAGCGCGGAAACCGGATTGCATAGCGGAGAAGGTACGGTGGGATTTGAAATGGTCGGTGATCTGTTTATTAACTTGGCTTTCGAAGACTTTAGAAAGGCAGGGCAGGTTGAATATAGGTCTGTAACAGTTTGGGTCTAGAGTGTCTCCCCTTTGAAGAGGGGGATGACCGCAGCCGCTTTCCAATCTTTAGGAATCTGACGATACGAAAGAGAGGTTGAACAGACTAGTTTCTGATGTTAACATGCATGAACCCAAGGCTTTTACGGTTACAGAAGTCAACAGATGAGAGCACCTGGGGACACACAGGGCCTGGGTTAACCTCTACATCACCAGAGGAACAGAGGAGGAGTAGGATGAGGGTACGGTTAAAGGCTATAAGAACTGGTCGTCTAGTGCGTTGGGAACAGAGAATAAAAGGAGCAGATTTCTGGGCATGATAGGATAGATTCAGGGCATAATGTACAGACAAGAGTATGGTAGTGTGCGAGTACAGTGGAGGTAAACCTAGGCATTGAGTGACGATGAAAGAGGTTGCATCTCTGGAGGCGCCAGTTAAGCTAGGTGAGGTCTCTGCATGTGTGGGGAGTGGGACAAAGGAGCTATCTAAGGCATGTTGAGCGGGACTAGGGGCTCCGCAGTAAAATTAAACAATGAGAGCTACCCTAAACAACAGTATACAAGGCATATTGACATTAGAGAGAGACATAAAGCAATCACAGGTGTTGATTGGGATAGCTAAGACAACAACAGGTAAGACAACAACGGGTAAACAGTTAAGACAACAACAACGGGTAAATGGCGATGAATGGGCAGAGAGGGTCAGTTAGCTACACACAGGGCCTGTACCGCATAGGGTAAGAGTTGAGTACCCTTGTTCTATGAGTTCTGCCAACATCTCTCCAACTGAATTACCAGCTGGACCTGCACAGGTGAAATGCATCATGACTAATGAGATGACTCACTGGGCCAGCACAGGTGAAACCCATCCTGACTAAGGAGGTAACTCCAATCTGTGCGCACCACAACATGCTAACGTGCTAGGTTACAAATGCTAAAATGGAGAGAAAAGCCAAAGCCTGTAACACACTACCTTGAGGGTTTTAGGTAGAACCTTCTACAAAGGGTTCTACCTAACACCAAAAAGGGTTCCCCTACATGACAAACCGAAGAACATGGGTCTACTTAGCACCCTTTTTCTAAGAGTGTAGGGTGGCCGCAGGGATCATGGATGACAGCTCGGCATGATTCAGAACAGGCATGTAGCATGTGGAGGGCTGAAGTCATTATTTTGACACTGTAGCTGGGAGACAACCATTCAGAATGGATAAAACAGAAATGCATGTTCTTCTATATCTGTGGGAAGACGATAACAGTCAATACGCACTACATAACATCTTCATTAACCTGCTGGAAGTGCAAACAGTGTCCATAGAAAAAGTAAAGGTACATTTCAATGATAGTGCATGAATTTTAAGAATAAACCAAAAATTCAATGAAAATTAAGCCAATAAAACTTTCAGTTAAATGTCTCTTATCATTAAAACATATCACTTAAATATTATTATTCATTACATGAACCATGTTTAATTATCCACTAAATTACAATTCTCAAACAATCATCTAAAATGGATTACATTTTGTGACGATAGAAAATCAACAAAGTTGCCCATTTTCATTTTCTATACTATATAACAAAAAGTTATATAAATAGAGTTTAAGAGGTTATTAATGGTAGCCTGTTTTGAAAGTCCTCCAATAAGAAGAGTCTAATGTTAACATTAAGTATGAAGAACCCTGGGTGAGATCTGTAAAAACAAAATGACAACACTTCTATCCAGGGGCTATGTGCTAATCTTGGGTGAGGAAAAACACTAAATTCTCAGAGGAGATTTAAGTAAAAAGATGTTCACCGGTGTGATTCTGCCCCAGTTTTCACCAGTGTGCATGTGTGAGAGTGTGTGTGTGCAGGGCCGGCTATTGCCTTTTGGGGGCCCTAAGCTAGATCTCACATCTCACAACTAAATATTTGAGTGGCCCCCTCATGACTGTTTTAAAGTTCATTTCCTGCAATTTTCACATTTTTCAATGGGGGTAGAGAAAATGTTGCAGTTTTAAAGCAAATCTTCTACAATTCTACACATTTTGGCATGGGGCTGTGAGAAATTGTTGCTGTTTTAAAGCAAGTCTTCTGCAATTCTATACATTTTGGCATGGGGTAGAGAGAAAACATTTGCAGTTTTACAGATCATTTCCTGCAATTCTACCCATTTTGCCATGGGGTGGAGAGAAATGTTTGCCGTTTCAAACCCAATTCCCTGCAACAAAAAAAGAAGACTTATGCCATGTTAATATGATATCTGAGTACGAATGACTAACAAAATCAATGGGGGAGGCCCTGGAGGTCATGGCCTGGGCACGTGCCCTGTGTGTCCGGTCGGTATTCAGACATGATTACTAGAAGTTTAGATGACTGGCTACACTAACTACCAATCAAAAAATGGTTAGCTGATATGCCTAATTGAGTGACGGTCAGTGACTGACATATAGTGCTGAGCGATTGGTACTTTTTGAGGTCGTTTCGGTTTTATTATGCATTATGTGTTTTGAATATTGTAACAACACAGAATATAACAATTAATACAAGTCCCATGATGGTAGTGACTACCCATCATTGATTATCACTTATTAACCATAATTTATTCACATTATTTTACTCTATAAAATATTTCTGTTGTTGTGTATATTACATTTTTTTTATTTGATGACTTAATTATTAAATTCCAAGATGCAAGCTGCATGCTGCCTATGCTGTCGGACAAATCACTTTTTTAGTAGTTCTTCAAAGTAAATAAGGCATACTTTTATGACTGCTGAATACCAACTATCAATCACTTAGATCATGTATTTTCAGGTAGACATACCGCGCGAAGCTACTACTCTCGAGTGCACATTTTTCTTTCTCTTTTAGGTGGCAGGCGTAAAAGAACCACAGGCCCGGACAAATAGGCTTGCAATGGATTATGGTCATTGTAGTTAATTACCAAATATTCTGCGCTGAACTATGTAGAATATTGGCCTGTTGGAAACTACTACATCACACAGTTCGGGCTTCATCTGATTTAATTCTAGAAAAACTGTGCAATGTGGGCATTGAGCTCGCAGAAAAAAAAACAAAGAAAATGGAATTCAAATAATTGATCCGACTTTGGTCCATTCGTTTTTAAAAATACAAAATATAATGTTTATTGATTTTGGGACGGGGCCCTAAGTGACCGCTTATGTCGCTTATGCCTGGAACCGGCCCTGTGTGTGTGTGTGTGTGTGTGTGTGTGTGTGTGTGTGTGTGTGTGTGTGTGTGTGTGTGTGTGTGTGTGTGTGTGTGTGTGTGTGTGTGTGTGTGTGTGTGTGTGTGTGTGTGTGTGTGTGTGTGTGTGTGTGTGTGTGTGTGTATTAAACTGAGTGTGTCATTAAGTCCAATGGGTATGATCAAACCAACATACATTCCTTCGCAGCCAATGGAGAGACAGCGCTTGTTACTGGGCAGTTATGGGTTTATTTTTTTATTCTGTTCTTTTGTGAGGTCGATGTCAAGCCTCAAGCCTCATAGAGTCTTGAAGCAGCATGAGTCTTTACGACACACCAGAGTCCTGCGGTTGTGATGAGCATCAGCAATCTCACTGGTTTTGTAGGTCAACCAGTATTGAGCTACGGGTGAAGCTCAGCTTCTGCCACACAGCCTTGTATGCAGTGGCTTTAGACAATGTACATAGATCAAAGGTCACACTATTCATGCGTATTGGTCAAGGTAGTCATGCAAGAATCCACTGGGTATCGATTTAAACAGATTCCCATTTTATAATTTTTTTATTTTATAAATGTCGTATTTTGCATTATTTTTATGTTCTCAAATGTTTGCTTTCAGTGACTTTATGTATCTAAAGTGGCTGTTCGAGAAACATATTTTTTTTTACAGTCAAAACGTAGGACATTTTGAGAAACAATTATAAAGCAAGGATTCCCTCGTTGGATTCCAATCAGTGACAATGTCATTTTCTTTTGCGCTCCCACTCCTGACCAGGGGAGGGCACTTTTCTGTATTGACATCTACATCAGGGTTTCCCAAATGTGGTCCTGGTGGCCCCTCTGGGTCCACATTTTGTTTTTTGCCCTAGCTCTACACAGCTGATTCAAATAACCAACTCATCATCAAGCTTTGATTATTTGAATTTGGGAAAACCTGGCCTACATTAGAAAGCACACACACACACACTGTCCTGATTTGGACTTTGCTGACAGAATTTTCTGTGGTTCCAGATTCTCTTTACTTGGCCAGTGAGTCAATCTTAATGAGCTCAATACTGCATTAGATGACTCGTTTACTCCTAAGAGCAATATCAACAAAGACAACTGTCATAATCTCCAAAGAAACAATAAGAAGATATCCAACAACAGAGGAATTAATCACCAAGTAAAACAGCCAATTAATGGCTATCCTCTTCCCAAGCAAATCAACACATCAAGATCTTTCCCCTTTATCACACAATTTCAGATATTTTATTGAGATAAAAGAATAGTGAATTATACAAATTGGATTTAAATAAATTAACTGTATCTGAAAAGGTGATTTTGATTTGGAGACTTGATTAGTTCTTGACTATTTATTTCCCATGTGCCCTTTTTTTAGATGGTCAATGTGTTGCTGTCGACAGTTTTGTATTTAGGTCAGTGTGGCCCCCTCAGGCCCTGACAAACCACTTTCTCCCAGAGTCACAGTGACTGACATATTCTCTGATGGCAAATGAAGTCCTGTGCTTCTCAGGTTTTGAATTCTTGATGAGTAACATGTCACAAAATACAACACAGGAGACCATTGTTGCTACTCAGTATGATTTTTTTAAATCCCTCAATATCCCATCAATAGGAGAATTTCAGCAGCCTTCAACCACAGAATGGATACGAGGAACTTGGCTGTGAACAGAAATATGTTTTCCTCAAATTACTTTTGAATATTTCTTACACATGCCTTAATCAGTCAGTTCCTCTGGCCCCACAAATACACAGATGTTCAAGATACACAGATTGAAATCCAAGATGGCGTAGCAGTCAGACGTCTTTGTCTTTGTCCTGTCGTATCCCTTGTATATATATTTTTATATCTTTTTCTCCACATATCTTTTTAAAATATTTTCCTAAACCTCTACTTCTAAATACTCTCCTGCAACCCACCTCACCCAATGTGACATGGATCTGTTTTTTTTTCTAAAGTATTTATATTTACTTCAGGAATCCCTCAACTGAAGCTAGCCAGCTAACTACCTACCAGCTATCAGTCAGGAAACCACTGCTAGTGGTCATCAGCTAACCTTTAGCTCGGAAAGCTTTCGCCAGTTCGTACAACGTGACTCAAACCAGAGCATAACGGACCTATTTTTTTCTCTCCATATCCCCGGATTCCTACCGCAAACTCTGAACATTTTCATCTGGATCTTCGCAACTAGCTAACCGCAATCCCGGGTGACTACTCCTGGCTAGCGTTTCCATCCAGGAGCAAGCACCAATTAGCCTGAAGCTAGCCTAGCTAGGGCTCCTGGGCTACCACCGAAGCCCACTCCTGGGCTACAATATCCGGACCCCTTCTACTGCCGGTACGGGGCACGGAACCCCGCCGATCCTCTACGACTGGAATACCAACATAATCTGCCCGAGGATTCCAACAGGCCCCCCTGAAGGCACATTCTGCTAACAGCGGCCTGCTAGCTACCTAGAGCTACTTGGAACCCTACTAATCCACGACTGGTCTATCGACATCACCGCACGAAGAGGCAAAAACAGACTTACCTCCATCGCGACGTCCCCCAAAGGCCCTTCTGCTAAATTGCTAGCCCCGGTCAACTAACTGCTAACTTGCTAGCCCCGGTCTGCTAACTGCTAGCTTGCTAGCCCCGGTCTGCTAACTGCTTGCTTGCTAACTCGGTATGCTAACTTCTAGGTTGCTAGCCCCGGTTTGCTAACTGCTAGCTTGTTAGCCCCAGCCTACTAACTGCTAGCTTGTTAGCACCGGCCTGCTAACTGTCTGAATCGCCGTGTTCCCCAGCCAGCCCAACCATTCATTGGACCCATATGTTCACTTGGCTACGCATGCCTTTCTCTAATATCAATATGCCTCGTCCATTACTGTCCTGGTTAGTGATTACTGTCTTTTTTCACTGTAGAGCCTCTAGTCCTGCTCAATATGCCTTAACCAACCATGTTGTTCCACCTCCTACATATGCGATGACATCACCTGGTTTAAATGTCTCTAGACACTATATCTCTCTCATCATTACTCAATGCCTAGGTTTACCTCCAATGTACTCACATCCTACCTTACCTTTGTCTGTACACTATGCCTTGAATCTATGCTATCATTCCCAGAAACCTGCTCCTTTTACCATCTCTTCCGAACATGCTAGACGGCCCTTATCCTACTTCTCCTCTGTTCCTCTGGTGATGTAGAGGTTAATCCAGTTCCTGCAGTGCCTAGCTCCACTCCTACTCCCCAGGCGCTCTCATTTGTTGACTTCTGTAACCGTAAAAGCCTTGGTTTCATGCATGTTAACATTAGAAGCCTACTCCCTAAGTTTGTTTTACTCACTGCTTTAGCACACTCTGCCAACCCGGATGTCTTAGCCGTGTCTGAATCCTGGCTTAGGAAAACCACCAAAAACTCTGAAATCTCCATCGCTAACTATTACATTTTCCGCCAAGATAGAACTGCCAAAGGGGGCAGTGTTGCAATCTACTGCAAAGATAGCCTGCAGAGTTCTGTCTTACTATCCAGGTCTGTACCAAACAATTCGAGCTTCTACTTCTAAAAATTCACCTTTCCAGAAACAAGTCTCTCACTGCTGCCGCTTGCTATAGACCACCATCTGCCCCCAGCTGTGCCCTCGACACCATATGTGAATTGATTGCCCCCCATCTATCTTCTGAGCTCGTGCTACTAGGTGACCTAAACTGGGACATGCTTAACAACCGGACCATCCTACAATCTAAGCTTGATGCCCTCAATCTCACACAAATTATCAAGGAACCTACCAGGTACAACCCCAAATCCGTAAACACGGGCACCCTCATTCATATCATCCTAACTAACTCCCCCTCCAAATACACCTCTGCTGTTTTCAATCAAGATCTCAGTGATCACTGCCTCATTGCCTGCATCCGTAATAGATCCGCGACCAAACGACCACCCCTCATCAATGTCAAACGCTCCCTAAAACACTTCTGCGAGCAGGCCTTTCTAATCGACCTGGCCGGGGTATCCTGGAATGACATTGACCTCATCCCGTCAGTAGAGGATGCCTGGTTATTCTTTAAAAGTGCCTTCCTCACCATCTTAAATAAGCATGCCCCATTCAAAAAATGTAGAACTAGGAATAGATATAGTCCTTGGTTCACTCCAGACCTGTCTGCCCTTGACCAGCACAAAAACATCCTGTGGCGTTCTGCATTAGCATCGAATAGCCCCTGTGATATGCAACTTTTCAGGAAAGTCAGGAACCAATATATACAGGCAGTTAGGAAAGTTAAGGCTAGCTTTTTCAAACAGAAATTTGAATCCTGTAATACAAACTCAAAAAAGTTCTGGGACACTGTAAAGTTCATGGAGAATAAGAGCACCTCCTCCCATCTGCCCACTGCTCTGAGGCTAGGAAACACTGTTACCACCGATAAATCCACTATAATTGAGAATTTCAATAAGCATTTCTCTACGGCTGGCCATGCTTTCCACCTGGCTACCCCTACCCCGGTCAACTGCCCGGCACCCTCCACAGCAACCCGCCAAAGCCCCCACCATTTCTCCTTCACCCAAATATAGAGAGCTGATGTTCTGAAAGAGCTGCAAAATCTGGACCTCTACAAATCAGCCGGGCTAGACAATCTGGACCCTCTCTTTCTAAAATTATCTGTCGAATTTGTTGCAACTCCTATTACTAGCCTGTTCAACCTCTCGTTCATATCGTCTGAGATTCCCAAAGATTTGAAAGCTGCCACGGTCATCCCCCTCTTCAAAGAGGGAGACACTCTAGACCCAAAATGCTACAGACCTATATCTATCCTACCCCATCTTTCTAAGGTCTTCGAAAGCCAAGTTAACAAACAGATTACCGACCATTTCGAATCCCACCGTACCTTCTCTGCTATGCAATCTGGTTTCAGAGCTGGTCATGGGTGCACCTCAGCCACGCTCAAGGTCCTTAACGACATCATACCGCCATCGATAAGAGACATTACTGTGCAGCCGTATTCATGTCAATCACCACATTCTTATTGGCAGACTCGACAGCCTTGGTTTCTCAAATGATTGCCTCGCCTGGTTACCAACTACTTCTCTGATAGAGTTCAGTGTGTCAAATCGGAGGGCCTGTTGTCCGGACCTCTGGCAGTCTCTATGGGCTGCCACAGGGTTCAAATCTCGGGCCGACTCTCTTCTCTGTATACATCAATGATGTCGATCTTGCTGCTGGTGATTCTCTGATCCACCTCTACGCAGACGACACCATTCTGTATACTTCTGGCCCCTCTTTGGACACTGTGCTAACTAACCTCCAGACGAGCTTCAATGCCATACAACTCTCCTTCCGTGGCCTCCAACTGCTCTTAAATGCAAGTAAAACTAAATGCATGCTATTCAATCGATCACTGCCCGCACCTGCCTGCCCGTCCAGCATCACTTCTCTGGACGGTTCTGACTAAGAATACGTGGACAACTACAAATACCTAGGTGTCTGGTTAGACTAAACTCTCCTTCCAGACTCACATTAAGCATCTCCAATCCAAAATTAAATCTAGAATCGGCTTCCTATATCGCAACAAAGCATCCTTCACTCATGCTGCTAAACATACCCTCGTAAAAGTGACCATCCTACAGATCCTCGACTTCGGCGATGTCATTTATAAAATAGCCTCCAACACTCTACTCAACAAATTGGATGCAGTCTATCACAGTGCCATCTGCTTTCTCACCAAAGCCCCATACACTACCCACCACTGCGACCTGTACGCTCTCGTTGGTTGGCCCTCCATCATACTCATCGCCAAACCCACTGGCTACAGGTTATCTACAAGTCTCTGCTAGGTAAAGCCCCGCATTATCTCAGGTCACTGGTCACCATAGCAGCACCCACTCGTAGCACGCGCTCCAGCAGGTACAGTATATCTCACTGGTCACCTCCAAAGCCAATTCCTCCTTTGGTCGCCTTTCCTTCCAGTTCTCTGCTGCCAATGACTGGAACAAACTGCAAAAATCACTGAGGTTGGAGACACATATCTCCCTCACTAGCTTTAGGCACCAGCTGTCAGAGCAGCTCACAGATCACTGCACTTGTACATAGCCCATCTGTAAACAGCCCATCTATTTACCTCATCCCCATACTGTATTTATTTATTTATTTATCTTGCTCCTTTGCACCCCAGTATCTCTACTTGCACATTCATCTTCTGCACATCTACCATTCCAGTGTTTAATTGCTATATTGTAATTACCTCTCCACCATGGCCTATTTATTGCCTTAACTCCCTTATCTTACCTCATTTGCACTCACTGTATATAGACTTTTTTTTCTACTGTATTATTGACTGTATGTTTTGTTTTTTCCATGTGTAACTCTGTGTTGTTGTATGTGTCGAATTGCTATGCTTTTTTCTTGGCCAGTTCGCAGTTGCAAATGAGAACTTGTTCTCAACTAGCCTACTTGGCTAAATAAAGGTAAAATAAAAATAAAATAATGTCAGGCTGTAGCCACCGCCTTGTTATGCTTTGTTTTAACCGTCACACCCCCATACAATGTGGTCATAATCAGCGGCCTGGAAGAAACCAGCATTACCAGGACATCCACTAAGCACATAATGCCTGTCTTAGACAGTGAACATCTGTTGGCATTTCCACGTGGTATTAGATACAGAGTAATTACAAGCTATGGGAAGAGGAGGAGAAGAGGGACCGGATGGGATTAAGGAGGAGAGGAGAGGGGGAGGAGAAGGATGACCTGACCACATGCTCCTCCTGCCGTAAATCTTATTTATTGCCTCTGGCCCTTTGCTTTGCTGGACTCTGGATGGCCATTCCAGGTCAGACCCCCTTGATGGTGATCCTCCAACCTCTTTGGTGCAATCTACCTGCAGTCATCATCACCACAGTCTCGCCTCTTTGTTTTCTCTCTCCCTCTGTGTCTCCCCCCTGCTCTGACTGTCCTAAATGACCTCACATATCTATATATTTACGGCCTCGTCTTGGGTGGCCTCCACCTCCTGCTGAGAGAGAAAAGGGTATCTTAGTTAAATGGGACACACACATTTCACTTTATGGTTATGCTATTCCTTTGTTTGGCAGAAATTACGTTTGGATCACATTCAGCTTTTTTATTGCCCTTTGACATGACAAATCAAAATGTTGTATATCTGTGTCTGGTCCAGGTTCTGTGTCAAATTTGGAAAGAGAGGAGTAAAGATGGCCACAGAATAGAAAAGAGAGGGACACATTTTTCTGTTTACACTGTAATATTGTTCCAAATCAGTGTGAGAGGAAAATTAACATGTTTACCTGCTTTGTTTAATATTAATAGTTAACAATTATAAACTCAGCAAAAAAAGAAACGTCCCTTTTTCAGGACCCTGTCTTTCAAAGATAATTCGTAAAAATCCAAATAACTTCACAGATCTTCCTTGTAAAGGGTTTAAACACTGTTTCCCATGCTTGTTCAATGAACCATAAACAATTAATGTACATGCACCTGTGGAACGGTTGTTAAGACACTAACATCTTACAGACAGTAGGCAATTAAGGTCACAGTTCTGAAAACTTAGGACACTAAAGAGGCCTTTCTACTGACTCTGAAAAACACCAAAAGAACGATGTCCAAGGTCCCTGTTCATCTGCGTGAACGTGCTTTAGGCATGCTGCAAGGAGGCATGAGGACTGCAGATGTGGCCAGGGCAATAAATTGCAATGTCCGTACTGTGAGATGCCTAAGACAGCGCTACAGGGAGACAGGACAGACAACTGACAGACAATCCTCCTCGCAGTGGCAGACCACGTGTAACAACACCTGCACAGGATTGGTACATCCGAACATCACACCTGCGGGACAGGAACAGGACGGCAACAACAACTGCCCGAGTTACACCAGGAATGCACAATCCCTCCATCAGTGCTCACACTGTCCGCAATAGGCTGAGAGAGGCTGGACTGAGGTCTTGTAGGCCTGTTGTAAGGCAGGCCTACCAGACATCACCATAACAACGTCGCCTATGTGCACAAATCCACCGTCGCTGGACCAGACAGGACTGGCAAGAAGTGCTCTTCACTGACGAGTCACAGTTTTGTCTCACCAGGGGTGATGGTCGGATTCACATTTCTCGTCGAAGGAATGAGCGTTACACAGAGGCCTGTACTCTGGAGCGGGATCGATTTGGAGGTGGAGGGTCTGTCATGGTCTGTGGCGGTGTGTCACAGCATCAACGGACTGAGCTTGTTGTCATTGCAGGCAATCTCAACGCTGTGCGTTACAGGGAAGACATCCTCCTCCCTCATGTGTACCCTTCCTGCAGGCTCATCCTGACATGACCCTCCAGCATGACAATGCCACCAGCCATACTGCTTGTTCTGTGCGTGATTTCCTGCATTTTTCCGCTGGCCATGTCAGTATTCTGCCATGGCCAGCGAAGAGCCCAGATCTCAATCCCATTGAGCACGTCTGGGACCTGTTGGATCGGAGGGTGAGGGCTAGGTCCATTCCCCCCAGAAATGTCCGGGAACTTGCAGGTACCTTGGTGGAAGAGTGGGGTAACATCTCACAGGAAGAACTGGCAAATCTGGTGCAGTCCATGAGGAGGAGATGCGCTGCAGTACTTAATGCAGCTGGTGGCCACACCAGATACTGACTGTTACTTTTGATTTTGACCCCCACTTTGTTCAGGTACACATTATTCAATTTCTGTTAGTCACATGTCTGTGGAACTTGTTCAGTTTATGTCTCAGTTGTTGAATCTTGTTATGTTCATACAAATATTTACACATGTTAAGTTTGCTGAAAATAAACGCAGTTGACAGTGAGAGGACGTTTCTTTTTTTGCTGAGTTGAGTTATTTCCAGTATGCTGACCAGTGGGAGTGAGATCCGTATCAACATGATGGTGTTTTGTACTAATGAAAAATGTTTTCCGATTTAGATTGCTGATAATTTCATAACAATATTTTAATGTTTATATAATTTCCAATGAAGGATAATTTTATGTTCAGGTTAAAGGCTCAATGAGCCAACGGATGGTCATTTACAATGGTAGTATACTCGTGCAAGGAAGTTTTTTCCACCTATATGTTTTAGTTAGAAGTGGTTTGATGTTTTATGTGTATTAATGTATTTTTAAACATTGTAATTTTCTTTTAAGTTGAGAAAAATCTCAAAATGGAGGGATGTGAGAGGAAAATGAACATGTTTACCTGCTTTGTTTAATATTAATAGTTAACAATTATATATACTTAACAAATAGTAAGACATTTCTGTTCTACTAGTGCTGTGTTTTGTCAGGGTGCATACTCTGAAGCTGTCTAGGTGTGTGGTCAAGGACATGGGTTTTACTCGAGATAGCGGTATCTGGAGCTTTAATGGGTTGGTAATAAAACATACAGCATGCATTTCATAGAATGAGTTGGTGTTTGTGTAATGTAAGGTACCAGGGAGAGATGGCTCGGGTATGGATAATTATAAGAGGAACCTTGTCTTAGGGGCTAATGTCACGTTCCTGACCTATTTTTATGTTATTTTGATTATGTTTAGTTGGTCAGGGCGTGAGTTGGGGTGGGCATTGTATGTTGTGTGTGTTTGGTTAGTCTATGGGTGTTGTATGTGTATGGGATAGTGTTTGTTAGGTTGTCTAGTTATGTCTATGGCTGCCTAGATTGGGTCTCAATCAGAGACAGCTGTCATTCATTTGTCTCTAATTGGGAGCCATATTTAAGGTAGCCATAGGCAGTAGGCTTTTGTGGGTGTTTGTTTCCTGTGTCAGTGTTTGGACCACACAGGACTGTTTTGAGGTATGTCACGTTTGTTGTTTTGTAGTTTGTAGTGTTTTCTTGTTATTTACATTAAACATGTACAATTACCAATCCGCATCTTGGTCCGATCCATGCTCCTCCTCGTCTGAGGAGGAGAACGACTTTGACAGCCATTACAGCTAAACTCTGGTCTCTACAATAAGCACAGTCTTCATAGCAAATGCTATCTAGCTGGGGTATACTCCTTTCCCATATATCAAGTCTCACCTTGTGACCCATTCCACACATCTGCTGTTTTTTCATGGAGACTAAGAGGGTGCATCGTTGCTATAAAATATATTTTGTATTTGTTGAATGTCAGGCTGCTCGGCCCAACAGTCAAGGGTGTTGGGTTGACTAGTTTCATTATTGCAATAATGAATCGATATTAAATAAAGATGATTGTTTGAAGAAATGACAGTATGAATTTCCACGACGTCAGTTGTTCATGGACCTTATAAGGAATCTGGTTATTGTTGATATAAAATTTTGTTTCGCAGCAAATATGGGAAAAGTTCATCTAGTCTGTTTTTGGTAACATTACAGTTAATGTTCCGATAATAAACTCAGACTTATCTTCATCTGAATAATTCGATTCCAGTCATTGATATGTTTGACACATTTCTATTTCTATATCACATTTCTATTGGTGCTTTTGGGGAAAAACAAACCACTGGAAAGCCTCTCTGGGAGTCATTCTGATGGAGATTGACACCTTGTTTCTGCCAGTATTATGAGTAGATGCTTAGTTTTTGAACTAGTGAACTAAATAAGCGTCGAACATTCACTATCCTTTTCATGCTCACGTATGGGTCAAGTTCACACTGTTCTACTGCAATCTTGCCTATTCAGCTATACATTACAATCAACCTCATCCCTCTAACTGTACTCTCCTATGATCTTCCCGCTTTGCTCTCCTCTGGCGCTTCTCTGCTGAAATAACCCAGAGGATACAGCGTTTTACAGTATGAGGAGGTGACTTTCTCTCTGACAGGTTCTCTGCTGGGTAAAGACAAGAGATGCCCACGGGCAGTGTGCCAGTGCCAGGGCCAGATGGGATCACCAGCTAGCCCCTACTGTACCTGCCTGTCTGCCTTCACTTTCTTCCCTGTCCCCTGGTGCCCGTCACACTTGCCTGCACCATCTGTGCCCACTAGCCTGCCCATCCCAGGCACTGACTGTCAGCCTGAGAAGAGGGAGCGCCCGGTTGCATATGGCAGCGGTGACGGCAGACCCAGCTGTGCAGATGTTGTCCCGGCGACAGGGCAGCAGAGCAGGCAGATTGAGGGACTGAGGGGGAGTGAGGGAGAGACAGCCATTCCAACATCTGTGTTCCCCGTGGGAACGACGGAGCAGCACTTTGCAGAAAAGCCAGCCTGGTGGTGTGATACCCTGAGCCCCAGTAAGAATGCGCTATCTGAGACACTGACAGACAGGGTGGAATAGTACTTAGCACAACAAATTGTTCAGGGTGCTGCTCTCTGCTCTGCAGACCTGGGTTCAAATAGTATTTTATTTTCTTCAAATACTTTAGTTGTTTCTTAATTGAGCTTACCTGGCACAATAATGGACCAACTGGAATAGTCCCAAGCGTAAACCCTGTCTATTTGGCACTCTAGGTAAGCTCAATTGAATGCTCTAAGTATTTGAAAGAGAGAAAATAGTATTTGAACCTAGGTCTGATTCTCTGAGACATAATGGTCAGATCCACAGTTAAGATATACAGTCAGGTCCAAAATGATTGGCACCTTTAATAAAGATGAGCAAAAAAGACTGTATAAAATCAATAATAAAAATACTGAGCTATATTGTATGCTAAAAAATTTTTTGAAAGTATATTTTATACTAATACAATTGCTCATAGAAAGAGATTTTGTGTAACAAGTAACACCTTTTTTATTGGCACCCTGTTTTCAATACTCCGGCACCCTCCACTTGCCAGGATAACGGCACTGAGCCTTTTTCTAAAATGTTTTATGAGATTGGAGAACACATTGGGGGGGGATCTTAGACCGTTCCTCCATACAGATTCTTTCCAGATCTGTAATATACTTCGGTCTGCACTTATGGCCTGACATCTTCAATTCAAACCATAGGTTTTCAATGAGGTTCAAGTCTTGATTTTGTGGTCAATCAACCATTTCTTTGTGGGTTATTGTGTGTGCTTAGGTTTATTGTCTTGCTGGAAGATCCACTTGCGGCCAAGTTCAGCTTCCTGGCAGAGGCAACCAGATTGTTGGCTAAAATGTTCTGGTACTCGGTAGAGCTCATGATGCTGTTGACATCAAAGATCCATCGCCACATTTCAGAGTAGCTTCTTTTCTGCATATGCATCCCTCTTTCGACGCCAAACCCACCACTGGTGTGCGTAGCCAAAGAGCTCTAATTTTGTGTCATCTGAGTTTAGCACGGGTTCCAATCGAAGTGCCAATGTAGGTTAGTTAACTAAAGATGTTTACATTTGTAGGTTGCTCTCAATAAATATTTTTTTTCTGGCAACTCTTCCAAAGAGCCTATTGGCATGGAGCTGGCATCTAATTAGGGGTGTGAATCATTCAAAACACAATATAGCTCAGTATTTGAATTATTTATTTTATACAGTGTTTTTTGATAATCTTTATTAAGGGTGCCAGACTGTACCAACAACAAATATGATGACATTTAGGGCCACATATGTCATTAACATGACAAGCACATAACATCACACTCCACGTCAGGGAATAAGTGACCAATCTAAATGTCATCTTCTCTCTCAATCCCACAGCAAGTGGTTTTCTGAAACGCTATAGCATAATTATTTTCACAAATCGGTTCCATCCAAAGCTTGATGTCCAAACCGGCTGAAAACTCTCCAGTGTATACAGAGTGAAAATGGTCCTAGCTCCGATACTCCCTGTGCATCTTGTGTGTGTGTGGCCTGTCATGGCTGATGTGTCCGTCCCTGAATGTTGTTCCCCACCCTACTGGCCACTTGTTACAGTCTGTGACTTTTGTCAGGTAGCCCTTCATTACCACCTCTGCCTCTCACACACACCCGCACACTCACTGCCTCAAATGAATGAACGTAACCTCCGCTCTGGCCAGTTTTCTTGAGAGAGAAAGAGAATGGAGAGAATGGAGAGAGAAAGAGGGATTTGAAGGCAGAAAAGGAAAAAGGGATAATTAATAAAAAGGACTTCATACATTTTTATGACCACGCTGATAAGGTCAGCCATGTGCCGTGGTTACTAAGCAACGCTGCTGCCACCCCGTGTTGGACAGTTGCGAATCGGAGAAGTCAAACTCAAATGTGTTTATTTCAGCTGGGAGTATGACAGGCTATCAGACAGCCTCTGTGCATGTGTCTGATATAACATGCAATAACATGGAGGTCTTTATCGGTCATGCTAACACACTCAGATGTATGCTTTGTCAATAGAGATCACCATGCCAACAGCTCGTTCCACGGCATTGATCATCAGGTTGACCATGAGCCACAGAGCCAGTAAATATCTCAATCCATTAGTCGTGCTTACACAACATATAACCTGTGTTGTGATGCTAGTAAAGATAGGAAGTTTATGGCATTTAGTGTGTGACTTTTAGAAAGTTTGAACGACACCTCCCATCATATTTACTTATGAAGGAATCAGGGAATGCTAAAAGTAATACAGAATCGGTGAATAGATAGACAGTACCTTAGCAGACTGTCAACTAACGAACAGGTTTAGTACAAAGGAGAAACAGGTTGACTATAGAGAACTCCACTACTTAATCAGGACTAGACAGAAATGCATTGAGCCGTAAGATGGAGAGCAGTCAATTAATATAATCAATGTATGGATCCACTAAGGTAGGGCCATCAAGAACCTCTGGCTATCTCCAGTCAATTGCCCACTACCTTTTGAGAAAAGGGTGATTATTATTTATTTTTTTACCCTGTTTTCTCCACATATTTTGTGGTATCCAATTGGTAGTTACAGTCTTGTCTCGTCGCTGCAACTCCCGTACGGACTCGGGAGAGGCGAAGGTCGGAGCCATGCGTCCTCCGAAACTCAACCCAACCAAGCCGCACTGCTTCTTGACACAATGCCCACTTAACCCGGAAGCCAGCCACACCAATGTGTTGGAGGAAACACCGTACACCTTGCGACCGTGTCAGCGTGCTCTGCCACCGTGCTTCTACATCTGCATTGCTTGCTGTTTGGGGTTTTAGGCTAGGTTTCTGTATAGCACTTCTGCTGATGTAAAAAGGGCTTTATAAATACATTTGATTGATTGATTGATTTTCTTAAATTTGGCTTTTAAATATATTTTTTGAGTTGTCTGACCTTGCAGCAAACGAAAGGATACAAGTCTTAGTCTACAGTATATGGGCAACAGGGATAGTTCATAGGAAAATATGCATAATTTGTCCCATTCTCTCTGTTGTTCTGCTTTCGCCAAGCCAATGCTCCTTGTATGAACCACAGTGGGAGAAGTCATTGTACTGTAGGCTATAGCTATTTCCAATCCGAGACATTATGTTTTTTTTTCTCATTTCGTCTTAATGGTGGAGAATTACTGTCAACGAGAACACGGTTTCTCCATTTCTTTATTCTGGAGACATGTCCATTCATTAAAGATTAACTAGGACTTTGTCTCACGTTTCTCACAGAAATCATAATGGGCAGAGAGAGATTCTAAGAGGTTCCAATAAAATCAGGATCTCTGGATGTACATTAGCCTACTGTTTCTACCTATCTCCTACATAATATAGCTTGAATTATTCAACATCCAGACCTAGGGACCCAACCAAGCACTCTTCAAATTGAGCCCATTTAAATGAATTCTCCATCACTGCCTGCAAGATAGGTTAGTGTTTAATGGATGTTTTAATATTATCAAAATACTCTGTGACCTTTGAGTTTTCACTCCAGGGGCAAGCTCTCTATTACTATGAGCGAGGGATACGAATACCAAATTGTTGTTTTCTCAAATGATCAATTGGTACAGTAGAGTATGTTTTGATGGTGAGTTCACTGAGGCCTACACTGAGTAGTGTTCCATCGCCTTCACGCTTCTCACATGCTTTTGGGCTCTCCTCATCGCCCAGAAATGATCAGACATCTACCCAGTGTTTTGGTCAAGCCTGGGTACTCGCGTCTTGACGAGTGCATGTCACAATGTAGGCTCTTAGGGATATTTATAGTCCCTTTATGCGTCTACATATTGAGTGATGTGAACAGGCTTGCTGTTGCACTCACATTTCATTTGCCATAATACTGGTTATTGGAACCGGCCTCAAATCAGCTTTCTCCCTCCCTCATCCCTCCCAATCTCTCTCTCTCTTTCACCATCCCCTTTTATCTATCTGTATCTCTCAGAGCCATTGTTTAGGACAACAAAGGGATGGTGAAACAGAGATTCTGCTATTCTCTTTCGAAACAGGGTGCTGTGGAGGCTCAAGGAGAACAAGCCGCCCCTGCAGGGCAGTATGGGATATGGTCACCTGACATACAGCAATGCCAACAACAAGACAACTTTTTTTTAAATGTTCTGTGAGAACATCATGGAATATTAGGAACACAATACAAATGCACATACGGTAACAGTTATAGTTTGGGAGAAGTTTGGAGATTTGATATCACAGGAATTAAAATAAAATCTGTCAAAAGCCATGTGCGATTGAATTACATGATATGAAATGGTATGTAGTGAAAACGGTGTCCTTGTTTCAAACAATTTGTAAAAAGATACCTTCATCTGTTAACATATTTTCAAGCTTTTCTATTTTCAGCTTCTGTGCTAAAATTAGCCAGATGCTGATTGTCAGTAGGGATTTTGTATTGACAAGATCATTGCCATATAAGCTCTAGAGCCATAATACCTTTGATTTCATCATAACCTCTTCATAGAAAATCATGGGGCAAAACAAAGGATTATTGACCATGAGATTTATAAAGCTGATCTCCTTATACCCAAACAGACCACTGGGATTAAAGCCAATGAGTAAAACAACCATAACTGTTACAAATGGCTTTTGATGAGTACATGATTAGTCATCATGAAACATATGCATCATATTTATGAGACAGGTGGGTAATCACGTCAAATATTTTGCTCATTCACATTATCATTACAACAGAACAAGAAATACATTCTAATACCATTCAAAACTATTTGAGAAAAAATACATACCTTAACGATAAAAGGCCTATTAATTAATAAGTATGTAATGTAACAATAAGACTGATAAACAAAGATAAATGCAAATAATAAGCGGTCAAGTTCTTTATTCAAATTGTCTGAGAAATTGCTTAATATTGCCATCAGCCTGAGAAGAAAGCTGCCATATTTGGTGAGCTGAGCTGTTGAGAGCTACAGTATTCAATAAACTGTTTCTAATAATAATCCAGCTGAAAGGCTAGTGGGGCGTTGAAAATGGACGGCAGGCAGGCGGCAGGCTGCAGAGAGACCAGTGTCTGTAGAGAGGCAGCCAGGAAAAGGCAGAAAGGACTGGAGCTGTGCAGATTACCAAGAACAATGCCATGACTGGATGAACAACACACCCACCCCTCACTGCAGAGAGAGAGAGAGAGAGAGAGAGAGAGAGAGAGAGAGGGAGAGAGAGAGAGAGAGAGAGAGAGAGAGAGAGAGAGAGAGAGAGAGAGAGAGAGAGAGAGAGAGAGAGAGAGAGAGAGAGAGAGAGAGAGAGAGAGAGAGAGAGAGAGAGAGAGAGAGAGAGGCCAAACCTGCTCACAAATAGGAGAAAAATTACAATCTAGTAGGCATGAGTGACCATTTGAAGACCTTGTATGCCATTTTGGTTGGGATGATTGAAGTCAGGCTTAATGTTAATGATATGTTTTATTTTGGTCTGGGTGGCCACAGGCACAGCACACACTGCAAGGCCAGTGACAGGCAGGCCTTGAATTCCTGGTGCAGTGCATGTACCGGTCTGATGTGGATGCTAAGCCTATGAGACGGAGGCTGCATTAGGTGAAGTGTGCTGCAGTTTAACTGGCCCACTAAAATGAACAAAGACACTGGCAGGCCAGGATGAAACTGAACAGACAATAAATAACAGTTTCCCTGCTCTAGGGTTGACTATTGATACTGTTTACATATAATTAAATAGAACAGTGTATTTATTATATAGCAGTTTTTTTTCTAGTATTACATTGTTATTGATTACTGCATTGCTGGGTTTTGAGTTTGCCAGAAGGAATGTCACTGTACTAGTGCATGTGACACTAAAACTTGAAACTTCTGTTAATGTTATCAACATCACCATCATCATCCTCCTTGTCACCCTTATCTTACTATATCGCACTTGATTATAGAAAAGAGTAATAGAGTATAACAAATATCCATGTGATGAACAATTCCACCTGACTACATTGTTTTATTTTGATATGTGTAGCGTAAAATAAGTCTTCACATCAAAGGAATATTCATGTAATGGAAAGGAGTGTAATCCTGATTGTGAGAATGTCTACTCTCTCTGTACTGGCCTTTCGTATCCTCATTTTTTTAAGCAATCCCTGAGGTTCAATTATAAAGTATTGCTCAGGGTGCTGATCTGTTGTGAAGATTGAGTGGTTGTTTGTGCCTCACAAATACACAGACAATCCATGCATTTCAAGTTTTTTTTAACATTAAAAACAATGCAGGCCTCTTTTTCCAGATCACAGTTCTATGATCGCTATACAGTGGCTTGCAAAAGCATTCACCCACCTTGGCATTTTTCTTATTTTGTTGCCTTACAACCTGGAATTAAAATAGATTTTTGGGGGGTTTGTATCATTTGATGTACACAACATGACTACCCCTTTGAAGATGCAAAATATTTTTTCTTGTGAAGCAAGCAAGAAATAAGACGAAAAAAATGAAATCTTGAGCTTGAACTATTCACCCTCCCAAAGTCAATACTTTGTAGGGCCACCTTTTGCAGCAATTACAGCTGCACATCTCTTGGGGAATGTCTCAAAAGCTTGGCACATCTAGCCACTGGGACTTTTGCCCATTCTTCAAGGCAAAACTGCTCCAGCTCCTTCAAGTTGGATGGGTTCCGCTGGTGTAAAGCAATCTTTAAGTCATACCACAGATTCTCAATTGGATTGAGGTCTGGGCTTGACTAGGCCATTCCAAGACATTTACATGTTTCCGCTTAAACCAGACGAGTGTTGCTTTAGCATTATGCTTAGGGTCATTGTCCTGCTGGAAGGTGAACCTCTGTCCTCGTCTCAAATCTCTGGAAGAGTGAAACAGGTTTCCCTCAAGAATTTCCCTGTATTTAGCACCATCCATCATTCCTTCAATTCTGATCAGTTTCCCAGTCCCTGCCGATGAAAAACATCCCCACAGCATGATGCTGCCACCACCATGCTTCACTGTGGGGATGGTGTACTCGGGGTGATGAGAGGTGTTGGGTTTGCGCCAGACATAGCGTTTTCCTTGATGGTCAAAAAGCTCAATTTTAGTCTCATCTGATCAGAGTACCTTCTTCCATATGTTTGGGGAGTCTCTCACATGCCTTTTGGCGAACACCAAACGTGTTTGCTTATTTTTTTCTTTAAGCAATGGCTTTTTTCAGGCCACTCTTCCGTAAAGCCCAGCTGTGTGGAGTGTACGGTTCAAAGTGGTCCTATGAACAGATACTCCCATCTCTGCTGTGGAGCTTTGCAGCTCCTTCAGGGTTATCTTTGGTCTCTTTATTGCCTCTCTGATTAATGCCCTCCTTGCCTGGTCTGTGAGTTTTGGTTGGTGGCCCTCTCTTGGTAGGGTTGTTGTTGTGCCATATTCTTTCAATTTTTTAAATAATGGATTTAATGGTGCTACGTGGGATGTTTAAAATTTTGGATAATTATATAACCCAACCCTGATATGTACTTCTCCACAACTTTGTCCCTGACCTGTTTGGAGAGCACCTTGATCTGCATAGTGTAACTTGCTTGGTGGTGCCCCCTTAGTGGTGTTGCAGACTCTGGGGCCTTTCAGAACAGGTGTATATATACTGAGATCATGTGACAGATCTTAGATTGCACATAGGTGGACTTTATTTAACTAATTATGTGACTTCTAAAGGTAATTGGTTGCACCAGATCTTATTTAGGGGCTTCATAGCAAAGAGGGTGAATACAAAGGGGGTGGCAGGTACCCTAATGGTTAGAGAGTTGGACTAGTAACCGAAAGGTTGAAAGATTGAATCCCCGAGCTGACAAGGTATAAATCTGTCGCTCTGCCCCTGAACAAGGCAGTTAACCCACTGTTCCTAAGGCCATCATTGAAAATAAGAATTTGTTCTTAACTGTAAAATAAAACATATTTAAGCACCACTTTTCCATTTTTAAATGTTTAGATTCTTTTGAAACGAGTTATTGTTTTCATTTCACTTCACCAATTTGGACTATTTTGTGTATGTCCATTACGTGAAATCCAAATAAAAATCTATTTAAATTATCGGAAAAACACCAAGGGGGATGAATACTTTTGCCAGGCACTGTATAGGCCTATCTATCCATGCTGGTGCTTATTATAGACTAATGCATGTACACTAAGTATACCAAACATTAGGAACACCTTCCTAACCTTGGCCTCAGAACAGCCTCAATTTGTCAGGGCATGGACTCTACAAGGTTTTGAAAGCGTCCCACAGAGATGCTGGCCCATGTTGACTCCAATGCTTTCCACAGTTGTGTCAAGTTGGCCGGATGTCCTTTGGGTGGTTGACTATTCTTGATACACACGGGAAACTGTTGAGCGTGAAAACCCCAGCAGCATTGCAGTTATTGACATAAACCGGCGCACCTGGCACCTGCTACAATACCCCATTCAAAGGCACTTACTTTTTTTGTCTTTCCGACTCACCCTCTGAATGGCACACATACACAATCCATGTCTCAATTGTCTCAAGGCTTTAAAATCCTTATTTAACCTGTCTCCTACCTCCCCTTCATCTACACTGATTGAAGTGCATTTAACAGGTGACATCAATATGGGATCATAGGTTTCACCTGGATTCACCTGGTCAGTCTATGTCATGGAAAGAGCAGGTGTTCAGTCTACACACAATACCCCATTATGACAAAAACATTTTTTGGCATTTTTTGATAATTTACAAATAAATAAAAACTGAAATATCACATTTACATAAGTAGTCAGACCCTTTACTCAGTACTTTGTTGAAGCACCTTTGGCAGAGATTACAGCCTTGAGTCTTCTTGGGTACGATGCTACAAGCTTGGCACAACTGTATTTGGGGAGTTTCTCCCATTCTTCTCTACAGATCCTCTCAAGCCCTGTCAGGTTGGATCTGGAGCGTCGCTGAACAGCTATTTTCAGGTCTCTCCAGAGATGTTCGATCGGGTTCAAGTCCGGGCTCTGGCTGGGCCACTCAAGGACATTCAAAGACTTGGCCGAAGCCTCTCCTGCATTGTCTTGGCTGTGTGTTTAGGTTCGTTGTCCTGTTGGAAGGTGAACCTTCACACCAGTCTGAGGTCCTGAGTCCTCTGGAGCAGGTTCTTATAAAGGATCTCTATGTACTTTACTCCGTTCATCTTTGCCTCGATCCTGACTAATCTCCCAGTTCCTGCTGCTGGAAAACATCCCCCAGCATGATGCTGCCACCACTATGGTTCACCGTAGGGATAGTGCCAGGTTTCCTCCAGACGTGCCGCTTGGCATTCAGGCCAAAGAGTTCAATATTGGTTTCATCAGACCAGAGAATCTTGTTTCTCATTGTCTGAGAGTCTTTAGATGCCTTTTGGCAAACTCCAAGCGGGCTGTCATGTGCCTTTTACTGAGGAGTGGCTTCCATCTGGCCAGTCTACCATAAAGGCCTGATAGTTGGAGTGCAGCAGAGATGGTTGTCCTTCTGGAAGGTTCTTCCATCTCCACAGAGGAGATGCCGGGTGGCCAGCTCTAGGAAGAGTTTTTGAGGTTCCAAACGTCTTCCATTTAAGAATGATGGAGGCCACTGTGTTCTTGGGGACCTTCAATGCTGCCGAAATGTTTTGGTGCCCTTCCTCAGATCTATGCCTCGACACAATTCTGGTCTCGGAGCTCCACGGACAATTCCTTCGACCTCATAGTTTGGTTTTTGCTCTTGAAAAAGAAAAGGAGAGCCGCACACTCTAGGAGCTCAGATGCAATAATTGAATAACCTAATAACCAATGTTTCAACAGACAAGCTGCCTTCATCAGGGTATAATGACAAACACTGCGGGTTACTAGTTCATAGGGTGTCAAAGAACATACAAAAACATGAATGGATAGCATACGATAATAGATACAATTTGGCTACATAGGCCTACAAACATTTACAATGAATAGCAAAATCACAATAATCACAAGAATGGCTTCAGATCAAAGTCTACGTTGAGTCCGAAGGGAGCAATTGTCTTTAAATGAAAGATCCAGGCAGCCTCTCATTTTAACAATAAATTGTCGAGGTCACCCTCTCTCCTAGGGAGGGTGACATGTTCGATGCCGATATAACATAGGGACGAAATCTTATATATACAGGTGTGTGCCTTTCCAAATCATGTCCAATTAATTGAATTTACCACAGGGGCTCCAATCAAGTTGTAGAAACAACTCAAGGATGATCAATGCAAACAGGATGCACCTGAGCTCAATTTCGAGTCTCACAGAAAAGGGTCTGAATACTTACAGTACCAGTCAAAAGTTTGGACACGTACTCATTCAAGGGTTTTTGTTTATTTTACAATGTTCTACATTGTACAATAATAGTGAAGATATCAAAACAATGAAATATCACATATGGAATCATGTAGTAACCAAAAAAGTGTTAAATCAAATATAATTTATATTTGAGCTTCTTCAAATAGCCAGTCTTTGCCTTGATGACACCTTTACACACTCTTGGCATTCTCTCAACCAGCTTCATGAGGTAGTCACCTGGAATGCATTTCAATTAACAGGTGTGCCTTCTTAAAAGTTAATTTGTGGAATTTCTTTCCTTCTAATGCGTTTGAGCCAATCAGTTGTGTTGTGACAAGGTAGGGGGGCTATACAGAAGATAGCCCTATTTGGTAAAAGACCAAGTCCATATTATGGCAAGATCAGCTCAAATAAGCAAAGAGAAACGACAGTCCATCATTACTTTAAGACATGAAAGTCAGTCAATGTGGAACATTTCAAGAACTTTGAACGTCTCTTCAAGTGCAGTTGCAAAAACCATCAAGTGCTATGATGAAACTAGCTCTCATGAGGACTGCCACAGGAAAGGAAGACCCAGAGTTACCTCTGCTGTAGAGGATAAGTTCAGCCTCAGAAATTGCAGCTCAAATAAATGCTTCATAGAGTTCAAGTAACAGACACAACTCAACATCAACTGTTCAGAAAAGACTGTGTGTATCAGGCCTTCATGGTCGAAATGCTATAGAAATCACTACTAAAAGACACCAATAATAAGGAGACTTGCTTGGGCCAAGAAACACGAGCAATGGACATTAGACCGGTGGAAATCTGTCCTTTTGTCTGATGAGTCCAAATTTGAGATTTTTGGTTCCAACCACCGTGTCTTTGTGAGAAGCAGAGTAGGCGAACGGATGATCTCCACATGTGTGGTTCCCACAGTGAAGCATGGAGGAGGAGGTGTGATGGTGTGGGGGTGCTTTGCTGGTGACACTGTCAGTGATCTATTTAGAATTCAAGGCACACTTAACCAGCATGGCTACCACAGCATTCTGCAGCGATACGCCATCCCATCTGGTTTGCGCTTAGTGGGACTATAATTTGTTTTTCAACAGGAAAATGACCTAACACACCTCCAGGCTGTGTAAGAGCTATTTGACCAAGAAGGAGAGTGATGGAGTGCTGCCTCAGATAACCTGGCTTCCACAATCACCCGACTTCAACCCAATTGAGATGGTTTGGGAAGAGTTAGACTGCAGAGTGAAGGAAAAGCACCCAACAAATGTTCAGCATATGTGGGAACTCCTTCGAGACTGTTGGAAAGGCACTAGGTGAAGCTGGTTGAGAGAATGCCAAGAGTGTGCAAAGCTGTCATCAAGGCAAAGGGTGGCTAAATTGAAGAATCTAAAATATATTTTAATTTGTTTAACACTTTTTTTGTTACTACATGATTCCATATGTGTTATTTCATAGTGTTGATGTCTTCACTATTATTGTACAATGTAGAAAATAGTAAAAATAAAGAAAAACCCTTAGGTGAGTAGGTGTGTAATTATTTTGACTGGTACTATACAGTATGTAAATAAAGTATTTCTATTTTTCACAAACCTGTTTTTGGCTTTGTCATTATGGGGTATTGTCTGTAGATTGCTGAAGATAAAACAATGTTTTATACATTTTAGAATAAGGCTGTAAGGTAACAAAATGTGGGAAAAGTCAATGGGTCTGAATACTTTCCGAAGCAACTGTATATTAGGCTAAATCTATTTTAATTTCTGTTTGATTATCTTGACAAATCAAAAGATGCCCAGTTATAGGAAATTACATTCACGTGGCTATTTTTCTTTCAACACCACTGCATTTTGTTCAATAGGTTACCTCACAGCCTTGAAAGGACATTTTCCCGACCCTCATTTTCACGTGACACGAGGGAAACCATGAGAAGGTGTGCAGCACATGACAGAAGAAAACATGTTTTTTTTGCTGGTAAGAGAGAGGCTGAGAGGAGTAGGCTATGGTAGCCTACTTCCACATTAACAAGCTGCAGTAGAGGCTATTCTTATCCATCTATTCAGTGACCATTTTGAGTGTGTAGTATCATAGCTATCGGCAAATGGATGCATTTCCAATCTTATGTTTGGTCTCCCTAGTCGGTTAGATGCACGTGGTTCCTGACATGGCCGCTGTCGATGCCCCTACTGCAAGGGAGGCCTCTGCTCATATTCGTCAAGGTCAATTGATGAATGCAGTCAAAGGCTGGCTGAATCCCAACACTCCCGCGGGGCACATTAAAAAGCACATTAACACATTAAAGGACATGATTTGCTGTCCTCCAATTAAGATAATTTCGTTAATTATTTCTTCTAAAATGAATGTCAGTCTATCCAGGTGTGTATCACGCCTTTCTCATCAACCCATATCCTAGCCGATAGCATCTACAACAATCATTGGGCCAATTATAACTTGATTCTTTTAATGTAGGCAATAATAATGTCCTTATATACCCATGATGGACACCTTGGTATCCTCTCTCTCATAAAGAGCGGAGGCAAGCCCTGTATGCAATCTAGCGCTCAGCACAAGGGATGGAGTGGCGAACTGCTGCACCTTTAAGGCAATGAAGAAGAAAAGCGGCCGCGGCCGCGGAGGAGGAGGCGAGAGTTATTCCATAATGCTCTGAGCCAGGGAAGGTTAGCGCAGGGACCAGTGTGATTTGTACGGCTGCGGGAAGATGCGTGTGCTTGTTGCTTGCTGGATGGAGAGAGGCGGCGAAAAGGGAATGAGTTTTCAGTACAGCTAACAACTATTGCTTCCTGCTTACAAATTCATACGTCATTTTTTATCCAATTCAAATGTATGCATTTTTTTCACTGGAAACTTTTTTGTCTCATTATTTATTCATAGTGTTTTCTTTATTTTGTTGACTAATTCGAATTGTTTTAACTTAATTCTTTATTTTCTTTGAATTTCATTTGGGAATTCCACCTGTGCATATTGCGCTTGTCCCTCCTCGTGTCGTATGCGTCTTCAGCCTCCAGTCTCCGCTCTGACTCAGCCGCACTCACCTGGACCAGAGCTCAAGGAGGCTAGACCCACATGTACCCCGCAGAGCATCGCGCCCAGAAGCGGGGAAGGCTGCACTAAGGCACGGCGTGGCCACTTCAAGAGAGACGTACAGTTGGATCTAAGCTCTTATCATAAGACAATCACCAGAAGCTCATACCTCTTCTTCCCAACGCGAAGAGAGAGAAAGAGAGAGAGAGATACTGATTTGTACAGACCATCGTCCATTGCAATTGGCATATTGAAGAAATATAAAGAAAACTTAACGAAGAAAGTGTGTGGAGTGAAAAAAAGAAAAAGCATAGCTTGGATATTGAACGGTGCGGGGCATGTGGATATTGGCTGTCATCTTTTTCCAGTGCATCTTGAATGGTAAGTTGTGCTATTTAAAATGAACTTCATTAAAGACATGCTCTGGAAATGTTAATTTAATGTTAATTTTCCTCTGAGCAAAACTTACCAGATATAGCCCATCTGAATTATTTGCGGAATAATATTATTTATTTAGTGGTAAAATGATATAGTAAATAGTTGTTGGTATGTCCTGAGAGCCCAATTGAGGAGCGGTTGGATTGGGCAGCAGAAGCAGTGCTGGCTGAGCTGAGCCTGCCAGTCACATCCCGGTCAATTTGGCTACCTAATACCTATAGTTGGATACAACTATGTGAAAACACTGATTTAAAAACACTGAATAAAAACTAGACTCTACTTTGTTCTTTGGGGCGATTAACATAATACTTTATAGTAAGACATTTCTCGAGTAGTGTAATAGTGCATAGGCTACAGTATATGGCGATGGCTTGATATGAAAATATGAACTAAATGCAGGTATCGTTTTGATACATTTCGCAGGTTACACTTAGTAACCTTATTTCAATTTTGTCTAATTGTACATTATCCCCATATTTGTATCTAATGAAATTGAGTGTGAGTGTATATTTTGATAAAATATTTTTTGGGGAAGGGTAACTTCATGTTTTAAGTAATATCAGATTTAGTTTTATTTTAATTATTTCCAATTAGTAATTATCGTAGCTCATTTGCATATTAACATCAATACAATTAGGAATTCTATATATTCATTCATAGCAGCATAATCACATGTGAATTACACTTAAATAGTGTGCCACTTAATTGTGACAATAAAATGCAATGATTTCCCCTAGGCACATAGGGTATATTGATATTTTAAAAGGGTTTTCATTAGGGAAAAAACATGCTTATTTGCTATGGGAACTTTAATAGGCCAATTAATGTTTTATATGAGAATACAACTTACTAAAATATTCCATTGATTAACTGAATTAATATGTGCATAAGATCATCTCTTTATTTCTATAAAATCAGGAGGTATCATGTGAGATAATACTGAAAAAGGAAACAACTCAGTTTGTGCTGTCTTTTTTTATGGAGCTACACCCACCATATTAGAAGTACAAACATGGAGGCATCAGGATTTAAAAAAAACAGTTGAGGCAAGCCCCTTGTCGCTCATTTCCCTGTGTTCCCCCTGAAACAGTTGAACACAATCCCTTTGTGTTACACAATGCAAAGGTGATTGGCCTGTAATTCCTTAAAAATATGGATTTGATAAGAGGCAAATGTGCTTTTGGGTTGGGGCTGCCTGAACGCTTAGCGAATACAAGAAGGGTGTGTGTGAGAGAGAGGGGGGTGGGGGGTGGGGGGGGGGAGAAGGAGGTTGAGGAGAGCAAGGGGTTGGGGGTGTTTGTGGGGGGAATAAATAATCCAGAGACAAATTGGACATTTAGAGGATCTTTTTAAAGA
The DNA here is from genome assembly GCF_045679555.1 of Salvelinus alpinus. NCBI lineage: Eukaryota > Metazoa > Chordata > Actinopteri > Salmoniformes > Salmonidae > Salvelinus > Salvelinus alpinus. Next base: position 88,668,194 of record NC_092086.1, read on the forward strand.
TGGATGGATGGAGTGGGGGTTAAAATTAAAGTGGACAGATGCATGTAAACTGAGGGGAGAGAGATGCGTCAACCAAAGATGACAGAAAAACCATTTTGTGGCAAAGCTGAAGGGCTGAATGAGGTAGTGGTTTGCCACAGAAAATACAGTGATGCAGTGAGGGACGTGTACAAATGCATTTTAACACAACTGAGGCGGGACTGACTGGCTCTAGAGAGAGCCCCTGTTCCATAGTATGATGTCCATTTCAAATATCAATCCATTATGTGCTACAATAAACCCTTGTGTGAGCTGAGAGCACTATCTCTCTCTTAGCTTTTGAACGGCTTCACATGGTGTGTTTTGACCATGCAGGCTTTGGCGTTGTAAAATGGCTGCTCCTGAAGCGTTCAGCATGGAAACTTTGAATGAAAACACCACTGTAGATATGATACATGCGGAGTCTATGGCTGATGTTGAAGATCTGTGTTTTGTTGACAGATTAAGTTTACGCAAGAAGCACGTTGTCAATCTTTGAGGTTGTTGAAATGATTGTTTTGTGGGCAGGAATGGCATACAATAATATACAATACAATATTATTTCATTTTATATGCTTCTTTCTTTCAAAATGATGTGTTTTTTAAATCAATAAATCATAGATATGGCTGATAGGTCATAGATTGAAAAGGTGTTATACTGCAGTGTTTCTTATGATATCAGGCTACTTTGCATATTGCTCTATTTCTTCCTGATTTGTATTTTTTTGAATGTCCAACCAGCGTCCACATCACCAGCACTATCCTATATTAGAATAGTATAATGTGTAGCCTAGCTCTTCTGGGCAGAGAGAGAGAGACGGAGAGTGATCGAGATTGGATTCCAGACATAACGGCTTTTAGGGTTCTGGTCTAGCAGCACATGCTCCTGAGGTGGTCTCTATGGAAACGTGGATAATGAGTGTTGGCGCAGTGTGGGCTGGGTCTGAGCAAGGCCGCACTCTGTGCAGGTGACCCCGGAAGTGCTTCCCCACAGATTAGACCTGTCACTCCTGCAGCTCTATGATATTGTTGTAGATAGAGAAAGGAGATGTGAAGGTTATTTTTGCATGTTTTAAAGATGTTATTCTGGTGGTAAGTTGTCTGTCATTCTGATATGTTATTCCCAGGTTTCTGTTCTTTTTCCAGGACTGACTACCGTAATCAGTAATAGTTTGGTTCATGTCTATTTGTTTGGTTTAGATCTTGTATTAGATTGTGTATTTATAGTATTTGAGTTATGCAAAGGTATGGAGCAATTTATTAAGAAGTTGTTAGATCATGTTGTCTTTTTTTAACTACAGCCTGACATTTGACAATGTAAATCTGCAGAATCTATAGGGCTCTTTCTGTTGCATATATTTGCTTCTTTCCGTTTTCAAGACTGAGGTGCAAACTCATCTTGTCTTTGGATACAATTTGCAATCATAAACAATTCAGAGTTGCAACGAGTAAAAAGCATTGTAGTGTTGATGTCAATGACACTTTTCCAGTGCTGTTGCATCAGTATTAAATGTACTGGGAACAACACATCTATCCATGGAGAGACAGACTGGGGAAATGGCATAATGTTGTTTTTGCTCAGCAATGCCAGGGGGCAAATATGACACATGCTCAATTGGACACTAATAAGCAGTGCAAATATACAACAATGCTCCTCAATTGGCACTCAGTATCACTGTGTGTGTGGGGGGGGGGGATTTGCCCCCTACCTCGGCTAATTCAAACATGAACCATCTCAGTGTGGATTCACCCTACCACCTTTCAGACAGACAGTAGTGTTTTGCCATCAGAACATAACCAAATTGTGTCTTTCATCTTATTCAAACACACATTCAGTAGTAAGACTTCCAATGTGGAAAATGCCTTAATCTATGCTGGCCTACAAGAGGATTCCTATTTAGAAGATTAAAGCTATCCTAGGCCTGGCATCTGAATAGCTGTCACTATCAGTTAGACTGCTCGTTTCGAACAGGAATAGCCCAGGGAACCAGGCTACAGGATTAACCTTGATAAAGCTGTCATGACCACAGAGATTTTAATCAACCCATCTGGGAGATCTCCACAGAGAGAGACCCAGGTTTGGTGTTATCATAGCAGACATGTTGACTTAGTAATTGGGTGCTGTGTTTTTGTCATTGTATATGGGGGCAGGTGTGTGGAAGTAAAGTGCAATTATATTTTGAGTGTAAATGTACCTGTAATTATACAAAACATTAAGAACACCTGCTCTTTCCATGACATAGACTTAGACTGACCAGGTGAATCCAGGTGAAAGGTATAATGCCTTTTTGATGTCACTTGTTAAATGCACTTCAATCAGTGTAGATGAAGGGGAGAAGACAGGTCAAAGAAGGATTGTCTCAGTTGCCTTGAGACAATTGAGACATGGATTGAGTATTTGTGCCATTCAGAGGGTGAATTGGCAAGACAAAAGATTTAAGTGCCTTTAAATGGGGTATGGTAGTAGGTGCCAGGCACACCGGCTTGTGTCAAGAACTGCAACGTTGATGAGTTTTTCAAGCTCAACAGTTTCCCGTGTGTATCAAGAATGGTCCACCACCCAAAGGACATCCAGCCAACATGACACAACTGTGGGAAGCATTGTCAACGTGGGCCAGCATCCCTGTGGAACGCTTTCGACACCTTGTAGAGTCCATGCTCCGACGAATTGAGGCTGTTCTGAGGGCAAAAAGGGGTTGGGGGGGGGGGCAACTCAATATTAGGACGGTGTTCTTAATGTTTTGTATAATTACAGGTACATTTACACTCAAAATATAATTGCCCTTTACTTCTCAGTGTACGTGCCAATGATGGATGTCGTTTATCACAAAATGCAGGAATATCTACACACATATCCCCACACAGATCCCCATTGTGTTGAATCCTACTGTACTAGATACAGATATCATTTTTTTCTAGATCGTGTATTACTTTCCAGTCATTGTTTCAAATATCAAAGATCAACAAACCTGCACTCCAAACGCCATCTGTGCAACTCATAGATTTGATTTGGGGTCTTTTCTCTTTTCTAAATGTCACCTTATGAAAGACATTGAACAGTTTGTAAATAAACAGTTATTATTGCATTATCATTATTATTTAACTAGTGAAAACAGAAGACAACATTGTTTGGAGGTCATGTTCAGGCCAGTGGGAAACTGGCTGGTGGTGTCCTTTGGTATATATCTGTCAGTTCACGTAGAACCAAGCCTGTATGACAGAGCCACAGCAACAAACACACACGCACAAGAATAAAGTGATATTTGATAATACTCCTCCAACAGCAAAACGTTTGATCTAAAAATGACCTAATAGATAAATACCAACAGCACTATAAAATAAAGCCTTACAAAATACATCCTTCCCATAAAAATCAGCATATGGCAAGTATTTGCAACATCTAAAACATTGTGCAAGATGGATGTCATGACATCTCCTAACATATCCCTGAGCTTGGAGTTGGCTGTTATATCCAGAACAGACTGAACCATATGGTAATGTGTGCACATTGAAATGTTAACTGTTTCTTTTAACCCAGGCCAGAATGCTTAAGGAGATGATGGAGTGCAACTAAGCAGAGAGAGAGATAAAGAGAGAGAGAATGAGTCAGCATGTGTTACACACTGGTGTTTGACACACTGTAAGGAAGTAAACTATTACACAAGGTTCCCACATGCACACACACAGGTTCTTCCTGGTAGGTGGTGTTTTATATCTGTGAATTAATAAAACAACAGTAGTTAGTAGATAGCCTACGACATTTGTTTTCCACTTAGCTGGCATGCTAGTGTTTCCATGTTAAAGTGGGGTAGTAGGCTAATGCCCCAGCCCTTCAGGAAGGCAGGAGCTGATCTAAATGTGGCCCAGCTAGCCCACAAGTGGGGATACTGTGGGCCCTACTGTATATTCACAAGACAAGTGTTCTGCTTTTTTCTTACATTTGATTGTTGTACTGTGCAGCATGTATTTCTCAAAACTACCAGTTTGTCAATGTTGTATGAGATTTTATCTAGCGAAAGGGAATGCTTTCCTTGTCCATAGGCCCTCTTTTTCCTTTGAGATACAGCATACCCCTTCAGCTACAATATCATTATAGATTGAGGCCTGAAAGGTACATATATTAGGATGAGTTGAGTAGACAGGATGAGTGGTTTTGACTTTGAGGGTATGTTATATACCATGTCAGGTCAAAAAGGGACTGGTGCTGAAGCCAACACACACACATAGCCTACAGTATACTGTAGACTTGGCCATGGACATTTAATCCATATATCCATAACCCAACCTGAGCAGCGTGAGCATCAGTTGACATATAAAGTTTCCGGCTAAAGTCTTGATTTGTTCTCACATGCTCACTCTTGCCCTCTGGGACATCACCATGGCACTGTACTATAGACGTATCTGCTATTTTGAACAAGCATTAGAACAACAGTGCCAACAGTCCTTCCTGAGATAAGGGCTGTGTCCGGGTAGCCAGATCTGGAGACAGGGGTTGCCAGGCGAAGAGGTTTCTTCCCGGTGAGTTTCTGTATGTAATGTGGTGCACATACACACACACTGCAGAGCTATTTTTGGGAGACCATTTTTAAAGTCTGTCACAGGGGTAATGGAAGGAGTGCCAAATGACCTCTACAGAAAGACTCAGGCTTTGGGGTTTTCTACACACACGCACGCTCACACCAGGTCAGGCTCATTTATAACACATGGGACAGGTATCCCGCTATGCAAAAGTGATTGATCTCCTGAGTTGACGTGGGAGGCAGGTGAGGTGGCTTATACATCTACACAGATCACTCTCTTCTTTTTCTGTAGGTGAATAACATTAGAGTTGATAACCTTGAATACAATATATTGCAATACAATGCAGCCCATTAAAGACAATGGTATACATTGTTATCGTATTGCACCAATATTATGGAAAAAGCAAAAAAGCTGTGTAGCCAATTTGAATGATTTTTGTCAGACGTTTCAATTGTCTTCAGTCCATAGAAATGCTTCTGATGAAAGAGCTAAATCAAATCAAATTGTATTTGTCAAGCGCTCCGAATACAACCTTACCTTGAAATGCTTACTTACAAGCCCTTGACCAACAATGCAGTTCAAGAAATAGAGTTAAGAAAATATTTACTAAATAAACTAAAGTTTTAAAAAATTATAAAATTAAAAAGTAAAACAAGAAATGACATAACAATAACGAGGCTATATACAGGGGGTACCGGTACCAAGTCAATGTGTGGGGGTACGTTTGTAAAGGAGGGACAGTCACATGACACTTTTTTTTCTCTTATGAGTATAATGCATTAAATTAGCACATTTAAATATATCCAATTGAAACGAAGCAACACACAAGGTTAGTGTGTTTTATTGTTTCAGTGTGTGAAGTGATGCCTGTTTGTCTTATTCAGCCAGTGATTGTTAGCTGCTCGGCTGACTATTAGATGCGTTGAGGCATATCCGACAAGCCCTGATTAGTATGCAAAAAAATCGGCAGAATTTCTGTAGCCAGAAATGTGTAACATTTTCAAAGATTCTCCACAAATGTCTCATTAAAGTGTTGCTAGCTCTGGGTCAAATCTGTTTCAGTCTCCATTCTATCAGGCCTTCCCCAGAAGTGATTATGCTAATTGCTGTTTGATCAGATGATTAAATTATAATTTGATTAATCCTGAGCACTAAACGGTCTGAATATGTTTATGTCCACTTGGTAGCATAGCTTTGCAGAGCTAACGTCTCCTGTCACTATGTAAGCAGACATGACAGAGTAAGGGAGGGATGACCAGAGAATGACTGAGGCACACCATCCAGATAGAAATAAACATTGTTTTTTTATTTAGATTGCATTTATTTAGATAAGTTAACCAAAAATGTAAATTGTCTTAATGTATATCACATTAAGCCAATAAAAAATGCAGGTGTCCCAGTCAGAGAAGACCTGAAATTGTAAATAAATATTAGTGTAGCCTATTTTTGCAGTGAGTAGAGTAAAGAATAGCCTGAATGCAGCTTGCTGTCATCATTGTCGTAGTGAATTTCCGCCAGTCTTGTGTACCCTCAGTGTCCATTACAATTATTATATTGTTGTGAGGTTGGGTACTGTTGGTAATATCACTGACTGATGAGGACAGTGTCCTGTGTGTCCCCTAGAATCCACGCCTCCTGTTGGGGACAATTTCAGGTGTTCTCTGACCGGGACACCTGCATTTTTGAAGGGCAGGTTCCAATGCTTGGTCACACACACACACACACACACACGCACACGCACACGCACGCGCACGCGCAAGCACACGCGTGCACACACACACACACACACACACACACACACACACACACACACACACACACACACACACACACACACACACACACACACACACACACACACACACACACACACACACACACACACAAAAGCAGGCTACCTGGCTCTGTCTCCCACTGTGGTATTAGAGAGGACCTTGCTGCAGTATGCTTACTCAAGATGGAGTAGCCCTGCCTGTGAAGCAAGTGGAGAGGGTGGGGGAGAGGGAGCGGTAGAAAGGAGAGGGAGGGCAGAGAGAGAAGGGCATGTTTCCTGAAGCATCAGAGAATAGCTGTGAACGGGAGGGAAGGCAATGATGTCTAGTTATCTGACGCACAATCCCTTTTAACCCCAGGACTTTGATTTTCCCTATTCTCGTGACAGCCTCTAGCTACTATGGCTAACTGTTAATAGCTTTTTGTTTCTGTGGCTGCACATTTCTTTAACAACAAAAAGATGCAGCTTCTATATTTGCAATGTTTAATAAATTATTCCTGTACACCTTTTTGTTGTTTCTGTGGCTGCCTGTTTTGAGCACGCCATATTTAATTGACAACAATATAAAAAGAGGCAGCTACTATACAGTATCTGTAAGGTTAACCAGCAATACAGTTTTCCATAACCCCTAACTTGCATTGAAAAGGACATGTGTCTCCCCGATACATTTAACCATTTTAACCATTTATAATTAATGCTCATGGTGATTCTCTGTCAACTACTTGCATCTACTCCCCCAGCTGAAGCCTTGGTGCTGCACACCACATGGATGCTCTTAACTTCCTAGAGCTAGGGTCTAATTTCCTGAATTTCCACCTGACTGACGTGCCCAAAGTAAACTGCCTGTTACTCAGGCCCAGAAGCCAGGATACGCATATAATTGATAACATTGGATAGAAAAAACTTTGAAGTTTCTAGAAATTTTCAAATAATGTCTGGGACTATAACACAAGTGATATAGCAGGCAAAATTCCAAAGAAAAAACAACCAGGATTTTTATTTGATCTCCCAGGCTCTAATAATGGAAAGCTATGAGTTCTATGTAAATCCAGCTACCATATTACAATTCCCATGGCTTCCACTAGATGTCAACAGTCTTTGTTCATTGTTTCAGGCTTGTTTCTTCAAAAAGGAGCAAGAAACACGCGTCTCCCCGATACATTTAACCATTTATATTCAATTAATGCTCACGGTGATTCTCTGTCAACTGCTTGCATCTACTCCCCCAGCTGAAGCCTTGGTGCTGCACACCACATGGATGCTCTTAAGGATGTCTGTTATATCATCCAGCCTCTTCTATTCCACAAAATCTCCCTGTTCATCCCTACCTGCTGGATCCAATATCCAATAGGACCTATAGCATTAATCTCACCTGATCTCCCTGCACCAATAAGACTCACAGGCTCAAATTGACTAGCCTATCATAGGCATGTTTGTCAGACTGTCCTTTGAGTCTTGTCCTATGAGAGAATTTTTTGTCACTGTACACTGTCTTTTTGTACCCAGATACTCATAACTTTTGTTTGTTATGGTTTGGGGTTTGTGATGACTTATTTTGATTTGACTCTTCTAGTCTTTTACCTTGAGGGAGACTCATGTCAACAAAACAAGCTCTGATTCATACTTTGAACTGGAAGAGATGCACACTCATAGTTGTCATTAAACATCCTCTGTAGTGTACTTTAGAAACTTACTCCAAAGAATGTCATTCCAAATGTTGTCAGATGTATGTTTCCTATAAGGTCGTCATGACCAATATGTGAGATTTTAGAATTTCGCTGGAGGGGATGGCTGCCGTTTTACAGGCTCCTGACCAATTGTGCTATTTTGTGTGTTTTTTCGTGCCCTCGCGACTGTCTTGGTGTGTTTGAACCATGATAGTTTGTCGGTGATGTGGACACGAAGGAACTTGAAGCTCATGATCCACTCCACTACAGCCCCGTCGATGTGAATGGAGGCGTGTCCTTTTCCTGTAGTCCAGGATCAGCTCCTTTGTCTTGCTCACGTTGAGGTAGATCTCTGACCTCCTCCCTATAGGCTGTCTCACCGTTGTTGGTGATCAGGCCTACCACTGTTGCGTCGTCAGCAAACTTAATGATGGTGTTGGAGTCATGCTTGGCCACGCAGTTGTGGGTGAACAGGGAGTACAGGAGGGGGTTGAGCACGCACCCCTGAGGGGCCCCAGTGTTGAGGATCAGAGTGGCAGATGAGTTGTTGCCTACCCTTACCAACTGTGGCTTGCCCGTCAAGAAGTCCAAGATTCAGTTTTCAGAGGGAGGTGTTTAGTTCCAGGGTCCTTAGCTTAGTGATGAGCTTTGTGGGCACTATGGTGTTGAACGCTGAGCTGTAGACAATGAACAGCATTCTCACATAGGTTTTCCTTTTGTCCAGGTGGAAAAGGGCAGTGTGGAGTTCAATTGAGATTGCATCATCTGTGGATCTGTTGGGGCAGTATGCGAATTGGAGTGAGTCTAGGGTTCCGGGATGATGGTGTTGATGTGAGCCATGGCCAGACTTTCAAAGCACTTCATGGCTACCTACGTGAGTCCTACGGGGCGGTAGTCATTTAGGCAGGTGGTCTGCTTGAAACATGTAGGTATTACAGACTCGGTCAGGGAGAGGTTGAAAATGTCAGTGACGACACTTGCCAGCTGGCCCGTGCATGCTCTGAGTACACGTCCTGGTAATCCGTTTTGCCCCGCGGCCTTGTGAATGTTGACCTGTTTAAAGGTCTCGCTCACATCGGCTATGGAGAGCGCGATCACACAGTCATCCAGAACTGCTGGTGCTCTCATGCATGCTTCAATGTTGATTGCCTAGAAGGGAGCATAAAAGGTATTTAGCCCATCTGGTAGGCTCACGTCACTGGGAAGCTCGCGGTTGGGTTTCCCTTTGTAGTCCATAATAGTTTGCAAGCCCTGCCACATCCAACAGGCATCACAGCCATATTATTATGATTCAATCTTGGTCCTGTATTGATGCTTTGCCTGTTTGGTGGTATGTCTGAGGACATAGCGGGATTTCTTATAAGCATCCAAATTAGTGTCCCGCTCCTTTAGCTTGGTTTGGATGTTGCCTGTAATCCATGGCTTCTGGTTGGGATATGTACTTACGGTCACTGTGGGGACGACGTCGTCGATGCACTTATTGATGAAGCTGGTGACTGAGGTGGTATACTCCTCAATGCAATTTGACGAATCCCGGAACATATTCCAGTCTGTGCTAGCAAAACAGTCATGTAGCTTAGCATCCTTGTCATCTGACCACTTTAGTATTTAACGAGTCACTGGTACTTTGTGATTTAGTTTTTGCATGTAAGCAGGAATCAGGAGGATAGGATTATGGTCAACTTTGCCAAATGTAGAGTGAGGGAGAGCTTTGTATGTGTCTTTGTGTGTGGAGTAAAGGTGGTCTAGAGTTTTTTGTCCTCTCGTTGCACATGTGACATGCTTGTAGATATTAGGTAAAACAAATTTAATTTTGCCTGCATTAAAGTCCCCGGCCACTAGGAGCGCCGCTTCTTGATGAGCATTTTCTTGTTTGCTAATGGTCTTATACAGCTCACTGAGTGCGGTCTTAGTGCTAGTATCAGTTTTTGGTGGTAAATAGACAGCTACGAAAAATATAGATGAAAACTCACTTGGTAGGTAGTGTGGTCTACATCTTATCATGAGGTATTCTACCTCAGGTGAGCAATACCTCGAGACTTCACTAAGATTAGACATCGCGCACCAGCTGTTATTGACAAACAGACACACACCACTAACCCTCGTCTTACCGGAGGTCAGTGTTCTGTCTTGTGGATGCATGGAAAACCCAGCCAACTGTATATTATCCGTGTCGTCGTTCAGTCTTGACTCGGTGAAACATAAGATATTACAGTTTTTAATGTCCCGTTAGTAGGATAGTCTCGAACGGAGCTCATCCAGTTTATTCTCCAGTGATTGCACGTTGACCAATAGAACGGATGGTAGAGGCGGGTTACCCACTCGCCGACGAATTCTCACAAGGCACCCAGATCTACGCACCCTGTATCTCAGTCTTTTCTTCATGTGGATGATGAGGCTTTGGGACTGGTCCGGGAACAACAGTATATCCTTTGCATTCTGATATCCAGAAGATATTTTCGGTCATAAGAGACGGTAGCAGAAACATTATGTACAAAATAAGTAACAGCTCAGCGTTCAACACCATAGTGCCCACAAAGCTCATCACTAAGCTAAGGACCCTGGAACTAAACACCTCCCTCTGAAAACTGAATCTTGGACTTCTTGACGGGCAAGCCACTGTTGGTAAGGGTAGGCAACAACTCATCTGCCACTCTGATCCTCAACACTGGGGCCCCTCAGGGGTGCGTGCTCAACCCCCTCCTGTACTCCCTGTTCACCCACAACTGCGTGGCCAAGCATGACTCCAACACCATCATTAAGTTTGCTGACGACGCAACAGTGGTAGGCTTGATCACCGATAACGGTGAGACAGCCTATAGGGTGGAGGTCAGAGATCTACCTCAATGTGAGCAAGACAAAGGAGCTGATCCTGGACTACAGGAAAAGGAGGGCCGAACACGCATCGACGGGGCTGTAGTGGAGTGGGTCATGAGCTTCAAGTTCCTTCGTGTCCACATCACCGACAAACTATCATGGTCCAAACACACCAAGACAGTTGTGAAGAGGGCACGACGACGCCTATTCAGGGGACTGAAAGGATTTGGAATGGGTCCCCAGATTCTCAAAAAGTTATACAGCTGCACCATCGAGAGCATGGCAACTGCTCAGCAGTCCGACCGTAAGGCGCTACAGAGGGTAGTGAATATGGTCCAGTACATCGCTGGGGCCAAGCTTCCTGCCATCCAGGACCTCTATACTGGCTGTATCAGAGGAAGGTCCAAAAAAGCATTTCGCAGTAAGGTCTAAACCTGTTGTGTTCGGCACATGTGACAAATAAAAATGTATTTATTTTGTTTATGTGCACGTTCAGATTTATATCGTCAGTAGAGGAAGCTCGTTTAGCCATTAGTAAACAGAGTTCTTCTGTTTCCTCATCATGCCAGCTCTCTGCCACTCTCTCTCTTCTCTCTCCCCTGTCCTCTCTCTTCTCCCTCTCCCTCTCTCTCTCTCTCTATCTCTCTCTCTCTGTCTCTCTCTCTCTCTCTCTCTCTCTCTCTCTCTCTCTCTCTCTCTCTCTCTCTCTCTCTCTCTCTCTCTCTCTCTCTCTCTCTCTCTCTCTCTCTCTCACACACACACTCTATCCTCTTCTCTATCTCTGTCCCTCTCTCTCTCTCTTTCTCTCTCTCCTCTCTGTGATTCAGACATCAATGTCTCAGTGCTGTAACTGATTAAGATCTAACTGGCATCCCCTCAGGATCTCCTCTCTCCTCATTCCTGTTCCCCGCTCATGGAGATGAGCATTCAGATGCATCAACTAACCCACTTGAATAAAAAAAATAGAAAAAGTGCAAGAATGACCCTCATCTCATCATGCGTCCTCAGGAGAATCCACATCAGAGGAGGATATCATTGGTTTTACATAGCGCTGGAGCAGAGTGCCACTAAGCATGCTGCTCAGTATTATTCATGAGAGCAAATTGGGAGCCGGGGAGTTAGTCAGCAGCAGTGGTAGGCAGGGAAGGGCCCTTTCGTTCCTGGGCTGTAGCAACGCGCCTCTTGCTGTGTAAGCCCTGGGGGCAGGAGAGGGAAGGGGGTGTGGGGGTGTGCTTACTCACTGCCACAGGACCCTGTCCTGTCCATTCCGAACCCCCTACATCCACCCCCTTCTCTCTCCTGAAGCGCTCTGCCTTAATTACCTGCAGCTCCAGACATGGCCTGTCAGTGTGCCACAGTCACTGTTTGCCACTGGGGATGCCCAGCAACGGACCAGACCACACACCACACACACAGACAGACAGAGCCTTGCTCTGCTCTGTCCTCACCAAGCATGGTCATGACTAACAGCCAACCAGCAATAATACAGCCACTAGCACTCAGACAGCCTAGCCTTAGGAATTGACTGGAGGACATAATATGGCCAATTGCTAGCTCACTGTATGGAGGTCAAGGGATGGCGAGATACTGTTGCACACACTTGTGAATATGGAGGACACCTAGTCAGTTGTACAAATGAATGCATTCAACTGAAATGTATCTTCTGCATTTATCCCAACCCCTCTGAATCAGAGAGGTATGGGGGGCTGCCTTTATCAACATCCACGCCCAGGGAGCAGTTGTTGGGGGTTAAGAACAGATTTTTACCTTGTCGGCTCGGGGATTCCATTCAGCAACCTTTCAGTTACTGGCTCAATGCTCCTACCCGCCAGGCTACTTGCCGCTAAAATATTAAAAGAAGGATGTAAGTAATCAGTAGCTGAAATTAGGAAAATTGAGTAGCTTGACTATCATCTGTTGTTGGGTGGGTGTTGTTTGGTGGAGGTAAACCCATGTGCAGAACGGAGCCACTGAAGCATCAATGGGCTAGCTGCTAATGCATGGGCCTATTTATGTTGCTGTTAGCTCGATCAGTATTGATCCTACATTTACTTAAATAAATCACCTGGGTGGTTTTGAAAGCAGCAGTGGAGCAGAGAAGTAGGTGATGGTTTGTGCCCTTGAGCTGTCAGGCAGGCCCGTAGCAATGTAACAGACAGGAAGCACCCAGAGCCAGACCTGAGCGGACAGGACAGGGAGAGTGCATTAGAGTCATCAGCAATCCAGGATCAGTGCCTTCATTCACTATGGGCCTTCTCCAACAGGGAGTGACACAACTACAGAGCCATCTATTATTTTACACCAAGAGAAGGCCCTCTTCCAACTCCAACAGCCAAACCAGCCAAACCCTCAGTCCCCTCAGCTTTGCTGATAGAGGGAAATAAAAAATACCCATTCATTATAGATGTGTTGGATGCATTATTGAACAGTATCATTTTTTTCTTCTTTGTGGTTTGGCTCATGGAAAAATGATGTCGATTAAAGGTGCAGGTCGCTGAGCGTGTGGTGGATTTTAGAGAGGTTGTGGGGATGACTGACAGGTCAGTGAAAGGTGTGTGTGTGTGTGTGTGTGTGTGTGTGTGTGTGTGTGTGTGTGTGTGTGTGTGTGTGTGTGTGTGTGTGTGTGTGTGTGTGTGTGTGTGTGTGTGTGTGTGTGTGTGTGTGTGTGTGTGTGTGTGTGTGTGTGTGTGTGTGAGAGGGGGAGAGGCCTTAAGCATCTGCCTCTGCCGCAAAAGGTTGCATGCTCGAATCCAGCAATAAAACGTTTATCCCAAACATTAACCATCCCCCTTGACCCTTCTGAGTTAACATCTAACCTTAAGATTTCGGAGTAAATGCCTTAACTTAACCTTAAATTCTGACATGAGACTGTGCGAACTTGTTGGATGAAGAGAAAGTTAGGAGAGATTTGAGTTGTTCTGAATGTGTCAGGCCAGACATAAAATAGAACCGTAGGTTGTGCGTACATGTGAACAGTACATACATAGAGTACATGTACGTGAGTGGGTGCGTGTGTCCTGATGCATCCCCAGGGAGAGACACAGTAAGGTTGTGTGTGTGTTCAGTCATGGGTGGTTGGGTTGGTCCTAGAAGCTTTTTACAATTAAAGTGTTTTTCCTCCTCAAGTCAAACCTGGCTCTTCCCTGGTTATGTTGCATTGACTCCTTCACATCTAAAACCAAAACCAATGAAAATATATGTACTGTACAGATAAAATCAATAAAATCAATCAAAATCTAATCAAATGTATTGGTCACATGGGCCGAATGCAACAGGTGTATACTTTACAGTGAAATGCTTACTTACGATCCCATTCGCAACAATGCAGTTAAAAGGTAAGGCAAATATTTGGTTAATGAAAAGGAAATAGAACACAATAAAAACAATAATGAGACTATATACAAATCGTCAATCAATCAATCAATCCAATTTATTTATAAAGCCCTTTTTACATCAGCCGATGTCACAAAGTGCTATACAGAAACCCAGCTTAAAACACCAAACAGCATGCAATGCAGATGTACTGTAAAAGCACGGTGGCTAGGAAAATCTCCCTAGAAAGGCAGGAACCTAGGAAGAAACCTAGAGAGGAACCAGGCTCTGAGGGGTGGCCAGTCCTCTTCTGGCTGTGGCGGGTGGAGATTATAACAGTACATAGCCAAGATGTTCAAACGTTCATAGATGACCAGCAGGGTCAAATAATAATTACTGTGGTTGTAGAGGGTGCAACAGGTCAGCACCTCAGGAGTAAATGTCAGTTGGCTTTTCATAGCTGATCATTCAGAGTTAGAGACAGCAGGTGCGGTAGAGAGAGTACCAAGTCAATGTGCAGGGGAATGAGGTAGTTGAGGTAATTGAGGTAATACAGTATGTACATGTAGGTAGGGGTAAAAGTGACTAGGCAATCAGGATATATAATAAACAGAGTAGCAGCAGCATGTGAAGAATGTGAAAGTGTGTCTATCTGTGAGTGTGTGTTTGTGTGGGGGGTCAATATGAATGTGTGTGTGTTTTGTGTATGTGAGCATATGTAGTGTGTGTGTGTATGTGTGTGTTGGAGTGTCAGTGTAGTACGTGTGAGGGTGTGGGTAGAGTCTAGTGTGTGTGCATAGAGCAGTGCAAAGGAGTCAATGCAATAAATAATAAAGGGGGTCAATGTAAATATTTAGAGTAAACATTTGATTAACTGTTCAGCAGTCTTATGGCTTGAGGGTAGAACCTGTTCAGGTGCCTTTTGGTCCCAGACTTGGCGCTCCGGTACCACTTGCCGTGTGGTAGCAGAGAAAACAGTTTATGGCCTGGGTGGCTGGAGTTTTTTTTAGGGCATTCCTCTGACACCATTTGCTGTAGAGGTCCTGGATAGCAGGGAGTTTGGCCCCAGGGTTGTACTGGGCCATAACCACTACCCTCTGTAGTGCCTTGCAGTCGCATGACGAGCAGTTGTCATACCAGGCGGTGATGCAGCCAGTCAAGATGCTCTCAATGCTGCAGCTGTAGAACCTTTTGAGGATCTGAAGTGCCTCTGCAAAATCTTTTCAGACACCTGATGGGGAAGAGGCATTGTCGTTCCCTCTTCACGACTGTGTTGGTGTGTTTGTACCACGATAGGTCCTTAGTGATGTGGACACAGAGGAACTTGAAGCTCTCGACCCGCTCTACTTCAGCCCTGTCGATGTGACTGGGGGCGTGTTCAGCCCTCCGTTTCCTGTAGTCCACGATCAGCTCCTTTGTCTTCCCACATTAAGGGAGAGATTGTTGTCCTGGCACCACAAAGGGAAACTCAGCTGTGAGCTGCCCAGTGACGCAGGCCTTCCAGACGAGCTAAATGCCTTTTATGCTCGCTTCAAGGCAAGCAACACTGAAGCATGCATGAGAGCACCATCTGTTCTGGACGACTGTGTGATCACGCTCTCGGTAGCCGATGTGAGCAAGACCTTTAAACAGGTCAACATTCACAAGGCCGCTGGGCCAGACGGATTACCAGGACGTGTACTCAGAGCATGCACGGACATTTTCAACCTCTCCCTGACTGAGTCTGTAATACCTACATGTTTCAAGCAGATCACCATAGTCCCTGTGCCCAAGAAAGCGAAAGTAACCTGCCTAAATGACTACCGACCCGTAGTACTCACATCTGTAGAAATGAAGTGCTTTGAAAGGCTGGTCATGACTCACATCAACACCATCATCCCAGAAATCCTAGACCCAGTCCAATTCGCATAGTGCCCCAACAGATCCACAGATTATGCAATCTCAATCTCCCTCCACACTGCCCTTTCCCACCTGGACAAAAGGAACACCTATGTGAGAATGCTGTTTAATGACTACAGCTTAGCGTTCAACACCATAGTGCCCACAAAGCTCATCACTAAGCTTAGGACCCTGGGACTAAACACATCCATCTGCATCTGGATCCTGGACTTCCTGACGGGCCACCCCCAGGTGGTAAGGGTAGGCAACAGTTTGTAAGGATAGGCAACAACTCATCTGCCACTCTGATCGTCAACACTGGGGCCCCTCAGGGGTACGTGCTTAGTCCGCTCCTGTACTCCCTGTTCACCTACGACTGCGTGGCCAAGCACGACTCCAACACCATCATTAAGTTTGCTGACGACACAACAGTGGTAGGCCTGATCACCGACAACGATGAGACAGCCTATAGGGAGGAGATCAGAGACCTGGCAGTGTGGTGCCAGGACAACAACCTCTCCCTCAATGTGAGCAAGACAAAGGAGCTAATCATGGACTACAGAAAAAGGAGGGCCGAACAGGCCCTCATTAACATCAACGGGGCTTTAGTGGAGTGAGTCGAGAGTTTCAAGTTCCTTGGTGTCTACATCACCAACACACTATCATGGTCCAAACACACCAAGACAGTTGTGAAAAGGGCACAACAACACCTTTTCCCTCTCAGGAGACTGAAAAGATTTGGCATGGGTGCCCAGATTCTCAAAAATGTGTACAACTACACCATCGAGAGCATCCTGATCGGTTTTATCATCTACTGGTATGGCAACTGCTCGGAGTCTGACCGTAAGGCGCTACAGAGGGAAGTGCTTACGGCCCAGTACATCACTGCTGCCAAGCTTCCTGCCATCCAGGACCTATATACTAGGCGGTGTCAGAGGAAGGCCCAAAAAATTGTCAAAGACTCCAATCACCCAAGTCATAGACCGATCTCTCTGCTACCGCATGGCAAGCGGTACCAGAGCCCAAGTCTAGGTCCAAAAGCCTCCTTAACAGCTTCTAAACCCAAGCCTTAAGACCCCCCCCCCCCCCTTTGATTTTACACTGCTGCTACTCGCTGTTTATTATCTATACATAGTCACTTTATGACCTACTTACATGTACAAATTACCTCGACTAACCTGTACCCTCGCACATTGACTCGGTACCGGTACCCCCTGCGTATAGCCTCGTCATTGTTATTTTATTGTGTTACTTTTTATTGAATTTTTTACTTTAGTTTATTTAGTAAATATTTTCTTTACTCTATTTCTTGAACTGCATTGTTGGTTAAGTGCTTGTAAGTAAGAATTCGGCGCATGTGACAAATAAAAGTTGATTTGATGCAAACTCAACATAACAATGGCCAATAGCTTACATAACACGTTAATGAAAACAAAGACACAAACATTAGCGCTTACAATCAACTTTCAAAACACACCTGAAACGAGAGAAAACAATTAATGAGATACCTGTGGGTAAAGCCACATGACTGGCGCACACTCACCTAGCAAGCCAGTTGAGTTCAGCGGTGGTAAGTTGAACGGATCGTCAATACCAAACAAAGACAAACAATGGTAAACAGACTCTGGCATTTCTGCTTTTATATAAGCCTAATACAGGGCATGCATGATGTTTGATGGGATTAGCGATAGCACAGGGTTAGCAAGCAATGTTTGTACCAAACAATCAGTCCATTTGTGTGGGGCACGGGCACATCATTCCTTATTATATACATTTCTAAAGGGAAATTAATGAATAGCCTAATTGTGGAGCATAAATGAGATTCAAAACCTATAGTAGGCTATAGCAGTCTTTCAGACCAAAAGTGGACCAACGTTTTGCAAATGCAGACAGACAGACAGACAGACAGACAGACAGGCAGACAGGCAGACAGGCAGACAGGCAGACAGACAGACAGACAGACAGACAGACAGACAGACAGACAGACAGACAGACAGACAGACAGACAGACAGACAGACAGACAGACAGACAGACAGACAGACAGACAGACAGACAGACAGACAGGCAGGCAGGCAGGCAGGTCTGTTGTCTTGCCCATGCTGATGACTGTGTATTGATAGGATACACATTCATCTTTGATCTGTCTTTTTAAGTTTCTACGGCCTGGTTTTGATCTTTCCCTGGCTGCTCTCCTCTCGTTATTATCAATAGATTCTCAGAAGTGGCGCTGCTACTCTGTAAAACAACTGTTTATACTTCAGTGATCTGACTGCTTTATTACTGCTGTTAATGAGATTATTATTCAGAGGTGTCGCATAAAACACACACACAAGCACCCTCTAGAACTTCACTGCCAGCCCCACCCAAACACACAGGGGCTGTTTTGGTAAACACTGTTGATTTAGCTCAAATTGACTTGGTCATTCAGTGAATACAGCTGAAGTCTTGGTCATAAGAGACAGCGAAGTGCTTTATGATGTGTGTGGTTGTGGTAGGACTTTACATTACAGCACGGAATAAAGTGATGATAATGTGGTAATAATAAGATAAGTTTTAGCTTGTTAATTTACATACATTTGACCTGGTCATTCAGCTATTACAGCTGAATATGGCTGGGTCATAGGCCTTTCCTGCAGTCTAATGACAAAATGGGTGGAATGTTATTAATATTTTTCATAATTTCATAATTAATAAACATGTTGTTGTTTTTTACGCAGAAAATCATTATCAATATAACGGTTTTGTTATATTTCAGTCTTCTGTGATGTATATAACGTGAAATAATGGACTGCAAACTCTAAATGGATTACATTTCAACTCTATATTTGACATGGTATAGGTGTCTTCTTTTTTTAACCCCATAACCATGTGTGTGAGGTGTATACTTTTGTTTGAAAGTAGTATTGTTTAAGACTGCCAAGAAACACCCTGCATGACCCTGATTTAGCCCACTGCAGTAAAATGTTAACAAAACAACTACAATTGCAGTACATACAAGTTCTCAGACTGTATTTAGGATGTAGGTAGATCGACATCTTATCCACTGTCCTCTCCAGTAATTTGGGTTGCGAGTCAGTGTGGTATACATGGAGGTCCAAGAGAAGATAACAAATGGCATTTCAGCCAGGCCGGGGCATAATGTGTACTCTACTCTCTGTGTGAGAGAGATGCACTGTTTTGTTATTTGTTGTTTGCGTTCCTGCACCTGTGTCCCCCTGCTCTGTACAGGTTGAGCAAGCCTGGATGTGAGACAGGGTCACTTGACCATGAAGGAGGGCTGAAGGTTACAGAGGAACTGGAAGGAGAGGAGGAGAGAGAGAAGGAAGGAAGAGGCAGAGAGAGAGAGAGATGATAACGAGAGAAGAGAAGATGAGAGGAGAGAGAGCAGGATGGAGTGGAGATGACAGAGACAGAGAGAAGAGGAAAAAAGGAGGAGTGTGAATTTGCTGGAAGAGAGACAAACAGAGAGAGTGGGAGAATGCCCCTGAACTCCCTAGTGGCCTCTCTCCCTCTCTTTCTCTCTCTCTCTGCTAATAACTGCCTGTATGTTATTGTCTGAGTGCTCTCCACTCTTCCTCACTGTTTTCCTTGACACATTTTTTTCTCTCTACAGTATCTCTCTGCTCTCCTCCATTGGGATCTGGGCTCTGGAAGCACCTGCATGTGTCCGTCATGGCTTCACTGTCTTAAGGAATCAGCTGCCCAGAAATGGGGGCTACATTTTTCATGAGTGTGTTAAAAGGCGTATTGAGACAAAAGCACTCATGAGGCAGCCTCTCCCTTTTTCACCTTTCAAACACACTCAGAACTCAGCTTTGATGGCTCTTTGTTCACATTAAAAACCTGCAAAGCACAGAGGAGGCTGGCTTTATTCTCCAAACAATAGCTACAAACCTTTTGGGACCTGTATGTATTGACGGCCCTGACTGTGGTCCTGCTAAGAGGGGTCCATCCACTGTAATGGCTGATGATGGAGCTGGTTGTATTTATATTTATGAGCGCTTAGCTTCAGGCTAACTCTTAGCATGTATTCCTGCTATGATGAGCCACCTGCAGCTGCTTAGCTGGGCTGAGAGCTATTGATCTGTGTGTTAACTATAGGGGTAAATACAATGAGGACACACACACACACTTCAGGACTGATGCAGAGGCAGAGAATGGGTGTGGCGCCAGCCCCTCTGGTCCATGGCTGTGTTGTAGAACATGCAGTTACTACACTATGCTATTCAGGCCACTGATCAATCAGCCATGTGATACTTGGCTGTGTGTCTGTCTGTTAATGTTGGGGTCTCAAGATTTCCTGTTAGCCGATCAATATGGTGCAGTGCTAGACGTCCATAAGGATGGAGCACTATTGCACGTCCCTTCCCCATTCCCTGCTTATGGAAGTCTCAATACAGTTCATGATCATATGATTTCAATAAGAAACAGAAAGGACCCTGACTGATGACAACACCTGCAATTAAATTTTGAGCTCCCTCATGTCTGTAACTTTGAGGTACAAATAGTAATCCTGTGCATTTGGGTATGTGTGAATGTGAAGTGAGATCTGGTCCCAGGGATTCCCACAGTAAAAAAGCTGAAATTCACTACTTTCATTAATCTGCTTGTTCTGCCCTCATATTTAGCCTCATATTTAAATGTTTTACCATTTTCTTTCCAGGACAACCAGGGCTACAAGGAGAACACAAAGTAGAGCACAAAAACTATTTGACATAAACACTTGCATTCATGAGTTTTATTGACAAATGTCAATACAAAAATGAAGGTCCATGAAGAAAAAAACAGATTAAAAAATGCATTTATAAGAGTGCTGTAACTACAGAAATAATTTGATCAGTGGGAAATTAATATCCAACTAGTCAATGACAACTGTGTGGAGTGTTGAGTTTGTGACAGCAATCCAATGCAACAACAAAGAAGTCCGTAGCTTAAAAACACAATGTTTAAAATGGGTTGGAAGCACATGTTTCCAAGATGGCGTAGCAGTGGGATGTCTGTTTTGATTTGTCTTGTCCTGTCCCTTGTATATATAGTTTTTCTTCGTATATATTTCGTTAATATTTTTAATATTTTTTATCTCCATTTCCATCTACGGACTGAACATACTCTCCTGCAACCCGCCTCACCAATGTGGTATGGATCTGCTATTTTTTATACTTTTGAACCGGAACCCCCGTCAGAAGTTAGCCAGCTAAATAGCTACTAGCTAGTAGTCAGTTAGCCACTGCTAGCAGTCATCACCGTTAACTCGGACATCTGCCAGCCTGCACAACGCGATATCAACCCAGAGCATATCAGACTGCTTTTCTCTACCAGATCTCTGGATTCCTACCGCAAGCTCTGAACCTTTACTCCGGATCATCACAGCTAGCTAGCTACTATCCGAGTGGCTACTCCTGGCTAACGTCTCTGTCCCGAAGCAAGCACCAGTTAGCCTGGAGCTAGGCCCATCTCCCGACTAGCCGAAGAGATCCATCAAGCAATTCTTGGGCTTCAATTACCTATTTTGCCAATTGACCTGGACCCTTTGCTGCCGACACGAAGCCCCGCCAATCCATCACGGCTGGTCTACCGACGTAACCGTCCGAGGGGGTTTCTGTCCCAAAGCAAGCACCAGTTAGCCTGGAACTAGCCTGGAGCTAGGCCCATCTCCTGGCTAACCGAAGAGATCCATCCCAAAATTCCTGGGCTTTTATTGCTGTTTTGGTTGTGAAATAGGAAGCCGATTCTAGATTTAATTTTGGATTGGAGATGCTTAATGTGAGTCTGGAAGGAGAGTTTACAGTCTAACCAGACACCTAGGTATTTGTAGTTGTCCACATATTCTAGGTCAGAACCGTCCAGAGTAGTGATGCTAGTCAGGCAGGAGGGTGCAGGCAGCAATCGGTTGAAGAGCATGCACTTAGTTTTACTAGCATTTAAAAGCAATTGGAGGCCATGGAAGGAGTGTTTTATGGCATTGAAGCTCGTTTGGATGTTTGTTAGCACTGTGTCCAAAGAAGCGCCAGATGTATACAGAATGGTGTCGTCTGTGTAGAGGTGGATTAGAGAATCACCAGCAGAAAGAGCGACATCATTGATATATACAGAGAAAATAGTCAGCCCAAGAATTGAACCCTATGGCACCCCCATAGAGATTGCCAGAGGTCCGGACAACAGGCCCTCCGATTTGACACACTGAACTCTATCTGAGACGTAGTTGGTGAACCAGGCGAGGCAGTCATTTGAGAAGCCAAGGCTATTGAGTCTGCCGAAAAGAATGTGGTGATTGACAGTCGAAAACCTTTGGTTAGGTTGATGAAGACGGCTGCACAGTACTGTCTTTTATCGATGGCGGTTATGATATCGTTTAGGACCTTGAGTGTGGCTGAGGTGCACCCATGACCAGATCGGAAACCAGATTGCATAGTGGAGAAGGTACGGTGGGATTCGAAATGGTCGGTGATCTGTTTATTAACTTGGCTTTCGAAGATTTTAGAAAGGCAGGGCAGGATGGATATATGTCTATAACAGTTTGGGTCTAGAGTGTCTACCCCTTTGAAGAGGTAGATGACCGCGGCAGCTTTCCAATCTTTGTCGGTCTCAGACGATACGAAAGAGAGGTTGGATAAGTTAGTAATAGGGGTTGCAACAATTTTGATGGATAATTTTAGAAAGAGAGGGTCCAGATTGTCTAGCCCAGCTGATTTGTAGGGATCCAGATTTTGCAGCTCTTTCAGAACATCAGCTGTTTGGGCAAGTTGCTGCAGGGGGTGTTGAGATGTTGGCAGGGGTAGGGGTAGCCAGGTGGAAAGCATGGCCAGCCATGGAAAAATGCTTATTGAAATTATTGATTATCGTAGATTTATTGGTGGTGACAGTGTTTCCTATCCTCAGTGCAGTGGGCAGCCGGGAGGAGGTGCTCTTATTCTCCATGGACTTTACAGTGTCCCAAAACGTTTTGGAATTAGTGCTACAGGAAGCAAATTTCTGTTTGAAAAAGCTAGCCTTAGCTTTCCTAACTGACTGAGTATATTGGTTCCTTCCCTGAAAAGTTGCATATCGAGGGGTTATTCGATGCTAATGCAGAACGCCACAGGATGTTTTGTGCTGGTCAAGGGCAGTCAAGTCTGGGGTGAACCAAGGGCTATATCTGTTCTTAGTTCTAAATTTTTTGAATGGGGCATGCTTATTTAAGATGGAGAGGAAAGCACTTTTGAAGAGCAACCAGGCATCCTCTAGTGACGGGATGAGGTCGATATCCTTCCAGGATACCCGGGCTAGGTCAATTAGAAAGGCCTGCTCGCTGAAGTGTTTTAGGGAGCCTTTGACAGTGATGAGGGGTGATCGTTTGACCGCGGACCCATAACGCACGCAGGCACTGAGCCAATGATCTCTGAGATCCTGGTTGAAGACAGCAGAGGTGTATTTAGAGGGCAAGTTGGTCAGGATGATATCTATGAGGGTGCCCATGGTTACGGATTTAGGGTTGTACCTGGTAGGTTCCTTGATATTTTGTGTGAGATTGAGGGCATCAAGCTTACATTGTAGGAGGGCCGGGGTGTTAAGCATGTTCCAGTTTAGGTCACCTAACAGTACGAACTCTGAAGATAGATGCTGGGCGATCAATTCACATATGGTGTCCAGGGCACAGCTGGGGGCTGAAGGGGGTCTATAACAAGCGGCAACAGTGAAAAACTTTTTTCCGGAAAGGTGGATTTTTAGAAGTAGAAGCTCAAATTATTTGGGCACAGACCTGGATAGTATGACAGAACTCTGCAGGCTATATCTGTAGTAGATTGCAACTCCGCCCCCTTTGGCAGTTCTATCTTGTCGGAATATGTTATAGTTAAGGGTGGAAATTTCAGGATTTTTGGTGGCCTTCCTAAGCAGTGAATAAAACAAACTTATGGAGGAGGCTTCTAATGTTAACATGCATGAAACCAATGTTTTTACGCTTACAGAAGTCAACAGATGAGAGCGCATGGGGAATGGGAGTGATGCTGGGGGCTGCAGGGCCTGGGTTAACCTCTACATCATAAGATAAGAGTACGGCTAAAGGCTAAAAGAACTGTCGTCTAGTGCGTTCAGAACAGAGAGTAAAATGAGCAGGTTTCTGGGCACGGAAGAATAGATTCAAGGCATAATGTACAGACAAGGGTATGATAGGATGTGAGTACAATGGAGGTAAGCCTAGGCATTGAGTGATGATGAGAGAGGTTTTGTCTCTAGAGGCACCATTTAAGCCAGGTGCGGACACCGAATGTGTGGGGGGTGGAACAAAAGGGCTAGCTAAGGCCTATTGAGCAGGGCTGGAGGCTCTACAGTGAAATAAGACAACATTTACTAACAAAGCCTCCTTCACTCATGCCGCCAAACATACCCTCGTAAAACTGACTATCCTACCAATCCTTGACTTCGGCAATGTCATTTTCGAAATATCCCCCAGTACTCTACTCAGCAAACCGGTTGTAGTCTATCACAGTGCCATCTGTTTTATCACCAACACCCCAAATATTACCCATCACTGCGACCTGTATGCTCTCGTTGGCTGGCCCTCACTACATATCCGTTGCCAAACCCACTGGCTCCAGGTCATCTACAAGTCTTTGCTAGGTAAAGCCCGGCCTTATCTCAGCTCACTGGTCACCATAGCAACACCCACCCGTAGAATGCTCTCCAACAGGTACAGTATATCTCACTGGTCATCCCCAAAGCCAACACTTCCTTTGTCCGCCTTTCCTTCCAGTTCTCTGCTGCCAATGACTGGAACGAATTGCAAAAATCTATGAAGCTGGAGTCTTATATCTCCTTCTCTAACTTGAAGCATCAGCTGTCAGAGCAGCTTACCGATCACCTGTACACAGCCAATCTGTAAATAGCACACCGAACTACCTCATCCCCATATTATTACTTACCCTCTTGCACTTTTGCACCCCAGTATCCCTACTTGCAGAGCATCATCTGCACATCTTTCACTCCAGTATTAATGCTATATTGTAATTATTTTCACCTCTATGGCCTTTATATTGCCAATATCCCTACTCTTCCACATTTTCACACACTGTACATAGATTTTTCTATTGCGTTATTGACTGTACATTTGTTTATGTGTAACTCTGTGTTGTTGTTTTTGTCGCACTGCTTTGCTTTATCTTGGCCAGGTTGCAGTTGTAAATGAGAACTTGTTCTCAACTGGCCTACATGGTTAAATAAAGGTGAAATAAAAAAATGTAAAATATATATATTTTTTAAATCACGCCAGTGTGATTGTGGGACTCAGAGATATCTGCACAACCAACATGCATGTGCAAGTGTTTGTAGGCTATATGTTATACCTCATTAGGTGGAAGCGGTTGGTGGAGTTTCGAGCTCTTGTTAGGAATTTATGGAAGTGATAAAATGTTTGTTCCCAGGGGAGGGGGTTTGGCAGCCATCACAGGCAGGCAGGCTGGGTGGAGACAGGGCAGGGAGTGACTCAGTCTGGGTAGTGACATGCCAGGGAGTGTAGGATCACAGTGACAACAGTAGCAGCTTTAGGCCACAAGTCACAGGCAGGTTGTGGGAAGTCTGGAAAATTACTGTATATCTAATTAAGTCACTACAAACTGTGATGAGATGACAAATGTACAACAACAAATCCAATCTATTCGCTTTTAAGAAAAAAATACGAGTTTGGTATTGTTCTCAACAGTTTGTTTCATATACAGTTTAAGTCGAAAGTTTACATACACCTTAGCCAAATACATTTAAACTCAGTTTTTCACAATTCCTGACATGTAATCCGAGTAAATATTCCCTGTCTTAGGTCAGTTAGGATCACCACTTTATTTTAAGAATGTGAAATGTCAGAATAATAGTAGAGAGAATGATTTATTTTGCTTTTATGTCTTTCATCACATTCCCAGTGGGTGAGAAGTTTACATACACTCAATTAGTATTTGGTAGCATTGCCTTTAAATTGTTTAACTTGGGTCAAACGTTTCGGGTAGCCTTCCACGAGCTTCCCACAATAAGTTGGGTGAATTTTGGCCCATTCCTCCTAACAGAGCTGGTGTAACTGAGTCAGGTTTGTAGGCCTCCTTGCTCACACATGCTTTTTCAGTTCTGCCCACACATTTTATATGGGATTGAGGTCAGGGCTTTGTGATGGCCACTCCAATACCTTAACTTTGTTGTCCTTAAGCCATTTTGCTACAACTTTGGAAGTATCGTTGGGATCATTGTCCATTCGGAAGACTCATTTGCGACCAAGCTTTAACTTCCTGACTGATGTCTTGAGATGTTGCTTCAATATATCCATAAAATTCCCTCCCTCATGATGCCATCTATTTTGTGAAGTGCACCAGTCCCTCCTGCAGCAAAGCATCCCCACAACATGATGCTGCCACCCCTGTGCTTCACGGTTGGGATGGTGTTCTTCGGCTTGCAAGCCTCCCCCTTTTTCCTCCAAACATAACGATGGTCATTATGGCCAAACAGTTCTATTTTTGTTTCATCAGACCAGAGGACATTTCTCCAAAAAGTACGATCTTTGTCCCCATGTGCAGTTGCAAAACGTAGTCTGGCTTTTTTTATGGTGGTTTTGGAGCAGTGGCTTCTTCCTTGCTGAGCGGCCTTTCAGGTTATGTCGAGATAGGACTCATTTTACTGTGGATATTGATACTTTTTTTACCTGTTTCCTCCAGCATCTTCTGTTCTTCTGGGATTGATTTGCACTTTTCGCACCAAAGTACGTTAATCTTTAGGAGACAGAATGCTTCTCCTTCCTGAGCAGTATGACGGCTGCGTGGTCCCATGGTGTATATACTTGTGTACTATTGTTTGTACAGATGAACGTGGTACCTTCAGGCGTTTGGAAATTGCTCCCAAGGATGAACCAGACTTGTGGAGGTCTACAATTTTTTTTCTGAGGTCTTGGCTGATATCTTTTGATTTTCCCATGATGTCAAGCAAAGAGTCACTGAGTGTGAAGATAGGCCTTGAAATATATCCACAGGTACACCTCCAATTGACTCAAATGCTGTAAATTAGCCTATCAGAAGCGTCTAAAGCCATGACATAATTTTCTGGAATTTTCCAAGCTGTTTAAAGGCACAGTCAACTTAGTGTATGTGAACCTCTGACCCACTGGAATTGTGATACAGTGAATTATAAGTGAAATAATCTGTCTGTTAACAATTGTTGTAAAAGTGACTTGTGTCATGCACAAAGTAGATGTCCTAACCGACTCGCCAAAACTATAGTTTGTTAACAAGAAATTTGTGGAGTGGTTGAAAAATGAGTTTTAATGACTTCAACCTAAGTGTATGTAAACTTCCCACTTCAACTGTACAATAATAATCCATTTAACAAAACAACGGCCATATAAGAAGCAGATTGTTCATGTATTCATCCCACAGCCTATGTTGACAAAAAGGCAGACACGCTCGGTTACATGGTGCTTGCCTAGTATCTCTGATTTCCCAGAAGCCTCAGTGCCTGTCTATGCAGCACACCACACTACACTCTTAGAAAAAGGGTTCCAAAATGGTTCTTCGGCTGTCCCCGTAAAAGGGTTATTGAAAGGGTTCTCCTATGGGGACAGCCCATAGGAAAACCCTTTTTTCTAAGTGTGAAGCTCCTAAAAGATTGGTCAGAGCACAAAACTATTATAGCACCACAGACCCAAAGTGTAGTACAACATAAGAAACCTAAAAGATAAATGCATAGTGGAGCTCTGTCTATTCCAATACACAAACTTGATTTAAAAGCTCTGCTGACTAGGCATTCAGAGGTTTTAGTTTAGAAAAATAGCACAATGGCCACCATTGTTAAGATGGAGACTGGTTCTTCTGGATCCTTCAAGCTATTCATTGATTGTTCTTTTTTGGTTTCAGTTTTTTTTCTAAAACTCAGAATGTTACACTGTAAAACAACCCTCATAAAAAATACCCTTCAAATAGGGATGGAAAAATCATCCCTAAAAACATAAATGGGCTCAGTATTTTTTCTACAAATTGATTAGGATCAGGGATATAGTGGTAAAACTCAAAGGTGGCTGAAGGCTGAACATTGGTTGAGAAGATAACCTAAACACTATCAGTGACTAACATTCCCCCCTCTCCTCTCCTCTGTTTGCCTTGCAGTTTTCAGTGAAGATTTACGTTCCAGCTTATATTTTGTCAATGCATCTGTGCAAGAGGTAGTGTTTGCCAGCACCACAGGGACCTCGGTGCCCTGTCCCGCCGCGAGCGTGCCCCCCGCCTCGCTGCGCTGGTACCTGGCCACCGGAGAGGAGATCTACGATGTCCCCGGGATCCGCCACGTGCACCCAAATGGCACCCTCCAGATCTTCCACTTCAACCCCTCCAGCTTCAGCAACCTCATCCATGACAACACCTACTATTGCACAGCGGAGAACCCCTCAGGGAAAATCAGGAGCCAAGATGTCCATATTAAGGCTGGTGAGTTGTCTATCTAGTTGGTTTATGCCTATACTTTACAGTAGGGTTGTTTATTTACAGTATAGGGGCAATGCCAAGGCTGGGGCTTATTCCATTTCAGTTCAGTCAGTTTAAGAGATGACCTGAAGAAACTGAATTGACCATAGACCATAAAGATACAATATAATACTGTTTGATTTAGTCTTGTGCCCTGGACCATGTAGTGGTTAGTGGTCAGTGTGGTTCTGGAAATGAACTGTTGATTACAGAGGTGGAAGTTAGGGCTGCAGACAGTATGGCTGTGAAGAAGTTGACCAGAAGCTTGTTGGTCACTAAGTGGGGATATATTGCTTGGGTGACTAGTGACCACAAGCGAAACCTTTCAGCTGGAAATGTACAACGTGAACCACAGACATCACATTGGGTTGAGAGTGTGAGTAAAAAACCTTTCTAGTGCAGGCGTTCCGCTAGTGGAACCCCTCCATAACATTCCGCTGAAAAGGCAGCGCGGGAAATTCAAAAATATTTTGAGGAAATATGTAACTTTCACACATTAACAAGTCCAATACAGCAAATGAAAGATAAACATCTTCTTAATCTACCCATCATGTCTGATTTCAAAAAGGCTTTACAGCGAAAGCACAACATATGATTATGTTAGTTCAGAGCCAAGTCAAAAAAACACACAGCCATTTTTCCAGCCAAAGATAGGAGTCACAAAAAGCAGAAATATAGATAAAATTAATCACTAACCTTTTTGATGATCTGCATCAGATGACACTCATAGGACATCATGTTACACAATACATTTATGTTTTGTTCGATAATGTGCATATTTATATCCAAAAATCTCAGTTTACATTGGTGCGTTACGTGCAGTAATGTTTAGATTCCAAAACATCCGGTGTTTTTGCAGATAGCCACAGAAATCCCAGAAATCCTCATAATAAACATTGATAAAAGATACAAGTGTTATTCACAGAATTAAAGATAGACTTCTATCTTTTTTAATGCAACCGCTGTGTCAGATTTCAAAAAAACTTTACGGAAAAAGCATAATCTGAGTAGGGCGCTCAGAGCCCAATCCAGCCAAAGAAATAGTCACCATGTTGGAGTCAACAGAAGTTAGAAATAACATGATAAATATTCACTTACCTTTGATGATCTTCATCAAAATGCATTCCCAGGAATTCCAGTTCAACAATAAATTACTGATTTGTTCCATAAAGTCCATCATTTATGTCCAAATAGCCACTAGAGCACGCAGTGCTCTTCATGAGCACTGCGTCCAGACAAAATCTCGAAAAGTTCCGTTACAGGTCGTAGAAACATATCAAACGATGTATGGAATCAATCTTTAGGATGTTTTTAACATAAATCATCAATAATGTTCCAACTGGAGAATTCCATTGTCTGCAGCAAAGCATTGGAACGAGAGCTAACTCTGTCGGGAGCGCGAGTCACGAGCATGAGACGCTCTGCCAGACCCATGACTCATTCAGCTCCCATTCCCCCCTCCTTTATAGCAGAAGCCTGAAACAAGTTTCTAAAGACGGTTGACATCTAGTGGAAGCCTTAACCCCATAGACACTGTGTATTCGGTAGGCCAAGCTTTGAAAAACTACAAACCTCAGATTTCCCACTTCCTGGTTGGATTTTTCTCAGGTTTTCACCTGCAATATGAGTTTTGTTATACTCACAGACATCATTCAAACCGTTTTAGAAACTTCAGAGTGTTTTGTGTCCAATACTACTAATAATATGCATATATTAGCACCCGATACAGAGTAGCAGGCAGTTTACTCTGGGCACGCATTTCATGCAAAAGTGAAAATGCTGCCCCCTATCCCAAACAGGTTTTAAGCAAAGGAACAAAATATATAGACATACCAAATATTTTGCCAAAACAGGAAAATAAAAGTCAATTCATTCATCAGTGTCATTTCTTGTGTAATTTCTTATGTTTTTCAACAAGAACATTTGTCTGTATCCCCCCCATCTCTTTCAGTTCTACGAGAGCCCTACACGGTCCGAGTGGAGGACCAGAAAGCCATGAGAGGCAATGTGGCGGTGTTCAAGTGCATTATCCCAGCCTCGGTGGAGGCCTACATCACTGTTGTGTCCTGGGAAAAAGACACAGTGTCAATCAACATCCAGAGTAAGTCTCTGCTCTCTAATCGCTACATTAATGTATACAGAGAAATGTATGTAAAAAAAAACAACAACAAAAAACAGTCTGGTAAATGAGTATCACACTGCAAGAAAGGAAGGCCATAGGTTTGAGATAGCGTTTTGATCCCAGGGATATGTGCATGTGCTATGCCCTGTCTGTCTGCAAGGCCTTGTGAGGTCAGGCTAGACTAGTAGACTAGTGCCCATGCCCCTTGTCCCTGTTCCAGCCATGCAACCAGCCTGTTGCGTTGTCTTGTGTCCACGTCTGTCTGACCTCATGACAGACTGGCCCTATTTCCCTGCTGACCTGGCTGGACGAGAGTCTTCCACGAGAGCAAGGAGGAGGGCATGGCAGCCCTGTGGTGTCACTTAGCCTCAGTGATATTGACCTAGTTCTCTGGTGATGGGGGCCATTGCATGGTACGCTTTGCACGGTTTGATCATTCAAATTGCTTAAATGGGACGCTCGTCTACTCGATTGTTTCCTAGACCCCGGGGGCAAATGCACTTTATGTGGGGCATTTAACAAACTCAATAGACAAAGCTAATGTCGTTTTGACTTTTGGACGGAGGGCAAATGCAGCGGTTTCTTTTTTGTTGATCTTTCACAATTTGTCCGCTGAGGCGAAAGCAACCATGTTGAAAGCTATATCAATCTCTTAATCGTCCATAACTGGATTTGCCGCGAGGACGTTTTGGAGCTGAAGGGATATTCGGTTATGGTTTATGGAATACATACGTTTCATAATGTCAAGTATTTTTTTTCTTCCTAGACTTAATACTTGACTGTATTCTAAGACTTGTCATATGATCCATTCGATTTATGTACTGTAAGGACGCAATGCAATCATTTTCTTATGCAAGTCTAAATGGGTATTTTTCCTTGCTGTCCTATGTGAACTTCACTTTCAAAACAAAATGTTTACTTTGTGCTGTTAAAATAAAAATGTACACGCTGTCAGAAAGATGTAGCCGCCACCAATCCAGTGCTCTTCTCCATGCTAAATAATAGATGACGGAAGTCTATGAATCCAGCAGCAAATAGGCTTGGTCATCTGCCTAGAACCACCAGTCAACATGGATACCACGCACGCAGACACACACACGCACGCAGACACACACACGCACGCAGACACACACACGCACGCACACATGGACACACACACACATTCTTTCACACACACACAGACTATTTAAGTTGCACTTGATATGCGTGAGCCATGAAGAATGGGGAGAATGGACTGTGGCTGCATGTGTTGAGAAATGAATAAAGCCCTACTCTTGTTTTCTAGGTGCCGCCAAAGCCCACCTTTTAAATGTTTAATGAGTAAAAAAATAGAAGAAAATATCAACACTTAGACTCGAAAAACTTCACAAAATAAAGTTGTTCTGTCTCTGGTAGTATGAATTATGGATGGTAGTATTTCTGTTGGAGAGGTGTACCATGAAGCAGGCAGCAGGCCCCATCTAACCATCCCTCTGTAAGTCTCACTGGGGTTAAGCCTACTTTAGGATGGGTTGCTGTGCAGAACCTAACAACGCACCACTCAAAGAGCTCCAGTGTCTGCATGCGTGGAATGACGGTCTAATATGACCGTGAAAAATACACGCAATCAAGAAGACAGTCACTAGAAGTTGCATTGCAGTAAGTGCATTGTCTATGTCAGTGGTCATAGGTAAACCCTGGAAATGGTTAGCTACTAGGCGTGCAGGCTTTTGTTGCAGCCCAGCACTGTCTTACAGTACACAACAGTACTGCTCTTCAGGACCTTGACTTGTTAAACCAGATGGTTAACGCAGGGCTGGAACAACAACCTGCACACCATATAGCTCTCCAGGCTCAGCGTTGGTGACTGCTGGTGAATGTAATTGATGTATCATTACACTGAACATTTGGCATTACATGGTTCAAAACAATATGGTAACATCATTTTAGATGGAAAGAAACACTGGTAAAGTGATGATCGAGTGGCAGGAATTACAGCAATGATTTGAAGGAGAAAAACAATTTTGAAGGAAAAAATATCCCATTAATTTGTGTCTATAGCTACATGCTCTCCTCCTCTGATAAGCAGCTGATTGTCACTAAGATATGGGTGAAGATATGGCTGGGGATGAAGCAATGACACCCACACATGTATTTTTTTCGCTGCTCTGCCACGTGGCAGGCTGCTACAGCATAAATCAGGATGAATCCAGTGATGTATTGTTCTGCGTTCAAAGCTCTGAAATGTTTTCATTCCAATGGTGAAGGGTTTTAAGTACCTTGCATCTGCAACTGTCTTATGGATTGTGTTCTTCCGGGAACCATTTTATGAATCCACCTCATGGATTCAGTCGACTTCCCTTCACTGTTTGTGAATAAGACTTAAGACAAGGGATATTATGAAATATGCCCAATAGTAGCAAGCGCATCCTATAGCTACTATGCTGATGACACTAATGGTTGTATTTAACCAAAACCTCAAAATAGTTTCTCATGTTGAAAGAAAGTATGCTTGTTGCATTGACAGCCTCTGACAAAATCAAAAAAACAATTTTTGTTGCATGCAGTAATAAACATTTAATTGATATTCTATTAATTGAGATTCTATTGATGAAACAAACCCAAATACTTATTCTCCATCAATAGCAAAAAGAGTGTTCATATTAGGTTTGTTTGTGTCATGTTGGGGTTGGGTTGCTGATTCTGTTTCTGTTGACTCGCAGAGAGACAGCCCAAGCAGTGTTCTCCATTCCCCAGGTGCAGACTGAGGGCTTGGCTGTGCTGTGCTGTGCTGCAGTCATTGAGGAGGGCCTTGTAGTGATTTGCCATGGCCTGATCTGGCCTGCTCTGCATTCAGCACGAGTGGGGCTGGCCCCCAGCACTGCAGAGAGGCACACACGCACACGCTCTACACACTCCTTCTCATTCCACACACGAGCCACAAACCAGGGCTATCGGCCATCACATCACATTGCACTTTTCTGCTCCACCTACCCACCCCCCCATTCACACACACACACACACACACACACACACACACCCACACACACACAGACACACAAACACGCCATGGTCACTCCCTGTCGTTGTATTTAGGAGCAAAGTGATAAGGTACGTTATGACATGGGAAGTCATTTGTACCACCATTGACTTTGTACCATCCTCATACCATCAGTATATACGGGTTATTGACTGTATGTGTTATGCCTGAACGTGTAACATTGATTGTTGAATCAGCTACCCAAAAGAGCTGTTCTCTTTCAGAATACACACTATGTGATATAATGGTGTTCAGCAACAACATAATATTCATATTGTTCTTATTCCTGTCTTATTGATATTCATCCAAGCTTCCCTGATTTGTTCTTCTGGTTGGAAGTTCAACACTGTTGCCTATCTATCTGGTGTATTTCACAGTTTATCGCTCATGTTTCACTGCCATTTTCCAGCCATTTTCAAGTTGTTTAGTGGCCAGCCAGTCAGTCATGTGTGTCTCCGGGCTGGTGGTCGCTGTGAAATAAATATCAATTGTTTTATCAAAAGCCAGGCCACCATCATCATGTGTTCATGGGCTGGTGTGTTTTCTCTCTCTCTCTCTCTCTCTCTCTCTCTCTCTCTCTCTCTCTCTCTCTCTCTCTCTCTCTCTCTCTCTCTCTCTCTCTCTCTCTCTCTCTCTCACTATGTCTAAAGATGATTTCAACATTGC
This sequence comes from Salvelinus alpinus, assembly GCF_045679555.1. Lineage (NCBI taxonomy): Eukaryota > Metazoa > Chordata > Actinopteri > Salmoniformes > Salmonidae > Salvelinus > Salvelinus alpinus. The sequence continues at coordinate 88,702,453 of NC_092086.1, forward strand.
CTGCTCCAGAACATTCTTGGTACTTAGAAAAACGTAATATTATTGTTCTTCCCTCATTGTGCTGCTTTTATAATTGCACTAATCACTGGAATACCGGACACCCCTGCAGACCCCGCAAGGCAGGGGTGCCCACGAGCTCTTGGGCCCATGTGCCTGTCATCGATGTCTATTTTTTTGTTTTTAAAATCATTTTACAGTAACCCTCCAAAAAGTAATTCATAAATATTTTTAATTTCCATATGCACTAGGAAGCTAATTGTTTGTTTCTTGGGCTTCAAGAAAGTGACTGACTCAGGCCTTGAAAAATAAATAATTGAAAGTAAGGAGGTATCGTGAACAAGTGCCGTGGTCAAGGCTACGACGCCGCCAGTACAATGAGTGGAGCTTACTCAGGTGTTTAAAAGCACATATAAGACCAACAGCCCAATGCTTCTTCGGTAGTTCTTTATGAGTTTATTTTTTTAAACGATCTCAGGGATGGTTACAGGGATGGTAAGAACAGCTTGATTGCCGTAGCAACATCAGGGAAACTGGGCAGAATGGACAAGTGCTTCAAATACATCAGTTCTGCAACATCTTTAATTGGTCCTCTCATTCTCCTTAATTGCTGGAAAGAGATTAGTTGTATAGGAAGCTCTGGGGACAGGTCGTCTGGATATTGGACAGCCAATAAAGGATTATCATCTTTAGTGGACAACAGTTCAAAAGAATCGGTTTGCAATTTCGTTCATACTGGTGAACTGGCGTTGTGTGGTTGCAATATCAACAGTCCCTTATCTCTGGTATATCTTGGCAAGCATCATTCAAGACTAAGTTTAAATCGTGTGCAGCGCAATGTACATACAGTATAACGCATGTCTCAGGAAAGATTGTCTGGCTTGTCAATACTTAGTATAGAAAACTGTTGGGCCCACAACCTAGGCCTACGGGCTTCTATAGCTCTCTACGTAGAAAAAAAGAGAGAAACATTTGCAGACACAGATAAACATTTTTCTTAGAGAAACAAAGAGAAAACGAGACACAGAGAGAAAATACTTGAGGATAATTGTTAGGTTATTTGATGTGTAATTGTTATTAAAAAGTTTATAGTAGTGGGCCTCCCGGGTGGCGCAGTGGTCTAGGGCACTGTATCGCAGCGCTAGCTGCGCCACCAGAGTCTCTGGGTTTGCGCCCAGGCTCTGTCGCAGCCGGCCGCGACCGGGAGGTCCGTGGGGCGACGCACAATTGGCCTAGCATCGTCCGGGTTAGGGAGGGTTTGGCCGGTAGGGATATCCTTGTCTCATCGCGCTCCAGCGACTCCTGTGGAGGGCCGGGCGCAGTGCGCGCTAACCAAGGGGCCAGGTGCATGGTGTTTCCTCCGACACATTGGTGCGGCTGGCTTCCGGGTTGGAGGCGCGCTGTGTTAAGAAGCAGTGCGGCTTGGTTGGGTTGTGCTTCGGAGGACGCATGGCTTTCGACCTTCGTCTCTCCCGAGCCCGTACGGGAGTTGTAGCGATGAGACAAGATAGTAATTACTAGCGATTGGATACCACGAAAATTGGGGAGAAAAGGGGGTAAAATTAAAAATTAAAATAAATAAAATAAAAAATAAGTTTATAGTAGCAGCTTAAAACTGTATTTAGCTATAGATAGTAGGCTACACTGCATAATGAAACAATCCCTAATAAGCTAGTATTTTCAGGGTGGACTGACTGTATTATTTGGTGTTAATAGTTGGTTTTAGTATGCAATTTTACAATTAGCATTGTTTGATTTTCCAACTTTAATTACGGAACAGGTATTTACATTATTGCCACCAGCCAGCAGTCTAAATGTCAGCATTGCTACATCGTATATAGCTTCTTGAAATGTTATCCTTAATTAACATGAGAAAATGATGACCAAATAGGCTTACCAATAAAAATGTATCCATTGTCTAAAGCAAACCTATAGGCTACATGCCCTGGCAGTGGCACCACAGAAAGCCTATCATCAATTCGACAGGCAGCCGCATAGACATGCCGCAATTTCAGCACCATGGACAGCGATCGGTAGTCTATACTTTTTGAGTGGCTGTACTAAACAAGTTAAATATCTAACCTGTGATGAAATTTTTACACACATAGCTTACGTTACGTGTACTTGGACACCTGGTCCCACAATTTACCACTCTCCCACGCTGAATAGCCTGAAGCCACAGGTCTCTCCTCACAGCCTCTATTTCCTTACGTGGGATCATTGCAAACTTTAGATTGGGATTTTTGACATGGTTTGACGTACATTGTACAACACAGCAGTTTTTCAACATGGTTTTTGATTTCTGTATAATACAAAATAAACTAAAATGTTGGCTCTTTTTCGATTGGGGTTCAATGGGAAAGAAGGATTGTTTTCCACCAAGGTGAGCGTGGTCTAGGGGAATTCCCTGTGACGTGAATATCGACTGGGAGTATATGGTCGGTGTTTGTAAACAGTCCTCTCTGAAATGGGGCCGATGATTTTATCACAGAATATTTACTATCAATATTACTCTCTGTACACCTTTGATTTTAACATTTTGTATTGCGTTGGAGCAAATGTGGATATCACCATTGAAAGTTTGATGTCATACATGCATGTAAATGGGTGTAAAACTCAGAATTTTTCTAGCTATTCGAAAGTACATCCAAATTACAAAATGACGCATCGCTTTCCTTACACTGTAAGCAGTCTATGGACAAGGTACAGTGGTTCTTCCTTTAAAAATTATAGTTTTTTTCATTAAAAAAACTTGCGGCATACTGCAGCACAGCTTGCGTGGTGCCACAGAATTCTATGGTATGTTATATAACTGTCAGCCATTGTTGCCAGAATGACGCAATTTACCACAATCTGCCACCATCTACCACAAACGGTCGCAACATAAGCTCAAAACTTTTATAGGAAGAACCACTGGATGACAGAAATCCAAGCTTTGGTTTAGTTTCCCTGGCACTGTTTCCAAACGCATTTGTGGCACAAATCCAGTTTAGCATTTAGTATTTGTGGTACAAATCCCAATCAAGTCATGGGACCGATATTTGCATTTTTCGTGCATCATGTTCAAATCGTCTGTAAGTGACTTTGTTAAGCGTCACAATCAATTTTAGATACTTTCGGATTATTTGGACATAATGAGCAAAAAATTATAATATCGGTCCCATGAATTGAATGGGATTTGTGCCACAAATGCTAAAACGTTAACTCTTTCCTCTGGTCTAAAAAAATATCCCAATGCCCCAGGGCAGTGATTGGGGACACTGCCCTGTGTAGGGTGACGTCTTTCGGATGGGACGTTAAACGGGTGTCCTGACTCTCTGAGGTCATTAAAGATCCCATGGCACTTATCGTAAGAGTAGGGGTGTTAACCCCGCTATCCTGGCTAAATTCCCAATCTGGCCCTCAAACCATCACGGTCACCTAATAATCCCCAGTTTACAATTGGCTCATTCATCCCCCTCCTCTCCCCTGTAACTATTCTCCAGGTCGTTGCTGCAAATGAGAATGTGTTCTCAGTCAACTTACCTGGTAAAATAAAGGATAAATAAAATTAAGGATAAATAAAAAATTTGGAAACAGTGCCAGGGAAATAAAACCAAAGCATGGATTTCTGTCATACCTTGTAAATAGACTGCTTACAGGTTAAGGAATCCAATGCGTTTTTTTAATTTGTGTGAACTATCCCTTTAAGTATTAGATAAACATTTGTAGAGGGAAAAAGTCAATAGTAATTCAGCTGTATTGATGTTGCCTTTTTGAGGACTGAAGAGAAAATTAAATTGGAAGGAATCATTTCTCATATTACTTTAACTATAGACTACAGGTATCAGGTGTTATGGTGTGTTGAGTGTAAAGAGTAGCATACAGTATAGCACACTCACTGTTGGTTTGCTCTATGGTAAAACAGTATAGAAGCAGCGTAAGCATTGGTGAATGCAGCACAGCCTTGAGAAGGGGGCTGAGGCTGGGGCTGAGGCAGAGGAGGGATAATGGTTTTACTGGTCTCTGTGTGCTGGAGAGAGAGAAGGGAGGGAGGGAGGGATGGAGGGGAGGAAAGGGGGAAGAAGGAACTAACATGGTCGTGTTTCTGGAAGCCATAGCCATGTTGGAGGAGGAGGGCGGGGTGAGGTGAGGGTCTCTCTCGCTCTCGCTCTCGCTCTCGCTGTCTCTCTCTCTCTCAATCTCTCTCTGTCGACAGGCAGGGTTTGGACTCTGATGCGTGACAGGCCGGATGGAGAGTCTTTTTCGAGCACTCGTCATTCCTCCTCTCAATGATTGGCTGGAGTATTGTTATTCACACCGAAAATGGGTCAGGCGGCCTGTGGAGGATTGAGTGTTTGTACAGACGTACAGTCCGCAGACACACACACACACACACACGGCTCAAACTAAGGTTGAATGTACTCTGGAGCAGAGCACTCACTCCCTGCAAAAATAAAATAGATAAATAGAAATAAATGGTGTGCTGTATAGTGAGCGAGGGAGTGAGTGTCTCTGGTGTAACCAGCATTCTCCTCCTCCTCTCACAGGCTCCCGGCTGGTACTCCCGCCACGCCTAGTGGCAGGGGCCTTAGCAGGAGAAATAAAGGGATAAATAAAGTGATACACAAAAAAATAGGGAGGAAAATTGATACCTATGCACATGAATCTGGTTGCGGATACCACTAAGCATGATGGGATCATGACGGGAGAGAGGCAGTTGTGCGCAGGGCAGTGTGAACACAAGGTGATAAGCATGGGGGTGAGGGAGGAGAGAGGAGGGGAAGCATGCTCCCCTTAGCCAGCCAAGCCACATGGAGAGCCAAAATGTCCCCCGTATTGTATTATCCATGCACTTATTTAAGTTTGAAAGATCCTATGAAGATCCTGACACTGTGTGAGCATTTGTGAGTGTTGATAAATAATGTAATGCAGATCCATATGTGGTTAGCTAGATTCCAACAGCCTTTGTCAGCCTTCCCTTGCTCCGCTCCCAGACCTAGACAGATATATTCATTCTCTTATCTCCCCCACCACCACCACCTTCCCTGCACTGATCAAACTCCCATCTCTGCACTGTGGCTGTTTGCTCATGAATAACCACAATTTGTTCCTTATTAAACTCTAGGCCGGGGCTGGGAACGATTAGAGCTCTGAGCCGGTGTGAGGGAGAGAGGGGGACTAAGCGCAGCTTAGTCTTTGATAAACAGTGAGTGAGGGCTCCATAGGTGCTGCTGCAGTTTGGCACATGTACTGTATCTTCCAGGGAGGAGAAAGATGTTGGTAGTGGTGGTGGACTCTTCTTACAGCCTCCAGACCCCAGCAGCACCAGAAAGATCTGGAGCCCTGCCAGGTCACACGTGGCCCCCGTCCAAGATACAGATTAGCTATCAGCGCAACATGGGCTAATCATGGAAGGAGCCACACATTAATTAGCATTTAGAGATTTCTGTGGACTGGATGTTTTGGAGGCCCTGATCTTTATTTTACTCTTCTTATTATCTATCCTTATACCTAATCACTTTACTCTGCCTTAATGTACTTATCTACCTCAAATTGTATTTATCAGTGGGTCAAAGGGAAGGTGTCAGTGGTGAGTGGAGAGTAGAGAGTGTGTGTTTTTGTGACATTAGGATGTTGTTGTTTTCCAATTGCTTGAACTACACTAGTGTCTCTCTGGGTCCCTCTTGTTTTGTTTGGCGAGACACACACGTGACAAGACGAGGTACCTATGATCTCATAAGGCCGTTTGTTTGTCCAGTTTGAGATTCCATTCAATTGTATGTAGACATGTTATGGTATGCCATGTTTTCAGACAGCAACCGGCCCTGACACGCTGGTGTCAGAGTGTTAAAGAAGAGAACGTCTTCACAGAGTTTACGAGAGAGTAGAGGAGGGAAGGTTTTGATGAGGTCAGCTGAGAAAGGGTAACCCATCACTCTGCTGAGATGGCTTTATACAATAGCTGGTTCTGCCATGGAGGAGGGACAGCGATATCAGATGAATGCTACACCTACATCTGGACAGACAGATGGACACACAAGGTGTCTGTGATATAGATATGATACACAAGGTGATATAGGAGAACATCTGAAGGAGGAGCCCAAGGAGAACGTTCTACCTTTTTGACACGATAGGAAAGCGAAGGTTCTCACCTGAGCGGGACTAAGCCCAACCTCAAGCGTACAGGTTAGGTTGTGAGTGGAGAGATCAACACTGCACTCTCAGTGGCCTACATCCCCGTCAGTCTGACGGTGACTCAGCGTATCTGTCATGATAGAGCTCATTAGCTCAGGAAAGAGATGGAGACTAATGACTCTCTGTCTCTCTCCCTCTGAACAGGTGTTGTGAACCAGCATCAGGGCGCCATAGAACAAATCCCAAGACAAATTAGTTTGAAACATAGATATATTTAGGCCTTTCTATAAAGAATACTTTCATTGTCCTGGTTTCTGTTGGGTTGGTTAAGCGATCTTGAACCATAATGTAAGAGCAGAAAGACTAAGGAAGGACAAGGAAGGGAGGAAAAAGAGCAGTGTTCTGGAGCTAGAGACGATGGTGACAAACACAAGGAGCCTTAGTGTCAGTCTCAGCCAGAGACAAACAAACGGCTGTGCTCCTGTCTTCTTAGCACCGCGTGATTACTCTGTCAGCGAGAAAAGAGGGGAAGGCTATTCCCCCCTCCATCACTCCATTTCTCTCCCATGTTTAACCTTGCTGTTGGTAATGACGACGTCACAATTAGGTGATCCATAAGACCAACCTTTGACTGGTGACATCTGCATGGAAACTGCAGCAGGCTGATGGTAGAGAGATGTGTGTGTGTGTGTGTGTGTGTGTGTGTGTGTGTGTGTGTGTGTGTGTGTGTGTGTGTGTGTGTGTGTGTGTGTGTGTGTGTGTGTGTGTGTGTGTGTGTGTGTGTGTGTGTGTGTGCACGCGTGCGCGTGCGCGTGCGCGTGCGGGGGTGGCGGGGCTGTGGCGTATGCTGCTCTTATCGCGTGTGTTCAGCTACTGCAGTGTCTTTGAGAGACAGAGGGGCTGTCCATGAATGCCACTCACTCTCCCTATTCACAGCAAAAACACACACTCTCTCTCTTCCTCTCTCTCTCTTCCTCACTCTGTCTCTCTCTCTGTCTGCACTGCATTTTCTGTCAAGAGTGAGAAAGAAATAAGAAAAACATGACTTGAGCTTTGATGCAGACTCACGACAAATGGTTCCATGTTGTCACATTTTCACATTTCTTTCTAACAAGGGACAGGCGAAAAGTGACACGTCATTTGACATCAGAGCATTTCTCTTTTGATGTGTGTGTTCGTGTCTGTGTGTGTGTGTGTGTGTAGATCTGTTTTTTAACACTTTTTAAACACTGTTTTTTAAACCCAGAATATATCACAACTATCATACTAGGGTAGACCTTTACATATTTAAATACATATACAGTGGGGAGAACAAGTATTTGATACACTGCCGATTTTGCAGGTTTTCCTACTTACAAAGCATGTAGAGGTCTGTAATTTTTATCATAGGTACACTTCAACTATGAGAGACGGAATCTAAAACAAAAATCCAGAAAATCACATTGTATGATTTTTAAGTAATTAATTTGCATGTTATTGCATGACATAAGTATTTGATACATCAGAAAAGCAGAACTTAATATTTGGTACAGAAACCTTTGTTTGCAATTACAGAGATCATACGTTTCCTGTAGTTCTTGACTAGGTTTGCACACACTGCAGCAGGGATTTTGGCCCACTCCTCCCTACAGATCTTCTCCAGATCCTTCAGGTTTCGGGGCTGTCGCTGGGCAATACGGACTTTCAGCTCCCTCCAAAGATTTTCTATTGGGTTCAGGTCTGGAGACTGGCTAGGCCACTCCAGGACCTTGAGATGCTTCTTACGGAGCCACTCCTTAGTTGCCATGGCTGTGTGCTTCGTGTCGTTGTCATGCTGGAAGACCCAGCCACGACCCATCTTCAATGCTCTTACTGAGGGAAGGAGGTTGTTGGCCAAGATCTCGCGATACATGGCCCCATCCATCCTCCCCTCAATACGGTGCAGTCGTCCTGTCCCCTTTGCAGAAAAGCATCCCCAAAGAATGATGTTTCCACCTCCATGCTTCACGGTTGGGATGGTGTTCTTGGGGTTGTACTCATACTTCTTCTTCCTCCAAACACGGCGAGTGGAGTTAGACCAAAAAGCTCTATTTTTGTCTCATCAGACCACATGACCTTCTCCCATTCCTCCTCTGGATCATCCAGATGGTCATTGGCAAACTTCAGACAGGCCTGGACATGCACTGGCTTAAGCAGGGGGACCTTGCGTGCGCTGCAGGATTTTAATCCATGACGGCGTAGTGTGTTACTAATGGTTTTCTTTGAGACTGTGGTCCCAGCTCTCTTCAGGTCATTGACCAAGTCCTGCCGTGTAGTTCTGGGCTGATCCCTCACCTTCCTCATGATCATTGATGCCCCACGAGGTGAAATCTTGCATGGAGCCCCAGACCGAGGGTGATTGACCGTCATCTTGAACTTCTTCCATTTTCTAATAATTGCGCCAACAGTTGTTTCCTTCTCACCAAGCTGCTTGCCTATTGTCCTGTAGCCCATCCCAGCCTTGTGCAGGTCTACAATTTTATCCCTGATGTCCTTACACAGCTCTCTGGTCTTGGCCATTGTGGAGAGGTTGGAATCTGTTTGATTGAGTGTGTGGACAGGTGTCTTTTATACAGGTAACGAGTTCAAACAGGTGCAGTTAATACAGGTAATTACATTTACATTTAAGTCATTTAGCAGACGCTCTTATCCAGAGCGACTTACAAATTGGTGCATTCACCTTATGACATCCAGTGGAACGGTAATGAGTGGAGAACAGGAGGGCTTCTTAAAGAAAAACTAACAGGTCTGTGAGAGCCGGAATTCTTACTGGTTGGTAGGTGATCAAATACTTATGTCATGCAATAAAATGCAAATTCATTATTTAAAAATCATACAATGTGATTTTCTGGATTTTTGTTTTAGATTCCGTCTCTCACAGTTGAAGTGTACCTATGATAAAAATTACAGACCTCTACATGCTTTGTAAGTAGGAAAACCTGCAAAATCGGCAGTGTATCAAATACTTGTTCTCCCCACTGTATATATTACGTACATTTATTCAGATATAGAATTGGATATAATATATCACAACAGCCAATTTTTTTCACTACTTCTGCAGGGTTATAGTTTGTACCATGTTGATACAGAAATCAACCACACCTGTGTAATGTGTAATGCACAGCCTTCTGGAAACAACTCCTCTTAATCCATGTCAGGTTCGCTCTGATTCTGTCTTTAGACAGAAAAATATGACATATTGACAACATTCTTTTAATGATTAAATATACAAATCTAGGAATCTTGATCAACTCAATGAAAGGAAGAGCTCAGTCATCCAGGCCAGGGGGAGTCCCCTCCCTTCTCTCTCCATCCCAGGTCTGCCAGAAGAGGATAGTGTATAGTGATGATGAATCCCTCCAAGGTCATGATGCTAATCAGAACAGGGAATAATGAAGTTAATTCATTCACCAGGGAGGGAGGGAGGGAGGGAGATGCTCCGCCAGGATAAAGGTGACCTGCCTATAGGTGTTTCCAAGGCTACAGTACTTCCCCACCAGGGGAAATCACCTTGATAGATAGGTCGACATATTGGGCAGCTGGGATAGTGATATCCATGTGTACTGAATACCAGAGTGGGTTCTGGGAATTCTACCCCCCACCCATCTCGCCCCACCTAGTCCCAGTCTCCCTTACCCAGATGCACTGTCATGTCATGTCCTACTCTTAGAAGTTATTTATTGAATGCTGTGATAAGGGACCTTGAGTTTGATGTGGTATTGAAGAACAGATGGGGAAGGGATGACTGGAAGATCTATGCTAAGTAGTGTGTCTACACTGAAAGGTCCTTACCTTAGAGGTTGTTTCTTTGTAAGTGTTTGTATTAGGAAATTGTCACATTATGAATAGTGATTCTTCTGTTTTGGAATAGCAAGTAAAAAAGTAAGTGGCAATTAGTAGATTGATGATTTAATAATAGGCTTCATGATCACAATGTTTACCAATGATCAATTTGGAAATTGTATTATTTTCATTGATATTGAATTTCACTGTTGTTGTGTAATACATGCACATGTTGGTGGTGTTTTTAATGATTATATTCTACACATTTGATGTAATAACATTAAACTAGATATATTTTTATAGAATAGTTTAATTGTAAAATATGACACATTTATATTTTGATATTGCATTTTTATTAGCAACATTTTTTATTAGATTTTATCTACATAATATAATTCAATTCTTGAATAATTATTTTCATGCATATATTTTTTATTTTATTGGTATGTTAAAGATATTTATAAAATGTATTTGTTTTAGTGTTTCAATTCAGTCAACAAATTATGTTATGTATTACACAATATATTTAGAATAATGTATTTACATGTATTTATATAGAAAGTAATACTATTTCATATATATAAGAGTGACATACTTTTTAAAAGAACAATGGCCCATCACAGATGAGCTCTTCTTTGATAAAGATATCCACTGCGTTCCCATGTTGGCATATCAAGGCCAGTTACTCCCTGGACCCTGTCCTCCTGCTATGCACATGGAAAGCTTATACTCACATAACTCAAGTACACATTGCCTATGTATGGTGGACAGTGTTACAGTGCACTGCATTTCCAGCATTTTCTCTCTCTGAGGTGTAGAAATCTATTTGCTTTTGGAAGCTGCTTGCATAATCCTTTAGTTACACTTGGCAGCTGCAGAGACAGATACAATAGTAGGAGAGTTGGTTGTAAAAATAATTCTGGGCACAAAGAAATTTAACTGATAAGCGTATGTGTGTAGGGTCCTTTGCATAATCCAGGCTAATCTATAACAGAACACAGAATGAAGTGTGTTAACTAAAACAGTGACAGCATTCAAATTCACAGGAAACATTTTAATTGGCATGATGCAACATGATCTGGTTCGTGTCATTGCTCTTGTCCATGCCTTTGATTTTTGAATTTTTGAATTTTTGGATCACGCAATCGAATATGCAAAATCATTTGCTTCTCGCTTTCTTCAGGTTTTATAGACTACCAGTGAGTACCATTTAGATTATACGGTATGTATGAAATATATATTTTTTAAACTGAAACAAATATACGATTTCTGTCAATTAAATATTGAATAATTAAATTATATTTAATGTGATGTCCTTTATGTTTGAGGTATTAATATTTGGCTGTCAGGAGTCCCATAACATCCCTGATCCTCAGTACAGTAAATATCAATTTGGTTGCTGAGGTTCTCAGTTGATTTTGTCTGAGGCACCTGATTGGTGCATTGGGTGGATGACTCGTCGAATTCTTAGCCAATAGCGTTTTCTGCACTAACACTCTTTTTTTCTTTCTAAATAAATTGCCTGGAGAAATTGAACAAAACAGTTGAGAAAGGGAGCAAGGCTTTCATCTCATTGAGAAGCACATATTAGCTGTGGTGGGAAGATAAGCTACTCTCTCTCAACAGCTATTAAGCTCACTGTATGGTAGCCAGTTTCTTCTTTTTTAATTGTGCTTGGTTTTTACAAGCTTTCGCCTGTGTGCACTCACGACACTGTGGCGTAGGTTTCACTGTTTGTGTGTGTGGTGTTTGTCAAATGATGGGCAACCTGCAGAAACATTATGCAAACTCCAAAATGGAGGCCAGACCATGTGACCTTGTGCAGCCATTTTCTCTCCGACATTTTCTCTCCGTCTCACACACACACACACACACACACACACACACACACACACACACACACACACACACACACACACACACACACACACACACACACAGCGATCACTAAGGGGTCTCTCACACACACCCCTAGGACGGTAGGGGAGAACCTCCTTCTGTGGAAGGCACCATGTACTCCTCTTTGCGCCACATAATTTCCTGCCATTTAAATGCCATTAAAGAATATATGTTTTCAGCAATTTATGAACTGATATATTGACAAATAAGATACACTGAATATTTTATTTGAAAAGATGCGTGTTTTAAGTATTTACAAATGCCAAATTGAGTTTTCCTTCAGGCGTTTAATATATTATGGATAGGCTATTTTTATACTATTTATTCAGTTTCTTTCTATTTCTATTATTTATATCTGTTATGAATTCTTAGTGAATGGAATTCTAGAATTTGATAGCAGTGTACAGTTCTTTTGTTTGTTTTGCACCGACGTGGTCCGATACAGACTCTAATCCTTGAATGGCACATTTAATACTCTACAATTAATGCTCTATAACATATGTTATAATTGACATTGTAGATAAACATCTGTTTGGATTTATCCTACTGTCTGATTCCTTGGGTGTGATGTGTCACTGATTACATTGTGTGTTTATGGTGCCTTGATCCCAGTTTAGCCCCAAACCAGGATTACTTTTCCACAAAGCCTGGGTCAGTGAGCGCAACGTAACTCAAGATTTCTTGGCATCCATGGCAATACTCTTGAAGAAAAAGCAATCAACTATCTTACACAACAGATAGTTCTTAATCTGCTGACAATCAGGGTGAATAGACAGACAGAGAAGGCCGCTGGTAATGAGTTTATTCTTTCCAAGGAGCAGTGCTGGGAACAAACGGCAGTGAACAAATGTTGTGAACAAACGGCAGCCATTTTGTGAGCAGGCCTCTGATACTTTATCAAAGACAGTGCTGCCTGGTACTCACTGAATATTGAATTGATTAATTGATCAATACAGAAAAAATATAATCGGTACAGTCTCCCTTTGCTATCGCCCCTGGACTGTTGATGAAATACTTTTAAGAACGGAAATGAGCAAATATAGTCAATGTCTTATGATCAGCTTTGCAAATATTGTGAAGTGATAATTTGGTCCATTCTCTATATTCGTTTTTGTTTCTGTAACATAAGGAGAAATATAAATAAACACTTATAGGAACATTTAACACATCATTAATTGATTAAATATATGCCATGTCCTATTAAATGTAACCCTTTAGAATCCATAGGTGGAGAATATTCTACCAAACATTCAGACTTTATAGAAAGTACTTGATTTCTGTTTGAGTTTTTTTCATTTATCTCTTTATTTTTTTGTATTTATTTTTTAACCCCTTTTTCATCCCAGTTGGTAGTTACAGTCCTGTCCCTTCGTTGCAACCCCCGTACGGACTCGGGAGAGGCGAAGTTCGAGAGCCATGCGTCCTCCGAAACACAACCCAGCCAAGCCACACTACATCTTGACACAACGCCCGCTTAACCCGGAAGCCAGCCAAACCAATGTGTAAGAGGAAACACCGTACACCTGTCGACCGTGTCAGCGTGCATTGCGCCCGGGCCGCCACAGGAGTCACTAGTGCGCGATGGGACAGGAACATCCCTGCCGGCCAAATCCTCTCCTAACCCGGACAACGCTGGGCCAATTGTGCGCTGCCCCATGTGTCTCCCGGTCGCGGCTGGCTGTGACAGAGCCTGGACTCGAATCAGGATCTCTAGTGGCACAGCTAGCACTGCGATGCAGTGCCTTAGACCCATCCGCTGCTCGGGAGGCCTGCATTTTAATTTATCTCTCATAAAAGTTCAGACAAGTCCAGCATGATTGCATTGGTGACACAGACTCTGTATCAGATATATGATGCTGTATTCTACTGATAGAAACTGAGACAGAGACAGGAAGGGACGTGAAATTCATACCATGCCAGAGAACAAAAACCCAGCAACAGGTGTGCTTGTTTATCAGCCACGATCATTTCTCTTGTGTGAAAGATTGATGCTATAATGGCACTATTGTCTGTACAGGCAGAGCAAACAGTCAGGTGAGGTGATCAGCCAGCCAATTCAAATAGCCCATAATGGCTGTTCTAATGGTTGTTTCTCTAAGGCTTGTTTGCTTGCTGCTCTGTGGCTCTGTGGCCGTGTGTCTGACAGATGGGTCTACAGGGATTATACCTGCTAATGAGTGGAGGAGGAGCTGGAGGAGGGGGGTGAGGGGGTTGTGGGGATGCGTGGGACAGGACGGTGGCAGCAGGGTGGGTAGGTTGTTACAGTTAGGAAGTCACATTGCTAAATAACTTGCCCAACCATGTGACCCCTGTGAGCTTATCTGTGGCAAGCGGAACCCTCTCCTCTCCTCTCCTCTCCTCTCCTCTCCTCTCCTCTCCTCTCCTCTCCTCTCCTCTCCTCTCCTCTCCTCTCCTCTCCTCTCCTCTCCTCTCCTCTCCTCTCCTCTCCTCTCCTGACAACACAACAGCATGCTGTTGAGCCGGCTGCTAAGCCCTTTATGGAGGTATGGAGAGGAGGGAAATCTAGGGGGAGGGCAGGTTGTTGTCATGGCAATCTTTTTTTATATCTACACCCTCTCCATATTGTTTTCTTTTTTTTAGGAAATGCATGCCTGTACCAGTGAAAGAACGGACCATAGTTTTGCCACACGGAAAAAGAGCTGCAGTCTGAAGTTGTGTGACTGCATAATGCTCATAGTAGTTTTCCATCCACATGCACAGTATAATGTCCACTCCCACCCTCATGTCACTTATAAGAATACTCTGAGTACTTACCCAAGGTTGATGCCTTGTCTTTTATAAGTGGATAACTACTGCACTGACCTTAATAACTCATTGTTAAGTGCTATAGAGACAGATACCTCTATGTCTAGATAGATATCTCTGTGACCTCTGCCTGCGATTCCAACATCATTCCTTTCCTCAGAGTCTTCCTGATCTACTGGTCAAGTTGTTTTCCAAACCCCCATTCTCAGCAACAGTTGTGTAGCTGTGGCAGGCCTGAGGTCAGAGAGTCAGGTCAGTATGCCAGCCCAGACCAGCTCTAGCTTGGTCTCTACCCAGGGGGGTCTCACTCTGCCTACATCCGTCCGGTCGCTCAGTCGGGTGCTCTTCTGCCAGGATTAAAGCTAGCCTCCCCTGGTCTGGTCCAGACAGCATGGCTTTAATATGTCTCTAATCTCACCAACATATGGAGATGGCAGGAATTAACACAGCGGAAGAAAATAAATGAGTTAAAGCGGCCAGTGGCTTAGGGCCCCAATATTTGGTCTTGGGTGACCC
Source organism: Salvelinus alpinus (assembly GCF_045679555.1). Taxonomy (NCBI): domain Eukaryota; kingdom Metazoa; phylum Chordata; class Actinopteri; order Salmoniformes; family Salmonidae; genus Salvelinus; species Salvelinus alpinus. The sequence continues at coordinate 88,717,549 of NC_092086.1, forward strand.
GTCTGCCATGCCGCAGAGTTTCTTGGGACAGATTAGGACACTTTTGGAAAGCATTGAGTGACGGCTTGGCTTGGTTCTTTGAGTGTTATCTCACTCAGATGCATTTCAGTAACATACTGTATGAATAAAGGACACCTTGTTCTCGCCTTGAATTTTTATCAATGCATGCTCCTACAGTGGTGCCTGTTCAGATTATTTTGGGGTAGAGGGTGCAGGTAGGAGGTCGGTGGGGGGTATGACAGTTTGAATGAGGTGCTTTGAGGTGTTAACACCCGTCCCCATAGGGCTAGTTCACATCGTAGGCTAACACATCACCATCCCTGACCCCATTGCACTCCTGGTATCAACCCACCCCAGCCCAGCCCAACGACCCTCCTGCAGCACAGCCAGATCCTGTTAAATAGGATTAGACTGGCTACTTGCCTAGCTGCCGCTCAATGCTTAGAATGGTACTCTTATGCATCTCCTGGTTTACAAATGGTTGCCAACAACAACATGTGACTATTTATATTGAATAATAATACCATACTATGATACCTGTTCAGCCAATCTCCATTGGTTAGCTTTGGTACTACTAATGCTATCCCCTCAGTACTGATTTACATAGCTTAGCATTGTTAGTTAAGCATCGTTAGCGGGGCGTTTCATGCCTAATTGGGATCTATTGGGTGGCCTCACACTTAAGGGCACTCAGGCTCAAGGCAATTAGCTGCTTTGATGCCGACTGACTGCTCTGTGTGTTTTTCTACCTCGTCACATTTCTACGTCCATGTTGCACTGCACTGTAAATACCAGTGATATAGGCCTTTTGGTTCAAAAGTATAGTATACACACGAGACAAAATCCCATGATTTGAACATGGAGACAAAAGGGGGACATTTGTAGGACAGACAGAGCAGTCTGTTTTCTTGAAGCGCATGATGTGATGTGCCCAAAGCGGCCTCCCTTTTTCTTTAGGACCAGTGGACACCAATTCCACAGGGTAAGAGGCTTTGTGGCCAAATCCCCTGTTGATCTTTATAAAGTTTGTGTCTTACAATTAAGTACAGATGGTTTGCCGCTGTAAGGCTAGTAAATAACTAGGGCCTCTATTTTTGCCAGGGTTTTTTACTGGTAATCCCACTATGTAACAGTTTACCAAGATTTAAATCTGCCAAGGCTTTACCTCGCCCACTTCTCCCTATCCCTCACTCCATCAAAAAGCTCCTTATCCTCATTTGCATATGCTATCATTAAGTGGGAGCACACACAGAGGGAGCAAATGACTATATCTGTTAACATGGACAGGCATGATGCCAGTAATCTCTTTTATTCATCCTCTCAGTTTAGAAATCCACATCTATAGACGCAGAGCCATTGTCTAGCCGCAAATCTATCTGTTTTGTCGTAGAACTTGGGGTATAGATGAGTGACTAACAGTGCAGGCACACACACACAAAAAAAACAGATGAAAAACTTAATAGATAGATACATGAATAGAAGACAACATGGTATATATAAAATAGTAGATGTGGTCACCTCTCTGAATCAGAGAGGTGCGGGGGGCTGCCATAATCGACATCCACGTCTTCGGCGCCTGGGGACTGCTTGCTAAGGTTACGTTAGGATTAGGGTTACATTTAGATTTAGAATAAGGGTTAACCCAGGGCTCGCCAACTCTGTTCCTGGAGAGCTATTGTCCTGTAGGTTTTCGCTCCAACCTTTATCTAGAGCACCTGATTCTAATATTTAGCTGGTTGATAAGCTGAATCAGGTTAGTTATAACTAGGGTTGGAGTGAAAACCTACAGGAGGGTTGGAGAACCCTGAGTTAGGGTAAGGGTTAAGGTTAATGTTAAGGTAAGGGTTAAGGTTAGGGTAAGGGTTAAGGTTAGGGTTAGTCGTTAGTTGAAATGTTACTGATAATCTGTAGATATTCTGTAGAGTATCTACAGATGGACTAACTAAATGAAGAGATACCATAGATGTTTTTGAGGATTTGAAATCTCAGGGAGGTAGCCTAGTGGTTGGGCCAGTAGCCGAAAGGTCACTGGTTCAAATCCCCCAGCCGACTAGGTGAAAAATCTTGCGATGTGCCCTTAAGCAAGACACTTAACCCCAATTGCTCCTGTAAGTCGCTCTGGATACGAGTGTCTGCTGAATGACTAAAATGTAAATCGCTACAGTGGCTTGCGAAAGTACTCACCCCCCTTGGTATTTTTCCTATTTTGTTGCCTTACAACCTGGAATTAAAATTGATTTTTGGGGGGGTTGTATCATTTACACAACATGCCTACCACTTTGAAGATGCTAAATATTTTTTCTTGTAAGACAATTCACCCCCCCTCCAAAGTCAATACTATGTAGAGCCACCTTTTGCAGCAATTACAGCTGCAAGTCTCTTGGGGTATGTCTCAAAAGCTTGGCACATCTAGCCACTAGGATTTTTGCCCATTCTTCAAGCCAAAACTACTCCAGCTCCTTCAAGTTGGATGGGTTCCGCTGGTGTACTGCAATCTTTGTCACACCACAGATTCTCAATTGGATGGAGGTCTGGGCTTTGACGAGGCCATTCCAAGACATTTAAATGTTACCGCTGAAACCAGTTGAGTGTTGCTTTAGCAGTATGCTTAGGGTCATTGTCCTGCAGGAAGGTGAACCTCTGTCCCAGTCTCAAATCTCTTGAAGACTGAAAGAGGTTTCCATCAAGAATTTCCCTGTATATATAATATAATATAATTTCATGAAATCACAAGTCCAATACAGCAAATGAAAGATAAACATCTTGTGAATCCAGCCAACATGTCCGATTTTTAAAATGTTTTACAGCGAAAACACAACATATATTTATGTTAGCTCACCACCATATCCCAAAAAACACAGCCATTTTTTCACAGCAAAGATAGCTTTCACAAAACCCACAAACAGAGATAAAATGAATCACTAACCTTTCAACAACTTCATCAGATGACAGTCATATGACATCATGTTATACAATACATTTATGTTTTGTTCGATTATGTGCATATTTATAGCCAGAAATCGTGGTTTTACATTGGCGCCATGTTCAGAAATGGCTCCAAAATAGTTCAAATAATTACAGAGAGCAACGTGAAATACAGAAATACTCATCATAAAACTTTGATGAAAAATACATGTTTAACATATAATTAAAGATAAACATCTTGTGAATCCAGCCAACATGTCCGATTTTTAAAATGTTTTACAGCGAAAACACAACATATATTTATGTTAGCTCACCACAATATCCAAAAACACACCGCCATTTTTTCACAGAAACGATAGCTTTCACAAAACCCACAAATAGAGATAAAATTAATCACTAACCTTTGAACAACTTCATCAGATGACAGTCATATGACATCATGTTATACAATACATTTATGTTTTGTTCGATTATGTGCATATTTATAGCCAGAAATCGTGGTTTTACATTGGCGCCATGTTCAGAAATGGCTCCAAAATAGCGAAAGTAATTACAGATAGCAACGTGAAATACAGAAATACTCATCATAAACTTTGATGAAAGATACATGTTTAACATATAATTAAAGATACACTGGTTCTTAATGCAACCGCTGTGTTAGATTTAAAAAATAACTTTAGTAAAAAGCACAGCATGCAATAATCTGAGACAGCGCTCAGCCATTCTCCGCTATGTTGGAGTCAACAGAAATACGAAATTACATCATAAATATTCCCTTACCTTTGATGATCTTTCATCAGAATGCAGTAACAGGAATCCTAGTTCCACAATAAATAGTTTTTTTGTTTTATAATGTCCATTACTTCTGTCGAATTAGCAACTTTGGCTAGCATGTGTAGTTCACGTGTCCATCGAACTTTACGCTAATGAACGAAAACTTCAAAAAATTATATTACAAATCGAATAAACTGGTCAAACTCAGTTGAGAATCAATCTTCAGGATGTTTTTCTCATATATATCCAATAACGTCCCAAACGGAGCATTTCTTCATGTCTATCTAACGCATTGAAGACAAGGACATCACATGCCCTGTGTGCGTGGCCAAGAACTGGCAATCTGCCTGACCTGTCACTCCAAAGGCTCTCATCCGGTCCCACATGAAGCTATATGCTTCATTCCACGTTCTACTGCCTGTTGACATCCAGTGGAAGGCGTATGAAGTGCATACAGATCCATAAATATAAGGCAATTGAATAGGCGATGCCTTTCACAGCGACCCATTTCAGAATTTTCACTTCCTGTTTGGAAGTTTGCCTGCCATATGAGTTCTGTTTTACTCACAGATATAATTCAAACAGTTTTAGAGACTTCAGAGTGTTTTCTATCCAATAGTAATAATAATATGCATATCATATGATCTAGGACAGAGTACGAGGCCGTTTAATTTGGGCACAAATTCATCCAAAAGTGAAAATGTCGCCCCCTATACCTAAGAAGTTAACGCTATCCATCATTCCTTCAATTCTGACCAGTTTCCCAGTCCCTGCCGATGAAAAACATCCCCACAGCATGATGCTGCCACCACCATGCTTCAGTGTGAAGATTTTGTTCTCGGGGTGATGAGAGGTGTTGGGTTTGCGCCAGACAAAGTGTTTTCCTTGATGGCCAAAAAGCTCAACTTTAGTCTCATCTGACCAGAGTACCCTCTTCCATATGTTTGGGGAATCTCCCACATGCCTTTTGGCATGTGTTTGCTTATGTTTTTCTTTAAGCAGTGGCTTTTTTTCTGGACGCTCTTCCGTAAAGTCCAACTGTGTGGAGTGTACGGTTTAAAGTGGTCCTATGGACAGATATTCCCATCTCCACTGTGGAGCTTTGCAGCTCCTTCAGGGTTATCGTTTGTCTCTTTGTTGCCTCTCTGATTAATGCCCTCCTTGCCTGGTCCGTGAGTTTTGGTGGGCGGCCCTACTTCTCCACAACTTTGTCCCTGACCTGTTTGGAGAGCTCCTTGGTCTTCATGGTGCCGCTTGCTTGGTGGTGCCCCTTGCTTAGTGGTGTTGCAGACTCTGGGGCCTTCCAGAACAGGTGTATATATACTGAGATCATGTGACAGATCATACGACACTTAGATTGCACATAGGTGGACTTTATTTAACTAATTATGTGACTTTTGAAGGTAATTGGTTGCACCAGATCTTATTTAGCGGCTTCATAGCGAAGGGGGTGAATACATATGCACGGCACCACTTTTTTCATTTTTTATTATTTTGAATTTTTCGAAATAAGTTTTTTTTCCCATTTCACTTCACCAATTTGGACTATTTTGTATATGTCCATTACATGAAATCCAAATAAAAATATATTTAAATTACAGGTTGTAATGCAACAAAATAAGAAAAACGCCAAGGGGGATGAATACTTTTCCAAGGCACTTTATAGCACACCTTAAACAGGTCAGTTTGAGTGGAAGTCATTACTGGATTATGTAACTAATATGTGAATCAGGTTATGTCTTCAGTCACGTACAGTAGACCTGTACATCATTAGGGCTGTGGAGTAACAGGAGTAGTTACCTCAGCCTATCTGCTGGGTGAACCACAGATATATCACAGTATCATAAACATGATGCTATTTGCTTAACTTTGATCTGTAGATAATGTATGATTTGAGCTGCAGTCCACATAAGAGGCCTGTTAAGCCCATCGTTCTCATGGGACGGTGCTAGGGCCCAGAAAGCAGGCCTTAATGAGGAGAGCACCATTGGCAGGGGTTACCGCCAACATCCTGAAATTGTGATAATCAGAAAAATAACCAACTCCTCGGCAACAGTTGATCCCCATATGCTGCTTTTCACATTTGACTGCTCTCAATATTCAAATGTATTTATACATGGTCTGTAAGTGGGGAGCTCCGCTCCGATCCGGATTCATTTACATAAGACGGTAGTTACGCTGGAGCTGGAGTGCCTTGGAATAGGAACAGATGGGAGCGTTTAGCAACCTTATCACCACCCCCCTCAACCTCTCCTTCTTTTCTCTCCTCTTCTCTACCCTTCTCCCCACGCGGTACCCCCCGCCGGCTGTTCAGTTAACCTGTCACTTGTCATTGCCCAAAAATTCAAGGTATCATATGCCTCGCTGTGACTTCCTCCCTCCTCCCCCCTTTCTCCCCCCCTCTGTCTCCTTCACAATGGCATGAAAGTCCCCTGTCGTCTCTTGAAACATAAGGATGTGGCTTTTCCTCTCTGGTGTCGCGTAGTGTGTGGCGCTGGTTATTACCTTTTGATACAGAGTGTGTTGCTGAGATCACAGACCCCATGTGTAGCTCCTCTTGCATAATGAGGGGATTCTGTTAACGTGACACTGCAGTCACAAGCAGTGCAGCAGGCATGACACACTGGAGCAAAATACTTCTGATAACCATGAGATAACTCTGGAATGTTTGTAGAAGACACCAAAGCTTTGTCATTGTCAGTTTCACTCACTGTGCTGATGTTTCTCTGAATACCTCTCTACTACCGTGACATCATCATACCTGATCCAATCCAGTCTGATAGACACGTCCCCTTCTCGGAAATGGGACTGACTGTGTGGCCTCCCTGATTGATTGTAAGATAATCCGGACTGGAGTATTACTGGTTATGATTGGTTGTTGTTTGGTCCAAAGTATAATGTTAGACCAGTGTATATTTATAACATTTTGAATTGTTTAAAAAGCAAATTATAAGCATTTATAAAGGCTTATTCACAAGTAATTGTAACTTATTAATAGTGTGTAAAAAAGATAATCGTAGTGGATGGCGCTTGGTTCCTGTTGGAATTTCAAACTGTTGTCCGTCCACAGAGGGCAGCTCCCAGCAGACATTGCAACGCCTACAGTTTGTTGTTGTTGTTTATGTTGCTTTCATAAGGTCATCCCCACCACATGGGGCAGCATATTTACAACAGCCACCCCATAGTTCTGTTTGTCCCTGACAGTCTGTTTATATGTGGGCTCCCCTCACCCCATTCCAAAGGTCAAAGAGTTATTACACTCATCCTCACAACACTCCAAGACTGTCATAGGAGTTCCATCACTATCGGTTAGCTACTGGTTTACTGGTCTGCCTTATTCAATCATTGCACGACTAAAGGATGCATATGGGTGAGTCAGAGTATAGTGAATGGCAACAGGACTGGTGTGACCTAGGTTGGAGGAAATTAAAGCCCAAAACCTACGAATCGGTCAATTTCACTCTATTTCTCTGATAAATGTTCTAATCCAATACATTTAGTGTATGTAACTGAGAGTTAATAATAAATAGAGAGTAAAAAGCTACATATGCTATATCTATCTGTATGGACTGAGATTATATTGTTTTCACAGAGTGAAATGCAGACCCAATCCTCTGCAGTTCCAGTCTGCACTGTGTGTCTCTAGGAGCAGGAACAGCTAGGTCAGGTTGTTAGCAGCAGAGCACTGACAGTCCAATCCAGCACACATTCACGAGACTCTTTTGTTTTTACCTTCCTTTCTTCTGCCAAGAAAAAAAGAGGGTGCATCACTCCTCGGAGTAACCCACTGACACCTCCCTCTGATCTGCCTGCTTTCTTCCTACCTCCCCTCTCCTCTCCCTCCATCCATCCCTCTCTCCCCTCCTCCCCACCCCCTCTCTCTCCCCATGCTCATGTCATCTCCTGAGAGTCAGTCTCCTGGTTGCCACAGTAACCAGTTCACCTCTCTCTCCAGTCTCAGTGCACCTAAAGAGAAGAAAGAATATGTCTGCTGGCGAGGAGAGAGAGAAAGAGGGAGGGAGAGAGAGAGGGAGGGGGGAAGGAGGGAGCAAGGCTTGAAGTGAGTGAGAGCCTAGACATACACCCTTCCCAAAAAAAGGGGGATAGACATGTTTCAGTAATGGAAAATTGCTGTTTCACATTTCTGTCTTTCTTCTGTTTTTATCCAGCGCCATGAAGAATTCCCCCAGAACAGATACAGCTGCTAGTGGGTGAGAGAGAAAGAAAGAACGGGAGAGAGATGGAAGGGAGAGAGGGAGAGAAAGGGAGATATGAGAAAGAGAGAGTGGGAAAAGGAGGTGTGTGTGTGTGTGGAGAGTGTGGGGGGGTCTGATATGACAACCTTGCTTTTGCACAATTGCAGGCTTCACAGGACAGTGATATTTTTTCAAAATCCCCCATCACAAATCACCATCTACCAATCCCTACCCGGTCTCCCTCCCTCCCTCCACTTTTCCCCATCCCAGTTTACTGGTGGAAAGGGAGCTGTCTCTGTCTGCCCTGCCAGCCTCAGCCCCAGTGTGCCCTGCATGCGTTCTCGTTCCAAAGACAAGGCTAGTCCTTCGTCGCTTTGCTCTGCGCCCTACTACACGCGCTCAGACACTGCCAATTACACCCACATTACCACCTCATTACCCTGGACGCAACAGCCACTGCTACTGCAGCAATCACAACTAAAACGCAATATAAATCAATTACATTCATTTTGACATTATTTGCAAGAGTGTTTTTTCAATGGATGGGGGGTGGGGGCTGTCACATGTTAAATGCTCTCCTGGTGATTGTGGTAATTTAGAGCGATATGGTAATGTAGTGTTGATGGCTATTTCCCTAAGCAGTTTTTTATGTATTAATCTTGTGGAATTACCTTTCAGTGATGTGAGATGATTTAGGTATTTTAGATGACGCGTACTGGGTAGTAGACTAAGCATTTAATATAATCACCTCAACCGTTACCAATAAAGTTATTATACTATTATCCTCATCCTCATCATCATCATCCTATGTATGTTGTGCTCTTTACGTGCCAAATATACTCACGTACATTTCCCCTCTCACAGAATGCAAATTACTAAATAGTGGGACCTTGATTACATTGATGGTGCATTGATTTGTAATGGAGGTACCTAGCCTCACTGTCTATCTGTACAGTACGGTGTATGTGTCGTCCCTGCAGACTCCAGCCCAGTCAGCCCATCCAGAGCTTCTCCAGACTAGAGGCAGAGCCATCATTGAGCATGATGTTAATGGGGTTCCCTCCTGCTGGTTAACGAGGGCAGGCAGACACGCTGCACTAATTGCTCTGTGTGATATATAACAGCCAGCCAGGCAGCCTGAGTCTGGGACAGAGAGCGCATGAATGCAATGAGACTGAGACAGCAGCTGCTTGCCTTCCTCTTAGCCCAATATTTGCTTATTAACCCTGGGCTGGCTCTGGCTCTGACCTAGTGCGTCTATGGGGAGACTGGGGTTATATATCAACAGCAGAGGGGCTGTGTTGTGGCATGCATGGTGCCTGGGATGCAGGTTTTTGACTAATTTAGAGCCTTGTAATCTCCATAGGAGGACTCAGGGTGCAGTGTTTGAGTGTCAATGACTGTGTCAGCGGTGGCAGATCTATCTATCTGTCTGTCTGTCTGTCTGTCTGTCTGTCTGTCTGTCTGTCTGTCTGTCTGTCTGTCTGTCTGTCTGTCTGTCTGTCTGTCTGTCTGTCTGTCTGTCTGTCTGTCTGTCTGTCTGTCTGTCTGTCTGTCTGTCTGTCTGTCTGTCTGTCTGTCTGTCTGTCTGTCTGTCTGTCTGTCTGTCTGTCTGTCTGTCTGTCTGTCTGTCTGTCTGTCTGGTTGGATTGTTTAGAGTGATACAGATGTAGAATCTTAATTTGAGCCAGTTTGCTACAGTCAGCCTTGCCTCTCTGACACCAAGGAGGGATGAAATCCTAACCAAGGTCTTGGGAAAACCAACAGTAATTAGTGATACATAGACAGAAATGACTGGCCAACTACCACCCTCAGCAGACTAAAGACTTGGGATACTGTGTTGTAGTAGTTTGAGAATACAGCAGATAACATGGAATAGCTTACCGCAACGGCACCCCATTGAATACATCTGGAAAATAATTTTCTCTGTGAATTACTGTGGTTAATTGACTATGCACTGAACTGCACAGTATGTTCAACCTGTAAACAGAGAGAAACACAAGTGGGAAGAGAAGCCTCAGAGGGGAGGAGAGATGAGGAGCTCTGTTCTTTTCTTTTCTGTCTCCACGGTAACATTGATTGATATTCTTCAGGTGGAGCAGCAGGGCTGACCACTGCAGGCTAACACTCCACTCCACCGCCAGAGGGGTGGAGGGAGGGAGAGGAATAGGAGTGGTGGCGGCTCGGAGACAGGAAGTGAAGTAGAGAGGGAGAGGGGGGTGGTAGAGGTAAGGGTAGAGAAAAGTGCACGGAGATAGAGAGAGGGGGAGGGGAGAATCAGTAGAATATCTGTTGGTCAACCCCCAGATCCTTTTAATCCCAGACACTCCTGTATCGACTCTGTTGAAATGAGGCACAATATACTTTGCGCACACATGTGAGTGTGACTGCACACGTGTGAGTGTGTGTGTGCCCTGTGCAGTTTGGCCATAAATCTGAGGCTGGACTAATGAATGTGTCTAGGCCACAGTGACCCTGTTTCCTAACTGTTACCATGGCAACACTGCCACCTTTGCATGAGAGTGGCCTGCCTGGCCACTCCCCCCTGCCTTCACCTCTTGTGAGGGGAGAGAGAGAGAGAGATGCAGGGGTTCTCTCCCTGTGCTCTACTGTGTGTTAATTTCACACGTCTGCTTTATTAAGATGTAGTCGGGCAGAACGCTATAATTAATTAATTACACACACAAACACTCACACACACACACACCAATTTACTGAGCACTCTCCCAACTTTACTCTCCCAACTTTACTCTCCCAACTTTACTCTCCATTGGTTGGCTTCACTCTTTTTTATTCGAAACACCACAAACAGTACAGTGTCAGGTAATCAACTTAAACAACTCCCCTGTAGCATCGTACAGTACCTTTATTCCAGGGCAAAAGTTTTTTTAGAAAAGCCAGTTTATATGCAGCATGATACAAGTGACTGTGATTGCTTTATCTCAGTAAAACATATGTATGTTGAACTGCATCAATCTAACAGCAGCTGTTCATATGAAAGATTCACAACTATAATATGCCAGATAATCTGCTGTTATTAGCTAGAGCGAGTGAGGTAGAGCACGGAGAGATGTCTTCACTCAGTGTCTTCTCTCTCCCTCTCTCCTTCTTTCTCCCTCTCTTTCTTCTCTATCTCTCCCTCTCCCTCTCACTCTCTCTCTCCCTCTCTCTCCGTCTGGCTCCTGAATATTTAATGGAGCTGAATTACAGAGGCCCTCAACCATAATAAATGGAGAATCAGACAATTAAAGCAGAAGCGCCTGGGCTTTGAGTCTTACCTCTCCCAGAGGAGTCAGAGATTATTTAAAGTGGCACACTGTTTGATTATCTAATCCTCCCCTTGCCCTTCTGTTTTACTTACCGCGCTGCAGCACTGCACTGTGCTGCACACTGCCTGCTCCCTCCGTTTGCCTCCGCAAATTACCATGAAATGCCAATGAACACTCAATCTATCTAAGACCAGTCTATACTATAGGGGTTAGATCTGAGGAAGGACCTGAAGTTACCTCCACTGATCTTTTTTGTCTTCTTCTCACTTAATTGACTTGGTTTATAACAGAGGTTTGGTTTAGCTATGGATGGCCTGGTTTTCAGAGCTGGTATCGACATTAGATTTTACAAAACATAATTTATTTGAAAGAAACCTGTTTGGAAAGTTGACAGGTGTTTGTTTCTGTGTGTGTGCGAGAACCATAGACATTAAAAACAGTAAATAGTGATAGCGCTGACGTCATCCACATATTCCTATGAAAAACTCCCGATGGCGCATGAAGTATTTGAATTTGAAGCGCTCCATATTGCTGAATGGGGCTGAATGGCACAAAAAAATTGCTAAGGATCATGGTGAAAGTGGCCGTAACTAGCAAAGGCCATGGTCGATGTAGTCGTTTTCATCCTGCCTGAGAGAGTCAACCTGGATGTCTATGGCATGAGGGCGCAAGCCTCCTCGTAGCCTGCCAATCTGTGATTGGTCTGTGTCAGCACATTGTCCTGTGTGACGACAAATATAGTAGTCAGAATGGAACACTGTTTAATTAAATATCTCAATTTGTAGTGAGCTTTAAAAGAATTCACCATGGTGATCGAACTTGATTATAATAAACACATTTTAGTGCCCAAAACAGCCATACAAATATAAATGTTTTGCCGTTCTGCCGATCGTAACTTTCTAGGGCAGACCAGTAGCCGACCTGCAGAGGTCGTGACTTCACGTTCCAGACCGGACACTGGGGGGCGTGAACCCACACGTGGAACCTCTCACTCCTTGATGGTTGCTGACATCCAGAGGTGACTCAGGACAGGTGAAAACACTGATCTCTGTATGGACCATTGAACAGAGAAAATGAGAGATTGGAGAAAGGCCTACTTTTTTGTCATGTGCATACAAAGCAATTTTTTTCACACGTGGCATCATTTTGGGTGTTCAGAACATAGATATTAATTGAATAGATAGTGATAGCTAACTTAATGCTTCCCAGTGCCGCGTGGTTGCCCTATGCACAAAGGTTTCACATCAGTGCAGCTGAGAGGGGAGATCTACTATACATATTCATGAGGTATACAGCTGAGGCCCAACACTGGGGCTATTTAGCGTCAGCCAGGGAGAAGCCAATGATAGCATTGTAAATGCACAGCCATCAGTGGCTTAATGACTTGAGTCTAACACTGGCCAATTAAGACGCACAGTCACTCACCATGGCCCAATGGCCCCCATTCATTTCAGAGGAAATAGAGTCTGAAGTGAGCCTGTGTTCACATCCCAAAAACGTATGTGTGTGTGTGTGTGTGCGTGCGTGTGTGAGTTGGCCAATGTTTAGCTCAGCAAGGAACCTTAGCCCCAATACATTCAAACCTTAGCTCCAATGTGAACTGCTTAAATACAGTAGGTGTGTGTAGGAGGGGACACTGCTGAACAGCTGTAAGTTAGTTCTAATGAACAGAATGAGCACTGATACACAGGGCTGCCCATCATAATATCATCACACACTAATCACGCCCTAAAGCCACTACTGTCTGTGTACGTGTGTGACCCTATTTTAGCTATTCTTGTATCAAGGGAACATAGTCACGGCCTGCCGTTGTCATGGGGTTGTTGTACTGCAGACGATAATTTATTTGTTTTTGATCATTTTGACTACCTTGATCCTCATAGGATGAATCAATATATGAACGTTAGGTATTCATTTAAAACATGCTGTGCAATGACCAACGACAGACAGTAATGAGTGATTGATACAGTCTCTTGCTCCAGGGCATTGTTAGTTAAACTATTATTGTCTTGTCACTGGGACAATGTTAAATGTCCATCCACAGTTAATAGCAGTAGTGTGTGTTCAGTCTGGCAGAATATGACATCTTTATCCTCCACTCTGGCGTACACGCCTACGGAAGGAGGGAGTCGTCAGCCCCAGGCTACTGTAACTAGTTAATGAGCAGAGGGATGTTTCTCCTGATTATCACCATGTAGAGAAACTGTTGCTCACTCAACTGCATACATACCGTACATCTACAATACATGGTCTACCTGGATTTAATGCTAGATAGCTAGCTAGATAGCTAGCTAGATAGATAGCTAGCTAGATAGATAGATAGATAGATAGATAGATAGATAGATAGATAGATAGATAGATAGATAGATAGATAGATAGATAGATAGATAGATAGATAGATAGATAGATAGATAGATAGATAGATAGATAGATAGATAGATAGATAGATAGATAGATAGATAGATAGATAGATAGATAGTCTGTAACTTGCCTTACTGTCAGTGTGTTCCCAAACTGTAAGCTCAACCAGGTAAGAGAGAGGAACATATACACAATATATACATAAGTATTTGGCTATTTCAGCCACACCCATTGTTGACATGTGTATAAAATTGAGCACACAGCCATGCAATCTCCATAGACAAACATTGGCAGTAGAATGGCCTTACTGAAGTGACACCGTCATAGGATACAACCTTTTCAACAAGTCAGTTCATCAAATTTCTACCCTGCTAGAGATTTCCCGGTCAACTGTAAGTGCTATTATTGTGAAGTGAAAATGTCTAGGAGCAACAACAACTCAGCCGCGAAGTGTTAGGCCACACAAGCTCACAGAACGGAACCACCGAGTGCAGAAGTGTGTAGCGCGTAAACATTGTCTGTCCTCGGTTGCAACTCTCACTACCAGGTTCTAAACTGTCTCTGGAAGCAACGTCAGCACAAGGACTGTTTGTCGGGAGCTTCATGAAATGGGTTTCCATGGCCGAGCAGCCGCACACAAGCCTAAGATCACCATGCACAATGCCAAGCGTCGGCTGGAGTGGTGTAAAGCTCGCTGCCATTGGACTCTGGAACAGTGGAAACACGTTCTCTCGAGTGATGAGAAACACGTTCTCTTTTTCAGCATGGCAATGCCCCCGTGCACAAAGCGAGGTCCATACAGAAAGGGCTTGTCGAGATCGGTGTGGAAGAACTTGACTGGCCTGCACAGAGCCCTGACCTCAACCACATCGAACACCTTTGGGATGAATTGGAACGCCGACTGCGAACCAGGCCTAATCGCCCAACATCAGTGCCCGACCTCACTATTGTGGCTGAATGGAAGCAAGTCCCCACAGCAATGTTCCAACATCTTGTGGAAAGCCTTCCCAGAAGAGTGGAGGCTGTTTTCGCGGCAAAGGGGGGAACAACTCCATATTAATGTCCATGATTTTGGAATGAGATGTTCGATGAGCATGTGTCCACATACTTTTGGTCATGTAGTGTAGCTAAGGAAAAGATTATGTGTATTATTTTTTTCATCCGGTGTATCTGGAAACTTGTGTGTGTACTAACTTACTGTGTGTGTGTGTGTGTGTGTGTGTGTGTGTGTGTGTGTGTGTGTGTGTGTGTGTGTGTGTGTGTGTGTGTGTGTGTGTGTGTGTGTGTGTGTGTGTGTGTGTGTGTGTGTGTGTGTGTGTGTGTGTGTGTGTGTTTCCATTGTGAGCTTAGCACATTATGCAGACAATTGTTTGGCAGGAAGGTGCTGGGATAGGGATAGCGTTGCCCTGACAACCCCAGTAGCTGTCAACAGCTTCCTGTAATGGTGACAAATGGTGGTTATTACAGGAGGAGTAATATGGTGGAATCCCCCTCTACTGAACTGTACTGTACTGTCTTAGAGATACGGAGCTTCTTCTCCTAAGAACTGCCAATTAATAAGACCAGGCCTTATTACAGTACAAGTCAGGGCCTCTTCTACTCTGATACTCCCTCATATACAGGACATGACTTGCTGCACATAACAGGCCTGTGTTGAAAATAATTCTAGTGAAATCTTTTGAACACGTTGAGTGTTTGATTGAGAGTGCCTTGATGGGCAAGTTTCGAACCCGGGGGACTATTCCATAGATTCCATTGCGCTAGACAAGCTCAATCAAGCGCAGCTAAAGTATTTGACAGAAAACAAGTAGTATTTGAACCCAGGCATGGCAGACGCCACTGCATAGGACCTTGATGTGTTGTTGTTCAGAAATTATTTTTGAAAGAGTCTTTCAGAAGTGGAGAGAAAACACAATAATTATGCAGTTCATGTCTTTTCAACAGCAGCTTCAAGTCTGAGCACAGCAGGGAACATACACACACACACACACACACACACACACACACACATGCACACGCGCGTACACACACACATACAGAGGGAGTAGACAGAGAGAGCGTGTAGAGGATATATTCATTATAGATGCAGATAGCTGCAGGAGGGCCAGCGTACTGCTGTTCATGTCAGGTAGTGTGAGTTTGTGTGGCCAAGGTTACAGTGACAATAATAACCCCCGTCTCTGGGGGTGAACCAACCTCCACTCCCCAACACGGCACATCCTGGCAGAGACAGCCTGGCAGGGAGCACAAGCTATTGCTAGTCGGCTGGCTCTGCAGGGACTGGGCTTCTGCCCTACTTGGAGGATAATCAAATGATGATGAAGCAAATTTCTATTTTTGTTGTTGAAAGATAGCTTGGGTGTATTTTTTAATTTACACGAGCTGATCAGCTGCCACAGTTCAAAGTTCAAAAGGGATGTTAAAAGTGTTTATGCTCCTAAAAGACAGCTTGCATTTTGACAATATAACATTAGCCTAACTCAGCAAAGGGATGTGAGAAGCATTTTAATACCTGACTATATCTTACCTCCCATCTAGAGAGAGACAGAGAGCGAGGCTGTGAGGTCGGAGTCTTCAAGCGCCTGTTGGGATCTGTCAAACAGACACGGCTGACATTTTTATGAAAATTGCTCTGCCTGGCCATGATCTGTATTAGCATATGAAAGTTGTCTTCTTCTCTTTTTTTCTCTCTCTCTTGCACATTGGTGTATGCTAATTTGTAAGTCATTTCAGATGACAGAGAGTGGTTGTATCCCAGAGGTGCTGTCTCTTTCTCTCTCTCCCTTTCTCTCTCTCTTTCTAACCTCCCATACTGTCTCAAACGCTCTCTCCCATACGCTCTCTTTCTCTCATAGTCTTATTTCTCTCTCTCCTCGTGTCTCTATCAGTGTAGAATCAGCTGACGCCTCAGAACTGTGCTGCGGGTCCTACGCAGCGGTCCTTTTGTCAACAGTCATGGAGAAAGCCACCTTTTAGGAAGATGGTCACCCAGCAAGCATAAGCCAGCCTGGAGAAAGAGTTCAACAATGCCACCATGTGTCTCCCAGGGAGAGATGATTTGTTAATGTTATTCATGTTTGTGTGTAAGGTTATTGAGTTATTTTATCAGTGCAAAATTGCCAAAAACTCATTTTCCTAAATGGAAACAGCATGAGAGGACATTTTACAATATAATGTATTAGTATGGCTACAATTCTCTGTTACTATTCATGGCTATGATTCAGTCAGAATTTGTGAAATCCCCCATGTAGAGAATACAGTCTACATTAGTGCTCACTGCATAATCCATTGAGTGGAGACTCACAGAGGGTGACTTGTGTCCCTGATCACGGCCATGCCAAGCACCTGGCTAGAGGAAGGAGAGGGGAAGGGGATGGACGGGGATTGGTGCCACCTGGGGTTTGGTGATGCCATTGCCATCCCCTCAGACACACACACGCACACATCACACAGCTCTGCGTTATCACGGAGGGCTCTCTCTCTTCCCTCGTCTGCGTTAGTATTCAGTAGGCGGACTGGGGGGAGCAAGGGAGGGCGTAGTAGAGCCCTGTGGATCGTTATTATTGACCAAGCCTCTGTGTAGCCCTGTGCTGCGGAGACAAGTCCACACGCACACACACACACACACACACACACACACACACACACACACACACACACACACACACACACACACACACACACACACACACACACACACACACACACACACACACACACACACACACACACACACACACACACACACACAGTGTAGTTGCTGTAGTGTGGGTCAGTTGAATATTCCATATTCACAATTATCCCTAAATAATAGTTAAAAAAAATATATTTATTAATTGGGCTTGATAAAATAAATATAATCATGAATGGTCGTAGAGAGAAACCCCATCCTAAGCATGCATCAAGAATCTGATTCCAGCCCTCCACTGAGAGGAGGAGAGGGATTCAATAAACAACAATCTAGAGGCTCTGTGTTTGTGTAATTGTGTGTGTGAGTGAGCAAGTCTGTGTGTGTGTGTGTGTGTGTGTGTGTGTGTGTGTGTGTGTGTGTGTGTGTGTGTGTGTGTGTGTGTGTGTGTGTGTGTGTGTGTGTGTGTGTGTGTGTGTGTGTGTGTGTGTGTGTGTGTGTGTGTGTGTGTGTGTGTGTGTGTGCGCGCGCGCGCATGGACACACACACACACACTACTTGCTCCACACAGACTTTTGAGGCGCGCGAGCACACACACACACTCCTCGCTCCACACAGACACACACCTCGCTCCACACACACACACAAACACACACGCACAAACACACATTACTCGCTCTCCGTTGTCATGGATTAGATGAAACCTGTTTTAATGAAAGCGCCTCTCATTCATAAGCCTGTAGAACAAAATCTTGTCAACTTTTGACGCCTAACAGCATGCCAGGCGAAGTTCAGGGGAAAGGAGGATCAAAGAAGGAAGGACAGGAGAGACTTACTGATTCCCCCTCCTTTGATATATGTTATTTATAATCGCTTGGAAATGAATTATTTTTCTTAACCTGCATGTCTGTCTCATTTAGGGTTGTCTTGTTTTGAAGAAAATAAAGAACAGTTGAGTTGTTTAATAGCTTGTAAGATATCACATCTACTGAGGAGTGTAATTGGTTTAGAAAACACTGGGATTCCATTCTCCTCTGCTATAAGGTTTAGCAGATATGATGTGTTTGTCTAGCATGCAAGTACACACACACACACACACACACACACACACACACACACACACACACACACACACACACACACACACACACACACACACACACACACACACACACACACACACACACACACACACACACACACACACACACATACACACACACACACGGATGCGCACACACTCTCCTTTCCCCCTCATTTTACCAGTGGTTGCTTGTCACACACAACTGCATGTAAATCACAAGCTGAAAAGCCCTTCAGGATATCAAATCCATGCTCTAACTAGGTCAACGCTCGCTCCTCACAATGCACTGCTGCTGCTGCATCCTCCTCGCCTCCCTTTCTCTCTCCTTTTCTATTTGCACTACATGACCAAAAGTATGTGGACACATGTTTGTTGAACATCTCATTTCAAAATCATGGGCATTAATATGGAGTTGGCCCCCGCTTTGCTGCTATAACAGCCTCCACTCTTCTGGGAAGGCTTTCCACTAGATGTTGGAACATTGCTGCAGGGACTTGCTTCCATTCAGCCACAAGAGCATTAGTGAGGTCGGCCACTGATGTTGGGCGATTAGGCCTGGCTCGCAGTCGTCGTTCCAATTCATCCCAAAGGTGTTCAATGTGGATGAGGTCAGGGCTCTGTGCAGGCCAGTCAAGTTCTCCCACACTGATCTCGACAAACCACTTCTGTATGGTCCTCGCTTTGTGCACGGGGGCATTGTCATGCTGAAACAGGAAAGGGCTTTCCCAAACTATTGCCACAATGTTGGAAGCACAGAATTGTCTAGAATGTCATTGTATGCTGTAGCGTTAAGATTTCCCTTCACTGGAACTAAGAGGCCTAGCCCGAACCATGAAAAACAGCCCCAGACCATTATTTCTTCTCCACCAAACTTTACAGTTGGCACTATGCAATTGGGCAGGTAGCGTTCTCCTGGCGTCGCCAAACCCATATTCGTCTGTCGTACTGCCAGATGGTGAAGCCAAAGAACGTGTTTCCACTGCTCCAGAGTCCAATGGCGGTGAGCTTTACACTACTCCAGCCGATGCTTTGTATTGTGCATGGTGATCTTAGGCTTGTGTGTGCCTACTCGACCATAGAAAACCATTTCATGACACGCCCAACGGAGAGTGCTTGTGGTGACGTTGCTTCCAGAGGCAGTTTGGAACTCGATAGTTAGTGTTGCAACAGACGATTTTTACGTGTGACGCGCTTCAGAACTCGGTGGTCCCATTCTGTGAGCTTGTTTGGCCTACCACTTCGCGGCTGAGCCGTTGTTTCTCCTCTATGTTTCAACTTCACAATAACAGCACTTGCAGTTGACTGGGGCAGCTCTAGCAGGGCAGAAATTTGACGAACTAACTTGTTGGAATTGTTGCATCCTATGACGGTGCCACTTTGAAAGTCACTGAACTCTTTAGTAAGGCCATTCTACTGCCAATGTTTGTCTATGGAGATTGCATGGCTGTGTGCTCGATTTTATACACCTGTCAGAAACGGGTGTGGCTGAAATAGCCGAATCCACTAATATGAAGGGGTGTCCACATGCTTTTGTATATACAGTGCATTCGGAAAGTATTCAGACCCCTTGACTTTTTCCACATTTTGTTACATTACAGCCTTATTCTAAAATGTATCAAATTGTTTTTTATCCTCATCAATCTACGCACAATACCCTATAATTACAAAGCAAAAACAGGTTTTTAGAAATGTTGGCAGATTATTAAAAAATTATAACTGAAATATTACATTTTCATTTTCAGACTCCTTACTCAGTACATTGTTGAAGCACCTTTGGTAGCGATTACAGCCTCGAGTCTTCTTGGGTATGACGCTACAAGCTTGGCACATCTGTATTTGGGGAGTTTCTCCCATTCTTCTCTGCAGATCCTCTCAAGCTCTGTCAGGTTGGATGGGGAGCGTTGCTGCGCAGCTATTTTCAAGTCTCTCCAGAGATGTTCGATCGGGTTCAAGTCCGGGCTCTGGCTGGGCCACTCAAGGACATTTAGAGACTTGTCCAGAAGCCACTCCTGCGTTGTCTTGGCTATGTGCTTAGGGTCATCGTCCTGTTGGAGGGTGAACCTTCGCCCCAATCTGAGGTCCTGAGAGCTCTGGAGCAGGTTTTCATCAAGGATCTCTCTATACTTTGTTCCGTTCATCTTTCCCTTGTTCCTGACTAGTCTCCCAGTCCCTGAAAAAATTCCCACAGCATGATGCTGCCACCACCATGCTTCACCGTAGAGATGGTTCCAGGTTTCCTCCATACATGACGCTTGGCATTCAGGGCAAAGAGTTCAATCTTGGATTCATCAGACCAGAGAATCTTGTTTCTCATGGTCTGAGAGTCCTTTTGGTGCCTTTTGGCAAACTCCAAGCGGGCTGTCATGTGCCTTTTACTGAGGAGTGGCATCCATCTGGCACACTCTACCATAAAGGCTTGATTGGTGGAGTGCTGCAGTGATGGTTGTCCTTCTGGAAAGTTCTCCCATCTCCACATAGGATCTCTAGAGCTCTGTCAGATTGACCATCGGGTTCTTGGTCACCTCCCTGACCAAGGCCCTTCTCCTCCGAGTGCTCAGTTTGGCCGGGCGGCCAGCTCTAGAAAGAGTCTTGGTGGTTCCAAACTTCTTCCATTTAAGAATGATGTAGGCCACTGTTTTCTTAGGGTCCTTCAATGCTGCAGAAATGGTTTGGTACCCTTCCCCAGAGCTGTGCCTCAACACAGCTCTACGGACAATTCCTTCGACCTTGGTTTTGCTCTAAAGCTCTACGGACAATTCCTTCGACCTTGGTTTTGCTCTAACATGCACTGTCAACTGTGGGACCTTATATAGACAGGTGTGCGCCTTTCCAAATCATGTCCAAACAATTGAATTTACCACAGGTAGAGTTCAATTTCGAGTCTCATAGCAAAGGGTCTAAAAACGTATGTAAATACGTTTTCAGTTTTTTATTTTTAATGAATGTGCAAAAGTCTAAAGACATGTTTTCTCTTTGGCATTATGGGCTATTGTGTGTAGCTTGATGAGGAAAATGTTTTATTTAATCCATTTTAGAATAAGGCTGTAACATAACAAAATGTGGAAAAAGTCAAGGGGTCTGAATACTTTCCAAATGCACTGTTATAGTAAATATATCTTTCTTTCTCTCTATTTCACCTTCTCTCTGTATTTCACCTTCTCCTTCTTCATTTCAACTCTCCTCTTTCTATCAAATGTAAAATATCACAAGGTTGAATCAATATTCTTTAATTAAACATCAAGGACATAAACACAGGTTCGTTACTGCCTTCTATGGATTATTGTAGCATTCTGCACAAAGGCCAATACAATACAGTATGTCACATTACTCATTTTTCCCTTTCTATATCAAAAAGAAAATGGGGTCAAAATAGTGTAGATTGTTGCAGTGCTGTAATGGGTTTTGTGTTTTACAGACAGTATTCAATAAGAGGTGTCGGTCACTGTCCAGTTCTCATAGCTTCAACACTGACTGGCATAGATGGGAAGGAAATGGGAGGTACTGTGAACATGCCATTCGCAACCCCATCCTAAACAGCATCCTCCATCATCTCTGTCTGAGGAATATCCTCCCAGCTCCTGCTATGACAGCTCTGGCAGCTATCAGGCATTAGTCCTCCTAAACGTTGACGACCTCCCCCCATTTCCAGTTTTCCCACGAATTAGCATGATATTAGCACATCCGACCTGAGCTACGCCGCGGTGCCACATCAAAGCGCTGTGTGATCTCTGTCCCTGGATCTCTCTGCTTTAGTCTGAAAGAGAGAGAGTTCCGCCAGAGAGAGAGAGCAGAGCGATGAGCTATGTGATAACGAGCGGTGTTAGACTGCCACAACACACAGCCGTGTCACATTCCCTCTCAGATGTGTTCAGCTAAATGGGCTGGAGCAGATGCTCAGTGTCTGTAGTCTCGTCGCCAGGCACATCACAGAAGACAACTCTGCAAATATTTACCAAGCCACATGGATATTCTATATCAAGTTTTGCTAGGGCTGTTTTTAGTGTTTTTATTTGTTGAATCATATCTGTACATGCAGGATGATTCTGATACCACTCTGTTGTGAATGAAAAAGAAAAAGAAAGTATATATGCCACATAGCTGTATGGTTGTACAGTATGTTGCTACTAAGCTACATAAGCAGGTTGAATGCTGCATATGTCTAACGATTAGCTGTGTCTTGTTATGTTGCAGCGCCTCGGTTCCTCATCACCTCCACGGGAGCCCTGTACATCCTGGACGTGCAAAATGAGGATGGATTGTATAACTACAGGTGTATGACACGCCACCGCTACACAGGAGAGACCAGGCAGAGCAACAGCGCACGCCTCTTTGTGTCAGGTATGCAGAGGGACAGTACAGCTTGGATACCAGTCTGTTGTGCAAGTTTGAGTGCCAATGATAGCCTGGAATACACTCCGAATATCAGTAGGTTTCACTATTGTTTCACTTCACTCCTTCAATCTGTACCTGCTCCAAGCTAGTCAACTGAGTATTGCTAACAATGCATACTTTTGACCAAAATATTGCATTTCTCTCACCTTTTGCCATTGCTCCTCCCTCAGACCCCTCCAACTCGGCGCCGGTCATCCTGGATGGCTTTGAGCGTCGCGAGGTGATGACATCACACCGGATGGAGCTACCGTGCAAGGCGTCTGGTCACCCGGCCCCGAAGTACCGCTGGCTGAAGGACAACCGTCCGCTAGAGCCGGACAGCCGCTTCAAGCAGAGTGTGACGGGCCTGCTGATCGAGAGGGCGCAGCCCAGCGACAAGGGAAGCTACGTGTGTGAAGTGTGGAACAGCTATGGCAACGCAGAGGTGGTGGGGAGGCTGCAGGTCAAAGGTCAGTAATAGACTGTGTGCAGCATGTTGTGCTAAATGTACAGTATATTTGTTGTTAATCTGTTAATTGTATATCTGAAATACTGTTTAGAGTTGGATACTGTTCAAAGTTCCTACATTTTTAGCTGATATACAGTATGTCACATTGACAAGAGAATATAAGCCCCCTCTCCCTCTTCCAGAGCCCCTGAAGGCAGTGGTCAGCCCGAGGAAGGTGAAAGGCAGCGTGGGTAGCCAGGTGTCTCTGTCGTGCAGCGTGAGTGGCTCGGAGGAGTACGACCTGTCCTGGTACCGGAATGGAGAAATTATCTACCCTGGGAACAGTGTTCGTATGACTGGCAACAACCGGGAGAACCTGGTCATGGCTGGGATGGCTAAGAGTGATGGAGGAGCCTACCAGTGCTTCGCTAGGAAAGGCAAGATGTCCGCCCAGGACTTTGTCCAGGTCATTCTGGAAGGTCAGTACTCTCAGTGGATGTCTGTGTGGTCAGGGGGTTAGCAATGTTACTTTCAATCGCAGCAGAAAACCTATGTGTTTCTGTTTTTGGGTAGTTGTGTGTTTTTAGTGTGTATGTGCATGTGAGCATTGTGTGGCCATATATCTGTGTGTGAGTGTCCATGCATGTAAGTGTGTGCTTGCCTGCATGTGTTTTTTTGTGTGACTGCAGAATTGGGGAACACCAACCATTGATCAGGTGTGCGTGTGTGAGTGCTAATGAGGGCTGCAGTAAAGCCCTGCCCACAGCCCCTATGATTAGATTATCTGAACGAGCCTCACATTGCTCGCATGGCCTGAACTCCGTTGCTGTGGCAACTGTCTCCCGTGGCCATGGACCAATATAAAGAGGGTATTGATAATCTATAATGAGCAGGAGGAGGAAGAGGAGGGGGAGGAGGAGTAGGAACAATTCCAAATCCTCTCTCCACTGAGATATACAGTATTCGTGTGAATGGACACTGTGTGTGCTCATCATGATCCTTTGATGCATGTGACTTGAGGTCAACAGTTTTTTTTTTACCCCTGATTTACTGTATCTGGCAAAGAGACAATGTAATGAATTCTCCTTTTATTAATTAGACATACTAGACATATATCTAGGATCAGTCGACCCAAACCTAATCATCACCTTGACCTTAAAGGAAAACTCCACCCAAAAACTATCTTTTGGTATTTGTTTCATTGGTCCATTGTTGATATAGTCCCAATCATCAGCAATCAACTTTTCAAGATATGTAACTTTCAAAATACAGAAATATGACCTGAATGATGTTGACAAGCAAAACATTTTGGGAATATATCAACAATGGACCAATGAAACAAATACCAAAGAATACTGTAGTTTTGGGGTGGAATTTTCCTTTAAGGGGGATAAAATGCATCTGACTTTAGATTGGTATCTAGATCAACTAGAAAAAAGTCTCTTTAACTCTAACCCACCTCCCATCTTGTCTCCCTCTCCCCCTCTCTCCAGACGGCACGCCCAAGATCATCTCTTCCTTCAGTGAGAAAGTGTTTGGAACCAACGAGTTTGTGTCACTGTTCTGCACGGTGAAAGGCACACCGGAGCCCAGGGTGATGTGGACGCTGGACGACGATCCAGTCATCAGGGACTCCCGCCACCGCATTGGCCACTACACCAACCAGGAGGGCCATGTGATCAGCCACCTGAACATCAGCCAGACAACAGGGCCAGACGGGGGGGTCTACCGGTGCATCTGCAACAATTCGGCCGGGGCGGTCTCCTACCAGGCGCGAATAAACGTAAGAGGTGCTTGTCAGATCAGCTCCTCCAAAACAATTACATTTTACACATATATGAATTTATGAATTAATTTGTTGTTGTTTTTGTTGTTTTTCCTGATGCATGTGTTTTTTTCCAAAGCTCCTTTGAGAGTGCCTGACTAACCTCTTTCGTGCTTGTTTCAGGGTCTCCTTGTTGTTTGTGTGTGTTGTGTCTTAGTTGTGTGTTAGTTGTGTGTTCTGTGTGTGTTGTCTGTTAAATGTGTGATCTGTGTGTGTTGTGTGTTATTTGTGCGTTAGTTGTGTGTAAAGTGTGTGGTGTGTTTTAATTGTGTGTTAATTGTGTGTTCTGTGTGTGTTGTATGTTAGTTGTGTGTTTTGTGTGTGTGTGGTGTGTGTTCTGTGTGTTCTGTGTGTGTTGTGTGTTATTTGTCTGTTAGTTGTGTGTTCAGTGTATGTTGTGTGTTAGTTGTGTGTTAGTTGTGTGTTCTGTGTGTGTTGTGTGTGTGTGGTGTGTGTTAGTTGTGTGTTCTGTGTGTGTTGTGTGTTAGTTGTGTGTTCAGTGTGTGGTGTGTGTTAGTTGTGTGTTCTGTGTGTGTCAGTTGTGTGTTCTGTGTGTGTCAGTTGTGTGTTCTGTGTGTGTCAGTTGTGTGTTCTGTGTGTGTCGGTTGTGTGTTCTGTGTGTGTTGTGTGTTATTTGTGCGTTAGTTGTGTGTAAAGTGTGCGGTGTGTTTTAATTGTGTGTTCTGTGTGTGTTGTGTGTTAGTTGTGTGTTCTGTGTGTGTTGTGTGTGTTGTGTGTGTTTTGTGTTCTGTGTGTTCTGTGTGTGTTGTGTGTTATTTGTGTGTTCTGTGTGTGTTGTGTGTGTTGTGTGTGTTTTGTGTTCTGTGTGTTCTGTGTGTGTTGTGTGTTATTTGTGTGTTAGTTGTGTGTTCAGTGTATGTTGTGTGTTAGTTGCGTGTTGTGTGTGTGTGTGTGTGTTGTGTGTTAGTTGTGTGTTCTGTGTGTGTTGTGTGTTAGTTGTGTGTTTTGTGTGTGTTGTGTGTTAGTTGTGTGTGGTGTGTGTTAGTTGTGTGTTCTGTGTGTGTTGTGTGTTAGTTGTGTGTTCAGTGTGTGGTGTGTGTTAGTTGTGTGTTCTGTGTGTGTCAGTTGTGTGTTCTGTGTGTGTTGTGTGTTATTTGTGTGTTAGTTGTGTGTTCAATGTGTGTTGTGTGTTAGTTGTGTGTTCTGTGTGTGTTCTGTGTATGTTGTGTGTTAGTTGTGAGACATTTTTTTGTTTCTTTCCTTCTTGTTTTGTTTACGTATGTCACAAATATGTGTATGTGTGTACATGTGTGTCTGTGTTTTTGTACATGTGTCTGTGTGTGAGCGTGTTCTATCTGGTCTGTTTTCCCCTACGGTCGTCCTGTCTGTGTCGATGTGTGTATCTTTGTGTCAACTAGCTCCCCAGTCTGTCTGTACCCATCTTTTTCCTTTTGATTTAATTTCCTATTCAAAACATGCCAGATTATCCTAGGGGCTCGTATAGTGCTGCGATCATCACTCACTGGTGTCAGCGGTAACTTCTCTAATGCCCTACTCCCTACCTAACATTCGCTGATGGCTTTATATTGGGACGCCATTAAGTTGATTTACACTAGCACTAGCATTTGACTGAGGAGCAATCTACACTCAGCAGGGAGGTGCCAGGCAGCTCTATAGCCAGCTACTGTAAAACTGACTGTCACCATGGTTACTAGGGGTATATCTAGAGACTCCAGGCCCGTCATCCTCCACTCAATGCTAATTCATTACGTTATAAAGGCTCAAAACAGAGAAGGATAGGCCTATGGTCTGTGTTACATATTGGATAACTAATTTTGATGGTTTGCCCACTGGAAAGCACAATGATGTAGCTAAGCATGGGCTTAGTGAGGGGATGCTAAAGACTCCAGTTCAGTAGGTTAGCTAGAAGAGAGCGGAGCTGAGCAGAGTGTCCATGGCTTCTGAATGCAGCCTGAGCGTAGAAGATAAATATCCACAGGTGTCATTGCAGAGACAGTGTAATGACTGTTTCTCACATTGATTGCTTCTTAATCATGCTAAAGAGAGTAGCAACGTGGATGCCTTTACACACCACCACAGATTTAGTTCAACTGTTCTATCTAGCTACAGTACCTAACTCTAGATTTGTACCTTTCTGTCAAGTGTTAGTTTTCCTATGGCTCCTAAAGGCAATACAGGATGGATTGGGTAACTGTCATCTATCTACAGTATGTTAAATATCCTAATAGTCAGACAGTATCCCTGGTAGGGTCTGTATTATAGAGCTGTGTTGGTTACATGCTGTTGGTTTTCCAGCAGTGTGAGAGAGCGAGCAGGGGGAACATGAGTAATGCTTTTGATAATATGTTCATAAGTGGAGAGTGGGAACATTGTGCTCTAATGCTTGTCAAATGCAATCATGCCTGGCGTCTAGCAGGTGCTAGAACAGTGTGATAATATTCACTTCACCTCGGAGAGTTTAAAATAGGAAAGTAGGTACACGCCCTCTGGAACACTCAGCTATGGATTGGTCCCAGTAACGAGGAACTAGGGTGATTTTATATTACTATTATTCAATGAGATTTATGTAAATTATTGCCTTTTATTTCCTAATTACAGGAAAAAGAGGTGTTGATATTATACTAATAGTAGGATATTGTAGTCTGAGCACTGAGCAAGTCCCAATGGAGTATATTATTTTAATATGCGTTACAATCTCCAATAAATGTTGTCCTTGTCTTTCAGAATGAATCCCTGTCTGTCTCCATGGTTTCTGACACACTTAAACATCTCAAACTTCTAAAGTTTCACATTTCTCAGCCTCAAAATCATTTTAAGAGAGGTATTTCTCTTCTGTCTCCATTAAGGGCCTGCCAGCATACGACCAATGAAAAACCTCACCGCCATTGCTGGGCGGGACATGTACATTCACTGCCGCGTCATTGGCTACCCGTACTACTCCATCAAATGGCACAAGGACGCCAACCTGCTCCCCTATAACCACCGGCAGCGGGCATTTGAGAACAATGGCACGCTAAAGCTGTATGATGTACAGAAGGATGTGGATGAGGGAGAGTACACGTGTAGCGTGCTGGTCTCACCTTCTCTCTCCACCAGCCAAAGTGTGCACGTCAGTGTGAAAGGTACAGTATGCACTCAAACCTTTAGCCTACTCAGTTAAAGATACAACCCAGGGGTCACAACCTGTAGAGCTATCTGCGGGCTTTATGCTACGTTCATAACCAAGTAGCAAGGTGGTAATTACCAGTTGTGAGGATGTAAATTCAGGCAATGGCATCTAGAATAGGCTACCTGTCGCCCCTCTAACACACATGATTCTACTCATGATCTACTCATCAGGACCTAGATTTGATGAATCAAGTGTGTTACAGCCTCTTGTATAGGCACTTTACAGATATATGCCATAATCAGTAAAAGGTATGGCTCTTACAATCAAATCAAATTGTATTTTTCACATGCTTCGTAAACAACAGGTGTAGACTGACAGTGAAATGCTTACTTACAGTGCCTTGCAAAAGTATTCATCCCCCTTGGCATTTTTTCTATTTTGTTGAATTACAACCTGTAATTAAAATGGATTCACCCCCTTTGCTATGAAGCCCCTGAATAAGATCTGTCACATGATCTCAGTATATACACACCTGTTCTGAAAGGCCCCAGTGTCTGAAACACCACTAAGCAAGGGGCACCATCAAGCAAGCGGCACCATGAAGACCAAGAGCTCTCCAAACAGGTCAGGGACAAAGTTGTGGAGAATTACAGATCAGTTTTGGGTTATAAAAAATATCCCAAACTTTGAACATCCCACGGAGCACCATTAAATCCATTATTAAAATGTGGAGAGAGTATAGCACCACAACAAACCTGCCAAGAGAGGGCTGCCCACCAAAACTCACGGACCAGGCAAGGAGGGCATTAATCAGAGAGGCAAAAAAGAGACCAAATATAAAGGAAGGAGCTGCAAAACTTCACAGCGAAAATTGGAGTATCTGTCCATAGGACCACTTTAAGCCATATACTCCACAGAGCTGGGCTTTATGGAATAGTGGCCAGAAAAAAAATATGGCTAAAAGAAAAAAAATTGCAAACACGTTTGGTGTTCGCCAAAAGGCATGTGGGAGACTCCACAAACATATGGAAGAAGGTACTCTGGTCAGATGAGACAAAAATTTAGCTTTTTGGCCATCAAAGAAAACACTGTCTGGTGCAAACCCAACACCTCTCATCACCTCTAGAACACCATCCCAACAGTGAAGCATGGTGGTGGCAGCATCATGCTGTGGGGATGTTCTTCATCGGCAGGGACTGGGAAACTGGTCAGAAATGAAGGAATGATCTTTAAGTCATACCACAGCTAAATACAGGGAAATTCTTGAGGGAAACCTGTTTCAGTCTTCCAGAGATTTGAGACAAGGATGGAGTTTCACCTTCCAGCAGGACAATGACCCTAAGCATACTGCTAAAGCAACACTTCAGTGGTTTAAGGGAAAACATTTACATGTATTGGAATGGCCTAGCCAGAACCCAGACCTCAATCCAATTGAGAATCTGTAGTAGGACTTAAAGATTGCTGTACACCAGCGGAACCCATCCAACTTGAAGGAGCTGGAGCAGTTTGTCCTTGGGCAAAAATCCCAGTGGCTAGATGTGCCAAGCTTATAGAAACATACCCCAAGAGACATGCAGCTGTAATTGCTGCAAAAGGTGGCTCTACAAAGTATTGACTTTGGGGGGTGAATAGTTATGCACGCTCAAGTTTTCAGTTTTTTTGTCTTATTTCTTGTTTATTTTACAATAAAAAAATATTTTGCATCTTCAAAGTGGTAGGCATGTTGTGTAAATCAAATGATACAACCCCCCCCAAAATCAATTTTAATTCCAGGTTGTAAGGCAACAAAATAGTAAAAATGCCAAGGGGGGTGAATACTTTCGCAAGCAACTGTACGTGACCTTCCCAACAATGCAGACAAATCTAAAAAATAATATTTAAAAAGGTACACGAGGAATAAATACACAATAAGTAACTTGGCTATATAGACAGTGATAAAGAGCTCCGCCATGTGGTGGTCTCTAATAGAGGTGGCGGTTTAGATATAGGTGCAACTGCCCCGGCGTCCTGGTAAGAGGACGGAAATGACCGGTAGGAGACAGGGATGCAATTCACACATTATTTCCCCACTCAAGACAGGCACACACACACAGCAAACAGGAAGTGGACTAAGTTGAAGTGTTGTAGTGATAGTGATAGTGGTTTGTAGGTCAGTAACACGCTAACACTAGCGTGTGTTGAGAGAGTCCAGGGCTGCAGAAGAAATGGTCAATGGGTTGTGGCCCAGCCATTGATGTGCAGGGCAGAGGTTTATGCTCCTCACTCTGCCACTGCTTGCTGAAGACTTACCCCGGACTGGGCTGGATTGTGCTTTTATACTTGTTCTGGTCACACCTGCTTATTGGACAGATGTACTGTGGAGATGCAGTTCGGCAGGATCAAAGGTGGTGATGGGCGGTCAAATGTCCTAATCAGAGGTTGTGGCATGTAACTGGAGAGCTCCAGAGATGCAAACAGAGTAGCCTGTAAACAATGGGATCCCATCCCCCGCCTCTGCTCTCTGCAGAGTCAGGGAGTCAGGCAGAGTTAGGTAGGCTACTTGTTTCAAGAGAGAGAGGGCTATGAGTTAGTTCATGAGAGGGACTGTAAGGGTTTTCTACACATGTGGTACCAGTGCTGAGTTGATGTGCAAGGGTACGAGGTAATTGAGGTGGATATGTGCATATCATAATCAATCAAATTTTATTGGTCACATACAGATATTTAGCAGATATTATTGCGGGTGTAGCGAAATGCTTGTGTTCCCAGCTACAGCAGTGCAGTAGTATCTAAATCAATTCACAACAATACACACGAATCTCAAAGTAAAAGAATGGAATTAAGAAATTTATAAATATTAGGACGTGCAATGTTGGAGTGCCATTGACTAGAATACAGTAGAATACAGTATATACATAGAAAATTAGTAAAACAGCATGTAAACATTATTAATAAATGTAATCAAACTATAATATTTCTTACGGAAAGAAGTGTGTTCAATAGGAAACTGATTTTAGCAGGTGCGTCTTGTCGAATTTCCAAGACTGTGTCCCTGTACTAAAACTGATATTTCTTATTCGTTTTGGAAGTTACAAGCCTGAAACCTTGAACATAGACTGCTGACACCCTGTGGAAGCCATAGGAATTGCATCCTGGGAGCTAGAACTCGGTATGCCCCTATACTTTCCATTGTAAGAGCATGGTCTCTCAAAAAAAAAATCTGGTTGGTTTTTCTATGGATTTTCTCCTACCATATCTATTGTGCTATATTCTCCTACATTATTTTAACATTTCTACAAACGTCAAAGTGTTTTCTTTCCAATGGAACCAATGATATGCATATCCTGGCTTCAGGGCCTGTGCAACAGGCAGTTTACTTTGGCCACGTCAGTCAGGCGGAAATTGAGAAAAAAGGGGCCTAGCCCTAAAGTGACCAGTGATCCTTTATTAAAGTGACCAGTGATTCCATGTCTATTTCAATAGAGCAGCAGCCTCTAAGGTGCAGGGTTGAGTAACCAGGTGGTAGCCAGCTAGTAACAGTGACTAAGTTCAGGGCAGGTTACTGGGTGGAGGCCAGCTAGTGATGGCTATTTAACAGTCTGATGGCCTTGAGATAGTAGCTGTTTTTCAGCCTCTCGGTCCCAGCTTTGATGCAGCTTTGATGGGGTGGCAGAAAGCCTAGTTGTTAGAGCGTTGGGCCAGTAACCGAGAGGTTGCTAGATCGAATCCCTGAGCTGAGAAGGTGAAGATATGTCGTTCTTCCCCTGAACAAGGCAGTTAACCCAGTGTTCCTAGGCTGTCTTTGTAAATAACTGACTTGCCTAGTTAAATAAAGGTTAAATAACTAAATAAAAGCTGTACTGACCTTGCCTTCTGGATGATAGTGGGGTTAATAGGCTGTGGCTTGGGTGGTTGATGTCCTTGATGATCTACTACGGTTGTGTAGGGATAAAGTGACTAGGCAACAGGATAGATAATAAACAGTAACAGCAGCGTATGTGATGAGTCAAAAGAGTTTGTGTAAAAAGGGTCAATGCAGATAGTCTGGGTAGGTATTTGGTTAAGTATTTAGCAGTCTTATGGCTTAGGGGGAGACGCTGTTCAGGGTTCTTGCTGTGTGGTAGCAGAGAGAAATGTCTATGTCTAGGGTGGCTGGAGTCTTTGACAATTTTTAGGGCCTTCCTCTGACACCACCTGGTATAGAGGTCCTGTATGGCAGCTGTAAAACTTTTTGAGGATCTGAGGGCCCATGCCAAAACTTTTCTGTTTCCTGAGGGGGAAGAGGTGTTGTCATGCCTTCATCCTGACTGTGTTGGCGTGTGTGAACCATGTTAATTCCTTAGTGATGTGGACACTGAAGAACTTGAAGCTCTCGGCCCTCCGTTTCTTTTAGTCCACGATCAGCTCCTTTGTCTTACTGACATTGAGGGAAAGGTTGTTGTCCTGGCACCACACTACCAGGTCACTGACCTCCTCCCTATAGGCTGTCTAATTGTCTTCGGTGATCAGCAAACTTAATGATGGTGTTGGAGTCGTGCGCAACCACGCAGTTGTGGGTGAACAGGGAGTACAGGACTAAGCACAAACACCTGAGGGGCCCCTGTGTTAAGGGTCAGCGTGGTGGATGGGTTGTTGTCTACCCTCACCAACTGGGGGTGTCCTGTCAGGAAGTCCAAGGGATCCAGTTGCAGAGGGAGGTGTTCAGTCCCATGAGCTTGGAGGGCACTATGGTGCTGAGCTATAGTCGATGAACAGCATTCTCACATAGGTGTTCCTCTTGTCCAGGTGTGGAGTGCAATAGAGATTGCGTCATCTGTGGATTTGTTGGAGCGGTATGCGAATTGGAGTGGGTCCAGGGTGTCTGGGATGATGGTGTTGATGTCAGCCATGACCAGCCATGACTAACATTGTAGAGGATCCCATCGTCAGCTGATCTGAACATTCACAGCCGCTATGCCAGTCTGCCAGTACACTACAGTACATAACCTCAGATGGCTCTCCCCACTGAGCACAGATGTCAATTAAACGTCTATTCCATGTTGGTTCAACATAATTTAATTGAAACAACAATGATTAAACCAGTTTGTGCCCAGTTGGTCTTTCCTCAATAATGGCGCTGCATAATTTGAAGTATCAGAAAGAACGTACCTATCGGAATCCTCTCTCACGGGTCTCGGCGGCGCAGCCACGTTAACATTTGTGCGAGGCGGGGGAAATCACGCCGACTGCGGCCCTAAACAAAGCCCAGAACAACGACATTCCCACTGTACCTAATTTGCCTCTCAGCTGCTTAGCATTCTGAGGCTGCGGAGAGGAGAGGAAAAGAGCGGGAATCCCCAGGAGCCCATTATGCTTACTTTGTTGTGAATTAAATAATTGTTGAAGTGCCGTTTATTCCAATGTTATTTTAAATCATGAATTCTTCAAAGCATCTGCTTCACACCATGGCTATAGTGTCCCCAGAGAGAGAGAGACAGAGGAAGAGAGAGAGAGAGAAAGAGAAAGAGGGAACAAGGGAGAGGTAGAGGACAGCCAGCCTCTCCGCAAGGGGAAATGTAATTAATTTCTCTCTCTCATCTGCATCTCCATGGTGTTAAGCCATGCTATTAATACGTTTATAAACTAGATGGGGATGAGGATGGTTGATCAGAACTAACTAAGTTGAATCCTTGCTTTAAGATACAAACATAAATACCCTTGCCTTAACTCTACCCGTCTCTTTCTCCTGCAGTTCCCCCCACCATCCATCCCTTCGAGTTCCCTCGTTTCTCTATTGGCCAACGTGTGTTCATTCCGTGCGTGGTGATGTCAGGTGATCAGCCTGTCTTCATCACATGGCAGAAGGACGGTCGGCCAATCCCGGCCAGCCTCGGCGTAACTATCGACAACATAGACTTCACCAGCTCCCTACGTATCTCCAACCTGTCTCTCCTGCACAATGGCAACTACACCTGCATCGCACGCAACCAGGCCGCCACCGTGGAACACCAGAGTCAGCTCATCGTCAGGGGTGAGGAGGGGGGAGGGAGAGGGTGAGGAGAGGTGAGGAGGGAGGAGGGGGGAGGGAGGGGTGAGGACAGGGATGGAGACAGGTGAGGAGGGGAGAGGGATGGGGGGAGGGGTGAGGAGGGAGAGGGAGAGGTGTGAGGAAGGGGATGGAGAGCGGTGAAGAGGGGAGAGGGGTGAGGAGGGGAGAGAGTTGAGGAGGGAGAGGGGTGAGGAGGGGGATGGAGAGCAGTGAGGAGATGAGAGGGTGAGGAGGGGAGAGGAGGGAGAGGGGTGAGGAGAGGAGAGGAGAGGGGTGAGGAGGGAGAGGGGTGGGGGGGAAGATGTGGAGAGGGGTGGGAGGGGGAGGGAGGGAGTTGATGTGGGGAGAGAGGGGGGAGAAGGATTGACAACACTCAAAGATGAGTCGAGAAGGTTTGCTAGTTTTTCCAGTATTCTGCAAGAGTAAACTCTCTTCATATGTTCCCCTACAGTTGGAGTGGATCCAAATCAACCTACCACTAGGCCTATGTTGGGTATAGCAAAAGAAAACCTATATGCTAAAACAAAATATAACCCTAATCCCAATAGCAGTGTTGCACGTGCTGTTTTACTGTAATCTTTTAATGTTGTGATGTGAGATGCCACTTATTCCACTACTGGGCTAATATGCTAACCCACTCGTTAGCATTGGTTCTTCTTGTTTTTCTCTCACTTGGTGTGAAAATATAGCATTTCTAATTTGTTTTATTTTAGCCACAAGGTATTACAAACTCAAACTACAACACCATAACAGATTAACCCGTTTTAATGACCTTTTGTCTGTTTCTCTCCCAACCAGTCCCTCCAAAGTTTGTGGTGCAGCCCAAGGACCAGGACGGCATCTATGGAAAAGCTGTGATCCTCAACTGCTCTGCAGAGGGATACCCTGTCCCTACCATAGTGTGGAAGCACTCCAAAGGTAAATAGGCCAGAGTATAAAAGGATTGTGTTAAGTAGAGAGTTAATGTTTTGACATGGAGTGAAACAGGGAGGTACTGCATGAACCTGTCCAAATAGAACACAGATGTTCCTTTTCCATTGCAAAACGTTTTGCTACAGTGAGCACTACTTGAACATGACCCAGGATTAATTAAAAGCTACTCTTCTCCCTTCTGACCACTGTGATGATATGTTTACACACTTGGTTCACGATTAAGGATAAATACCCTTCTGTAACTGTGCATCTTCCATTTCTACTCCTTTGACTATCTTGCTGAATTGCATAAACACAACATTGTCCTACGGCAAGCTTTTTTTATTAAAGAGCATCTGTTTATGAGAGCCAACACAGCAAACACAGTGTCCACAGCCTTAAGGTTGAATGGTGAAAGCTCAGCGCTGTAACTCTAAACAAATGTAAAGAGGAAGAAGGGAAGGCAACATCTTCTCACATTACCGTAAAGGAGAAAATGGAAATGTACTGTAGTTTTTGTTACTGCAAAACATCCATCCATTATGTAATAATTCTTCATAATTTGGTCATAATCTATGCAAGAGGTGTTTTTAATACATCTTACATATTCCCCTCCTCCTCTCTCTACCGCCCTCCACCTCTCCCTCTCTCCCTATATCCCTCCCTCTCTAGGTGCGGGGGTTCCCCAGTTCCAGCCTATAGCCTTGAACTCGGGCTTCCGTATCCAGGTGCTGGTCAACGGCTCTCTGCTCATCAAACATGTACTGGAGGAGGACAGTGGCTACTACCTGTGTAAGGTCAGCAATGACGTGGGAGCTGACGTCAGCAAGTCCATGTACCTCAACGTCAAAAGTAAGTCACTGAAGACCACTATCTGTCATGGCTGTATACATGGACCTCAGTGTCAAATGGAAGACCCCCCCCCTATCCTGAAATGTATGTGTTCTCCAATGTAATTTAAAAAAAGAATCATCCAAACTCAGTGGCAAAAGTAAGATCCCTCTTCCAGTCAGGATTATGTACCTTAATTAACCTCTTGACATATGGAATTGTTTTAAGATTGTCATATCACGGATCATTTAGATATTTTATTTGAATTTTAGGACCCCTTTCGGTATCAGTTAGTTATATTTTTGTATTATTTGATAAAATGTTGAATTTGACCTTTACTACCATAGCTCATAGAAAATAACTGAATAACACATTCATAAATGGCAAAAAAGACAGTCAAAAAATACATAAAGGAATAAGGTATTGAAGTGTGTCCTTTATCTTGGAGATATAAGAAATCTCAGGATATATTTAATTTTTTTGGGACACATACTTAACCCATTGTTTTTGTTGCCACAAAACTACCCCCATACTTCCATTCATTTGTATGGGTTACCTTCAGACGAGTCCTGTCGTAGAGCACAAAACTACCCCCATACTTCCATTCATTTGTATGGATTACCTTCAGACAAGTCCTGTTGTAGAGCACAAAACTACCCCCATACTTCCATTCATTTGTATGGGTTACCTTCAGACGAGTCCTGTCGTAGAGCACAAAACTACCTCCATACTTCCATTCATTTGTATGGGTTACCTTCAGACGAGTCCTGTCGTAGAGCACAAAACTACCTCCATACTTCCATTCATTTGCATGGGTTACCTTCAGACAAGTCCTGTCGTAGAGCACAAAACTACCTCCATACTTCCATTCATTTGTATGGGTTACCTTCAGACGAGTCCTGTCGTAGAGCACAACACGACCTCCATACTTCCATTCATTTGTATGGGTTACCTTCAGACGAGTCCTGTCGTAGAGCACAACACGACCTCCATACTTCCATTCATTTGTATAGGTTACCTTCAGACGAGTCCTGTCGTAGAGCACAAAACTACCTCCATACTTCCATTCATTTGTATGGGTTACCTTCAGACGAGTCCTGTCGTAGAGCACAAAACTACCTCCATACTTCCATTCATTTGTATGGGTTACCTTCAGACAAGTCCTGTCGTAGAGCACAAAACTACCCCCATACTTCCATTCATTTGTATGGGTTACCTTCAGACAAGTCCTGTCGTAGAGCACAAAACTACCTCCATACTTCCATTCATTTGTATGGGTTACCTTCAGACAAGTCCTGTCGTAGAGCACAAAACTACCTCCATACTTCCATTCATTTGTATGGGTTACCTTCAGACGAGTCCTGTCGTAGAGCACAAAACTACCCCCATACTTCCATTCATTTGTATGGGTTACCTTCAGACGAGTCCTGTCGTAGAGCACAACACGACCTCCATACTTCCATTCATTTGTATGGGTTACCTTCAGACGAGTCCTGTCGTAGAGCACAAAACTACCTCCATACTTCCATTCATTTGTATGGGTTACCTTCAGACGAGTCCTGTCGTAGAGCACAAAACTACCTCCATACTTCCATTCATTTGTATGGGTTACCTTCAGACGAGTCTGTCATAGAGCACAAAACTACCTCCATACTTCCATTCATTTGTATGGGTTACTTTCAGACAAGTCCTGTCGTAGAGCACAAAACTACCTCCATACTTCCATTTTTTTGCATGGATTACCTTTAGACGAGTCAAAACAGCGCAAAAGAGAGAGAGAGTCTCCCCTTTCCATAGTGGGGTCATAATAGTTTGTAGGCCAAACCGTTTGGACGCTACAGATGTTTTCGTGAGAAGACCGATTTTCGGGATGCCATATGCTCTGACAAACACCGCTGTAGCTAGACATAGGCGGATGAGACGCAACCCATGCAAAACAACTGATATCTCTAGCTTAAATTGACAGATTTAAATGGGATTTTTTTATTATGTTACTTAGATTGACGCATGGTGCGTTAATAGACTCTTAATTAAATATGGTATGCATGTGGGAGCAGATGGTTGAAAGAAGTAAGGAGAGCTTGGAGAGATCTTGCATTTGATTGGTTCCGTTATCCAATAACAACTGCTTTAATTTCACTTGCTGGACAAGAATATAGTATAATGCATCCAATTTATATTATATTATCCATAAGAAATAATGCCCAAAATATTTGGGGGAGATTATGTAATATTGGGAAGGGGCTGAAGGTGCTGAAAAAAATCTAATAAATTTAATTTAATTTAATTTCACTTGGGTGGATGGAACTGGCTCTAGAGGTGGGTGATGGGCACAACACCACATCATGTCACTACCAATCAAATCCCAGTGGTTAGACTGGGAGACACACAATGGTGGGAGATGGAGGGAGGAGGGAAAGAGGTAGGAGAGATGGAGACAGGCAGACAGGGCAGGGGAAATTATATTGTATCAGAATTTAAATACAGTTAAATGTTACACACATACAAATAAGACAGAGGGAGAAAGACAGAAAGGGAAGACAGAGGGAAATAGGAAGCAGAAGAGGAGGAGGAGGAGGAGAAAGACAGACACACAGAAGAGCAGCCTATGGAGGGGAGGGGAGAGAGAGAAGGGGAAGACAAGGGAGGGTGACGGACGGGTAGTCCATCCCTCCACTCCCCTCCCCCTCGGCCCTCTTTTCCACATGGCAGCCTCTGCCTGCATACAGAGTTCAGAGCCTAATGGAGGGGAGCTAAGTCCATGGCCACTCAGCGGATAAACGCCTGTGTTTCTCCGAGAGAAAAAGAGAGCAACGGAGACCGGAAACGCTGCATGGCTGCTTTTGTGGGATATGTTCAGGCAGAAAGATACAGGGCCATGGTAGTGGTGGTGTGGTGGTGGCACCACACTGGTGGCCTCTCTGTCACAGAGCACAGTGACTCCAGTCACTTAACCTTAAGCCATTTAACGCAACAAACACTACCCAGCACTATACTGGACCACCCCTGTGTATATACAGAGCTAAAACAATGTGTCTCTTTGACATCTCTAGCACTCCATTCCCACACAGGGACACTCATTCCAGCACAGGCCACTAACATGACAACATCAAACAGAAATGGATGCTCGGGAAGACTCCATAAAATGGCTTTCATGAATGTCTCTAGTGAGAGCCAACATGTAGCCTAGTGCTTCCCCATGGGTCTCCTTTAGATGTTAAAGTCTATGATTATACTATAAGTTGTCGCTGTAGATTTTTCCAATAGGAACACCTCCCTCTTCAGGTGAAAAAAGGAAACTGTCGAAAAAGTGAGGCCAGACTATTGTTTTCATCTTTCATGTTGAAGTTCCCATTTGATGTTGATGTTGAATACTCTATGTAAACTGCACTGATTTGTAATATGAAGGAGGAACTGTTGATTGTCCTAAATCAACATAAACATTTTGAGCCAAAGTGTCTGGGTAAATCAGGTTCTTAGTGTGTCTGGGAGGTGTGTGTT
The DNA here is from genome assembly GCF_045679555.1 of Salvelinus alpinus. Classification (NCBI taxonomy): domain Eukaryota; kingdom Metazoa; phylum Chordata; class Actinopteri; order Salmoniformes; family Salmonidae; genus Salvelinus; species Salvelinus alpinus. The sequence continues at coordinate 88,756,772 of NC_092086.1, forward strand.
GTTTATGTGTACAGTTGTAGTCGGAAGTTTACATACACCTTAGCCAAATACATTTAAACTCAGTTTTTCACAATTCCTGACATTTAATCCTAGTAAAAATTCCCTGTCTTAGGTCAGTTAGGTGCACCACTTTATTTAAAGAATGTGAAATGTCAGAATAATAGTAGAGAGAATGATTTATTTCAGCTTTTATTCCTTTCATTACATTCCCAGCGGTTCAGAAGTTTACATACACTCAATTAGTATTTGGTAGCTTTGCCTTGAAATTGTTTAACTTGGGTCAAACGATTTGGGCAGCCTTCCACAAGCTTCCCACAATAAGTTGGGTGAATTTTGGCCCATTCCTCCTGACAGAGCTGGTGTAACTGAGTCAGGTTTGTAGGCCTCCTTGCTCGCACAAGCTTTTTGGGATTGAGGTCAGGGCTTTGTGATGGCCACTCCCATACCTTGACTTTGTTGTCCTTAAGCCATTTTGCCACAACTTTGGAAGTATGCTTGGGGTCATTGTCCATTTGGAAGACCCATTTGCGACCAAGCTTTAACTTCTTGACTGATGTCTTGAGATGTTGCTTCAATATATCCACATAATTTTCCTGCCTCATGATGTCATCTATTTTGTGAAGTACACCAGTCCCTCCTGTAGCAAAGCACCCTCACAACATGATGCTGCAACCCCCGTACTTCACGGTTGGGATGGTGTTCTTTGGCTTGCAAGCCTCCCCCTTTTCCCTCCAAACATAACAATGGTCATTATGGCCAAACAGTTCTATTTTTGTTCCATCAGACCAGAGGACATTTCTCCAAAAAGTACGATCTTTGTCCCCATGTGCAGTTGCAAACCGTAGTCTGGCTTTTTTATGGTGGTTTTGGAGCAGTGGCTTCTTCCTTGCTGAGCGGCCTTTCAGGTTATGTCGATGTAGGACCTGTTTTACTGTGGATATAGATACTTTTGTACCTGTTTCCTACAGCATCTTCACAAGGTCCTTTGCTGTTGTTCTGGGATTGATTTGCACTTTTCGCACCAAAGTACGTTCATCTCTAGGATACAGAACGTGTCTCCTTCCTGAGAGGTATGACGGCTGCGTGGTCCCATGATGTTTATACTTGCGTGCTATTGTTTGTACAGATGAACGTGGTACCTTCAGGCATTTGGAAATTGCTGCCAAGGATGAACCAGACTTGTGGAGGTCTTCAGTTTTTTTCTGAGGTCTTGGCTGATTTCTTTTGATTTTCCCATGATGTTAAGCAAAGAGGCACTGAGTTTGAAGGTAGGCCTTGAAATACATCCACAGGTACACCTACAATTGACTCAAATGATGTCAATTAGCCTATCAGAAGCTTCTAAAGCCATGACATAATTTTCTGGAATTTTCCAAGCTGTTTCAAGGCACAGTCAACTTAGTGTATGTAAACTTCAGTGAATTATAAGTGAAATAATCTGTCTGTAAACAATTGTTGGAAAAATGACTTGTGTCATGCACAAAGTAGATGTCCTAATCGACTTGCCAAAACTATAGATTGTTAACAAGAAATTTGTGGAGTGGTTGAAAAACGAGATGTAATGATTCCAAACTAAGTGTATGTAAACTTCCGACTTCAACTGTACGTGTATGTTTGTGTATGTGTATGTCCTTGTGCGCGTGTGTATCTCTGTACGTGGCATGTGTGTGTGTGATCTCCTGCTGCACTGCTATGGCTGGGCTGGGTGCTCTAGTGATTCCAGTCACACAGTGTGGGAGCTTATACCCTTGTAGCTGTTATCTGGCCAGAGCAGAGGCCTCCCTGCAGTGTCTGTCTGTCTGTCTGTCTGTCTGTCTGTCTGTCTGTCTGTCTGTCTGTCTGTCTGTCTGTCTGTCTGTCTGTCTGTCTGTCTGTCTGTCTGTCTGTCTGTCTGTCTGTCTGTCTGTCTGTCTGTCTGTCTGTCTGTCTGTCTCTGTCTCTGTCTGTGTCTCAATCGCTCATGTAATACTCTCACACAATTCCTCAAAAACACACACACACAGTACATGTACCAGGACACGTACACTTACGAACAAACACACACACACTCATATGAATAAATACAATTATACACTACTGTACACCAGTGGAGGCTGCTGAGGGGAGAGGGGCTCATAATAATGGCTGGAACTGAGTAAATGGAATGGCATCAAACACATTGAAACCATGAGTTTGATGTAATTGATACCATTCCACCGACTCCACTCCAGCCATTACCAGAAGACTGTCCTTCCCAATTAAGGTGCCACCAACCTCCTGTGCACTACACACTTAAAGCTTTACATCTAGACACACACAGAAGAGTACCCACAGCAGTGGGTGTAATCCCTGTGTACATTTTCTGGACATAGGCTGCTCAGTGTTGTCCTCACGCACACACACAGACAGATGTCCCTCTGCGTTGTGTGTGTGTGCGTGCGTGCATGTATGTGTCTGTGTGTGAGCCTGTGTGTTCTCCCTTAGGTTGAGCTGATCACCCGGTTCAGGTTGTTGTTAAGATCATTGTGTGGTCGGATCGGGGCGATCGGGTGTTGGTTGTGTCTGCCCCTCCTGCTCTCTGGAACGTGAGCCTCCCTTGGAGCCCTGCTCCCCTTGTCTCCTATGGATCAGTGTGCTTGTGCCAGACGAGACCCTCGTTAACCCACAGGGCCTGTCCTCTGCTGAGCAGGTGTAGTGTTATATACTGTACCCACACCAGACTGTGTCCTCCTCTCCTCTACATAGATGGTAAGCATGCAGCAGACTGCTGGAGCAGTACAGGCTGTGCTGTACTGGTGTGTGTTGTTTATCCAGGCCATACGACACCACTGCTGCTTGGGAAGCTGCTGCCACTTAAGAGGCTTAGGTGTAAATTAGAGCAACACTGGAAGTGACGGCTGTAAAGTGGTCAGGTGATATTCAGTACTGGATGAGCTCTTGACTGGGTGATCACTCATAGAAGTTTACCTGGCTGTGTTACTGGAAAATACACACATATAGGCATACACATGCACATGCACGCGCACACACACACACACACACACACACACACACACACACACACACACACACACACACACACACACACACACACACACACACACACACACACACACACACACACACACACACACACACACACACACACACACACACACACACACACACACACACACACACACACACACACACACACACAGGCCATTACTGAAGAATCATGGTCCTCACAGGCTGCTACTGTAATTCAGTGGTTTAGACAGATTCCATTCGGCCAGGCTATTGTGGCGGACGCATGGGGAAATGAATTGCAGCTATTGTGATGTCATAGTGAGACGTTTTCATTGTTATTAGTGTCTGTGCATAGGCTAATGCCTAACCATAATACACCATGCATCAACACATTGGAACACTGTCACAGACGCCCACAGCCAGCAGAAATAGCTTATGTTGCACTAGCAGTATTTTCACAGCTTTATGTGTGTGCGTGCGTGCATGTGTACGTGCGTGCGTGCAAGTGTACATTCACAGTATTCATACTTTATATATCATAGGTTCAGAATATTTGGCATATTGCCTAGACACGTTAACACTTCATTCTACCTTCCTTAAAATGACCCATGGCCTTATTTAGATTTTGTGCAGCTGAGGGAACCAACAGCATTTGAACCAATTCCCCTGTCTAAATGACTACAGTCTCTACTGTATACTGTACGTACCTCCACTGATGCAATTGACTGGATGCATCACTAATCCAGAGTAGGTTGGTTTTATCAGAGTGGGTCAACAGCCACTTAATGTTTATCAGTGTTAATTAGGATCAATTAAGAGCATTACACTCATAACGCTCCGAGACACAATGATGAGAGCACGCACATAATGAGACTTAATTGGTGAAAAACAGCGTTGTTGCCTGGTCGCCAAGCTCCCAATCACCCAATCAGACAGCTTCCCTCAGACACTGGAGTATAGAAAATTCTCTCTCTCGTTACAGCCCTCCAACTAACCCACACAAAGCAGCCTGTCTGCAGCCATATACTCAGCATCATGCTCAATATCCAACCCAATTGTGCAGCTAAGGGAATTCTTTTGGTGCAGTGAGTAGAGCTAGCACCCAGTGAACCAGTCATCTCTGTGCCATCACCGCCATTCCCCCTACCTACCTACCCACTCCACACACACACACACACACACACACACACACACACACACACACACACACACACACACACACACACACACACACACACACACACACACACACACACACACACACACACACACACACACACACACACACACACACACACACACACACACACACACACACACACACACACACACACACACACACACACACACACAGTGCCCCAGGGGCAGTGGGCTCCTGTAGGGAGTGATCTAGACTCGTTCTCATCTCACTCCCATGGTTCAGTCATCCAGCCAGGGCACCCTGTGGCCTACATTCCTCAGCCAGACACTCACTCTGCTGGGGTAAACAGAGCCTGATGCCTGCGGCTGTCCATCCGACCTGGAATTTACAGTCATACACTACCGTTCAAAAGTTTGGGGTCACTTAGAAATGTCCTTGTTTTTGAAAGAAAAGCCAATTTTTTGTCCATTAAAATAACATCAAATTGATCAGAAATACAGTGTAGACATTGTTAATGTTGTAAATGACTATTGTAGCTGGAAACGGCTGATTTTCTATGGAATATCTACATAGGCTTACAGAGGCCCATTATCAGCAACCATCACTCCTGTGTTCCAATGGCACGTTGTATTAGCTAATCTAAGTTGATAATTTCAAAGGCTAATTGATCATTAGAAAAACATTTTGCAATTGTGTTAGCATGAAAACTGTTGTGCTGATTAAAGAAGCAAGAAAGCTGGACTTCTTTAGACTAGTTGAGTATCTGGAGTATCAGCATTTGTTGGTTTGATTACAGGCTCAAAATAGCCAGAAAGAAATAACTTTCTTCTGAAACTCATCAGTCTATTCTTGTTCTGAGAAATGAAGGCTATTCCATGCGAGAAATTGCCAAGAAACTGAAGATCTCGTACAACGCTGTGTACTACTCCCTTCACAGAACAGAGCAAACTGTCTCTAACCAGAAAAAAAGCCATATCTCTGTCCAGTGTCTGTGTTCTTTTGCCCATCTTTATCTTAAATTTTTATTGGCCAGTCTGAGATATGGCTTTTTCTTTGCAACTCTGCCAAGAAGGCCAGCATCCCAGAGTCGCCTCTTCACTGTTGACATTGAGACTGGTGTTTTGCGGGTACTATTTAATGAAGCTGCCAGTTGAGGACTTGTGAGGCGTCTGTTTCTCAAATTAGACACTCTAATGTACTTGTCTTCTTGCTCAGTTGTGCACCGGGGCCTCCCACTCTTTCTATTCTGGTTAGAGCCAGTTTGCGCCATTGGAACACAGGAGTGATGGTTGCTGATAATGGGCCTCTGGACGCCTATGTAGATATTCCATAAAAAATCTGCAATTTCCAGCTACAATAGTCATTTACAACATTAACAGTGTCTACACTGTATTTCTGATCAATTTGATGATATTTTAATGGACAAAAATTAGCTTTTCTTTTAAAAACAAGGACATTTCTAAGTGTCCCCAAACTTTTGAACGGTAGTGTAGGTTCATGTTTCTGTTAGATGACCATTCAATGTACTGCATGTTGATGGATCAGGGGTGTCAGGTTGGTAGGAGATGGGATGTTTTGTTATCTGTTTCAACTGAGTGAATAAGATGGTGGAAATATAGGCCTACTGCATATTTCACATCAGGCATAAGTATGGTAGATCTATATAAGTCTGGCTGGTGATACAACCTGTTTGTCATGTGTTTGTCACTTTCAGTTCCTGCTACTGCCACCGAAATGTACAGTGCATTCAGAAAGTATTCAGACCCCTTCACTTTTTCTACATTTTGTTAGGGTACAGCCTTATTCTAAAATGGATTCAATATTTTTTTTCATTCAACAATCTACACACAATACCCCATAATGACAAAGCGAAAACAAGTTTAGACATTTGCATTGAGACTCTAAGTTTTGCTCAGGTGCTTCCTGTTTCCATTGATCATCCTTGTTTCTACAACTTAATTGGAGTCCACCTGTGGTAAATTCAATTGATTGTACATGATTTGGAAAGGCACACACCTGTCTATATAAGGTCCCACAGTTGACAGTGCATGTCAGAGCAAAAACCAAGACATGAGGTCGAAGGAATTGTCGTGAGAGCTCCGAGACAGGATTGTGCCGAGGCACAGATCTGAGGAAGGGTACCAAAAATGTCTACAGCATTGAAGGTCCCCAAGAACACTGTGGCCTCCATCATTCTTAAATGGAAGAAGTTTGCAACAACCAAGACTATTCCTAGTTCCGCTGCAGAGATGGGAGAACCTTCCAGAAGGACAATCATCTCTGCAGCACTCCACCAATCAGGCCCTTATGGTAGAGTTGCAAGACAGAAGCCACTCCTCACTAAAAGGCTAATGACAGCCCGCATGGAGTTTGCCAAAAGGCACATAAAGGACTCTCAGACCATGAGAAACAAAATTCTCTGGTATGAAAAAACAAGATTGAACTCTTTGGCCTGAATGCCAAGCTGGTCTAGAGGAAACCTGGCACCATCCCTACAGTGAAGCATGGTGGTGGCAGCATGGTGGTGGCAGCATCATGCTGTGGGGATGTTTATCAGCAGCAGGAACTGGGAGACTAGTCAGGATCGAAGGAAAGATGAACAGAGCAAAGTACAGAAAGATTATTTATGAAAACCTGCTCCAGAACGCTCAGGACCTCAGACTGGGGCGAAGGTTCACCTTCCAACAGGACAATGACCCTAAGCACACAGCCAACACAACGCAGGAGTGGCTTCGAGACAAGTCTCTGAATGTCCTTGAGTGGCCCAGCCATAGCCCGGACTTGAGCCCGATCGAAGATCTCTGGAAAGACCTGAAAATATCTGTGCAGCGATTTTTATAAATGTGCAAAAATGTCTAAAAAACAGATTTTGCTTTGTCATTATGGGGTATTATGTGTAGAGTGATGAGGGGGGGAAACAATTTAATCTATTTTAGAACAGGGCTGTAACGTAACAAAATGTGGAAAAAGTCAAGGGGACTAAACTCTTCCCGAATGCACTGTATACATCAATTAATGTATTGAGACAGACAGGGCCTATTTTTTGCTTTTATTTACTCTTCTTGAGCATGTAATGGACCACAACAATGCAGGCGTAAAGTATCTGGGCAGTGTTTTTAACTATAATTTCTACTGACTATTTGCTCAAGGATGTTATTGTTTGTCACATGACCAACATTATTACAAGATACAGAGATGTGTTATATATCCCTGTTTTTATTTTGGGTCTGCATTGCGACATTCAGGGCTGGAATAGTATAATCATGGTCCTGTTGGAAATCAACGGCTGGTCCATGTTCTATTCCTGGTACTATAAATGGCCTCTTCTGAGAACGGGGATGGAGAGAGAGGGAGAGAGATTGTCCGATGCTAGTTGGCATGGTAACCTGGCCAGGTGAAATCTTTTTCTCTCGCGGGAGCAGAATATCCCAGAATTCCCTGCAGGCAGGCAGAGAAGCAGGCTGAGCAGGCTGGAGAGCATCATGGTTGTTGCCCTCTGGGCTGGAGGTTTTGAAACAAGGCTCTCCTAGCCTCTACTCTGTCAGCTAGAGATACACATATCCATCAGTGCTGCTGAATAAAGCGCTTGTGTGCGCGTATGCCTGTTTATTTAGTCCACAGGGTGAAATAAAAAATGAGTGGTTGTCTAATGTGTGAGTCTCCCAGTGGAGGCGTCACCTCGCTCCCCTGCCCCCAGAGCCGTGTTCCTCTGCCCATAATTCTGCTAGATATTAAAGAAATACGTCAACACAGCAATTACAGAAACAGCCTGGCACTGTGGCAAATGCCTCAGGACAGACAGACAGACACAGCTGTGCTGCTTACTCTCTCACACACTGGTTACATTGGTTTTGTCTCCTCCTGTGTGATGCCCACCTCACCTCATGTAGCCCTTCCATACAGTAGGCGTTTCATTGACTACATGTTTTTCAACAGTGTGGCGTCCCAATGAAGGCCTCTCATCCAATCTTAACATGATCCTATGTCATAATTATGGTAATACTAGTGGACAACGTCATAACTGTTTGTTATAGTTTATGACTATGTAAACATTTGTAAAATGAGACTACCATTGCTCAAAATGCTAACATTTACAGAATGCTGCAAGGAATAATTTTTTCCCTCACTACTCCAAGTGCATCTCACAAAAAAATTCATAGTTGTCATGCTAAATAAATCAGCCTTATTTTTCTGTAGCACGGCTCAAAATGGCTGGGGAGTGAATAAGAGATGAAGCTTAAATGTCTGCATCCCCTCGCCTGACACTTTCCATTACATCACAGGAGCCATGGTGTGTGTGTGTGTGTGTGTGTGTGTGTGTGTGTGTGTGTGTGTGTGTGTGTGTGTGTGTGTGTGTGTGTGTGTGTGTGTGTGTGTGTGTGTGTGTGTGTGTGTGTGTGTGTGTGTGTGTGTGTGTGTGTGTGTGTGTGTGTGTGTGATTACACACTCAGATGTGGGGGTAATGAGCTGTGTGTGTTTGAATCTCTAGTGTGTGTAGTGTGCTGTCCTTAGAGTGCTGTCAGAGACCGACCAATAAGTATTTACTCCTATCCAAGCCTTGTCTGCTTGTGGTCATAAGATGTTTGTTGTCACAGCTCAACATAACAGGTAGGCATGGGGTTTATTGTGTATTATGTTAGAAGTTATACTATGACTCAATTAAGTGTAATTTGAGCAGAGAGATTTGATTCATTACACTGTTCCTCTGTCTTGTAACTACCCTCCATGTGGCAGGTATCACTATGATGTCCCACTGGAATTGTATTATGGCTAAACATGTTCAGCCAGTCTTGCTTCATAACTAATGTAACATATGCCTTCTCCTCTTTTCTCTCTCTCTATCCCTCTCCTCCTTTCTCGCTCTCTGTCTTTCTCGCTCTCTCTCTTTCCCTCCCCTCTTTCTCTCTCCCTCCCAGTCCCAGCCATGATCACGTCGTATCCCAACACCACGCTGGCCACGCAGGGCAGTGAGAAGAGGATGAGCTGCACGGCCCACGGGGAGAAACCCATCATGGTGCGTTGGGAGAAGGAAGATCGCATCATCAACCCAGAGAGCAGCCACCGCTACATGGTCACCGTCAAAGAAGTGGCCGACGAGGTCATCTCCACCCTGCAGGTACACATACACACCACCAGGGGGAGTGGTACTGCTCGCTTCCCAGTTACAGTTACCTCAGCTGAGGCCAGTTGGAGCGCTACTGGTTATGCAGAGATTTTGCTTGGACATAAGTGTTGGAGAAAAAGCCTGCATACTGAGTTTGTCAGTTTGTTATGATGGCTCATCATGAGCCCTGTCTGTGAATGATATAGCCCAGAATGTGTATTTCCCATGCACTTTCTTATCTATGTAGCTGACCCTCTTTTTCACATTTCTATAGATCAGGCCTACAGTGAGGGAAGACTCAGGCTTCTTCTCCTGCCATGCCATCAACTCCTATGGTGAAGACCGAGGGATCATTCAGCTAACAGTGCAAGGTACAGCTGTCTAACACTGACAATTGTCATGAAAACATCATGAAATAAAAATATATAACCCCCCCAAATAAGGTAATGATGCAACATCATCATAATAATAATAACAATATTAATAATAATTTATTCAACTTATATAGCGCTATTCATTACATAAAGAATCTCAAAGCGCTTTAAAGCAACACAAAAATGACGAGCAATTTAGAAAACAACAGCATTATTCAAGGTTATCAGAGGGTCGGAAAGTTCATGGCTTGATTGATCATCGGAGGGAGGTGGTCAAAAGGGCAGAGCAAGCAAAGATGGTCTCTGGAGCATGTCCAGGGGCATGCAGTGTCATCAAGATGTCTCGCCATCCTTGCCGTTGTGTGGATTCTCCATAGTAGGACTTGGATGAAGTTTGAGCTCAGCCACTGCAGTTGTAGTGTTGTATACCCATATTAGAGCTCTGCTACCCCAACCAAGCCCCGACATTATACATTGGGTTAGGACCGGGTAGGGCTTATTTTTTCATCAGTAACTATGGTACGGGCAGGGCTCGGGTATCACTAAATTGATCACTAACATTTTGAAGCTGAGCCATTGCTGGTGCTCTGCTGATCATCATAACATTGTGTCAGAAGTGCTTCAACCTCTTCAAATATAAGACAGGACAGATTATTTCACAGAAAATAATCATGTTCATTGAGTTTTGTCACGAAAAGTAGCTAAAAGCTAACTGCTCTCCCATGTCTCTTCATTGAGCAGAGCAGCCTAAGCGGAGCTGTTGCTATGAATACTCAGAGTCAAAGCGCCATGGAGCAGAGCGCATGCAGAGCGCGCTGCGCACAGGGAGCGAGTGACAGACAGAGGGGCATCTAATAGATTTACTAACAGCGGAAGTTATTTCTGATTTCGGGTTTCAGGCAGGGCGGGGCCTTAAATTTGGCTGAAGCAATCTGGCCTGGGTTGGGTAGGGCTTTAATGTCGTAGGCATGGGAAGGGCTTGGGGTTAAAATTCATGCCTGTGCAGGGCTCTAACGCATATGTGTGACTTTGTGGTGTCCTTCAGAGCCCCCGGACCCTCCTGAGGTGGAGATCAGAGAGGTGAAGGACAGGACCATCGCCCTCCGCTGGACCATGGGCTTTGACGGAAACAGCCCAATCACAGGCTTCGACATTGAGTGCAAGAACAAATCAGGTACAAGACAAACAAGAGTTTTCTTTGTAAGAGATGGTATGTTCTGGATGCCAGCGATGTATAGTAATACTGTAAGCAGTGTTTCACCTATATTCATTTTGCAGTGGTGGGCCGCCACTACTAAATTGTTGCCGCCACTCTTATTTCTACCGAGACGTGCTTTTAAAAGTATAGTGCGAGATTTTGGCAAGTAAGCCCTTTTTATACTTACACAGAGTCAGTTGAACTCATGGATACCATTTTTATAAAATGTTTATGTCTCTGCATGCAGTTTGAAGTAACTTGCTCACTAGCTTTAGCACAATGACTGGAAGTCTATGACTTCCAGTCATTCTGCTGACACTAATTAGCAATGGCTCACAATGGCTTTTAAAAAAATCACCATCAGTGACCTTATCACAGTCGTACTACAAAAAAATCTCCCGGAGGTGCATGCCCCAGAACACCCCCAGGAAAGAGCAACCCCCCCTATCACCGCTGCCTTTGCCACTGCTGCTAAAGATAATCTTAGGCGAAACACTGTATGAATACAAATACTTTAACTTCCTGTGTATGTCTATAGTCTATCCTGATGTAATGCTTTTCTGTATCATCGTGTTAAGATGGATGTGCTCCTTTTTGTCTTCCAAATAATCATTATTCATGATCTTTTCTTGTCTCAGTGCTATAATTCAATACCGCAGATTAATGCACTTAGCAGGCTTTGACCTCTAGCCCCACTCAGTGGTCCTCACGAACCCACATAAACCTTGACCTCCGGCCCTACAGGCTCCTGGGAAACAGCCCAAAGGACCAAAGACGTGTCTCCCCAGCTCAACCAGGCCACCATCATAGACCTGCACCCCTCCTCCACCTACAGCATCCGCATGTTCGCCAAGAACCACATCGGCAAGAGTGAGGCCAGCAACGAACTCACCATCACCACAGACGAAGCAGGTATAGACTCACCAGACCACCACTGGTCATATGTATGCATGCACATGCACACACAGACATCCCAGCTAACAACAAACGTTCCCACAACTTTAGAGAACGTTCCCTTAAGAGGCTCAATAGGTCATTAACTAAGGTTTTCATAGGAATGTTCCCGTGATGTGCAAGGAATGTCTCCAAGAGACCATTCCCTTAATGTGAAATAGAACTTACCGAGATTGTGGTTACCATGTTCTCAGAACATAAGATATTAATGTTCTATACACGTTGAATGAGAACATTGCAAGAACATTCATGTGTCCAGTTTTCTGTGGGTTAGGTGAATATTCCATCAACGGCCCACCAAACATACACAGAACATGGTTGCCATGTTCAGGTGGGCCTTTGCACTTCACCAAACAAAGGAAGGGAAGGGTGCTCAACAACAATGACAAAAAGGGTTTACCAAGATAAACTTCCAATAGCACTAATTTGAGGTAGAAGGAGTTGGAGCAATCAACAAAAAAATCGGAGATGTATTTATTTTAGCTCACTGTAATCCATTGTACAGGATGCGAACAGGTGACTGACGTTTTAACGTTAAGCTTACGTCTTCCTCAGAGTCACCTGACCATTGCACTTATTTCCTATTTATAGCCTAGTGGCCTGTTGAGACACAACAATGTAAGAAAATAATAATGATTTCATCAAGGTAAATGGCAAATTATAGTACAAAATAATGCTAATAATAACAGAAATAGTGTGCCTCTTTAATCAATAGGCCATGTCAAAATATACATAGGTGATATTTGGGTGTTTGTGAATCCGGAGACACAGAGACCAATAAAATCAAGGCAATAACATTATTGAAGCAAAGACAGTGAAAATCATAGTTTAGCTCCTTAGGATCCACAGTGTCTAAGGCAGCATTTCCCAAACTCTGTCCTCGGGACTCCAAGGGATGCACCTTTTGTTTTTTGCCCTAACACTACACAGCTGATTAAAACGATCAAAGCTTGATGATTAGTTGATTATTTGACTCAGCTATGTAGTGCTAGGGCAAAAAACAAAACGTGCACCTCTTGGGTTCCAGAGGACCAAGTTTGGTAAACCCTGGTCTACTGTAAGTACTGCCAGAATGCCTCTGTTTTAGTCACCTTTTCTTGGTGAAATGTGGACATGTTCTATGGCTACAAAGCGTAGGGAGGAAGGTGAGCGAAATTGCATACTCCATGTTTTTATTACGAATTGCAGCCTTATGTTCTGTGACGTGGAGATTCAATGCTCTTTTACTTTGACCAATATAAGCATCCTTGCAGATGCATTTGAGCATTTATATGACATTTGTGGTGCTACAATTAATGAAGCTTTGGATTTTCTATTCTTTACCTGTTCTCGGGTGGTAAAAAACATTCATATTGGTCATGTTGTCAGGAAACAATGATAGTGAGGTTTATGCTCAACTCTCTGACACTAAGTTATATGTCGCTCTCCGTTCCAACCACACAGTGCCTTCAGGAAGTATTCACAGCCCTTGACTTTTTCCACATTTTGTTGTTATAGCCTAAATTTAAAATGGATTAAAATTAGATTTTTTTGTCACTGGCCTACACACAATATCCCATAATGCCAAAGGGGCCATTTTTAGAAGAGAAAAAAAAATGAAAAGCTGAAATGTCTTGAGTCAATAAGTATTCAACCCCTTTGTTATGGAAAGCCTAAATAAGTTCAGGAGTAAAAATGTGCTTAAGAAGTCACATAATAAGTTGCATGAACTCACTCTGTGTGCAATAATAGTGTTTAACATGATTTTTGAATGATTACATCATTTATGTACCCCACACATACAATTATCTGTAATGTTGAACAGTGAATTTCAAGCACAGATTCAACCACAAAGACCATGGAGGTTTTCCACTGCATCGCGAAGAAGGGCACCTATTGGTAGATGGGTAAAAATAAAAAATGCAGACATTGAATATACCTTTGAGCATGGTGAAGTTATTAATTACACTTTGGATGGTGTATCAATACACCCAGTTACTACAAAGATACAGGCATCCTTCCAACTCAGTTGCCGGATAGGAAGGAAACCCCTCAGGGATTTCACCATGATGCCATTGGTGATTTTAAAACAGTTACAGAGTTTAATGACTATGATAGGTAAAACCTGACAATGGATCAACAACATTGGAGTTACTCAACAAGACTAACCTAATTAACAGAGTGAAAAGTAGGAAGCCTGTACAGAATACAAATATTCTAAAACATGCATCATGTTTGCAACAAGGCAATAAAGTAATACTGCAAAAAATGTGGCAAAGCAATTCACTTTTTGTCCTGAATAAAAAGTGTTATATTGGATTTGCCCCAAACATAACACATTACTGAGTATCACTCTCCATATTTTCAAACATAGTGGTGGCTGCATCATGTTATGGGTATGCTTGTAATCCTTAAGGACTGGGGAGTTTTCAGCGTAAAAAAAAACGTAATGGAGCTAAGCACAGGCAAAATCCTAAAGGAAAACTTGGTTCATTCTGCTTTCCACTAGACACTGGGAGAGGAATTCACCTTTCAGCAGGACAATAACCTAAAACACAAGGCCAAATCTACACTGAAGTTGCTTACCAAGAAGACAGTGAATATTCCTGAGTGGCCGAGTTACAGTTTTGACTTAAATCTGCTTGAAAATCTATGAAAAGAATAGAAAATGGTTGTCTAGCAATAATCAACAACCAATTTGACAGAGCTTGAAGAATTTTGAAAAGAAAATTGGACAAATATTATACAATCCAGGTGTGCAAAGCTCTTAGATACTTACCCAGAAAGACTCGCAGCTGTAATCACTGCCAAAGGTGATCCTAACGTGTATTGACTCAGGTGTGTGAATACTTCTGTAAATTAGATATTTCTGTATTTCTTTTTCAATACATTTGCTACAATTTCTAAAATCATGTTTTCACTTTGTCATTATAGGGTATTGTGTGTAGATAGGTGCGAGAAAAAATATATTTAATCCATTTTGAATTCAGGCTGTAACACAACAAAATGTGGAATAAGTCAAGGGGTATGAATACTTTCTGAAGGCACTGTAGATAGCTTCATATATAATTCTCTTTCAGAGGATTGGATAACGGAAACGGAGAAGGACTTTCTCATTACGCCACTCCCAGCCTACCCAGTTAATAATTATGGCTTACTGAAAATCAGTGGCGACCCGTTATTCAGGGATTTGGGGCATGTTATTTTGGCATAAATATGTGTCACATATCCGTTTGCAAACAATGTTAAAAAAAATAATCATAGAGTTAATAAAGCCGCATACAAACATGGTGTCTTTTGTGCTTTCTTGAGTAATCCAGCTCTGAAATGCAGGTGTTTCAGCCTAGCTCAGTGCTTTCTGTGGTGGTGGGGCAGCCAGCGGAAAAATACTGAGCGTAGGGGTTGGTAATGTTCTCTAGTTGCGCCGTGATTGGCTCAGTGTTCTGCCACTCATGGGGACACTACATCACCACAAAATCTATGGGTAGAGCTAGAAAATTCAAACCCCTTGGGTGCTGCCATAGAGTTACATTAGAAGTGCCCATCCAAGAAGTCTCAAGGTCATTGGCCACAGATAATATGACCTCAAATCACATTATATCTACCGTAGCTTTGATTGGACTGATCCTGTCAACATCATACTTTCAAAATCTTAGCTAGCAGTCATCATCATAAATCAAATCGACAATCTACTGGCAAATCCTTTTCATATGACATATTAGACATACATGATTGCATTGTGCATGTAACAGTATTTATTATTCAATGTCCTCACCTGGGATTTGAAAATCCCAACCTCTTGGTTCACAGTACTCCATTCTTTCTGCTACGCCAGCAGGTCCACGTCAGGTATCAGTTAATCTGACTATTCTATCATCATTGATTTGATTTACTTACTTCAGCAATTGGAGGGCTTTCTGTATTTGTCTAATGTTGGTGGGGCATATTAACCTGTTTTAATGATACTCCTGAATCACTATGACCAATAAAATATTTTCAGGAGTGTACTTTTTACCGACCTGGGATTTACTTCAAAGTGCACTCACCCTATTGCTTACACCTATCAAGTTGTTTCAGATGGTAAATCATTTTCCAAGTGTTCTAATGAAATGTCCATATAAACAATCAAAATGTCTGATAAGTGCAATAATGAAATGTACATATATTGCTAAGAATGTGAGAGTAAGTGGAGTCCCCTACCAGGTCTCAATGCAAGGCCACCAGCAGTAATGTCAAACACCCTAACCACTGTCCCAATAAGGGATATCTGAAGGGCATGTGCTTATTGGGCCAGTATAGTTATGCCCTGTCCAGAAAAAAACCTAACCCCTCCTACCTAGGCACTTGTGTAAATCTGAAACAACTTGATAGGTCTAAGCAAAAGGATGAATGCACTATGAAGTAAATCTCAGCTCTGTTAAAAATACACTCAATAATTTTTGGGATTGATCATAGTGATACAGAAGTATCATTAAAACAGGTTAATATGCAACTATACAGAAAGCCCTTAAATTGTTTAAATATGTAAATCAAGTCAATAATAAGAGAATTGTCAACTTAACTGATCTTAATGCTGTAAACCAAGAGGTTGTGAGTTCAAATCCCAGGTGAGGACATGTTAAATAATAAATGCATAATGTAATCATGTATGTCAAAGTGTGTAAACACTATGTTAAAAGCACTTTGTGAGTATCCCTAACTTTGCCCACAGACAAAAAGAGCTGGGAATGGTTTAGCGGTTCACCAATCAGGGCCTTGGTGGGCTTGGCCACAGTAACAAGGTGTTCTTGCAATGTTTCCATAGAATATGATGTTGGAATATTCTCATAACCCTCAGAAAACTGGACCCAGGAATGTTATTGCAACATTCTCATGAAACGTGTCTAGAACTTTAATTTCTGAGAACATGGCAACCATGTCCTGTGTATGTCTGGTGGAATGTTGATGAAACTAGACACATGAATGTTCTTGCAACGTCCCATAAAACGCATCTAGAACATTAATGTTGTAACAGGGGAATGGGGAGTCAAGTCAATTCATTAACAGCAGAGTGACATCAGCTCCATTGGCTCTATTGCATTATTGAAGACACGCTGACCCTGCACTAAAAGCAGGACTTTTCAATTAACAGACCATGTTGTAAATGTCACACTGCAATCAATAGACCACTGGCCAGCCCCTCTGCAAATTGCCCCTGTTCCCTTTGGTGGTTCTTTGGTGGTTCGTCCCAACCCCCACTCTGCACTTCTCTCTCTCACTTCTCTTCTGACTGTCTGTCCCCCATGACCCCTCATAAACATGACCACCATCTTTATTATTGTGATGTGGGCTGGGCCATCTGAGACCAACTACTCTGGTCTACCCATAGATACAGTAGGACCTTAGCCTTACATGTCTCAGAATCGTAGAATTGACTTGACCTTGGCATAACCTTCAAAATACACTCAGTTTGGATAGTTCCATTCCATTGGCAGAATGCTGGTAGACTGACTTCTTTGCCCTGTACCTCATCTACTAAACTGACAGTAGCTCAGATCTCAATTACCTTAATGTGTCTTTTCTTCTAGCCCCTGATGGTCCCCCACAAGATGTGCAGCTTGAAGCTTTCTCCTCTCAGAGCATCAAAGTGTCCTGGAGGGTAAGATACATTTAACCTGCTATTACCACTAGGACTGAAGAACCCTTACTGCAGCTCTATGGTCTGTTAGCTACATGGTCTGCTACACGTCAGGGCCTTGAGGTCCACAACCATTCTTCTGTCCTTAAAGAGCTTTTGAAAAATAAAATTTTCCCCCAATATCTAATGTGCGTTCCCCTCTCCCCCTTCTTCCCTCCCCCAGGCTCCTAAGAAGCACCTCCAGAACGGAGCAATCCGAGGCTACCAGGTGGGCTACAGGGAGTTCAGCTCCGGGGGAAACTACCAGTTCAATGTCATCACCATGGAGACGACGGGGGACAACGACCACAGTGAGAGCATCACCCTGGACAACCTGAAGAAGTTCACCCAGTATGGGGTGGTGGTGCAGGCCAGCAACAGTGCTGGGACTGGACCTTCCTCCCAGGAGGTCATCTCTACCACACTGGAGGATGGTGAGGACAACGGGCACATGCACGCACGCACACGGGCACGCACACACACACACACACACACACACACTGCCCTTAGCTATCAGTGACAATATGGTAGACAGTGAAAATCTTATTGATTTCACAATATTGTGGTGCATCAAGGGTCAAATGGCTGATGTTTTGTCTTTGAGGGAAGTGAACTCCCAGGATGGAGCTTTATTGCCATCTAGTGGATAGTGTTGGTACTGCTGGTGTAGTGTTTGTGGCGGTCATTATTGCCATGGCTCAAGAAAGCATGATGAATGCTAGATCCCCCCCAAAAATTCAAATGAGCATTTTGAAGTTGACTTCCATTGTCCTCCAAGAGTAGCTCAATATTTTTGTCTCTTCAGTAAACTCTTCTGTTCATGCTTCTGGTTTTGAGAGTGAGGTAACGGTGTTGTTTTTCCTCCTGCCTGGTTGTAACAGTTCCCAGTCGACCTCCAGAGAACGTCCAGGCCCCGGCGGCATCCCCAGAGGTTATCTCTCTGTCCTGGCTGACCCCTCCTAAAGATGCCCTCAACGGCATCCTGCTTGGCTTCAGAGTCATCTACTGGGCCAACCTGCCGGACGGAGGTACAGCAACACACAGTACACACACACACAGAGAAGGATGTAGACATTATACTGTATCTTGCCTGGTCCGTAACTCTCTAAGACACACTGTATATAGAATGTATACAGTATCAACATGATTCACTATGCATGAAAATTGAAGTGGATGAATGAGACATATTAGCAGTGACCCAGGCTTTCTAGTCCAATTCAGGCAGCCTGGCATGGCATGCAGTCGTCACGTGCTGGGGAGACATCAGAGTGACCGCTTCTGACAGCCACGTTACCTTTGACCCCTCATCTGTCATATCATATCCTCGCTGATGGCCCCTGGATGCACTAATAGAAAAGCACCGCTCACAGCCTGACAGCTCAATCTAGTTTGCATAGTAACAGTGCATTTCATAGTGGGACACGCTCCAGAGTCCCAACAATACTACAGCCATAGCCATGTGTTGCATATATTCTATACATATTGATATCGTATGTAACATTGAGTATGAATACAGCTCTTATTCATTTAAATGAAATATGTCACTCATTATGTGTGATAAAAAAATCATGTTTATGTATTTATTGTCTAAGACACTTGTCTAAACCTTCAGCCAGTGTCTGTTGTGCTCTTCATATATTCAAAATATGAGCAAAGTATCATGGGTTGTTAAAACCTCATGCACCAGCAGACGGGGCTATAGGCCCTTTTTCTAAGTTGGTGGAACAACTTTGTTTTATTCATCCAACACTGCTGTTCTAAACATTTGGCTCTATCCCGTCTCTGCAGTAATCAAACTCAAAATAATGTTTTATTTTATTATTTGCATTCAAGCACTCAATGGTGTATATTTATCACCCATTTCATGAGTCAGAATAGTGATTACAACTATCGTAAACCACAGCATATATTGTACTATACATTTCCAAATCACAGTATTCTGACTCGTAAACCTTTCACTCACTGTTATATCCCAAAGAAGTGCTCTGAACAGCCCACAACACAACCATAAAGGATGGAGCTATAGAGACATAGATGAACAGATTCCAGCTAGTGTAGAACACCTGAGCTGTTAATATGCTATGGCTGCATTGGGACAGTTTGACGTTTGAATGGCATCATTAAAGAGAGGGAGGAGGAGGGAGGGAGAGGAACACCTGTACTAACAGGGAGGATGGAGCATTAGCAGACTGTGGCTCATATTCAGACTGCAGGAGAGGAGGGAAGAGAGAGAGAAGAAATGGAGAGAAGACAGAGGATAGAGAAAGGAGGGGGAGAGAAAGAGGAAAGTGAAAGAGAGAGAGAGGAGAGAGATGGAGAGACATCTATAATTCAACACTTAGAAACATTGTCAGAGTCAAGGAGAAACACACCAGAACAGACCTTGGATGGGCTTTTCAATCACGTGCTATGTATGTTCACCGCTAAGACATTCTTGGCCATCTTATTTTATATATGTGATATACTGTACAAGTATATCACATACAAAGCGATAAAGACATGGAATGGCCTCCCCTCCTCCCTGAAAGCTTTAGGCAGCCTCCAAGCCTTCTCATCCGAGACAAAAACATGGGTTAAGTCCAATCAAAAGTGTGCACACTGATTTTAATCTAATAAACCACAGTGACTTTTTAATGCAACAGAAAACACTCTAGAACACACACATGTGTATTCAACAGGTACAATAACTGGGCTTTGTTCAATATTTTGTCTTTACTAGGTGTTTTATAACCCCAATATTATCAAGTCCAACAGCATGTGCAATGATTTTTATGTGTAATGTCTTGCGTTCTGTTTTGAATAATGTCTGATGTATCAAATGTATTCATGTTTATTTGTTCACCTGCCCAGGGATTGCAGATGTATATTAGCTGTTAGCTAAATCTGGTGCAATGCATCACTTCTCACTCCTAAACCTTATGTTTTGTTGTACTGTAATCACATGTTATGTGAATAAAGTCATACCAGATAATAAAAAAAAAAATCATGACAGCTGTGATGGAAACAGGGAGTTTCGGTACAATTTTTAAAATGCCGACAGATCATTTGTTCGATCGACATGGGGGGGGGGGGGGGGATCTTTTTGTGTCTGTAAAATGTACTATGTGAGAAATTGCAGTGGAAACGCATTTCTTTTGCAAATATTGATATAACAACCATCGTATCGAAGTAACGCGATGACATGGTGTGTGGTCCTCCCACTGCGACTCGGGGAAACCATGCAATTTATTAGACTACAGCTGAAAAAAATGATGATGCCTTGTGAAGTTCAAGGTGGTCTTGATGCTCCTTTCCAATATATATCAAGCACAGGAGGTTGGTGGCACCTTTATCGGGGAGGAAGAGCTCGTGGTAAAGGATGAAGCGGAATTAGTGGAATGGTACCAAATACATCAATGCCATTCCATTTGCTCCTTTACGGACATTATTATGAGCCATCCTCCCCTCAACAGCCTCCACTGATTATCGAGGGTGATTGATGCTGATGATGCTTGACTGCTGTTTGACAAATAAGAATATTCTCGCTCTTATCCCTAATAATCTCATCATGTAGACTAGCGTACCCGCACAGCTTACCCACACTGTATCGGCGAGCTGTTGGCTAGAGCGCACATGCCAAGGAGGCACATTTTACCACAGGAGGCACATTTTCTACTTAACGCAGCAGTTTTTGGGACAAAACCATTCGGTAGAGTTGAAAATACGATGGAAACACATTGAACTTTAGATTTTTATTCGGTACATGAAAACCTAAGCAAAAAAGTACATTTTGTGTGCACTACATCATCACCCACTGATTTTATCTGCTGAAAGTGTGTTTGGTGGAAGCACCACTGGTATGAAAATGCACATATTCTCTTTATGCAGATTTTTGAATATTTGCATTAAAATCGGTCGCCAATTGGATGTAAACCTAGCAATTGTTCTTGTTTTAAATTAACTTAATTAAATATATATATACACTGAGTGTACAAAACATTAGGAACACCTCTTTCCATGACAGACTGACCAGGTGAAAGCTTTGATCCCTTATTGATGTCACCTGTTAAATCCACTTCAATCAGTGTAGATGAAGGGGAGAACTAGGATTTTTAAACAATTGAGACATGGATTGTTTATGAATGTGTGCCATTCAAAGGGTGAATGAGCAGGACAAAATATTTAAGTGCCTTGGTTTGAGTGCTGGGTTTTTCACATTCAACAGTTTCTTGTGTCCTGATGAATTGAGGCTGTTCCGAGGGAAAGGGGGGGTGCAACTCAATGTTAGGAAGGTGTTCCTAATGTTTTGTACACTCAGTGTATATTTGTGTATTTTATATATACTGAACAAAAATATAAATTTAACAAAGAACAATTTCATTGATTTTCCTGAGTTACAGTTCATATGAGGAAATCAGTCAATTGAAATAAATAAATTAGAACCTAATCTATGGATTTCACATGACTGGGAATACAGATATGCATCTGTTGGTCACAGATACAGTCAACATACACTTAGGTTGGAGTCATTAAAACTCATTTTTCAACCACTCCACAAATTTCTTGTTAACAAACTATAGTTTTGGCAAATCGATTAGGACATCTACTTTGTTCATTTTTCCAACTATTGTTTAAAGACAGATTATTTCACTTATAATTCACTGTATTACAATTCCAGTGGGTCAGTAGTTTACATACACTAAGTTGACTGTGCCAGCTTGGAAAATTCCAGAAAATGTCATGGCTTTAGAAACTTTGAATAGGCTAATAAGACATCATTTGAGTCAATTGGAGGTGTACCTGTGGATGTATTTCAAGGCCTACCTTCAAACTCAGTGCCTCTTTACTTGAAATCATGGGAAAATCAAAAGAAATCAGCCAAGACCTCAGAAAAGAATTGTAGACCTCCACAACTCTGGTTCATCATTGGGAGCAATTTCCAAAGGCCTGAATGTACCACGTTCATCTGTACAAACAATAGTACGCAAGTATAAACACCATGGGACCACGCAGCCGTCATACCGCTCAGGAAGGAGACGCGTTCTGTTTCCTAGAGATGAACGTACTTTGGTGTGAAAAGTGCAAATCAATCCCAGAACAGCAAAGGACCTTGTGAAGATGCTGGTGGAATCAGGTACAACAGTATCTATATCCACAGTAAAACGAGTCCTATATCAACATAACCTGAAAGGCCGCTCAGCAAGGAAGAAGCCACTGCTCCAAAACTGCTATAAAAAAGCCAGACTATGTTTTGCAACTGCACATGGTGATAAAGATCGCACTTTTTGGAGAAATGTCCTCTAGTCTGATGAAACAAAAATAGAACTGTTTGGCCATAATGACCATTGTTATGTTTAGAGGACATAATGGCCTGCAAAACATTTTTGTTCATGGCCCTAAGCATTATGGGATGTTAATTGCTTAATTAACTCAGGAATCACACCTGTGTGGAAGCACCTGCTTTCAATATACTTTGTATCCCTCATTTACTCAAGTGTTTCCATTGTTTTGGCAGTTACACATACAGTACCAGTCAAAAGTTTGGACACCTACTCATTCCAGGGTTTTTCAGAATTTTTTTCTATTTTCTACATTGTAGACATCAAAACTATGGAATTATGTAGTAACCAAAAAAAGTGTTAAACAAATTAAAATATATAATGTATTTGAGATTCTTCAAAGTAGCCACCCTTTGCCTTGATGACAGCTTTACACACTCTTGGAATTCTCTCAACCAGCTTTGAGAGGTAGTCACCTGGAATGCATTTCAATTAACATGTGTGCCTTGTTAAAAGTCAATTTGTGTAATGTCTTTCCTTCTTAATGCGTTTGAGCCAATCAGTTGTGTTGTGACAATGTAGGGGTGGTATACAGAAGATAGCCTTATTTGGTCAAAGACAGAGTCGATATTATGGCAAGAACAGCTCAAATAAGCAAAGAGCAATGACAGTCCATCATTACTTTAAGCGATGAAGGCCAGTCAATCCGGAAAATATTAAGAACTTTGAAAGTTTCTTCAAGTGCAGTCGCAAAAACCATCAAGCGCTATGATGAAACTGGCTCTCATGAGGACCGCCACAGGAAAGGAAGACCCAGAGTTACCTCTGCTGCAGAGTACAAGTTCATTAGAGTTACCAGCCTCAGAAATTGCAGCCCAAATAAATGCTTCACAGAGTTCAAGTAACAGACACATCCCAACATCAACTGTTCAGAGGAGACTGCGAGAATCAGGCCTTCATGGTCGAATTACTGCAAAGAAACCACTACTAAAGGACACCAATAATAAGAAGAGACTTGCTTAGGCCAAGAAACACGAGCAATAGACATTAGACCAGGGGAAATCTGTCATTTGATCTGATGAGTCCAAATTTGAGATGATTGGTTCCAAACGCTCTCTTTGTGATGATCTCCGCCTGTTATTTTCTACATTGTAGAATAATAGAGAAGACATCAGAACTATGAAATGGAATCATGTAGGAACCCCCCCAAAAAAGTGAAGCATGGAGGAGGAGGTGTGATGGTGTGGGGATGCTTTGCTGGTAACACTGTCGGTGATTTATTTAGAATTCAAGGCACACTTAGCCAGCATGGCTACCACAGCATTCCGCAGCGATATGCCATCCCATCTGGTTTGCGCTTAGTGGGACTATCATTTGTTTTTCAACAGGACAATGTCCCAACACACCTCCAGGCTGTGTAAGGGATATTTGACCAAGAAGGAGACCGATGGAGTGCTGCATCAGATGACCTGGCCTCCACAAACAACCCGACCTCAACCCAATTGAGATGGTTTGGGATGAGTTGGAGCACAGAGTGAAGAAAAAGCAGCCAACAAATGCTCAGCATATGTGGGGACTCCTTCAAGACTATTGGGAAAGCATTCCAGGTGAAGCGGGTTGAGAGAATGCCAAGAGTGTGCAAAGCTGTCATCAAGGCAAAGGGTGGTTACTTTGTAGAATCTAAAATATATTAGGATTTTTTTTTTAATTTTTTGGTTCCTATATGATTTCATTTCATAGTTCTGATGTCTTCTCTATTTTTAGAAAATAGTAAAAATAAAGTAAAACCCTGGAATGAGTAGGTGTGTCCAAACTTTTGACTGGTACTGTATATATTTACCTGTAGGGTAGAAGCAACTTTTCATCTAAGTTAGTTAGTTAATTCTGCATTTGACAACTCTTGATATCCTTGTTTTTCTTCCTTCCTTCCTTCTTCCCTGTCTCTTTTCCCTGCCATGTACATCTCTTTCTCTGCCTTCTCCTCCCCATATTTTTCTAATTGCTCTCTATCCCCTCCTCTTCTTCTCTCTCTCAGAGCTGGGGGAGATCCGTAACGTGACCACCTCTAAGCCATCTCTGGAGCTGGATGGTCTGGAGAAGTACACTAACTACAGCATCCAGGTGCTGACCTTCACCCGGGCAGGAGATGGGGTGCGCAGCGAGCAGATCTTCACCCGCACCAAGGAGGACGGTACGCACACTAGTAGACCAGGACACCTCAGGCACTGATCTAGGATCAGCTTACCCTCCCTAAATTCTAACCTTAACTATTAGGGGGAAGATGCAAAACTGTATCATAGTAAATTGGGGTTAACCTAGAGGCCAGGGGCCAACTGGCAGGTAAACCGTGCTTAGATCCGCATATCCCCTCTTGCATTATGGAAGAGCATGTTGCCAAGTATAAATCATTTTGACAGGACTTCTTTTTGAATTTGGTGTGAAATTATAGAAATATGAGTTGATAATCGGTGCAGACAACTCACATTAGTAGGTGAAAAACTGCAGCTCCAGCATATTGCAGATCGCCATGTAGCATAAGAAGTTAAGGCACGCTCACTGGAATGACAGATTTTGACACTGACAAAATTTAAATACAGAGTGGTTTCCTTAGATGTTGCTCAAAACAAGGATACGGGTAATAATGTATATTTCCCTATTTCACGGTTTTCCCTCACCAGTCCCTGGTCCTCCGGCTGGCGTGAAGGCAGCGGCGGCGTCTAACTCAGTGGTGTTTGTGTCGTGGCTCCCTCCTCTCAAACTCAACGGCATCATCAGGAAATACACTGTCTTCTGCTCTAACCCACACCCCACGGTAAGGAGGGCACAGAGTACAGGGTCTTAGAGCATAGTGATGAAGGCAAGTCAGTGGTGGGCATACAATAAATTTGAGGCCTAACATAATTGGAGGAGAGGAAGGCACCAGGTTCAGGGGCTAGACTAGATATGGCATGAGAGGTCTTATAAACCATCCCTCCAGCTCACATTGTCAAGGCTGTGTCATCAGTGTTCAGCTCCAATGATTGATAGCGTGTTACAGACATTTGGAATAGGTCCTGTATCTCTCTGCTAACATCATGCCGGTCTCTCCCCTCCTACAGGTGAGCAGTGAGTTTGAAGCAGCTCCAGACATCTTCTTCTACCGTATCCCCAACCTGAGCAGGAACCGTCAGTACAGCATCTGGGTGGTGGCCGTCACCGCAGCCGGCCGCGGAAACGCCAGCGACATCATCACCGTCAAGCCCCTGGCCGAGGGTAGGTGGAGCTAGGGCTGTTGCGGTGACCGTATTACCGCCACAGGCGGTCATGAGTCATGAAGGTAGTCACGGTATTTAGGCTTCTCCAAGCTCTGATGCTGCTGATGGTCATTATTAGTCTACCAAACTTGCTAATTGCCTGGTACTCAGCACTATATTGTCCCTCTAATCACTCTGACATCAATGCAAATGTATTCGTGAATCTAATCAAACACTTCCCATGAGCCCATGTTGCACAACATTTCTATAGGCTATGCAATTGCGGGAGAAAACAGAGTGATGGCCGCTAATAAAAAGACGAGGCTCCCATCAGCTTTCTATAGGTTAGGCCTACTATATTTATTTCTCAACTTTCCTAATATTAAGCACATCGCTTATATTTACAACAGGAGTATAGCCTACATGGCTGGCATGAAAATAAACCACGGGGAAAAGCGTCATCCATTCGCTATTTAAGTGCATTTTTCCCCGCTGCCCGTTTCGATACAGGTGCATGATAATGTCCATTCTAAATCAAAACAAATGTCACACATATATTATTTAGTATATGTAAAGACAAGATTAAAGAAGAGTCTGATGGGTTTCAATATTAGCCTATCACTTGTGAATTATATATTATCACTTGTGAATTGTCAGGACCCGGTTACAAACTCGGGTCTCCGGTGTGAGAAACAGTCACTTAGCAAACTGAGCCACTAATAGTCGGCAGAACCCAGAAGATGAGGCAGACACAGTAGTACTTGAGACGGTGTTTTAATAAAGTAAAAAGGAAAGTTCTTCAGGCAAAAATATAAATCCACAACGTCAAAAGTAATTCCAAGAGAAAAAGGTATATACTCCAAGTAAGGTAAATCCACAAAGTGGTAAGTATAGCAGGGAAAAAACCTCAAAAGAATAATCAAAAAATAAATGAGAACAAAACCAGAGTACCTCAAGAGAATCCAACAGGAGTAATAAATGTTCACAGCATGGCTGGGTGCTAACATTCAAACACAGAGCAAAGAACTGAGGAAAACTAAGGGTTTAAATACATTCAAGGGAAACGAGGCACAGGTGCAAATAATAACTGGAAACAAGGGAAAACAAAAGGGTCAAAAAAGCACAATGGGGGCATCTAGTGACCAAAACCGGAACAATCCTGGCCAAATCCTGACAGTGAATGATACCCAGCATAAGAAACAAATACTTTTTTTGTGTGACCTTTTCTTATCATGGTAGTACACCTCATGTAGCCTAGCCCATAGGCCTATATGTTTTAATAAGGTTTGTATCACAACTAAAGTGGCCAAATTACTTCTTAAAATTAAGCACATTAATCCGCTTTACAAGGGATGTAGAGCATATTTAAGCAGTGCGTGAGATTTATGTTTGGGGAAGATAATTTTCAACATAAAAATGCACCTTTATAATAAAAGCATTTCAAGCATAATTGCATTTGCGGTCACTTTTGGTAATGGTGTTTTCCACTAATGGAACATTTGCGCTTGTAGCCTACTACCATGTGCGCATTGTTGCGTTTATAATGTGAAGAAATAGCCTAATAGTTTATCAACATTTTAAGCTAAACGTTCTGATCTGTTGCGTCAGTAACATTGCATAAAAACGTATTTTTGACTCTAGTGGTTGTATTAATTTGGGATCTATCTCACAACTCTCCCAGACTATGCTTGGAATAATATTAATTTCTCGCACAGAATAGAATAGGTCGACTTTTGTACTATGGGGATAGTAGATTCACATAGGCTAGTGCTTTTACTGTTCGTTAGGCCTACTCATCTTGTTGGCTGATGAAAAGTAAATGTGGACAGTTCTTCCAATATCTTCAATATGCACCTCGGAATTGGATAAGGACGTGCACAGTTGCGTCCCCGATGTGTCTGTCTTCACTTGTAGCCTGTGAGAAAGACCTGATCACGTGATGGAGAGCCATGTGAGTGAGAGGCGGGAGGTGTCCACCAAGACACAAAAGATGATGTTTGAGTTGTGTTTTTTTGTCAAAGCTATGATCAGAGCATCAGAACATTTAAAGGGGTGCAACCCTGAGAAACTCTCCCTATGAGGTAAATAAGGTGAGGAAAGAATAGAGGAGGCTATATTATGCCCGCCCCCTAACTCAGGATGTGAATGTAGCATCAAACTGAATGCAAATAGGTCTGCTATTCCACCCTGTAAGCACTGTGCTTCTTTGTGAGAGCTGATAAGCTGAGGGTGAGCAGTGATAGCCAGTGTAGTGTTCTCATCCTGCTAGAGGCAGGGGTGATAAATATAGTCCCCACTCTGGAGCTCCAGACCTGATGTGTTTTAGATATCCGTCTGCTGCCCGACCAGCCTGGTTCCAAACAGATTACTTTACATCTGTCCAAGTACAGAGATGGGCTCTGCATGTGTAGAGGTGAATTCAATAAAGATGAATAAGGAACTAATATTGTATACTGCTTTTTTAGAGCTTCCCTTGACAGTATTTGGGATTGATTTCCACTTTTAGGAGTATTCCATACATTTTGTTGTACCAAGCGAACTAAATCAAGTCAGCCCAAGTATTTGACACAGTTGTGGTGTGTTTGTGTGTGTGCAGCTCCTGCTCAGATTCTGACGTTCAACGGCACCGTGACCACACCCTGGATGAGGGACATCGTGTTGCCCTGTAAGGCGGTGGGCGACCCAGCCCCCACGGTCAAGTGGCTCAAGGAGACGTGAGTACAGGAAAGTCTGACCCACAGCTGGGAAAACACATCATGCTGCATGTAGGACAAACAGTAGCACTTAGTACAGACTGTGTTTTGAGTAACTTTTAATGCTTTCCACTTGAACTAAATACCAGTGAAAAAACAGTGGCTCTTTGTTTTTACAGTATCCTTTCAAACTCATCAGCAGAATGTTAAAAAATCATAGTTGTTTACATGTACAGCATGTTCCTACACACAAAAAAGTAGGGGTAACATTATTCAAGACTTTTAAATGATTTTCGCTGCTGCGTATCTCACCGTAGTTCATTTTCTAACTGTCTCTCGTACATTTGTGATTCAGCAATGGAAGCCCCGCCCCTGCTGTGATCGACAGTAGACGCATCATCCAGGGCAATGGCAGCCTAGTCATCCGCACAGTGAAAGCTGAGGATTCTGGGAACTACACCTGTGTGGCTAGCAACAGTTTTGGGCCGGATAAAATCATCCTCAACCTGCAGGTTCAAGGTAACCAGAACGAGTCTGGGGTGGAACAGTACAGTATACCACTCAATTCAAACCAATTCTCCATTTTATTGATGGTCATAAAAACAGAAATGTGTTCACGGTATGTAGTGAAGCGCATTCGGAAAGTATTCAGACCCCTTGACTTTTTCCACATTTTGTTACATTACAGCCTTATTCTAAAAATTATAAAATATTTTTTTCACCCTCATAAATCTACACACAATACCCCATAATGACAAATCAAAAACAGTTTTACATTTTTTTTTGCACGTTGACATACGTATTCAAACCCTTTATTCAGTACTTTGTTAAAGCATCTTTGGTAGCGATTACAACCTTGAGTCTTCTTGGGTATAACGCTACATTACAAGCTACAATACACACCTGTATGTTGGAAGTTTCTCCCATTCTTCTCTGCAAATCCTCTCAAGCTCTATCAGGTTGGATCGGGAGCGTCTCTGCACAGCTATTTTCAAGCCTCTCAAGATATGTTAGATCGGGTTCAAGTCTGGGCTCTGGCTGGGCCACTCAAGGACATTGAGATTTTTCACGAAGTCACTCCTGTGTTGTCTTAGCTGTGTGCTTAGTGTCGTTGTCCTGTTGGAAGGTGGACCTTTGCCCCAGTCCGAGGTCCTGAGCGCTCTGGAGCAGGTTTTCATCAAGGATCTCTCTGCTCTGTTCATCTTTCCCTCAATCCTGACTAGTCTCCCATTCCCTGCTGCTAAAAAACATCCCCACACTATCATGCTTCACCATAGGGATGATGCCTGGTTTCCTCCAGATGTGACTCTTGGCATTCAGACCAAAGAGTTCAATCTCAGTTTCATCAGACCAGAGAATCGTTTTTCATGGTCTAAGAGTCCTTTAGGTGCCTTTTGGCAAACTCCAAGTGTGCTGTCATGTGCCTCTTACTGAGGAGTGGCTTCCGTCAGGCCACTCTACCATAAAGGCCTGATTGGTGGAGTGCTGCAGAGATGGTTGTCCTTCTGGAAGGTTCTCCCATCTCCACACAGGAACTCTGGAGCTCTTTCAGAGTGACCATCGGGTACTTGGTCACCTCCCTGACCAAGGCCCTTCTCCCCCGATTGCTCAGTTTGGCCAGGCGACCAGCTCTAGGAAGAGTATTTGTGCTTCCAAACTTCTTTAATTTAAGAATGATGGAGACCACTGTGTTCTTGGGGACCTTCAATGCTGCATAAAGTTTTTGGTACCCTTCCTCAGATCCGTGCCTTGACACAATCCTGTCTTGGAACTCTATGGACAATTCCTTTGACCTCATGGCTTGGCTTTTGCACTGACATGACATGCTGACATGTACTGTCAACTGTGGGACCTTATATAGACAGGAGTGTGCCTTTCCAAATCATGTACAATCAATTGAAGAAACATCTCAAAGATGATCAATGGAAACACGATGCACCTGAGCTCAATTTTAAGTTTTCTTAGCAAAGGGTCTGAATATTTATGTAAATCAAGTATTTCAGTTTTTTATTTGTAATACATTTGCAAAAAATTCTAAAAACATGTTTGCGCTTTGTCATGATGGGTTATTTTGTGTTGATTGAGGAAGGAAAAATGTATTTAATCAATTTTTGGATATTGGCTGTAATGTAACAAAATGTGGAAAAATGTAAGTACTTTCCGAATGCACTGTATGCCCCTTGAGATAGGACCTAATTAAAATCCATGTTTTTACTTCTAGTTCCCCCAGACCAGCCTCGTCTTACCGTTACCAAGACGACCACCACATCTATCACTCTGTCCTGGATACCAGGAGACAACGGAGGCAGCTCCATCAGAGGTCAGACTCCAACACAGCAAGCAGCAACACTAACTATTATAGGAGATTTTATTGTTTTACCTTGGAAAACAGGTTACTGACTTGATTAAATAGTGTCCCCTATGAGCAACACCAGGATGGTTGTTTAGCAGACAACAGTGTATCAGCCTAACCTCTCTCTCTCACATCAGGCTACATCCTGCAATACTCAGAGGACAACAGTGAGCAGTGGGGCAACTTTGCCATCAGCCCTAGTGAGCGTTCCTATCGCCTGGAGAACCTGAAGTGTGGCACCTGGTACAAATTTACACTGACGGCACAGAATGCTGTGGGGCCAGGGCGAATCAGTGAGATCATCGAAGCTAAGACTCATGGGAAAGGTAGAGAGATGGTGACATCCTTTTATGTATGTTATGAAATAGTGACTCCATTGCTTTGACACAATTCATACAAAACTGATACTTATGAATGGACCGATCATTAAAGTGTGTGTGTGGTCTGACTCCTCTCTCCTCTCTGCCCAACAGAACCCCAGTACTCTAAAGAACAGGAGCTGTTCACCAGTATCAATGCCACGCGTGTCAAGCTCAACCTGATTGGCTGGAACAACGGCGGCTGTCCAATCACATCCTTCACGTTGGAGTACCGTTCGGTGGTGTCTCCCACGTGGACCACGGCCCAGCGCACCTCTTTGATCAAGAGCTACATCCTGTATGACCTGGCCGAGGCCACCTGGTACGAACTGCAGATGAAGGTGTTCAACAGCGCCGGCTCAGCAGAGAAGAGGGTCAAGTTCGCCACACTCAGCTACGACGGCAGTGAGTTCACTTGTCTCTTCACTGATGCTATACATACTGCAGCAAGTTATAAGTTGAAAGATATACACGCTTAGATTGACTTATTCAGGATAACTGAATGAAAATTGAAGAACTGTATTTTAAAAGGCATTTACCTTCCCATCCCTTGAAAATTGTCACAACTGATCGAGTCTCCATCAAATATGTTAATTTACGGCGTAGGTACTATACCTGCCTTAGAGCAGAAGTAAATGAATTCATATTTTGCTATTTACTGGTGCTGCCATTAAAGAAGCTGTCTCATGCAAGTCTCATGCAACTGATGAATGGGGCAGTAAAGTACCTCCAATAGATTTTCTGCTGACTCCAGTGGCCGTGGTGGTTGTTGTGTCTGCTGCTGCTGTTTATGACACCTCCATCACTGCCCTATCGAGCGCTCTGCGCTGCATGAATTAAATAATTATGTGATCTACCGACTGCAGAGGGGCTAGAGGGCGGCAACAGATGAGCAATCACCTGCCAGTGCCAACACCCCCCAGTCCCATAGCGATTCAATGACCTTACCCAACCCTAAACCTTACACACACACACACACACACACACACACACACACACACACACACACACACACACACACACACACACACACACACACACACACACACACACACACACACACACACACACACACACACACACACACACACACACACACACACACACACACACACACACACACACACACACATGCCCCAGCCATAAAAGAGCTGACTATTCAGCGAAGAAGGAAGAGTTCACCTCTTTTAAGTAGTGCTTCAGTTAACTGGGCATTATTGGAAATTCGGCAGAAGGTCAGGTGCTGATTGCAGGCAACACAGTGCTACAACAGCTTGTTGGAGTAGATTGAGTGGGATTGCCTTTTGCCTTTTGCCAGGCGCTTGCTGCATGTTTTAAACATTAACACAAAGGTCATTTAGTATTCATCGACAGACCCTGTATAGACTTAATTGACAGTGAGTGTACGAAATGATAGGAACACCTTCCTAATATTGAGTTGTCATGCGGTAGCAGAGAGAACAGTTTATGACTTGGCTGACTGGAGTCTTGGAAATGTTTTGTTCACTGTGTGTATATTTGTATTTGGCTGGTGTTTTGCAGTCATTGTCTTCTCTACCAGGTCTGGTTTACACACTTGACAATCCTGTGGTTAAGTACAAGAAACGTACATGGTCTTGTCATAACAAATATCATAACAGTTTGTCAGCTAATTACATTTCTATGACCTGTCCCCAGGTACCATCGCTCCCCTGGTGAAGGCCCCGACGGTGAGTGCGGGCAGTACGTCCAGTAACGAGGGTCTGAAAATGGTGACCATCATCTCGTGTGTTCTGGTGGGCATCGTGCTGGTCTTCGTCCTGCTACTTGTGCTCAGGAGGCGGAGGCGGGAACAGAGACTGAAGAGGCTTCGAGGTGAGAGGTCACAGCAGCAACATGATTGGTTAGATTTCAGTAAAAGATTTCTGTAACTATTGTCAAACTATTTTCAAGTATACTAAGAGAATCATCTGCATGTAATGTGATTTTTGTTCTTGTTTGCTCTGTAGATGCTAAAAGTTTAGCCGAGATGCTGATGAGGTAAGCATGAGCAGTTTGATACATAACTTAATAGATAGTTAATATTGTTTAGTGCATTACTGGAAGAAGAACACATTAAATACTGTTTCTATGGAATCATATCAGAATCACTATTATCTGAATATCTTATGCAGTGTGTAATGAGATCTGCATTGACCTGTGTATGGCTTCCTGTGTTCCCCGTGCAGTAAAAACACACGACCTGCAGACACCATCAACAAGCAGCAGCAGACCATGAGAATGCACATCGACATCCCCCGAGCCCAGCTGCTCATAGAGGAGAGAGACACCATGGAGACAGTCGGTGAGTGGACACTGATACATTATGCTGCTTTCATGTGTTCTCTGAATTATCGGCAACTTGTGACTTAAACTTACAGAAAGCTCCCAGACACCCCATAACTCATAATGAGCTTCCAATTAGGAAATACGAGTGGGACATTTGTGTAACATTGGATAACAATATGTGAATATTACATATTTGTGGCCTTCCAAGTGTTAGTAGTGCCTACTGTGGCTATTGTCATCGTACTGTAGGGACCATGTTTGTGAAAGCTCTCTTTCTCTTTCAGATGACAGGTCCACAGTGCTACTGACTGACAATGACTTTGGGGAGACCCAGAAACAGAAGTCGTCTACGGTTACCCACACTGTCCACTACCAGTCCCTGTCACAGGCCACCGGACCTCTAGTGGATGTATCTGACGCTAGGCCAGGAACCAGTAAGTCCAGTACGAACATCCTCTTTACATTACTAGAGGTAAAACTAAAATGAATAAGTGGTATCAGGATTGCATTAATACGGCTGACACTGATACAGCTAGAGTGTATTCTAGACAACCAGATGGACTTTATTCAGCTCCAGTCCTCAGAGTCATCAGTAGCATTATGATCAGTGCCACTACCATCTCCACTGATGTTATTCACACAGATGAACAATTCCTTTCAGCACAATGGCTATTGTTGTTATATTATTTACATAATCTGAACATGAATGATTATGTACAGGGCCTTCAGAAAGTATGCATACCCCTTGAATTATTCCATATTTTGTTGTGTTACAGCCTGATTTCAAAATTGATTAAATATACAGTATATTTTTTCTCACCCATTTACTCACAGTACCTCATAATGACAAAGTGAAAACATGTTTTTAGAAACTGTAGCAAATGTATTGAAAATGAAATACAGAAATATCTCATTTATATAAGTGATTTCAGCTGTGAGTCTTTCTGGGTAAGTCTCTAAGAGCTTTCCACACCTGGATTGTACAACATTTGCCCATTATTCTTTTCAAAATTCTTTAAGCTCTGTCAAATTGGTTGTTGATCATTGCTAAGATAACCATTTTCACGTCTTGCCATAGATTTTCAAGTATATTTAAGTCAAAACTGTAACTCGGCCACTCAGGAACATTCACTGTCTTCTTGGTAAGCAACTCCAGTGTAGATTTTGTCCTTGTGTTTTAGGTTATTGTCCTGCTGTAGGAGAATTAATCTCCCAGTGTCTGGGGGAAAGCAGACTGAACCAGGTTTTCCTCTAGGATTTTGCCTGTGCTTCATGATTTGCCTGTGCTTAACTCCCCAGTCCTCAATGATTACAAGCATACCCATAACATGATGCAGCCACCACTATGCTTGAAAATATTGAGAGTGAAACTCAGTAATGTG
Source organism: Salvelinus alpinus (assembly GCF_045679555.1). Taxonomy (NCBI): domain Eukaryota; kingdom Metazoa; phylum Chordata; class Actinopteri; order Salmoniformes; family Salmonidae; genus Salvelinus; species Salvelinus alpinus. The sequence goes on from NC_092086.1 coordinate 88,791,751, forward strand.
TTGTAATGGATTTTCTCCAAACAGAACACTTTGTATGTAGGACATAAAGTTTTTTCCCCCACATTTTTTTGCAGTATTACTTTAATTCCTTGTTGCAAACAGGATGCATGTTTTGGAATATTTTTATTCTATACAGGCTTCCTTATTTTCACTCTGTCAATTTGGTTAGTATTGTGTTGATCCATCCTCAGTTTTCTCCTATCACAGCCATTAAACTCTGTAACTGTTTCTAAAATCACTATTGGCATCATGGTGAAATCCCTGAGTGGTTTCCTTCCTCTTCGGCAACTGAGTTAGGAAGGATGCATGTATCTTTGTAGTGACTGGGTGTATTGATACACCATCCAATGTGTAATTAATAACTTCACCATGCTCAATGGGATATTCAATGTCTACTTTTTTTTATTTTTACACATCTACCAATAGGTGCCTTTCTTTGCCAGGCATTGGAAAACCTCCCTGGTCTTTGTGGTTGAATCTGTGTTTGAAATTCACTGCTCGGCTGAGGGACCTTACAGATAATTGTATGTGTGGGGTACAGAGATGACATGAAAAAAAAAAAACATGTTAAACACTATTATCGCAAACAGAGTGAGTCAGTGCAACTTATTAATATAATTATTTTAGTTTTTAACCTTTATTTGACTAGGGAAGTCAGTTAATTCATATTTACAATGACGGCCTACCCCCGGCCAAACCCAGACGACGCTGGGCCAATTTTGCGCCACCCTATGGGACTCCCAATCACAGCCTCTCGCACTGAGATGCAGTGCCTTAGACCGCTGCTCCACTCGGGGGGAAATTATGTGACTGGTTAAGCACATTTTTACTCCTGAGCTTATTTAGGCTTGTCATAACAAAGGGGTTGAATACTTAATTGACTCAAGACATTTCAGCGTTTCATTTTTAATCAATTTGTAAACATTTCTAAAAACATAATTCCACTTTGACATTATGGGGTATTGTGTGTGGCCCAGTGACACAAACATCTCAGGCTGTAACACAACAAAATTAGTAAAAAGTCAAGGGTTGTGAATACTTTCTGAAGGCACTGTATGTGTATGGTATCCAAACAAAAAATGAGCCTATTTGCAAAGGACTGCAGTCAACCCAATCAAACATTCTCTTTGACCATGATGATTTTCTCACTGCTATTGTAAGCTCTATGTATTTGTGTGAAAACAAGAAGACCCGAGATGAACTCCATGTGCAGAGATATTGTGATGGTGGGGGTTTTCTCTTTGTTGGTTTATGTCAGGATAGAGTGTCCAGCCTCATTGCTATACCCAGCTACAAACTTTAAAACTCCTTTAAAAACACAGTCAGCTTAAAAAACAAAGCATTGCATTACTCGAGATGAGCCCTTGCTAAGTGACATAACACCCTGGTGTGTGACTGTGATGTAACATCCTGTGTCCTTCCTCCTCAGACCCCACAGCCCGCCGCACAGCCAAAGCAGGCCCTGCCGCACGCAACCGCTACGCTAGCCAGTGGACCCTGAACCGACCACACCCGCAAGTCTCGGCCCACACCCTAAGCACTGACTGGAGGCTGCCCACGCCACGGGTGGCCGGATCTGTGGATAAGGAGAGTGACAGCTACAGTGTCAGCCCATCTCAGGACACAGGTAACAACGCACCTGAAGACGAGACAAGTCTGTAACAACAGCTGTAACCGTCCCCATATAAGAATGTCTGCAACATCACCCTTAACCATGTCTATAACAAACCTTTCACCTCTGTATTAACAATATATAGGCCTACAATAAAACTTGTAACAATGCCAACACTTAATAACAAATATAATGCTAGCATTAGCCCCTAACTGCTTTACTAGCACAACCTCTAACCCTAACCCCTGGTGTAGACCGAGCGCGGAGCAGCATGGTGTCTACAGAGAGCGCGTCATCCACCTATGAGGAGCTGGCGCGGGCCTACGAGCACGCCAAAATGGAGGAGCAGCTGCGCCACGCCAAGTTCACCATCACAGAATGCTTCATCTCGGACACGTCATCGGAGCAGATGACGGCAGGCACCAACGACTACACAGACAGCCTGACATCCAGCACGCCCTCCGAGTCAGGCATCTGCAGGTTCACCGCCTCCCCGCCCAAGCCTCAGGACGTCAGCCGAGTCATGAACATGGCCGTGCCCAAGGCTCACAGACCGGGTGAGGCCGCGTAGACACATAGCTAACTCTGCTATAGCTAACACTTGAGTCCTGAGCTCTGTTGCTAACCTGTTGCTAACCTTCGCTAACCTTCATCAGGCCTGTAATGCTATGGGTTTGTAAATATTTACTGCTGATGTATTCACTCAACTGTTGAATATGCTGAAGATAATGATATAGTAATGCCACTTGATGATGTAGTAATGCCACTACTACTTGATGCAACAAATGTGGAGTTTTGCAGACAGTTCTTTGCATAAATTACATATGTTTTAAGGTTAATGTATTAATTAATTAAGCTTATTCTATTGACGTTAGTGCGACAAAATTCCATTGCAGGAAGACCAATCTTTAACATTGAATCACTCATGTGTGTGATCTGTTATTAGGTCACTTCATCTTATAAATTCAGTATTTTTTATTAAAGTCATCATCTCTATTCATTCTATTTTTGGCTCATTGTAGAGTATATTTTATTAAACTCAGACTTTGTAGACTACTTAGATAAACGTGTAATAAACTGCACTAGTGTCTTAAATCTATAACATTACTTATTTAGGTTGTAGAAAAGCCACAGTCTCCTTCTTCATCCATTACCCCAATGTGTATAATGAGATATAGGGGGGGGCTTTAAACGACATTGTAAATGTTGTCATTCATTTAACGTTGATCAAAGCCATGAGGACAGATTGCAGCATGGCGGTATGAGAATAATTCATCACTGAAGTATTCGTTGGCATATAACCTCAATAACCAGGCAAAATTTGCATACATAAATCTTCTTAAGGCTAGGCGTCCCGCTAGCGGTGACTTCCGGTGAAACTGGAGGGCGCGCAATTCAAATAAATAATCATAAACATTATGGATATTAAACATGTACAGTGGGGAGAACAAGTATTTGATACACTGACGATTTTGCAGGTTTTCCTACTTACAAAGCATGTAGAGGTCTGTAATTTTTATCATAGGTACACTTCAACTGTGAGAGAAGGAATCTAAAACAAAAATCCAGAAAATCACATTGTATGATTTTTAAGTAATTAATTTGCATTTTATTGCATGACATAAGTATTTGATACATCAGAAAAGCAGAACTGAATATTTGGTACAGAAACCTTAGTTTGCAATTACAGAGATCATACGTTTCCTGTAGTTCTTGACCAGGTTTGCACACACTGCAGCAGGGATTTTGGCCCACTCCTCCATACAGACCTTCTCCAGATCCTTCAGGTTTCGGGGCTGTCGCTGGGCAATACGGACTTTCGGCTCCCTCCAAAGATTTTCTATTGGGTTCAGGTCTGGAGACTGGCTAGGCCACTCCAGGACCTTGAGATGCTTCTTACGGAGCCACTCCTTAGTTGCCCTGGCTGTGTGTTTCGGGTCGTTGTCATGCTGGAAGACCCAGCCACGACCCATCTTCAATGCTCTTACTGAGGGAAGGAGGTTGTTGGCCAAGATCTCGCGATACATGGCCCCATCCATCCTCCCCTCAATACGGTGCAGTCGTCCTGTCCCCTTTGCAGAAAAGCATCCCCAAAGAATGATGTTTCCACCTCCATGCTTCACGGTTGGGATGGTGTTCTTGGGGTTGTACTCATCCTTCTATTCCTCCAAACACGGCGAGTGGAGTTTAGAGCAAAAAGCTCTATTTTTGTCTCATCAGACCACATGACCTTCTCCCATTCCTCCTCTGGATCATCCAGATGGTCATTGGCAAACTTCAGACGGGCCTGGACATGCGCTGGCTTGAGCAGGGGGACCTTGCGTGCGCTGCAGGATTTTAATCCATGACGGCGTAGTGTGTTACTAATGGTTTTCTTTGAGACTGTGGTCCCAGCTCTCTTCAGGTCATTGACCAGGTCCTGCCGTGTAGTTCTGGGCTGATGCCTCACATTCCTCATGATCATTGATGCCCCACGAGGTGAGATCTTGCATGGAGCCCCAGACCGAGGGTGATTGACCGTCATCTTGAACTTCTTCCATTTTCTAATAATTGTGCCAACAGTTGTTGCCTTCTCACCAAGCTGCTTGCCTATTGTCCTGTAGCCCATCCCAGCCTTGTACAGGTCTACAATTTATCCCTGATGTCCTTACACAGCTCTCTGGTCTTGGCCATTGTGGAGAGGTTGGAGTCTGTTTGATTGAGTGTGTGGACAGGTGTCTTTTATACAGGTAACGAGTTCAAACAGGTGCAGTTAATACAGGTAATGAGTGGAGAACAGGAGGGCTTCTTAAAGAAAAACTAACAGGTCTGTGAGAGCCGGAATTCTTACTGGTTGGTAGGTGATCAAATACTTATGTCATGCAATAAAATGCAAATTAATTACTTAAAAATCATACAATGTGATTTTCTGGATTTTTGTTTTAGATTCCGTCTCTCACAGTTGAAGTGTACCTATGATAAAAATGACAGACCTCTACATGCTTTGTAAGTAGGAAAACCTGCAAAATCGGCAGTGTATCAAATACTTGTTCTCCCCACTGTATGTACATACAGGTGTCTTATATCGGTTAAAAGCTTAAATTATTGTTAATCTAACTGCACTGTCCGATTTACAGTAAGCTTTACAGCGAAAGCATGCCATGCGATTGTTTGAGAACGGTGCCACAAATCAAAATATTTTTCCACCGGCACAGGTTTTATAAATTCACAAATAGCGATTAAATATTCACTTACTTTTGAAAATCTTCCTCTGATATGTCATCCAAAGGGTCCCAGCTACAACATGTAGTGTAATTTTGTTAGATGAAATCCTTCTTTATATCCCAAAAAGTCTGTTTAGTTGGCGCCATCGATTTGAGTAATCCACTCGTTCAACATGCAGAGAAAGGAATCCAAAAAGCTACCGCTAAACTTTGTTAAAACAAGTCAAAATACATTTCTATTTAATCCTCAGATACCATAAAATGTAATTAAACTATAATATTTAATACGGAAGGAAGTATGTTCAATAGGAAAACGGTATTAGCAGGTGCGTGTCCTCTTCGTCGCGCACGCATACACGAATTTCCAAGTCTGTGTCCCTGTACTAAAACTCATTATTCTTCCTCGTTATAGAAGAAACAAGCCTGAAACCTTGAACAAAGCCTACTGACACCCAGTGGAAGCCATAGGAATTGCATACTGGGAGCTAGAATTAATTATTTACCTATATGTTCCATTGGAAGAGCATTGGATTTTCTCCTACCATATCTATTGTGTTATAGGCTTCTACATTATTTTAACATTTCCACAAACTTCAGAGTGTTTTCTTTCCAATGGTACCAATTATATGCATATCCTGGCTTCAGGGCCTGAGCAACAGGCAGTTTACTTTTGGCACGTCAGTCAGGTGGAAATTGAGAAAAGTAGACCCTAGCCTGAAGAAGATTTATGTAAATTCTTTTCACATACTGTATAAGCTAGTTTTGTTGGTTGGAGTGGCAGATGTGATGAGCTTGTATCTGAGGGGGTAAAGACATTTCTATTTCCAACCAATCCTTCCCCCAGGGGCAGTAATTTCTCTAATGAAGTATTTTGAACTGAGATTTTTCCATAATTTGGCCATGTTATGTTTAATTCAATGGTGTTGTTTTCCAAAAACTAACTCCCCTCTCTCTCTCTACTTTGTCCTGTAGGGGGCGAGCTTGTGCACCTGCCTCCTTACCTGCGCATGGACTTCCTGCTGAACCGTGGCATATCATGCACGGGCACTGGAGGGAGGGGTGGTGCCGGGGGGGAGGGGGCCATGGGTCAGGCCTGTCTGGAACCCCAGAAGAGTCGCTCCCTGAAGCGGCCATCGCGTATGGCGCCCCCTACACCCACAGAGGCCCCCCAGGCCACCAGCAGGGCCAGCAGCAGGGACCCAGTGCCCCAATGGCAGCCCGGCTCAGCCGCCACCCTGCCCCACAGAGAGGGCTCAGAGCTGACCCAGGCCGCCAAGCTCAGCACCTCCCAGGAGTCCCTACTGGACTCACGAGGACACCTCAAACAGACCAACAACCCCTACGCAAAGTCCTATACGCTGGTATAACACCAGAGGCATGGGGCTGGACTAAAACTCACACTAACACTGGACTTATTACACTTACAAGTGCAGTAAACTGACTTTCACCACACAGTCCTGTATATAACGTCCCCTTTCTTCTTAAACGAGCGATAACTTTTACTAATCTCCTTTTATTTATTTTGGAGCTTTCTTTGTTTTTTAAACTTGTGAGAAATTTCACTCATCTGAAATGACTCCACGCGGAGCTTGCCAAAATAATTACATTATGAGGGAACATATTTTATTATTGATTATTATTTTTAATCAATAATTATTAATCATGGATTATTTGTTGTTAGTTGTCAACTTTTAATGATTATTAATTATTGATTACAAATGATCAATTATTACCATTACTACACTGTTTTAATAAGAACCTGGACAACTTTTTTCCGGAGTGTGAGATGATAATTTGGAGCCCATAATTTTTTTCTATGGAAAATTCCTTTTAAACACTGAATGAAACTTGGGAAAATCTGAAATCTGGGAATGAAAGCAATCGACAGCAGTCCAAACTTGTCAGCTGCTCTCAAATTGTTACTTTTTGAAGAAAAAATAAATCTATTTCCTATGGATGCATGGGGACTGACCAATTAAAGACTATTATAAGGATTATGATCACGACTGGACAGCCCAGTTGAGCATTTTGTCACACTATGAAATGATCCAATGTGAAGATTTATTATTCTTATTACTATAAATATATATATAAAAAGAGATCACTTTTATTTGTGGATATTACAGGGAAGACTTGATTTGGTTAATAAAGTCCTTAGTCATGTTTGCACATATCTCGTTTTGATTAGGAAATGGAGTCACTATTGATCTTTCTCTGTATTCCATTCTCTGATGGTGCAATATGAAAAAAGATTATGAAAATTATATGGATACTATTTGCTCTATACTGTACTATAATGAAAATAATGACTATGTTGTGAGTATACTTACAGGGCGGGACAAACCCCAGCTATGTATCAGGTGTAGTTTACCACTGCTAATTTGCCAGGGTGGTAGATGAAGTTAGCTAGAACAGGGAGGGTTAGAGATTGAACGGTTTGCACTTCATGACACCCAAAAAGTGTGTCCAGACAGAGCCCCTATTCTCAGTGCACTAGGTAGAGTCTTCAAGACTCTCACTCTCCTCTTCAGTAGATTTACTGTTGCTGCATTGCAGTGATGCTCCTCTACAGGGAAAAAACAATGAGACAATCCAACAGAATACCCCCTTCAAACCAAACCTAAAGTCTATGGGAAATATCTATCTAAAGTGTGGATATAACAAAACTGTCTTGTTGTTGTCTACCCTGGCCCATTTCTTCTTTCTTTAAGTTCTGGAGGGAGAGTTTGATAAGAATGCTGTGAGGTTATTAATGCCAGTTTTTATTATTAGTTTTAATTAATTGTCTTCATATTCCTTTTAACAAGATGTTGCTTTTTATTTTTAACATGGTGTTCACCATGGTGGCACTGAAATAAAGAGAAATTAACACACCGTTCAAATTTGATTAATAAAAAGGCTGTTCCCAAAATGATCCTGCAAATTTGGACATGAATGACTGGAGATGGGTCTTTTTAGAGGCACTGATAGAGGAGGATGCCTCCGAAGGTTTCCCTGTGTGGGTCACTGGGGGAGTGAGTGAGTTGAGTGAGTGGGGTGGTAGTGGTGGATTTTGGATAACTCATCTTAAAGGGCAACTGAACGTAAAAAGCAACTTCTCTGGTTGAAAACGGCCTATGTCAGAAACATTTATTCCAGTGCCAAAATTGACAAAAAAAGTTTAAGTAGAATAACTTTGGTCATAAAGTCAGTATATTCCAAAACAGAGTTTTGTGAGATTTGTGTAACTGAGGTCTTCGCGACTTACTTGAGGGTTGGGGTTGGATTACAATCATGCCCATTAAATGGGATTGTATCGCCAAGGGAGAATTGTTATGCACTGAGAAATTAATGCGGTGATTGCGCTCTATCTAATCATAGCAGCGAACCTCCAGACAGCGACACAGACCTGCCTATTAAGCAACTCCCCAGACTCTGACTTATTTACATAAAACAACTTGTCGCCAATGTTATGTTGAAAGAACATTTGGCCCCTAAGCCCTTTATGGAGTGAACAACTTGCTGATGTGTTTGATAGTGATAACTCAAGTCTGCCACTGTTTTGGTCAAAATGAGAATTGAGACAATGTGCACTTTCATCCCAACTGCCTCTTGTCAATATTCCAAAATTCCAAACCCTTTCTAGAGCATCTTGTGTCCCGCTGCGACCTGTTTTGTAAGATGATTCGCTATGAAACGCTGCCAGACAGACACACTCTCTGGTAATAAAGTCGTTTTTCATGCACATGTTATAACTTGAGAAATACTGCACTAAACACCTTAGCTAAATGTAAAATTGTGCGACTAAGACCTCGGCAAAAATGTGAAAATTACAGATTTCTTGATTTATCTCTATGTTGTTGCTATTGTGCCTCAAGAGGGACAAATAACAGTAACTGCCAGGGTACGATAAATCAAACATAACACACCCACATCTAACCACACCCCCAAGACTCAAATCTCATTCATCTTTTTTTAAATATATCTTTTTTTTTCTCCACACCAGATACAAACATACACAACAAATTACAGATGCACACAAACAACAACTATCTCATCTGCCCAGGCCCGCATGCTCACCCCCCCCATCCCTAGTACTTGCATTATTGTTTGCCACATGTCCTTAAATTGTACCAATTTGTTTTTCTTAGTCCCCCATGCTATTTCAATAATTAATCATTCGATTTTTCCATGGTGTTGATAATGGCAGATTAATTGATTTCCAAGTTTTTAAGTATATGTTTTTTAAAGATGAGTGATGGAAGAGAATCATCCAGCCCATTGGGTACCTCTCACTGCACCCCCATATGACATGTCTTGAAATATGCAGACAGATGGATTAAAAGTTAGTTTACATTCTAATACTTCTGACAGACAACTTTCTTGCTCCGCCCATAACTTTTGGACTTTATAGCATTCCCAGAAAGCATGAATGATTGAGTCATTGTTCGTTTTACACTTAAGACATGACTCTGCCATTGTGCTGTGGAATTTGTGAATTTTGTCTCTTGTATAATAAATTGTAAACATTAGTTTATACTGGATTAAGCGTACATTTTTGGGTGTAATTGTAAGTAAGTGTAATTTCATTAGTTATGCTCCAACATTCCCTCCATCTTGTGACAACATCATTTATTTTTAAGTCTTGGTTCCAATAGTTTATCTAATTTATCTTAATGAGCTGCAGAAAAATTTGTGCGAATCGGTGAGTTCAGCCACTCTTTAAATGAATTTAAACAACAGTCATTGATGATCATCACATTCATTACAGCACTCATGAGTCTCACAATACTAAACTATCCAAATGAAAATATTGTTAGTACCAATGACCTTGCATGTTTTTTCAGTGCTAAAGATATTAACCAGCGCTCATTAATAACTTGTGCACAAATCTTTGCCTGCAGGTGGCAATGTTGCAAAGTTAAGCTGCTTATTTTCATTGAATAACACTTCATCTAATGTATCATCTCTAGGTAGCCTCAAAACATATCAGATAAATTTCACACTTACCATCTCACATTTCTGTTTATATCACTAACTTTTAGTAAATTTGGTAATGGTTGCCATCCTGCATGCTTCAATGTATTGTGAAGAATGTGAGACGGTATATTCCTATCGACTGATCCAATGTGTGGTGTTCTTCAAGACTATTAGGAGAAGGTTTAGTTATGGGGGGAAAATGTGACCTGGCAGGATCAATAGCCAGGATGGATCAAACCAATCAAGCCTTATGTTCTTGCTGCAAAGAAGTGTGTGTACAAAAACAGTGAGAATTAGCCTACATTCAACTCTCATGGCACTGCTTCGGATGTGTTCTGTGAATAGACAAACCTAAACAAAAACACACTCAGTTGCTGCTGGAATGCAAAGGCCACATTTCAGGGCCTAACAATTAAGTCCCTTCAAACACAAACTCTCTAATATGCCACTAGCTAGCACAACTTGGCATTTTAACCCATTAGGTTCTGAAACCAGCTCCATTTCAATCCCCCAGTGAGTGGGTGTGGTGTTAGGCTAGTAGCTGTGACTTTGAGTAAGAGGCGCTTACTAAATTGGTCTATTGATTGGGAGCCTTCCAGACTGTCACTCTGGAGACTCAGCCTGAGCTCCCCAACCGACGCCTCGGCCTGAACATTGCTTCCACTGTCCTATATCACAGACTGGGGGGCTAATGGGAAGGAGGAGTATTACTCAGCATGACAACTTTATTCGCTATCCTCTTCTGAAGTACACAACAAATTAAATGTAGTGACAGAGATTTACTCAGCCCGCCACACTTGGCCGTTATTAACTGCTGTCATAAATAAAAGGCGCAGGCCGTACTGAATTCCCTCTGATATGAAGGAGAAATATGGAGCTGTCTGTCACTGGGCCGGGCTAGTATGTTGATTGCATCTATAGATGGATGTGGAGTGCTGCTTGATTTGCTTTAATTAGAACGTGTTAAATGCAATCACATGGTCGGCCAAGGGTGTGTGTTGTGTGTGGAGAGGGGGGTATGGAGTTGGTGTGGCATCTGGTGTGACATATGGAACATAATGTTTTTTTTATGAGATATTGGGATATGGGTACATGATGACAGGGAAGTAGGAAGATTAATCATTTCACTGTCCTCATTTCAGATGTTCATTAAAACTACGACCATATGACTCAATGGAGGTGATTTAAGCATTATTGAACTGGGTGTGTGTTACAGTTCAGTTGCTGTACCGTACATCCTTCTGGGGTTCAAGAATCCATGGCATGGGTGTAATTGCTCAGAGTTTTGGACCTCCAATTTACTCTGAAGTCAGTATATTTATCCAATGTACTACCATCCTACTCAGTTTACTGGTTTATCTCAACTCCTACTCCGAACCCTAGTTTGTATGCTGGCTTCCTGCCAGCTTTGACATCAAACAATGCTGCAGCATCTTTCAGGAAGAGAAACCACTTCACATATCTACATAATGTTTCCTTATGCCTCAGTCCAAAGAATACCTCAAATAGCCAGGCAGCACATCCCACTGACACCAACGTCGCAAATATGAAGTTCCATCTGCATGGATTCTGGGGTGCACTAACCCCTTGGCAAATCGCTACTGTAGGTTAAACCACTTAAAAGCGGTGTTAGTTAGCTGTGTTAGTAACTTAAAATGTACAAATGCCCTTTGTAAAAACTACATACAGTACATAACAGCAAGATTTTGAGAAAGTGTAAATGCGATGACAGAGAGACAGTGTCATTGATCGTGGGCAATGTATTTATAGTAGAGCGTTGAGTGTCTGTCACCTCTGACAGAGACCATTGACCACCAGCACTGAGTCATAAGGCTGGATCTCTTGGTGCCTGAAAATACAAGTGCTTCAGCAGCTGTCAGTAGAAAGCATGAATAGGACATTCCTGGGTTAGGGTCAGCCCTAAAAACATTCTACATAGACTGAAGAGGATTGTATAGTTCCACCATAGTAAACCTTATGGTGTGGCAAATCAATAGTCTATCCATACAACACATGTAGATGTCAACCCCAATACATGTTAATGTCATCTTCACCAATCAACTGCATTACAGTTAAAAACGACTTTGACTACAGTACCACCACCGGTATGCTAGCTCTGCTACAAGTTTATATCAGCGTGAGATAGCATTTAGCAGTTACTTCTTCTAAACCTGAAAACTTCTAATGTTATGCAGCGATAGCCAAATATATCCAAATTGGACTTTAGTAAACACACCGCGGGCCTGTTACAATACATCAATCATGACGGATTAGACAAATATCCACTGTTAGTTCATATTTGTTAAATGTGCACCAATCCGGCGTCCTTCTTTAGTCCCCCACGGTCTGCGTTTCATTGTCCTCTTTACCGCATCTATAGCCAGGTTATAGATTCCTGTATGTAGTATTAGAACAACACTTAAGGCTTGCCCAACCTCAGTGATAGTATTTTTAGCTGCTGGGACCGCAAGTTTGTGTCCCAGGATCCCGCTTAATATCTTAGTGGTTAGCTGCTAGCCGTCAAGCTAATAGAGCAGGCTAGTAGTGCTAGCCACCTGGTGCTTTTATCCATGGCTGGGCACAAATGCGATAGGTGCAAGATGATTTCCACACAAGAGGAGGGAGAAAAAGTGGAATTGATCAATGGACAGGAGTTTGTCTGCCCTACATGCATCACCATCAAGCAGCTTCGGGAAGAGATTCTCCAGTTGCTAGTGCAGCTGCAGCAAAAGCAGGACATGTTTAACCGACCTGGCGACAACCCAGGAAAATCGTATCTCAGTCTCGAGTGCCTCCTACAACCAAGGTGCCAATGAGTCGGGCAGTGTCTTTATATTGAATGTAAGAATGCAATAAACTGATATACAATGATTTAATTATTTCCAATGACATTGATATTTTCATGCTTACTGAAACCTGGCTTAAACCTGAGGATTGTAGGTCTCTAAATGACACTACCTCTCCAGCCTTTTCTTATCTAAAGAAATCCAGTCCGTATGGCTGTGGTGGTGGGGTGGATGTCATTCGCAGAGACAAGTATACAGTGCATTCGGAAAGTATTCAGACCCCTACCCTTTTTCCACATTTTGTTACATTACAGCCTTATTCTAAAACTATGTCCACACAATACCCCATAAAGACAAAGCAATATTTTTAGCAAACAAGTCAGGTCATCTGATGCAGCATTCCATCAGTTTCCTCAAATAGTTCTTACACAGCCTGGAGTCATTGTTCTGTTGAAAAACAAATGATAGTCCCACTAAGCGCAAACCAGATGGGATGGTGTATCACTGCAGAATGCTGTGGTAGCCATGCTGGTTAAGATTGCCTGACCGTGTCACCAGCAAAGCACCCCCACACCATCACACCTCCTCCTCCACGCTTCACGGTTGGAACCACACATGCGGAGAACATCCATTCACCTACTCTGCGTCTCACAAAGACAAAGCGGTTGGAACCAAAAATAAAAAATTTGGACTCATCAGACTAAAGGACAGATTTCCAGATTTCCTTGTTCGAGAGAGATTTACATAGTTATCAAAATCTCACGCCAGGGTAAGCATACACAAAACACAGCCCTTGTTTTAAGTGATTCTAAAATACCCTATGGGAAATATTATTGGTGAATGGGTATTATGACACCTCCACCGTGGGGCTATGTTGTTCCTTAAGCAAGGGGGAGGCCGATGAAATCAAATATTCCCAGCAGACCAACTCCTTGAATGCCCTAAAATATATTTTTTACCATTTAGTGCGTGTACTGTATTTACACTTGGGATATTGCATTTCAACATTAAAGTTAAGACAATCGATGAAGGATGTCTTTAACTCGTCGCCAAACCCACTGGCTCCAGGTCATCTACAAGTCTTTGCTAGGTAAAGCCCCGCCTTATCTCAGCTCACTGGTCACCATAGCAGCACCCACCCGTAGCACGCGCTCCAGCAGGTATATCTCACTGGTCACCCCCAAAGCCAATTCCTCCTTTGCCTGCCTTTCCTTCCAGTTCTCTGCTGCCAATGACTGGAACGAACTGCAAAAATCACTGAAGCTGGAGACACATATCTCCCTCACTAGCTTTAAGCACCAGCTGTCAGAGCAGCTCACAGATCACTGCACCTGTACACATCCCATCTGTAAATAGCCCATCCAACTACCTCATCCCCATACTGTATTTATTTATTTATATTGCTCCTTTGCACCCCACTATCTCTACTTGCACATTCATCTTCTGCACATCTACCACTCCAGTGTTAAATTGCTATATTGTAATTACTTCGCCACCTTGGCCTATTTATTGCCTTACCTCCCTTATCTTACCTCATTTACAAACACTGTATATAGACTTTTTCTACTGTATTATTGACTTTATGTTTGTTTATTCCATGTGTAACTCTTTGTTGTTGTATATGTCGAACTGCTTTGCTTTATCTTGGCCAGGTTGCAGTTGTAAATGAGAACTTGTTCTCAACTAGCCTTACATGGTTAAATAAAGGTGAAATAAAATAAAACATTTATTTAATAAACTCTCCCAGGAAAATGTTCAAGGAAGCAGAGTAACATGTTCTCAAAACCTCCTTGCAACCTACAAATAAAGTTCCCAGAACAGACAATGTTCACCTCCGTTCTAAGAACGTTTAAAAAACATTCTGTTTTACCAATCATAAAACGTACAGCTTTGTTCCCAGAACAAATTGGAAACCAAAAACGGACGTTCCCACAACATCCAGGAAAGCACATGTGCTAGCTGGGCTCATTCCTATTCTAATCATCCACTGTAATTGGTAACATGTTATTGGTGTAAGTTTGGCATATAGAACATACTGTATATGTAAGGGATATTGAGGTGTATGGGAAAGTTTGAGAATCCCATTATGTATCCATTGAATGTTTAAAGGCACTTGATCAGCAGGGTTTCAGTGCAAAAAGATTTTAAACAATTGTCTCAATTGACTGCTGCAACATTATTGGCTTTAAAGCCATATAGTAAATCACCTAGATCGATCAATGCAGTCAAGTTCAGATTACAGTGCAAGCTCAGGATGAAGCTGTTGAGCCTAGAAGCCTGTCAAACAGTGTAATGATGCTTAGCTTCAAAATGTTCATGGTTCAAGCAAACACGTTACCTATCAAGCTGACTTAACACGTTCTGCCTACCTCAAATCCTATATGATATACTTTTGTTTTTAAGATACCTTTAAAAGTTATTTGAATTGATAATGTGAGGTCCTACAGTTGAAGTCGGAAGTTTACATACACCTTAGCCAAATACATTTAAACTCAGTTTTCACAATTCCTGACATTTAATCCTAGTAAAAATTCCCTGTCTTAGGTCAGTTAGGATCACCACTTTATTTTAAGAATGTGAAATGTCAGAATAATAGCAGAGAGAATGATTTATTTCAGCTTTTATTTATTTCATCACATTCCCAGTGGGTCAGAAGTTTACATATACTTAATTAGTATTTGGGAGCATTGCCTTTAAATTGTTTAACTTGGGTCAAACGTTTCGGGTAGCCTTCCACAAGTTTCCGACAATAAGTTGGCTGAATTTTGGCCCATTCCTCCTGACAGAGCTGGTGTAACTGAGTCAGGTTTGTAGGCTTCCTTGCTCACACATGCTTTTTCAGTTCTGCCCACAAATTTTCTATAGGATTGAGGTCAGGGCTTTGTGATGGCCACTCCAATACCTTGTCTTTGTTGTCAGTAAGCCATTTTAACACAACTTTGGAAGTATGCTTGGGGTCATTGTCCATTTGGAAGACCCATTTGCGACCAAGCTTTAACATCCTGACTGATGTCTTGAGATGTTGCTTCAATATATCCACATAATTTTCCTCCCTCATGATTCCTTCTATTTTGTGAAGTGCAGCAGTCCCTCCTGCAGCAAAGCACCCTCACAACATGATGCTGCCACCCCCGTGCTTCACGGTTGTGATGGTGTTCTTCGGCTTGCAAGTCTCCCCCGTTTTCCTCCAAACATAATGATGGCCGTTATGGCCAAACAGTTCTATTTTTGTTCCATCAGACCAGAGGACATTTCTCCAAAAAGTACGATCTTTGTCCCCATGTGCAGTTGCAAACCGTAGTCTGGCTTCTTCCTTGCTGAGCGGCCTTTCAGGTTATGTCGATATAGGACTCGTTTTACTGTGGATATAGATACTGTTGTACCTGATTGTACTCATCTCTAGGAGACAGAACGCGTCTTCTTCCTGAGCGGTACCACGGCCGCGTGGTCCCATGGTGTTTATACTTGCATACTATTGTTTGTACAGACGAACGTGGTACCTTCAGGCGTTTGGAAATTGCTCCCAAGGATGAACCAGACTTGTGGAGGTCTACCATTTTTTTCTGAGGTCTTGGCTGATTTCTTTTGATTTTCCCATGATGTCAAGCAAAGAGGCACTTGGTTTGAAGGTAGGCCTTGAAATACATCCACAGGTACACCTCCAATTGACTCAAATTATGTCAATTAGCCTATCAGAAGCTTCTAAAGCCATGACATGATTTTCTGGAATTTTCCAAGCTGTTTAACGGCACAGTCAACTTAGTGTATGTAAAATTCTGATCCACTGGAAATCTGATACAGTGAATTATAAGTGAAATAATCTGTCTGATAATAATTACTGGAAAAATGTATTTTGTCATGCACAAAGTAGATGTCCTAATCGATTTGCCAAAACTATAGTTTGTTAACAAGAAATTTGTGGAGTGGTTGAAAAACAAGTTTTAATGACTCCAACCTAAGTGTATGTAAACTTCTGACTTCAACTGTACATACTTTAAAGGTCCTACACAGTCATCCTATTTTGCAAATAAAAATTGCCTTTGAATGACCAAAACATCACGCATAATATTTTTCCGCTCTTAAAATGCTCAGAATTGAATATATTGTACCCTTTCTCCCATCTCTAACTATTAGGAAGCATGAAATAACAGGCAGAGGTGGAAAAGTACTCAATTGTCGTACTTGAGTAAAAGTAAAGATACCTTAATATAAAATGACTCAAGTAAAAGTAACCCAATAAAATACTACTTGACTAAAAGTCTAAAAGTATCAGATTTAAATGTACTTAAGTACAGTGGTGGGAAAAGTACTCAATTGTCATACTTGAGCAGTGGCGTGCTGTGGGCCTGGGGCCTGGACCTTCAGTGAGGTCCTACACAGTCCCACCCGAATTAATCCACCTCTTATTACCATCATTATGATGCCATGGCTCTAGACACTATACATTTAGACAGAAACGCAGTATAACCAGGCGTTGCGTCACCTTGAAATTGACAAAAATTGACATTTTTGGGTAAACAGTGCAAAGTATAATTTACGCTATGGCATCCATTCACAACACAGTGTGTTTTTGTGGGCATGCTGGTAAGTAGCTTGCTAACAGTCCCACCACAGATGAAAGGTTACCAGTGTCTTTGGTCATACGTTCTGCTTGAGCAAGCTAACGGTTTGTAAATGAAGCCAAAGCAAGGCGTAGGCGGACATGTGATGAGGATTTTAAGGCAGTACATATTTAAATTAATTAAAATTATAAGATGTTACTGGGACTGTTGATATTGCAAACACACAACTCAAAGCAATAGGCAAGAGAAGAACATGTATTTCTTTAGCATTTTGAACATGTTTATCTAACCAGCTAATTTAGCTGTTCTGTGTTGCTATCTAATATTAGAGCATGGATAAGCTTTTTAATTGAAAAACAATATCATGCCTGTTTATTTTGAAAACCCTATTTGGACGTCCTACAGTTAGAATACAATTATCCACTTTTCCCTGAATGTTGACACTTATTTCAGGTCTCAATACAGTTTATGGAAACTCATGACAAAAAGCAAAAGAAAGATGTCCAAATAGCCAGCTACAAAGCACAGTGTCCCCACATAGCTTTGCATCAGGTCCTCTGATGAACCAATGATCTTATTCATGACATTACTCCTAAGACAATCTATAGTCTTTAAACAAGTGCTGATTATAATCTTTCAACACCGCATTTTAAAGAATTGCCATCGATAAAAAAGATAACTTCACGGGGTACACGGGAAATCAGTAAAGATAGTTTCAAGTGCTTAAGACACATTCCGGAGGTTATTATATTGTAGCTCCAAGATATCAGCAGTATTAGCTTTCAGAGCCTGTTCAACCTCCCTAGTGATTAAATTGATAAATATGAGTTATGACATTTTACAAATAAAATGGATTTAGTATTGTCAAAGTAAGGCAAAGGTTCAATCGGATTAAGCGTTAACCAGCTGGTCTGAGTTGGCGGTGTCAGAGGTGTTACTGTGTTGGAGCTTTCAAATCGGTGAACAGCTGCTTCTGTGATTGTTGTCATGAAGCCACACCCACCTCACTCACGATAGAAGTTCAGAAAGAGAGTGTAGGCTATATAGAAATAATGACCCTCAAATTGAAAATCATTCAACAAAATAATGATAATTTCTATCAGCCTAATTGAGGTATAGATTACATCTCACATTCAAGTGTTCAAGCTTGTAAACAAGGCCGCAAGGGATTTCTCTTAATGCGTCTCCATGCAGCCAATGGCAATGTTCGCTTTAGGTAGAATGCCGGGAGCCACTTGTGGATTTGACAGCTCTAATGCGGTTGTTGGCTAGAGCAGATCTGACAGAATCTAGCCCTAAGAAAATAATTTTGGGCCTTGTGTTGATTTGGTGTTTGGTGTGGAGTGGAGTGGAATGGTTTAATGGGGCTGTGTACAGGGTGGGGGCTGGATTCAATCTGTGTCATGGAACATTGTCTTTGGATTTCGAGCTGTAATGTGGAATTCCCCCGATGCTTCTGCGATGCGGATTGAATCCAGCTCCTGGGTGTGTTGCGTGGCAGTAATATTGTGAAGGAATAGTCATGGAGGAAATTTGATTTTTTTTCAGGTGGAAGCGGGCAGGGCCATTTGCAGGGCGAACACGGACATTGACGGCATGGCTGGCACAATCTGCTCAGACCTGGATGTGTATTTTGTCGGTGGGGATCGCTGCTGCTTCATGACTAGTTTGAATCATGCTGGCATGTTGTTTTCAGAGTTCAGCTGGGCTTGCCATGTTCGGCACTGGTGTTTCATGCCTGTGTATTTCATGTTTTCTGTGTGGATAAATAAAAAAAGAACACAACTGAAACGCTGGTTCACCAGTATGAATGAAATTGCAAGCCGCTTTTTTGTCCAAGCCCTTTTGTCCGTAAAAGATGGTCTGTTTGCATCTGTCAATTTATTGGCTGTTCAGTATCCAGTCGACCTGTCCCCAGAGCTTCCTATACAGTTCATCTCTTTCCATAACGTGCTGAGGCCGGAAATGAAGGAGAATGAGATGCTCAATTAAAGATGTTGCAGAACTGCTGTATTTGAAGCATCACTCCTTTCTGCCCAGTTTCCCTGATGTTGCTACGGCAATCAAGCTGTTTTTAACTCTCGCTTCTGCGGAGAGCTCATTTTCTAAACTAAAACTCATAAAGAACTACCTAAGAAGCATTAGGCTCTCGGTCTGATATGTGCTTTTGAACACCGGAGTAACCCTCCACTCATTGCACCAGAAACAAACACTTAGCTTCCAAGTAAATTAATTTAAAGGTTTATGAATGTCTTTTCGACGGTTACTGTCAAAATGATTTATTAAATAAAGAAAGAAAATAGACATCGATGACAGGCACATGGGCTAGTGGGGACCATAAACAAACACAATGTTAACAAAATAACTTCTGACTCAATGTTTACCTCTTGGATATTTATTAAGTATTCTTTGAACGTGTCTCTACTGAAGGATGATGGTATTGTACAGTATATTCCACTCATTTGGGTTTGAACAACAAAAGGAAACAATGGGGATTCAATCGAAACACCCATTAAAAAACAATTAATGTCGAAACAAAGTCATACAAACAAAATAAAACACTTTCCATTGACGTTGATGTTAAAGGGAAGAAGGGAAGGAAGGAAATCCACAATTCTCATGTAAATAATGGAACAAGCCCTAGATTTAGTTGGCAAGTTGAGACACCGGAGACATTGGAAAGCAAATTGTAGCCATTGATTAAATTCTAAATGCATCAGCCACTGGGCGCTGCGCTAACTGGGAGGGATCAAACAAGACAAACTGGAATGTCTGGAAACACTCTCCACAACGAGAGGGAAACACCCTTAATAACAGACCTACTAGGAAAAAAAATCTTTAGATTTATGATGCCACAGTTGAAAAGAATGCAGAATCTGACGATCAATCTTCACAATACATTTGGCTACATGTTCCGCCTGAGGGTGATAGAACCCTGGTTTCAGTTTCTTAATTGCTTTACGAGGAAACCTACTTATCAAGCAGCTTTTATTGTTCAAATGGGTATATTGCAGCATACACGACATGAGAGAGACATGAGAGAGACATGAGAGGACAACTAAGGGTTTGTACTGCTACAGCAACTGGAAAATATAGAGTGTAGTAGTATTACACTATCAATAAAAAATGAAAATAGCAAAATCATAGGAGAGATATATCCAGAACTTAACCATCATTTATGGACACAGCAATCAATTAATAAGTTACACATAATAATTTCAAAGATATCAGTGACCCCTTGATCCTTGAACCCTGACCCTTCCCTCCAGCCTTCCCTCTTCCCTTTAACTCCCCCTCAGTTGAGTCCATAACGGTGTGGTTTGATTGACATGCAAGACCAAACCCCCAACTGGTGCAGTCCCGGCCTATGGGAGACAGAGCTGCCCGGCTCTGTCCTGCCCACTCTAGGACTTTACTTCCTGCTTCTTCTTGCTCTGGAACTTCCGGAACTGTGATTGGATGGCCACAGCAGCCTTCTCCGTCTCCGGAGCCTTCATGTCGATGTCCGCAAAGTCCTCCTCAGGAGCAGCCTTCTTAGAGTCATCTGTAGTGAGGCAATAAAGACGGTGAGAGACTGGAAGAGAGAGTGGGACAGTATAGAAAAACTGGGGAGTCGTACTGTATGTGACTCTACCACAGTTGGGGTCACTCTATTTCATCCCTCCATCATGAATGGAAAAGGTCATCTAAAAATGGGACAGTTTTCAATTCATGAATTGACTGAAAAACCTTTGTTAATAGCTATAGAACGATTCAAAGTTCATAGAAATGTGTTGAATTTGAATTCAATTCAATAGATTATGTTTAAAGAAGCAGCCTTTTTCGAGCGTATACAGAGGGTAGGGGGCTTTGCATCTTCAAAGACTTTAAATCAGGGGATAAAATGTGAAATATGAAGCAAGGCAAGCCTTTCTAATCTCCCATACATTTACATGCTGTCATGTCCTCTCTTCATCCAGGAGGATTTCATTTTCTAACTCCCCTTTCATTACTCATACATTTCCCCCTTTAATCTAGAAGACAAAAGACATGTACAGTAATACATCAGAATATATTTCTTTTTTTATTTACTTACAAATGTAAGGTTAAATGTTTCCTAATACATAGATAATCACAGCCAAAATGCCAGCAAAGACTAAATGAGTTCAGATCAGTGCCCATGCTAGATACCAAAGAGGGAACATTCTGTGAATATTAATTGGTTGATTGCTTAAATATGAGGAGTGAACATACAGAATTGTATGCATGAAGTGACTGTGAATGACCAAAAAAGCAATACTGGGTCCAATTTCTGTGATGCAGGTTCAATTCCTAGGTCTCATTCCAACAGCATTGGGATGCGATAGTATACGCCAGTCTCCATTCACATGCATCTACTATGTGTATTGAATACTGAAAGATCCATTCCTTTACAAGATGTCACACATGCCATATGCATTTTAAATTATACATAGTTGTGAATGTACACTCTTAGAAAAAAAGGTGCTATCTAGAACCTAAAAGGGTTCTTCGGCTGTCCCCATTGGATAACCCTTTGAAGTACCCTTTTTGGTTCCAGGTAGAACACTTTTGGTTCTAGGTAGAACCTTTTTGGGTTCCATGTGGAACCCTTTCCACAGAGGATTTTACATGGAAACCAAAAGTGTTCAACCTGGAACCAAAAAGGGTTCCCCTATGGGGACAACCGAAGAACCCTTTCGGAACCCTTTCTTCTAAGAGTGTACTAACATATAAAATGTGCACACATGCAGCAAAATGAACAACATACGTTTAGGTTTAGATGAATTTTCTTCACGACCTTGGCATCCTTTGAAGACAAAATGTTTTCAATGGAGAGGAATGTACATTTCATGATTGCAGAGCCCATACAATTACTCTCCAAGCTATCTTTCCTTGTGTAATGGAACAGTGTGGGGACATCCCATTTCACTGTGGGCCTAACCCATCTAATTTGATTGAAGTCAGTGGCTATTGCCAGTGTGGGTGCGTTGTTTTTTAATATAGTTTTTGGAGGAAAGGGATGTTTCTCATGTACATATCTTATGTTCTTCATAAACAGACTGAGTGCCCCCCCCCCCCCCCTCCTCTGATACATATTGCACACTTCACAACAAGGTCACAGTCCTCCTAAACCATGAATTGAGACTTGAGGAGATGCATGTGTGAATATCTACATTCTCCCAAATTGATGATGTCTTCATTTCTGGGGGAGATGGTAAAAGGTCATGTTGGAGCTGGTGACTGTCTGATGTATGCTGCTCAGGGACACTGGGACAATGATTGATGAAGGTATAGTCTCAGAACATCTTGGTGAGAGCACTCAGTAGGCTATGGAGGGGTATTACAATAGCTGGAATCCAAACTACATGAAATCCCCACTACCAAGTATATACAGTGGGGAGAACAAGTATTTGATACACTGCCGATTTTGCCGATTTTCCTACTTACAAAGCATGTAGAGGTCTGTAATTTTTATCATAGGTACACTTCAACTGTGAGAGACGGAATCTAAAACAAAAATCCCAAAAATCACATTGTATGATTTTTAAGTAATTAATTAGCATTTTATTGCATGACATAAGTATTTGATACATCAGAAAAGCAGAACTTAATATTTGGTACAGAATCCTTTGTTTGCAATTACAGAGATCATACGTTTCCTGTAGTTCTTGACAAGGTTTGCACACACTGCAGCAGGGATTTTGGCCCACTCCTCCATACAGACCTTCTCCAGATCCTTCAGGTTTCGGGGCTGTCGCTGGGCAATACGGACTTTCAGCTCCCTCCAAAGATTTTCTATTGGGTTCAGGTCTGGAGACTGGCTAGGCCACTCCAGGACCTTGAGATACTTCTTACGGAGCCACTCCTTAGTTGCCCTGACTGTGTGTTTCGGGTCGTTGTCATGCTGGAAGACCCAGCCACGACCCATCATCAATGCTCTTACTGAGGGAAGGAGGTTGTTGGCTAAGATCTCGCAATACATGGCCCCATCCATCCTCCCCTCAATACGGTGCAGTCGTCCTGTCCCCTTTGCAGAAAAGCATCCCCAAAGAATGATGTTTCCACCTCCATGCTTCACGGTTGGGATGGTGTTCTTGGGGTTGTACTCATCCTTCTTCTTCCTCCAAACACGGCGAGTGGAGTTTAGACCAAAAAGCTCTATTTTTGAATCATCAGACCACATGACCTTCTCCCATTCCTCCTCTGGATCATCCAGATGGTCATTGGCAAACTTCAGACGGGCCTGGACATGCGCCTGCTTGAGCAGGGGGACCTTGTGTGCGCTGCAGGATTTTAATCCATGACGGCGTAGTGTGTTACTAATGGTTTTCTTTGAGACTGTGGTCCCAGCTCTCTTCAGGTCATTGACCAGGTCCTGCCGTGTAGTTCTGGGCTGATCCCTCACCTTCCTCATGATCATTGATGCCCCACGAGGTGAGATCTTGCATGGAGCCCCAGACCGAGGGTGATTGACCATCATCTTGAACTTCTTCTATTTTCTTCTATTTTCTAATAATTGCGCCAACAGTTGTTGCCTTCTCACCAAGCTGCTTGCCTATTGTCCTGTAGCCCATCCCAGCCTTGTGCAGGTCTACAATTTTATCCCTGATGTCCTTACACAGCTCTCTGGTCTTGGCCATTGTGGAGAGGTTGGAGTCTGTTTGATTGAGTGTGTGGACAGGTGTCTTTTATACAGGTAACGAGTTCAAACAGGTGCAGTTAATACAGGTAATGAGTGGAGAACAGGAGGGCTTCTTAAAGAAAAACTAACAGGTCTGTGAGAGCCGGAATTCTTACTGGTTGGTAGGTGATCAAATACTTATGTCATGCAATAAAATGCAAATGAATTACTTAAAAATCATACAATGTGATTTTCTGGATTTTTGTTTTAGATTCCGTCTCTCACAGTTGAAGTGTACCTATGATAAAAATGACAGACCTCTACATGCTTTGTAAGTAGGAAAACCTGCAAAATCGGCAGTGTATCAAATACTTGTTCTCCCCACTGTAGTTCACCAAATTTGTCTAGAATAAAACATAGTCAATATAATACTGAAAATAGTCAGCCTTAAAATAACTATAGGACTGAATGTGCGATTGTGGTAATAGATCATTCACTCATGTTACTAGAGCAGGCATGGGATGCCATTGTCAGTCTTTACATTATTATAGGTCCCTATGGTACATGTATTCTATCAACTTAAACTTAGGCAATAAAATATGACCAAACTGGACTAATACAAGTTGATTAGCTTACTAACAAAAGTAAAAAGGTGAAAACAATCAAATGGAAATTGGCAAATGTCAAATAAACGTCATTCAATCAAATTCAATTGACAGGAGTATGGTATTTGTGTGGCTTTTACCTTTGGATTAAACTGAATGACAATGCAACTCATCGTCCAACCAGTTGAGACTAAAATCCATATGAACACCAGGTCTCACTCTTTATACTGTCATCAGTGGCTCCAGAAGTGTGGAGAGGAGGCTCACAACCACCCTGTTATGCTGAAGGAAGGATCGATTTAATGTGCAGAATGGCCAAATGAACCCTTTTAAAAGTGATTGGCTATCATTAACCTGCCGGCTTCATTGTGTTTTAGGATGAGATTCCAGGGATGGGGGGAAGGACATAGTATATGTTACATCAATTGATTGTATTGTGTATTGTTTAAAAACTTAATAGGATCAATTGTTGGCTCTGTCGATACATACAGACTACAGGAAGTAGGAGGTTTCACCTTCTAGTGTACAATATGACTATCAAATTCCAAAGTCAGGGAAAAATCTTGGGGAATCATCAATTATTTGATCCAGAATCTATTTGAAGTAGGACTTTAAATTACATTTATCCTGTAGTCACATTCACTTTACCTGAATGACTGAATTCTACACGTAATGTCATTTATAGATATCAAAGGATCCTCCAAAGTATTGCAAGCCTAAGTTTGACGTCTCTAACTCTGAGGATTTGAATGTCATTATCATGACAACAATACCATGCTCCAGCTTGGAAAGTAGGTCTTTCTGTGAATTTCAGGCACGAATGTACCCAAGGTAGATTGTCTTTATTTCTATAATGGCATATTTTCTTTCATAAAAAAAACACAAAAGAGAGTTAGTCAAGACAAAAGATCTGTTGAGTTATGAGAAATCTCTGATTCTCTGTTTTTGCTGTTTTTGGACATTCTGCTCTCCATGAGTAGAGCAATGTGGTCACATGAACCAACATGGATGGCGTTTTCAGAATTTCCCAAGATGATTTTTAAAAGCAGGATATTAGTTAGTTACAGCAGGCCTACGTGATGTATGTTGTGTATTTTGTCATATTTTTCCTGTATAAATCCTGTACACACCTTGTCCAGCAGGTTTGCTGTTTCCACTCATGGCTCCGGATCCTTGTCTCTGCAAAGGAAGAGATAGAGAGGGATCAATATTCCAATATTCAATACTTTACATATGGGGCAAAACTTAGAGGTAGACCAGTAGCCAGAAGGTCTCGGGCCGTTTGTGTACATACATGCGTACATGTGTGAGCTTCTGCTGAGACTTCTGCTCCGTGGAGGAAGCCCACACTCCCCATCCTGCACATCACTACCTGAGTTATTAATACAGTGCTTTCAATGAATTTAAACACAGCAGATGAGCTTTGATGCCAGGTAGGCGGCTGAGGAGGGAAATCACAACAAAAAAATGGCAGTGTCCTCAGTTCTCCTATAGAAGTGGAAGGAAGGGGAACAAATTTCAAAGCTTTGCCATCTGTCTCACTGTTAGTGTGGAAGAAATCCCAAGGATTCACTGAGGTGATGGGATGGCATTCCTTGTTAGGTCTCATCTGTCTGTGTTATACTCTGTCACATGGGGTGAGGTTGATACTGGGGTTCACCAGAGGTTACTAACACCCTCCCTTACTCTCTCCATCTCATTTTCTCTCCCCCTCACTCCATCTCTACCTTTATTTTCCTCTCCCACACCTTCTTCTTCTCTCTTCCTCTCTCCCTGCACCCTGCAGCTCTCAACAAACAATGCCTGAGCAGACAGGGGCCATGGCTCCGGACCCAGAGAGAGAAAGAAAGAGAGAAAGAGAGCGAGAGCGAGAGCGAGAGAGAGAGAGAGAAGCAGAGGAGGGATGGGAAGCTAATCCAAGTTCAAA
This sequence comes from Salvelinus alpinus, assembly GCF_045679555.1. Classification (NCBI taxonomy): domain Eukaryota; kingdom Metazoa; phylum Chordata; class Actinopteri; order Salmoniformes; family Salmonidae; genus Salvelinus; species Salvelinus alpinus. The sequence goes on from NC_092086.1 coordinate 88,818,027, forward strand.
GGAATATAACACTCCTCCATATCAGGCCACATTAGAGCCATGAAATGAACTTCTACAGCCCAGACCAGCACTCCAGTGCAGTGCCACACATAAGACACTACACATTGCAGTCTATCCTCTATGTAGGGAAACACTGTCAAGGAGTACCGTAGGCAACACTAGGTAGGAACATAGGGATCGACTGAACAGGTATACAAACAACACAACGGACAAGAGATCCTATAAAAATGTATTTGATTTATAGGACAACACCTCCAAAGACTGCCACGCAAGATACTGTAATACAGGCAACTACAGTGAAACAACAACACACACACACAGACAAGCTCAAAAGTTGACATTATGAGTTGGTATTTCCCAACTGGAAAGGAGAGGATACCTTTATTGCTTTTCCACTGGTGCTGCTGTGATACAGTAGAGAAGCTCAGCACATATAGAGTGGTTACAGAGGTTAATGAAGAAACAGTCATCGCTATCTAATCTGCTCTAATCTTTGTGTTGTTGATCGTTGTCATTGGTGACCCTGTAATTGTTTAATGGTTGTTTTCTCTTTAATGACACGCAAGCAACGGCAACAGATGTGAAAGGGAACAGCTGATGAAAAGCATCAACATGAAGGATGGTTTCTCCTAGTCTTCATCAATTTGAGGAAAATCCCTGATTTAGGGTCGCATCAGCTCTGTGAACGCACCCGCAGTCTCTCTACACACTCCTCCCTCTCTCACTTCTCTTCCTCCTCCTCCCTCTCCCTCTCTCTGTGATCCTTCTCTCTGCCTGGATATGGTTAGAGCTTACATAACCAGGCTGGTCATAACGTTCAGGAAGATTACTCTGAACAAACTGGCACATTTTCCATATCTTTGCTCTCTCTTTGCTCTTTTTTTCTCTCCAATGAGTCTTTTATCTCGCCCTCTTTCAGCTCTATCTTTGTTTTACAGCGCCTAATAAAATGTGCCCCCAAAAAATTGTACATTTGCATGAGGCTTTAGAAACCATGAGTGAATTCCAAATGAGACGTTTGTCACGGCCGCCTGATTCTCACGTTCCCTCTCACTTCTGCTTGGCTCCTTGATGCTTATCGTTCCCGCGCTCGCTCATGCCAGTTTAGCAGCTATTGCCAAAGTCCTGCCAGCAACATCATCAACAAACCATTCAAAACATTATCATGTATTCTATATTATACATAATTATGGGTCACATGCTCAGTGTGGTGTGGCGGCTTTCCACACTGAACAGTTCATTAGGCGCAACAAAGTGTGGGCCGTTGTCTGTGCTGAGTGTGATGTGATGAAGCTGTATCAGTCTGTTAATTAATAGGGTTACACATGGAGCACAGTCCCTATCTGAGCCACTTTACTAGAATACTTTAGAGGATTGAGCGGGCAGAACAATAACATCCTCACACACCCTCTGCCTATCTCTCTCTCTCAAGCATGCAGAGGAGCAACATTTGAGGGTAAAGGATCTTGATTAGCATGACAACGTGGTCCGTTAGGCTCTTTTGCTGTTGTTTCTTTGTTGTAACTCTGTGGGTTGGCATCATTAGTCCACCAATAGAGTAGCATGTGGATACAGACTGAACTTGCCGTGTAAGCAGAAAGCATCTTCCATACAAGAGGAGATAAAGCAGTGGATCATGAATATTTGGTGAATGATGTCAATGCTTCAGGGTTTGGGGAGATGTGAACTGCCTTACTTGTCTTTTTGGGTGAAACTAATGCAAAATAACAGTTTTTGCATTTTATAGCCAAGATAAAAAACCCACACGAAAGAATTTGTGACTGGCAAGAGTCCCACCACAATACATGGAGACATTGACATAAACTGCACAAACAGAGTTATTAGCATTTTGTCTCATGAAAGAAGGCTTGAATTAATATGTATGTCTGAATGAATGAATGAGGGACACAATGTGCACTGCCAATTTGGCACTGAGGAGAGACCAGCAGATTTGTCACGCACCTGCAAACCTGTCTCTGGAAGACCTCAGCATCTACACACGCACGCACATACACACTCACACAAATGCTCTCTAACTCTCTCTTCCACTTCCTGAAAATCTCCTATCTTTGCAGTGGAGTGTGAGCAGGGACTGTCTTCAGAACTGACTGCTTTATTTCTGATTATATACACTACCGTTCAAAAGTTTAAGGTCACTTAGAAATGTCCATGTTTTTGAAAGAAAAACGATTTTTTTGTCCATTAAAATAACATCAAATTGATCAGAAATAGTGTATACATTGTTAATGTTGTAAATTACTATTGTAGCTGGAAACGTCAGATTTTTTATTGAATATCTACAGTACATAGGCGTACAGAGGACAATTATCAGCAACCATCACTCCTGTGTTCCAATGGCACGTTGTGTTAGCTAATCCAAGATCCTCATTTAAAAGGCTAATTGATCATTAGAAAACCCTTTTGCAATTATGTAAGCACAGCTCAAAACTGTTCAAATCAAATCAAATCAAATCAAATTTATTAGTCACATACACATGGTTAGCAGATGTTAATGCGAGTGTAGCGAAATGCTTGTGCTTCTAGTTCCGACAATGCAGTAATAACAACAAGTAATCTAACCTAACAATTCCGCAACTACTACCTTATACACGCAAGTGTAAAGGGATAAAGAATATGTACATAAAGATATATGAATGACTGATGGTACAGACGGCATAGGCAAGGTGCAGTAGATGGTATAGAGTACGGTATATACCTATGAGATGAGTACTGTAGGGTATGTAAACATAAAGTGGCATAGTTTAAAGTGGCTAGTGGTCCATGTATTACATAAGATGGCAAGATGCAGTAGATGATATAGAGTACAGTATATACATATACATAAGAGATGTGTAATGTAGGGTATGTAAACATTATATTAGGTGGCATTGTTTAAAGTGGCTGGTGGTACATTTTTACATAATTTCCATCAATTCCCATTTTTAAGGTGGCTGGAGCTGAGTCAGTTTGTTGGCAGCGGCCGCTAAATGTTAGTGGTGGCTGTTTAACAGTCTGATGGCCTTGAGATAGAAGCTGTTTTTCAGTCTCTCGGTCCCTGCTTGGATGCACCTGTACTGACCTCGCCTTCTGGATGATAGCGGGGTGAACAGGTAGTGGCTTGGGTGGTTGTTGTCCTTGATGATCTTTATGGCCTTCCTGTGACATCGGGTGGTGTAGGTGTCCTGGAGGGCAGGTAGTTTGCCCCGGGTAAGCACAGCTCAAAACTGTTGTATTTCAACTTATGCTCAGCCGTGCCTCGCAAGTGCTACACCAACTGATCTAGTTTGTTATCAAAGCTCAAGTTTTGAAATATAATATGGTCTGAGAAGAACAATATTGGCAGGTCAGGCATATGCTGTGATAATGTATTAGGCATACTGCACAAACCCCATTCCTACAGAACTGTTTTAATTAGGTTAAAACATTTTAAGCCATGTTTAAAAATAAATCTGAGTGGTAGATGCCGGCTTGCTTTTGACCGCGAAAGTGTAGATAAAGGTGAGGAGACAGGTTTAAGAAGGATTTTTAAGCCTTGATACAATTGAGAAATGGATTGTGTATGTGTGCCATTCAGAGGGTGAATTGGCAAGACAAAGGTTTTAAGTGCCTTTGGATGGGTTATGGTAGTAGGTGCCAGGTGCACTGGTTTGTGTAAAGAACTGCAACACTGTCACGACTCCTACCGAAGGTGGCTCCCCTTCCTGTTCGGGTGGCGCTCGGCGGTCGTCGTCACCGGCCTACTATCTGCCACTGATCTTTTCCTCCCCCCCTTGTCTGTTTATTAGTAAACACCTGTTTTTAGTTAGGTTAATTAGTTGGGCTTTATTATCCAGCCGGCCCGCCTGCTGGGTGTGCGGGATTGTTTTATGTGTACTCGTGTACACGCCTGTAAGTCATGGTTGTTCGTGTACGTGAGTTATTTTCGGGACTGTTTAGTTCCCCTGTGTTTTGGGGCATTTGTTTTGAGTGGCGTCATTTTCACCTGTGTGGTGAATAAAGAAGTAGCGCTACTCTGAACTCTCTGTCTCCTGCGTCTGACTTCTTCCTCCACTACACCCCGGGCATTACAAACACTAATGGGTTTTTCACGCTCAACAGTTTCCCGTGTGTATCAAGAATGGTCCACCACCCAAAGGACATCCAGCCATCTTGACACAACTGTGGGAAGCATTGGAGTCAACATGGGCCAGCATCCCTGTGGAACGCTTTCGACAACCTATAGAGTCCGTGCCCCAACGAATTGAGGCTGTTCTGAGGGCAAAAAGGGGGGGTGTTCCTAATGTTTGGTATACTCAGTGTAGAATGCAGTGTATGTTACTGATAGGAGAGAGTCTGCAGATGAGAGGTAGATTGTAACCACAGATTTAGAGCTAAGTGTGTTTATGAGTGTACCCTCCACTTAATTTCTGATTGTGTAACTAATATCCCAAACTAGAGATGGGGGTAATGTGTACTGTCCCCTGGCAGGCTTCAGTCCAGGAGGTCTGCACTACAGTGTGTCCTGCTTCAGCTCAGCATAGTTCAGCCTGGTTGGGCCCATGGACAGCGCAGCTTACACAGCAGCCATGGAAAACACTACATTCAGTTGGCCATTGAGCGATGCCAAAACAGATGGCTCCCAATGTTGGAATACTTGTTTGGTGCGGCCCGCAAGTGAGCAAGAAAGTGGGTGTGTGTGTGCGCATGTGTGGGTGTGTGAGTTTGTGTGCTCGTGAGTCCAACTCATGCCAGACCTAAATAAAACCTGAAACTCAGATGTGTGAGGGTATGTACAAATCTTTATATTTAGTTGCGTGTGAACGTGTGCGCGGGTATGTGTGTGCGCCAGTGTGTGTCTGTTGCATGCTGGCATGCCTCGGTTCCATCACACCTCGTCCCAATACATCTGAGCCTCTCCTCCACTCCTTTCCTCCCCTCCCTCTCCTATCTGCTCTCCTCTCCTTCGCTCTCCTCCTCTCCTCTACTGGGCTTAATTTCATTAACCCACAGACCTATCATGAAGGATGACCTTGTCTCCACCTCATTCCATCTTTACTGATAGATATGTTCCTGACACAAGATAGCCTAGGACACACAAAGAGTCATGACCGGATGATCTTCCATCAGAGTAATGAATGAATGGTGCTGTGGTGAAAAACATAGGAACACAGCAATGAGAGACAGATTAACAAAGCTTTTACACAATCTAACTTTTGCACACTCAAATTTCATTCCAAAATGCTATATATAATTTTTCAGAAATCACTAATCATGGCCTGGGGTTGTTCAACGACAGACATGTATTTATTTAAAAACTTGGTTTCATTTTAGAGAGACAATTAATCATGTTTTCTTTGCACACACAGAAAAAAATATGTTTTATTGTCACACACTGGATAGGTGCAGTGAAATGTGTTATTTTACAGGGTCAGCCATAGTAGTACAGCACCTCTGGAGGAAATTAGGGTTAAGTGCCTTGCTCAAAAGCACATCAACAGATTTTCTTCCACCTTGGGTATTCAAACCAGCAACCTTTCGGTTACTGGACCAACGCTCTAACCGCTAGGCTACCTGCCACCCCCTGCTATAGCGCTTAGCAAAAAAAATAACATTTTCATACACATCTAAAAGCTACGAATTCAAAATATGACAACAGTAATATTTAACACACACACACACACACACACACACACACACACACACACACACACACACACACACACACACACACACACACACACACACACACACACACACACACACACACACACAAACACCTTTTTCAGGACTCTGTCTTTCAAAGATAACCCAAATAAATTCACAGATCTTCATTGTAAAGGGTTTAAACACTGTTTCCCATGCTTGTTCAATGAACCATAAACAATTAATGAACATGCACCCGTGGAACAGTCATTAAGACACTAACAGCTTACAGACGGTAGGCAATTAAGGTCACAGTTATGAAAACTTCGGACACAAAAGAGGCCTTTCTACTGACTCTGAAAAACACCAAAAGAAAGATGCCCAGGGTCCCTGCTCATCAGTGTGAATGTGCCTTAGGCATGCTGCAAGGAGGCATGAGGACTGGAGATGTGGCCAGGGCAATACATTTCAATGTCCATACTGTGAGACGCCTAAGACAGCGCTACAGGGAGACAGGACGGACAGCTGATCGTCCTCACAGTGGCAGACCACGGGTAACAACACCTGCACAGGATCGGTACATCCGAACAGCACACCTGAGGGACAGGTACAGGATGGCGACAACAGCTGCACAAGTTACACCAGGAATGCACAATCCCTCCATCACTGCTCAGACTGTCTGCAATAGGCTGATAGAGGTTGGACTGAGGGCTTGTAGGCATGTTGTAAGGCAGGTCCTCACCAGACATCACCGGCAACAACGTCGCCTATGGTCATAAAACCACCGCTGCTGGACCAGACAGGACTGGCAAAAAGTGCCCTTCTCTGACGAGTCGCGGTTTTGTCTCAATATGGGTGATGGTCGGATTTGATTTATCGTCGAAGGAATGAGCATTACACCGAGGCCTGTACTCCTCTGGAGGGGGATCGATTTGGAGGTTGAGGGTTCGTCATGGTCTGGGGGCGGTGTGTAACAGCATCATCGGACTGAGCTTGTTGTCATTGCAGGCAATCTCAACGCTGTGCGTTACAGGGACGACATCCTCCTCCCTCATGTGGCACCCTTCCTGCAGGCTCATCCTGACTTGATCCTCCAGCATGACAATGCCACCAGCCATACTGCTCGTTGTGTGCGTGATTTCCTGCAAGACAGGAATGTCAGTGTTCTGCCATGGCCAGCGAAGAGCCCGGATCTCAATCCCATTGAGCACATTTGGGACCTGTTGGATCGGAGGGTGAGGGCTAGGGCCATTCCCCCCAGAAATGTCCGGGAACTTGCAGGTGCCTTGGTGGAAGAGTGGGGTAACATCTCACAGAAAGAACTGGCAAATCTGCAGCTGGTGGCCACACCAGATACTGACTGTTACTTTTGATTTTGACCCCCCTTTGTTCATTCTATTTCTGTTAGTCAAATGTCTGTGGAACTTGTTCAGTTTATGTCTCAGTTGTTGAATCTTGTTATGTTCATACAACTATTTACACAGTTAAGTTTGCTGAAAATAAACGCAGTTGACAGTGAGAGGACGTTTCTTTTTTTGCTGAGTTTATATACACACTTTTAGAACCACATATACCAAGCTCATGCTTATGCAACAGGCACCACTTTTTAGAGGCTAAAAGTTCACAAAAACTTTACATGTAGATACAGTAAAACATGTAAAACTCTAGAGCTTATATCCAAAACGCTATCTTTACCAATTTTTCACACATACAGTGGGGAGAACAAGTATTTGATACACTGCCGATTTTGCAGGTTTTCCTACTTACAAAGCATGTAGAGGTCTGTAATTTTTATCATAGGTACACTTCAACTGTGAGAGACGGAATCTAAAACAAAAATCCAGAAAATCACATTGTATGATTTTTAAGTAATTAATTTGCATGTTATTGCATGACATAAGTATTTGATACATCAGAAAAGAAGAACTTAATATTTGGTACAGAAACCTTTGTTTGCAATTACAGAGATCATACGTTTCCTGTAGTTCTTGACTAGGTTTGCACACACTGCAGCAGGGATTTTGGCCCACTCCTCCCTACAGATCTTCTCCAGATCCTTCAGGTTTCGGGGCTGTCGCTGGGCAATACGGACTTTCAGCTCCCTCCAAAGATTTTCTATTGGGTTCAGGTCTGGAGACTGGCTAGGCCACTCCAGGACCTTGAGATGCTTCTTACGGAGCCACTCCTTAGTTGCCATGGCTGTGTGCTTCGTGTCGTTGTCATGCTGGAAGACCCAGCCACGACCCATCTTCAATGCTCTTACTGAGGGAAGGAGGTTGTTGGCCAAGATCTCGCGATACATGGCCCCATCCATCCTCCCCTCAATACGGTGCAGTCGTCCTGTCCCCTTTGCAGAAAAGCATCCCCAAAGAATGATGTTTCCACCTCCATGCTTCACGGTTGGGATGGTGTTCTTGGGGTTGTACTCATACTTCTTCTTCCTCCAAACACGGCGAGTGGAGTTAGACCAAAAAGCTCTATTTTTGTCTCATCAGACCACATGACCTTCTCCAATTCCTCCTCTGGATCATCCAGATGGTCATTGGCAAACTTCAGACAGGCCTGGACATGCACTGGCTTAAGCAGGGGGACCTTGCGTGCGCTGCAGGATTTTAATCCATGACGGCGTAGTGTGTTACTAATGGTTTTCTTTGAGACTGTGGTCCCAGCTCTCTTCAGGTCATTGACCAGGTCCTGCCGTGTAGTTCTGGGCTGATCCCTCACCTTCCTCATGATCATTGATGCCCCACGAGGTGAAATCTTGCATGGAGCCCCAGACCGAGGGTGATTGACCGTCATCTTGAACTTCTTCCATTTTCTAATAATTGCGCCAACAGTTGTTTCCTTCTCACCAAGCTGCTTGCCTATTGTCCTGTAGCCCATCCCAGCCTTGTGCAGGTCTACAATTTTATCCCTGATGTCCTTACACAGCTCTCTGGTCTTGGCCATTGTGGAGAGGTTGGAATCTGTTTGATTGTGTGTGGACAGGTGTCTTTTATACAGGTAACGAGTTCAAACAGGTGCAGTTAATACAGGTAATGAGTGGAGAACAGGAGGGCTTCTTAAAGAAAAACTAACAGGTCTGTGAGAGCCGGAATTCTTACTGGTTGGTAGGTGATCAAATACTTATGTCATGCAATAAAATGCAAATTAATTATTTAAAAATCATACAATGTGATTTTCTGGATTTTTGTTTTAGATTCCGTCTCTCACAGTTGAAGTGTACCTATGATAAAAATTACAGACCTCTACATGCTTTGTAAGTAGGAAAACCTGCAAAATCGGCAGTGTATCAAATACTTGTTCTCCCCACTGTATATCTGGGTCTGGATCAGAGATGAAGAGATTGCGTTGGCCTCTGACCTCAGTGGCTGGGTCTGTCTGTGGTGAACGCCTGTGGTTGCTGGTCACTCTCCCCGACCATGTCGTGCTGACAGTCATTCAGGAGCATCATGGTGATACATTGAGACATCTGTCGCAACATTATGTCAGACTCTCACTGAACACGCCAACTTGACGTTCATCATTAAACACTGCACGCAGGCAAAGGCATAAAATACACAAACATAAACACAAGCAAAAACGAAAACAGATTCTCATGTTGGGCCACCAAGCAGCACAGCACAACCATTTCCAGAGATGCCACTGATTAGGAGTAGGAGATTGGAGAAAGAGGAACAACAACAGCAGCCATGGTCCACTCAGTCTATTACATAGTGTTTCACTGAGACTCAGGCCGTAATACGGCCAGTTAAACTGTGAGTGGGCACAGTTACTGCAGGAACTGCAGAGATAACGAGTCTATGGTGTTCATTCAGTTCAGTTCAGTCAGTTCCCAGTTGAGACAGGCGTCATGGGCACAGCTTGGACTGAGGCACTGAGGAGCTGCTTGTCACGTCACGCTCCCAGTCCTGTATGTCAAAGCCGGAGAGGAAGCTTAACTAATGGGATGAGGGTGATGATGGTGATGATAGTGATAATGATGATTATGTTTCCAGCACATAAGGCTGGTTTTTCCTAACATAGTTGAGCCATAAGTTATAGTGAGCACACAGCTCTGAGCTTAGGGAGGTGTTGGTAGATAACACAGAGCTGTGATTCCTTCTTACGCTCTCACACACACACACACCCCAAAGACGTAAGCAAGCATAAGACCCTGCCATCATCTGTCCCTTCCACAGGAGGTAAATTGCTGATGGGTGAATCGGTGAATCCCCAGGGCATGCCCAGCCCAGCCTGGTCCTATACTCGCATGCAGAGCTTGGCACGCACCACAGCGCAGTGCGTTAAACCTGGTGCCACCCAGAGGTCTGCACTCAGCACTCCACAGCCCTTCAGCTTGACTCTTCAACCTATCTGTCTACCTGGCAAAGCCACCCAACGTCACGCCAAAATGCTTCCTCTCACTGTACACCTTAACCCCTTACTAGAGGTAGATGGGAGCTGGGTTACTGTATATGAGCCAAACCGCATTGCCTCAAGCTCACATTGATGGTCTGGATATATGGTATAGAGCTGCCTTTATGGTATAGCTAGTACGTAACCTTAACAACGATGTGTTGTTGTGAAATGAAATATCATCAGTAGGCAGATAGAGACATTCCCTTCCTGCTGTTAGTTAATGTATTCATCTCAACTCTCATGAATAAACAGAGTCAAATTTCTGCTGTAGTTTAAACCTAGATCGGAACATCACTTCCTCTTTGATGTTAAACATGTATGTTTAACCATTGATATAATTTATTTAATAAAGCACGCCCTCACATCTCACAATGATGTGATTAAAGGGTGGTGTGGTAGTTAGGGGGTTGAATTAGTAAAATAAATAAATGTCTCCTCGCTGACGTTTCTTGGGCTATTTTGGGTGTTTCTGGCAGCTTGGTCTCTCCAGAGGTTCTCCACACTGCAGTCAGTGTCTATTAACTATTCAACAAGGAGGAGATGAGACGCTAGGCAAACTAGGCCACAGATGACAATGTTGACGACTCAGCCCCAACCAACAGTCCTCAGCAGCCCTATCGTTGTGGGGTGTGCAGGGGATGGGACTCGGGAGCCGGAGTGACAGTGTGGAAGACTGGCTACCACGGCTCAGAGGGATAGGAGGGAGGTGGGAGCTGAAGGGAAGCAGAATTCAGGTAGGATGGAGCCGGCTACTGAGACAGGGTGATTCAGACTCAGACACTGGACTATGACAGCTATGGTTCATAGCCACCAGAACTGTTACCAAAAATGTGCACTCAAGCTTAGTGGATTTTCTGCTGCAAAGCACCCATTGTGATTTGGTACTATACATGGACGCTGAAATTGTATCCACCTAAGCATTGGGCGCTCTCCTAAGCTTATCTATGTACAGGCCCTACTGTGATGTGAGTAAAACATTTAAACGTGTTAACCCTCGCAAGGCTGCAGGCCCAGACGGCATCCCCAGCCGCGTCCTCAGAGCATGCGCAGACCAGCTGGCTGGTGTGTTTACGGACATATTCAATCAATCCTTATCCCAGTCTGCTATTCCCACATGCTTCAAGAGGGCCACCATTGTTCCTGTTCCCAAGAAAGCTAAGATAACTGAGCTAAACGACTACCGCCCCGTAGCACTCACTTCCGTCATCATGAAGTGCTTTGAGAGACTAGTCAAGGACCATATCACCTCCACCCTACCTGACACCCTAGACCCACTCCAATTTGCTTACCGCCCCAATAGGTCCACAGACGACGCAATCGCGACCACACTGCACACTGCCCTAACCCATCTGGACAAGAGGAATACCTATGTGAGAATGCTGTTCATCGACTACAGCTCAGCATTTAACACCATAGTACCCTCCAAACTCATTATCAAGCTCGAGACCCTGGGTCTCGACCCCGCCCTGTGCAACTGGGTACTGGACTTCCTGACGGGCCGCCCCCAGGTGGTGAGGGTAGGGAACAACATCTCCACCCCGCTGATCCTCAACACTGGGACCCCACAAGGGTGCGTTCTGAGCCCTCTACTGTACTCCCTGTTCACCCACGACTGCGTGGTCATGCACGCCTCCAACTCAATCATCAAGTTTGCGGACGACACTACAGTGGTAGGCTTGATTACCAACAACGACGAGACGGCCTACAGGGAGGAGGTGACGGCCCTCGGAGTGTGGTGTCAGGAAAATAACCTCACACTCAACGTCAACAAAACAAAGGAGATGATTGTGGACTTCAGGAAACAGCAGAGGGAGCACCCCCCTATCCACATCGATGGGACAGTAGTGGAGAGGGTAGTAAGTTTTAAGTTCCTCGGCGTACACATCACGGACAAACTGAATTGGTCCACCCACACAGACAGCGTTGTGAAGAAGGCGCAGTAGCGCCTCTTCAACCTCAGGAGGCTGAAGAAATTCGGCTTGTCACCAAAAGCACTCACAAACTTCTACAGATGCACAATTGAGAGCATCCTGTCGGGCTGTATCACCACCTGGTACGGCAACTGCTCCGCCCACAACCGTAAGGCTCTCCAGAGGGTAATGAGGTCTGCACAACGCATCACTGGGGGCAAACTACCTGCCCTCCAGGACACCTACACCACCCGATGTCACAGGAAGGCCATAAAGATCATCAAGGACAACAACCACCCGAGCCAATGCCTGTTCACCCCGCTATCATCCAGAAGGCGAGGTCAGTACAGGTGCATCAAAGCAGGGACCGAGAGACTGAAAAACAGCTTCAATCTCAAGGCCACCACTAACAGCCACCACTAACATCGAGTGGCTGCTGCAAACATACTGACTCAACTCCAGCTCACTTTAATAATGGAAATTGATGGAAATTGATCAAAAATGTATCACTAGCCACTTTAAACAATGCCACTTAATATAATGTATATGTATATACTGTACTCTATATCATCTACTGCATCTTTCCATCTTTATGTAATACATGTATCACTAGCCACTTTAAACTATGCACTTTTATGTTTACATACCCTACATTACTCATCTCATATGTATATACTGTACTCAATACCATCTACTGCATCTTGCCTATGCCGTTCTGTACCATCACTCATTCATATATCTTTATGTACATATTCTTTATCCCTTTACACTTGTGTGTATAAGGTAGTAGTTGTGGAATTGTTAGGTTAGATTACTCGTTGGTTATTACTGCATTGTCGGAACTAGAAGCACAAGCATTTCGCTACACTCGCATTAACATCTGCTAACCATGTGTATGTGACAAATAAAATTTGATTGGATTTGAAATAATCGCTGGAATCCTGTCAAGTGTCCATCTACCTTGAAGGGTAGTGCTAGAATGCCTACTCATTAAGCAGACGCACAGAAGCCAAGTTTAGAGGATAGAGGATGTCCATGTTGGAATGGGATGGCATAATGGTAAAGGTCTTCCTCTCATGCGTTAATGCTCTGGTGTTGGAGGGCACAGTTAAGGCATTCAACTTTATATTTAAGTCATTCAGCACACATTCTTATCTAGAACAACTTACAGAAGGGAGTGCATACATTTTCACACTGGTCACCCTTGGGAACCGAACTGGCGCTGCACGTGCCATGCTCTACCAAGTGAGCCACACAGGCTTGACTCATCCATCTATCCAGAATCTGAAGCTGACATCGTCATTATTAGATACAGACAAGGTCAGCGGTGCCCCTGAGAGAAGGAAAGTTAGGGGACGACCTTGGTGGTAGGAGTGACCGTGGGAGAGACTATTTTGAGATGGCCTCCTCTTCGTGACAGTGTTAAGTGACAGTTGTTGAACTTTAGTTCATTCTCTCCGGCATTGCATTTAGCTGTTTGTTAATATCAGCATAGAAGTCAATTGAGTAGATTCTGCCTCCGCTCTTCACTTCACTTTAGACCTGGGAATGTTGCCTTTGTTCATTCAGTCTGCACACTGACTGATATAACAAAGGAGAGTGGAATTTTGCAATGACAATAACAAGGCTTCAGACTTAGGTATGAACATCATAATTCCAGATACTGTCTGAGTATAATGTAAGTTCTTTATGTTTGTCTTTCCGTCCATACTTTCTGGAAAGTTCAGATTCTGTATTACTGTCTTTGTATAAAAGGTAATTATCATTCCATGCGTTGCCATGGTAAACATTGCAGGACGGAAAATCTTGTAGAGACAGACAATCCAGCAAGACATGAATCTCTAATTATAGAAGAGGGACCTAGTGACATGTGAGTGCTGTGCTTCTAGTGGGCCACTCATTCCAAGTCAGGTACTTCCATTGACATCCAATTTGCCCTAGCTCCCACTCCATGATGTGTTAACAGAACCTTCCTTCCCTCACTGACCTCTATGTGTTGTACTAACTACAGTACTCATTATCAGACAGACAGGAAGTAGCAGTTTTCTCCCTGCTGGAAAAACCGGAGCAAAACTAATGATACAACAGCATGGTTTCCTCATAAAACCTTAACACGCATTAAACAGACTCCAGGGCTCTCTCTCTCAGCACACATCCAACAACGTGCACAACATCTTTCAGCAGCACATCTGTATATACAAGCGTCTCAGAGTAGGAGCGCTGATTTACAGTAGTATCAGTTTTGCCTTTTAGATTCTAATGAATGGACCTGATCCTGGATCAGCACTCCTACTCTGAAATGTTTAATGAATACAGGCCCAGAAGACATGACGGCTGTTGTCTACACTGTATTTCTATTAGGATGAGTAATCATAATGAGAAGTTGATCCATACAGTCCATCCTGTCCCTCAGTCCTAGCTCGAGGACATGGCTATATGTAGCTGGTTATTATACAGTAAGTGTAATCCTTTGGCATCACGTGGAATGTGTTACGAAAGCATCATAAAAACAATGAGGTATTAGATGTTTAGGCGTTGTTATATATGCATCGTATTTATGTTACTTTATTGAGATTAATGATGAATGAGACTAAAACAAATGTCCTGAGACTGACTGTTATGAGAAACTGGAGCTCAGATGCTAACCTCTCTTTATGATTCTCTCTGAGACATGCAAAACTGGGTTCAAATAGCTGGTTTTCTTTCAATACTTTAGCTGTGCTTGATTGAGTTTGCCAAATATATGGGTCTGGCGCAATGGAACAAATGGAATAGTTCCAAAAGTGCATACTTTAGTCCCATCTGGCATACCTGGCAGGCTAAGTCTAACAATCAAAGTATTTGAAAGATCTTAAATACAATGCTTAAATGTGTTTGCAGTGTAAAGTTTACTACAAGCTCTACGCAGATGCAAGATTCGGGGTGTTGCAATGTTGTTTTTAATACCAAAAGGGGCATCTTCTTGTAAATACTCCAGCATTCAAAACACATTTTTACAACCTGAAAATTGAGACATGCCGTATCATTCCTTCCGCAGCTGTGGGGGCAGTGTTGTCGCTTGATTGATTTATCTGATCTAAAGGCTATATAGGCTATTCATCAAAGTAGCGTATTTTGCATTGATAACCAAATATAATCTCAGCGACTGTTCAAACTGTAAACCAAAACATCAAGAATCCACCCAAAAAGGTATTTTGTTTAGAGGTAATAAATAGTGATTACAGGCTATTGTGAAATGGTAGAACCTGCTGTAGCCAGCTAGTTAGCCATGTGCTTTTTCTCCAGGATCAAAACATGATGATGTTCTATTTTTATCTGATATAGGAATAAATACAGTCGTGGCCAAAAGATTTGAGAATGACACAAATATTAATTTTCACAAAGTCTGCTGCCTCAGTTTGTATGACGGCAATTTGCATATACTCCAGAATGTTATGAAGAGTTATCAGATGAATTGCAATCAATTACAAAGTCCCTCTTTGCCATTCAAATGAACTGAATCCCCAAAAAACATTTCCACTGCATTTCAGCCCTGCCACAAAAGGACCAGCTAACATCATGTCAGTGATTCTCTCGTTAACACAGGTGTGAGTGTTGACGAGGACAAGGCTGGAGATCACTCTGTCATGCTGATTGAGTTTGAATAACAGACTGGAAGCTTCAAAAGGAGAGTGGTGCTTGGAATCATTGTTCTTCCTCTGTCATCATTGTTACCTGCAAGGAGACACGTGCCGTCATCATTGCTTTGCACAAAAAGGGCTTCACAGGCAAGGATACTGCTGCCAGTAAGATTGCACCTAAATCAACCATTTGTCGGATCATCAAGAACTTCAAGGAGAGCGGTTCAATTGTTGTGAAGAAGGCTTCAGGGCACCCAAGAAAGTCCAGCAAGCGCTAGGAAAGTCTCCTGAAGTTGATTCAGCTGCGGGATCGGGGCACCACCAGTACAGAGCTTGCTCAGGAATGGCAGCAGGCAGGTGTGAGTGCATCTGCACGCACAGTGCGGCGAAGACTTTTGGAGGATGGCCTGGTGTCAAGAAGGGCAGCAAAGAAGCCACTTCTCTCCAGGAAAAACATCAGGGACAGACTGATATTCTGCAAAAGGTACAGGGATTGGACTGCTGAGTGCTGGGGTAAAGTCATTTTCTCTGATGAATCCCCTTTCCGATTGTTTGGGGCATCCGGAAAAAAGCTTGTCCGGAGAAGACAAGGTGAGCGCTACCATCAGTCCTGTGTCATGCCAACAGTAAAGCATCCTGAGACCATTCATGTTTGGGGTTGCTTCTCAGCCAAGGGAGTGGGCTCACTCACAATTTTGCCTAAGAACACAGCCATGAATAAAGAATGGTACCAACACATCCTCCGAGAGCAACTTCTCCCAACCATCCAGGAACAGTTTGGTGACGAACAATGCCTTTTCCAGCATGATGGAGCACCTTGCCATAAGGCAAAAGTGATAAATAAGTGGCTCGGGAAACAAAATATCGATATTTTGGGTCCATGGCCAGGAAACTCCCCAGACCTTAACCTCTCTAGGGTATGTGAGACGGTAGCGTCCCACCTCTTCAACAGCCAGTGAAACTGCAGGGCGCCAAATTCAAAACAACAGAAGTCCCATAATTAAAATTCCTCAAACATACATGTATTTTACACCATTTTAAAGATACACTTGTTGTAAATCCAGCCACAGTGTCCGATTTCAAAAAGGCTTTACGACGAAAGCAAACCAAATGATTATGTTAGGTGAGTGCCTATTCACAGAATAACACAGCCATTTTTCCAGCCAAAGAAAGGATTCACAAAAAGCAGAAATACAGATAAAATGAATCACTAACCTTTGATGATCTTCATCAGCTGACACTCATAGGACTCCATGTTACACAATACATGTATGTTTTGTTCTGTAAGGTTCATATTTATATCCAAAAATCTGAGTTTACATTGGCGCCTTACATTCAGAAGTTCCAAAACATCCTTTGATTTTGCAAAGAGCCACATCAATTTACAGGAATACTCATAATAAACATTGCTAAAAGATACAACTGTTATGCATGGAATTTTAGATGCACTTCTCCTTAACTCTTGACGCTAGGGGTCAGATTATTATTTATTTTTTAAATAACGTTCCCACGGTAAACTGACTATTTCTCAGGTCCAGATCGTAGAATATGCATATAATTGACAGATTAGGATAGAAAACACTCCAAAGTTTCCAAAACTGTCAAAATATTGTCTGTGAGTATAACAAAACTGATTCTGCAGGCGGAAAACCTGAGAAAATCTAACCCGGAAGTGATATATATTTTTTAATCTGTGTTTCTTGGCCCGTCTTTTTTCCATTTAAAGGGGTATCAACCAGATTCCTTTTCCAATGGCTTCCTCAGGCTGTGACCAGGCTTTAGACATAGTTTCAGGCTTTTATTTTGAAAAATTAGCGAGATTTTTCTAAACTAGTCAGGTGTCCTCAGATTAGTTCCTGCGCGCGAGAGGGTAGCGCTCCATTTTCTTTTTCTCTCTTATTGAGTAGGTTACGGTCCGGTTGAAATATTATCGATTATGTTTGTTAAAAACAACCTGAGGATTGATTATAAAAAACATTTGACATGTTTCTACGACCATTACGGATACTTTTTGGAATTTTCGAACGGAACAAGGCTTTGGTTTTCTGAACATAACGCGCAAACCAAATGGCGTTTTATTGTTATAAAAGTAATATTTATCGAACAAAAATAACATTTGTTGTGTAACTGGGAGTCTCGTGAGTGCAAACATCCGAAGGTTATCAAAGGTAAGCGATTAATTTTATTGCTTTTCTGACTTTCGTGACCAAGCTAACCAAGCTAATATTAGGCTAACTGTTCTAGCATTGATTGATACACTCACAAAAGTTTAGATTGCTTTCGTTGCAAAGCATATTTTCAAAATCTGACACGATAGGTGGATTAACAACAAGCTAAGCTGTGTTTTGATATATTTCACTTGTGATTGCATGATTATAAATATATTTAGTAATATTTTGGAATCTGATACGTTTGGGAACTTTCTTCTGGCTTTCAGGACCGGAACGAGGCTGTAGTTTTCTGAACATAACGCGCAACCCAAATGGCGTTTTTTTGTTATAAAAGTAATATTTATCGAACAAAAATAACATTTATTGTGTAACTGGGAGTCTCGTGAGTGCAAACATCCGAAGATTATCAAAGGTAAGCGATTCATTTTATTGCTTTTCTGATGGAAAAAATCTAGTGGAAGCCTTAGGAAGTGCAACATTACCAATATCCCACTGTATCTTCAATAGGAGCTGAGTTGAAAATCGACCAACCTCAGATTTCCCACTTCCTGGTTGGATTTTTTCTCAGGTTTTTGCCTGCCATATGAGTTCTGTTATACTCACAGACGTCATTCAAACAGTTTTAGAAACTTCAGAGTGTTTTCTATCAAAATCTACTAATAATATGCATATTCTAGCTTTTATGGCTTTGTAGCAGGCCGTTTACTCTGGGCATGCATTTCATCCGGACGTGAAAATACTGCCCCCTACCCCCAAAGAAGTTAATCCCATTGAGAACTTGTGGTCAATCCTCAAGAGGCGGGTGGACAAACAAAAACCCACAAATTCTGAAAAACTCCAAGCATTGATTATGCAAGAATGGGCTGCCATCAGTCAGGATGTGGCCCAGAAGTTAATTGACAGCATGCCAGGGCGGATTGCAGAGGTCTTGAAAAAGAAGGGTCAACATTGCAAATATTGACTCTTTGCATCAACTTCATGTAATTGTCAATAAAAGCCTTTGACACTTATGAAATGCTTGTAGTTATACTTCAGTATTCCATAGTAACATCTGACAAAATTATCTAAAGACACTGAAGCAGCAAACTTTGTGAAAATTAATATTTGTGTCATTCTCAAAACTTTTGGCCACGACTGTACACAAGCAGCATATCAAACTGGGATAATATTTTAGGTTACACTAGCAAGTATAAGTATATTTACCAGGGCATACACTAAATTACTAAAAGTATGTGGACACCTGCTTAGCGAACATCTCAATCCAAAATCACAGGCATTAATATGGAGTTGGTCCCCCCTTTGCTGCTATAAAAGCCTCAACTCTTCTGGGAAGGCTTTCCACTAGATGTTGGAACATTGCTACTTCCATTCAGCCACAAGAGCATTAGTGAGGTCGGGCACTGATGGTGGGCGATTAGGCCTGGCTCGCAGTCGGTGTTCCAATTCATCCCAAAGGTGTTCGATGGGGTTGAGGTCAGGGCTCTGTGCAGGCCAGTCAAATTCTTCCACACCGATCTCGACAAACCATTTCTGTATGGACCTCGCTTTATGCACGGGGGAATTGTCACGCTGAAACAGGAAAGGGCATTCCCCAAACTGTTGCCATGAAGTTGGAAGCACAGAATTGTCTAGAAAGTCATTGTATGCTGTAGCCTTAAGATTTCCCTTCACTGGAAGTAAGGGGCCTAGCCCGAACCATGAAAAACAGCCCCAGACCATAATTCCTCCTCCACCAAACTTTACAGTTGGCACTATGCATTCAGGCAGGTAGCATTCTCCTGACATCCGCCAAACCAATTTCGTCCGTCGTTTCCGCTGCTCCAGAGTCCAATGGCGGCGAGCTTTACACAACTCCAGTCAATGCTAGGCATTTCGCATGGTGATCTTAGGCTTGTGTGCAGCTGCTCGGCCATCGAAACCCATTTCATGAAGCTCCCGACGAACAGTTCTTATGCTGGCGTTGCTTCCAGAGGCAATTTGGAACTCGGTAGCCACTTCGCGGCTGAGCCGTTGTTGCTCCTAGACGTTTCCACTTCACAATAACAGCACTTACAGTTGACTGGGGCAGCTCTAGCAGGGCAGACATTTGACGAACTGACTTGTTGGAAAGGTGGCACCCTATGACGGTGCCATGTTGAAAGTCACTGAACTCTTCAGTGAGGCCATTCTACTGCCAATGTTTGTCGATGGAGATTGAATGGCTGTGTGCTATTGCCACCTTGACAATGGGTGTTGGACCGGCGACGATATAATGTTACCAAAAGGTGTCCTCTACTCCAAAAATCCCACTCCACCCACCTGCATGCATGCACATAGATCAACGAAGTGAAACTTGAAGTAACCTTTAATAATTGCTAGAAATTAAATGTGCCTCCTCTCCTTCTCCTGGTGTCTGTCCCCATCCCACACCTCTGATGTTAGCCCTATGTTGTGGACCAGGTTATGGGGAGTGCACAGCAGACAGGGATCAGACCCTACATCAGACAATTTAGCTGGATTACAGATCATTTTAGCATAATCTCTGCTCATTGTGAGGGACGATTAGGGTCAGAGTGTGGCATCGTGATTCACAATGAGCACTGAATAATTCTGAACCAGGACCATGTATCACCAGCGTAATGTTGCATGTTTCGTACACCGTGAAGTATTACATAAGGACAACATAATGGACTGATCTGAGGACTGTGACCAATTTCAATTTGAGAGAAACATATGATTTAAAAAAATATATATATCTATGCACTCTGTCAGATACCAGTTAGTCATTCAGATGAGATTATACCAATTAATATGACATTTCCACTAACAGATTAACAAAAAAATATTGTTCAGGTCAAAAACAACAAAAAATTTACTTTGGCTAATTTCCTCAGACTTCCATTGACTGAATTGGTGCCTAAATCTGTCGAACAGGCACTTCTGAGCTGAATTTAATTCACTCTTTCTGACTTTCATCAGTAGAAACGAGGGTAAAAAGGACACAAAGAGACACTACTCATCCCTACCTCCTTCGCCTCTGCTACACTGACCCTTTTACACTAATTGGTAGCAACCTTCTCTCATTCTCCTTTTCCATTGATGTAGAATTGCGAGAGTGAAGAGAGGGCCTGGTGGTCCACTTCTGATGATGAAACAGAGGGCTTTGCTAAGTAGGCACCAAGGCCACCATGCAGTTCCATGATGTTAAATTGTTGGATGCAGTTCCATATTGGACTCTTTGTCTGATGCATTGCCATTACTTAGACAGAGCATCAGTAGGTTAAGATTTAAATAATACTATTTTCAAATAGAGTATGTTATGAAATTGTTTAAGTTTCTATATCATAGCAATGTAATAAAATATGTCAAAATCAAGTTATATACCACTGTTAGTTGATCATAGCATGCATGATTGATGGTTTTTGAATCAATGAACCATTTCCTTATTATTCTGCATCTACTGTACACACATCCATATGAATGGCATACTTCAGTACTTGTCATCTTAACCTACACTGACAACTCACATGGAAAACACCAAACCACTGGACCATGCTCTCAAAGCTAATCAAACAAGGCTGACTGCACCCTGTTTTTAAGCCTGGAGGCGACACTGGCTGTGCTGCTCTTTCTGTCTATATATCTACCAATCTATCTGCATCCCTTCCCATCTCTCTTCATCTACTTTATCTATCTGCCTGCCCGATCACAATCGACGACTAACTCAGAGACATTGGTGAGGTTTATTTACAGCACGTTAAGCGTCTGTTGGTTGGGTCCCCCAAGTCTCTACAGGGATAGAACATTCTGGATCATCTACCCATCTTCTTAATCACACTGCACCTTCACTGTGGAGGCAGCGTTTTATCACATCGTGTTTCATAATTTCATAATGACATCACGCTCAACGTACTAAAATGCTTATTTTTACCCCAAAATAAATTTTAAGGCAATAGAACAAACAGTGTTGTGATTTGTTGCCATTGCGAAGAGGCTGTGAAATGAAACAAGTGAGTGTCTCATCAACACGACAGATATCATGGCTGTTGAATGAGCCTGACCTGTCTAAATCTGAATGTGACAGGACGGGATAGATACACCGCACCACAGACGGAACCAAATCTCCATCCGAGCGGATTTAGATAATCCTGCATGCAACAAAAAGATATTGAACAAATCTGCTTAATATCTGAGTATTTGTGGAGAGCATTACAATCTAGCCTGTTGACAGAAGGACGGTCGCTTGTCTCTAAATGTGGAGATAATGTGGATTTAGGGCCCGGGTTCTAATGCTATCGCCAGAGGCCTGACACAAGGCCTTAATGCATGTACAGATGCAGTTACAAATAATACACAGGCGTATACTTAAGAAATTACCCACCTGCTTTTCAAGATCACAGATGGCTCCTAAAGCCCCCAGCCAGGAGGCTGCAGCGTGGACGGTTGCGATGTGTTTAAAAGACACTGAGACCAAGCAATTCTTCAGGCTCTGGCTGAGACTGGGAGCAGGGTGTGTGACTGGTTTATGATTGCATGTGATTCTTTCTCTGATTATCTCCCACCCTCCCACATACACCGTGCGCACCACCACTTTTCTACTCCACACATGCATAGTCTGATTATATAACCCAGTAGTAACCCAATACTGGGCCCCATCTTGACTGGTTACCTGCATATTGTTTGGAACACATCGTCATTCCATACCAGTGTCTTCATACTGGGCACAAACTGGTGAGTATATTTAGGCCTATTTATAGCCCCATAGGTAGAAACTTTGTGTGAAAGTAAATGGGTGGTGGGGTGGGAGGTGAGCTAGTGGGGACTATTGGCATTGATTTCCATTTAATTATGTATTCACAGAGCCCCCTCTAAAGCCTTGGCCTTGATTCTTTATGGGCATATAAATCCATCATGGAGATGGGAAGCTAGTGAATGTCTTGTGTGCTGCAAGATCCCACTTTGTAATGTCTTATTAAATCACATTTTATTTGTCACTTGCTTCGTAAACAACAGGTGTAGACAAACATTGAAATGCTTACGGGACCTTCCCAACAGTGTAAAGATATATTTTTTCAATAATAACACACGGAACAAATACACAATGAGTAACAATAACTTGGCTATATACACGGCGTACCAGTACTGAGTCAATGTGCAGGGGTACAAGATAATTGAGGTAGATATGTACATATAGGTAGGGGTAGAGTGATCTTATTTATAAGATCCTGTGTTCATGCAGTACCATAGAAACCTATATAAACCATGAGCAGGGGGAATCATTGTCAGATGGGTGCTCTGCGACGTACAGTATGATCTCATACCTCAGTGTATTTTGTATTTGTATTTATTATGGATCCCCATTAGCTACTCTTCCTGGGTTCCAACAAAATTAAGGCAGTTTATACATTTTTTTAAACATTACAATACATTCACAGATTTGTGTGTGTGTGTGTGTGTGTGTGTGTGTGTGTGTGTGTGTGTGTGTGTGTGTGTGTGTGTGTGTGTGTGTGTGTGTGTGTGTGTGTGTGTGTGTGTGTGTGTGTGTGTGTGTGTGTGTGTGCGTGCGTGCGTGCGTGCGTGCGTGCATGCGTGCGTGTGTATGCATATATCTGTGCCAATATTTGTGTTGCTTCACAGTCCTCACTGTTGCATAAAGCGATTTTTAAAATCTGTTTTACAAATCTAATTTTACTTCTTGCGTCAGTTACTTGGTGTGGAATAGAGTTCCATGTAGTCGTGGCTCTATGTAGTACTGTGTGCCTCCCATAGTCTGTTCTGGACTTGGGGACTGTGAAGAGACCTCTAGTGGCATGTCTTGTGGGGTATGCATGGGTGTCCAAGCTGTGTGCCAGTAGTTTAGACAGACAGCTCGGTGCATTCAACATGTCAACACATCTCATAAATAAAAGTAATGATGAAGTCAATTTATCCTCCACTTTCAGTCAGGAGAGATTGACATGCATATTATTAATATTAGTTCTCTGTGTACATCCAAGGGCCAGCCGTGCTGCCCTGTTCTGAGCCAACTGCAATTTTCCTAAGTCCTTTTTTGTGGCACCTGACTACACAACTGAACAGTAGTCAAGGTGCTACAAATCTAGGGCCTGTATGTAGGACCTGTCTTGTTGATAGTGTTGTTAATAAAGCGATGCTCTGCCTTCTTATAGACAGACTTCTCCCAATCTTAGCTACTACTGCATCAATATGTTTTGACCATGACAGTTTACAATCTAGGGTTACCTCAAGCAGTTTAGTCATCTCAACCTGCTCAATTTCCACATTATTTTTTACAAGATTTAGTTGAGGTTTAGAGTTTAGTGAGTGTTTTGTTCCAAATACAATGCTTTTAGTTTTAGAAATATTTAGGGCTAACTTATTCCTTGCTACCCACTCTGAAACTAACTGCAGCTCTTTGTTGAGTGTTGCAGTCAATTTAGTCGCTGTAGTAGCTGACGTGTATAGTGTTGAGTCATCCACATACAAAGACACTCTGGCTTTACTCAAAGTCAGTGACATGTCGTTAGTAAAAATTTAAAAAAGCAAGGGGCCTAAACAGCTACCCTGGGGAATTCCTGATTCTAACTGGATTATATTTGAGAGGCTTCCATTAAAGAACACCCTCTGTGTTCTGTTAGACAAGTAACTCTTTATCCACATTATAGCAGGGGGTGTAAAGCCATAACACATAAGTTTTTCCAGCAGCAGACTATGATCGATAATGTCAAAAAGTTGCACTGAAGTCTAACAAGACAGTTCCCACAATCACTTTATCATCAATTTCTCTCAGCCAATCATCAGTCATTTGTGTAAGTGCTGTGCTTGTTGAGTGTCCTTCCCTATAAGCACACTGAAATTCTGTTGTCAATTAGTTTACTGTGAAATAGCATTGTATCTGGTCAAACACCATTTTTTCCAGAAGTTTACTAAGGGCTGATAACAGGCTGACGGTCAGCCTGTTATCAGCCTGTTATTTACTGAGCCAGTAAAGGGGGCTTTACTATTCTTGGGTAGCGGAATGACTTTGGCTTCCATCCAGGCCTGAGAGCACACGCTCTCTAGTAGGCTTAAAATTAAGATGAGGCAAAAAGGAGTGGCAATATCGTCTGCTATTATCCTCAGTAATTTTCCATCCAGATTGTCAGACCCCAGTGGCTTGTCATTGTTGATAGACAACAATAATTTTTTTCACCTCTTCCACACTGACTTTACGGAATTCAAAAGTACAATTCATGTCTTTCATAATTGTCATCACAAGTAGATTTTGGTTGATGTCGACTTAATGTTGCACTAAAGACCGGTAGCTAACACAACTAGAAAGCCAATCCAAAACCCAGGTGTGTTATGTGTTTTCTACTCAATGTGTTTTATTTGTATTTTATTTTATTTAACTAGGCAAGTCAGTTAAGAACTAATTATTATTTTACGATGATGGCCTACCCCGGCCAAACCCTCCCCTAACCCGGACGACGCTGGGCCAATTGTGCACTGTCCTATGGGACCTCGAATCAAGGCTAGTTGTGATACAGCCCGGGATGGAACCAAGGTAGTGTAGTGATGCCTCGAGCACTGAGATGCAGTGTCTTAGACCGCTGCGCCACTCGGGATCCCACTGGGTAGGGTTGCCTGGGAAGGCTTCCCTCACACACACACTGAGGCAGCCACTGACCGAGCCTCTCCATTGGACCACCTATCCAGGCAGAATGTGTACCAGGAGAGAGAGGGGGCAGCTGTAGAGAGAGGAGGGGGCAGCTGTTGAGGGAGGGGGCTGCTGTAGAGCTAAGAAGACTAGCCTCATCTGCCACTACCGCGGCCAGCCAGTCTGTCTGTCTATCTGTCTGTCTGTCTCTCTCTGTCTCTCTCTCTCTGTCTGTCTCTCTCGGCCAACTGCTGCTGGATTCCATTGACAGAAAGCAATTGTGTTGCGCGAGGACAACTGTACTAGCCTATACACCGGGCAAGCGACCCCAAAAAATGCAGCTCAATTGTTTCTAAGATTGGCCCATTGTTCTGAGGGAACAAGACAGTGATAAGGTCCCAGATTGGGGGCCTCACTTATTTCCATTTCCCCCTGCTCTGCGCATGCAGTGACAGAACAGAATGTGTTATTGCAATGGGTCAGCGGTATGCCTTGAATTATTCAGTGACTGTAGGATGTGCTCTTTTCCAGCGCTCAGTGCAGCGTTTGCATATACTGGATTCTGGGATGGCTTGTTCTGTTTTTCTCTAGCAGTGTAATAAGCACAGAGATCAATTGCCTTCAGCTGAGACATGATGGTTATAGACATGGTTTTATGGCTTAACTGAACTGACTGATGCATTCGGTTGATTGGCAGACTTTGTGTCTAGGTCAATATCACTCCCGCTTCAACTAACACATATACTATTCATGCTGGATTAAGCATTAATTTACATGTCATAGCTCAACAATCTTGTTTATCAAAGGATTCTCACACAGGTAGAATATTCCCTTATGTAGGCCGCTCTCTCTCTAAGTAGTTCTGCCTACTTCAAATGCAAAATAGTAAATGAGAAGACTACATGATTGAGTAGGCCTTCACAGTATGACAACAACCGTTAAATAAAGACTGCATAAAACATTTTGACTATGTATGGCTCTTACAGCAACAGCGGCCATTAGACAACCCGCTTTCAATTTCCCGGAATATTTGTATTTTGCGCGCGGAACACCTGGAGCGGAATGCTGGTTTGTTCTTAGGTGATTTCTGCCAGATTAGAGGCCATATGAAACTGTATCCATTCAACAAAAGTCTTCAGTTATTATGTAACCACATAAATTCATGTTTCCTCTTGTCATTGGGTTAATTGACACAGTTTATAATCCTAGTATGTCCTCACTTTTAAGTATAGAGTTAGTCAGATGATTTATGGTTTTCTCTTCTAACAATACATTAAAATCATAATGCACCAGAAAACAAATGTGGAGCTGCTGCTGCTGCTGGGCTGCAACCTGGACTAGAGGGTAGACGTAACATAGTAAAAGTAAATCTGTTTCCCTCCATTTAGTATGCTATGTTAGGTTTTGTATGGTATGTATTCATTTGTGGATATCTTTCATCCATTTCGTATTATTTGTTGCGAATTACAATTTGTATGATATCCCACTGGGCTCAGACGTCAGTTCAACGTATAATTTGATTTACATTTGGTTGAGTTGTCAACTAATGTGATTTCAACGTGATATAAAAAAATGTTTGTGTTATATGCCTACCTGTCCACCTTGACCAACCACACTCCTTTCATTTTTGCCTTAAAAAATTATTCAGGATCGGTGTCCCTTCCACAGGACGATTGAGCTAATGTAGGCTAATGCGATTAGCATGAGATTGTAAGCAACAACAACATTTCCCAGGACATAAACATATCTGATATTGGCAGAAAGCTTAAATTCTTGCTAATCTAACTGCACTGTCCAATTTACAGTAGCTATTACAGTGAAAGAATAACATGCTATTGTTTCAGGAGAGTACACAATTTTTTTATGAAAAGTTATTAATAAAACAAATTAGGCACATTTGGGGAGTTGATACAACATTTTGAACAGAAATACAATGGTTCATTGGATCAGTCAAACTTTGCACATACACTGCTGCCATCTAGTGGCCAAAATGTAAATTGCACCTGGTCTCAAAATAATACATTATGGCCTTTCTCTTGCATTTCAAAGATGGTACAAAAAAATACAAAAGAACAGTTGGTTTTTTCTTTGTATTATCTTTTACCAGATTCATTGTGTTATATTCTCCTACATTCCTTTCACATTTCCACAAACTTCAAAGTCTTTCCTTTCAAATGTTACCAAGAATATGGATATCCTTGCTTCAGGTCATGAGCTACAGGCAGTTCGATTTGGGTATGTCATTTTAGGCAACATTTTTTTTATAAGGGGCAGCTCCTTAAGAGGTAAAAGTAACCTTCTGTCTTAGGTAACCGTAACAAATGTGATATACTGTATTATACTATTTTGAGCATCCTGGATTTACGTTTCCTATGTTACGTCTAGTCTATGAGACCAGGTCTGGAATTGTGTTTACTTTAAGGTGTCTACCCTACAAAGATAAGCACGCAGGCTACATTTCCAAAGCTATATTTCCAAAGCATGCATCATTGTATAAATAAACTAAACAAAAAATTCCACGTAAGGACAAAAATTACCAGTGGTTGTTCAGAGAGGACCGTTTTGGGTTGGTTTACCGGGAGTTGGATAATAAATCATTTTAGATCGGCTGGACTTCACTGACACTTGCTTATATTCTAACGAAACGTTTACTATCGTTGCCATAGCAGAAACTACAAACAATTTATTTTATTTCACGCTGTATCCTAATTGGCTACTTTGACACGATTTGTTTGCGCTCCGTTTGAATACTGAAATTAGCAGCAGCAGACTATCCATAGATTCGTTTATTAGCCTACGCTATTATGATAGCGATAATTGAAATAAAGAAGGTACACCTACCTCACTCATGATTCCTAAGTGTTGTAGTGTGGCAGCTAGGATGATTCCAGTATTTGATATACAGTTGATGTACAGTTGTCACTGGTACGAAGTCCTGTCCACGATGCCTTGGATCCGTTATAGAGGGGAGGTTTTATACTACGTGAGTAAATCTTATATGTCATCACGTTTCCATTAAACCAATAGGAATGCCGTCGGCACTATCTGAAATCACCACTCAGAGCTAAAACATGCATTATAGTCGCACGTATAGGCAGCATTATCAAGTTATTGTCACCTCAGCTGATTGTTAGATTAAACAAACCAATACCACTTCTGTTGGCACAGCAGAGTGTAGACTACACATCAAAGCTACCCAGGTGTTTTCATGAAAGCAGCTAATGTCATCCAATGTTAATGGGACTGCAACTTGTATAGGAAATGTGTTATAGCAACACATTTAGCCTTATTATGTGGGAAGAC
This sequence comes from Salvelinus alpinus, assembly GCF_045679555.1. Lineage (NCBI taxonomy): Eukaryota > Metazoa > Chordata > Actinopteri > Salmoniformes > Salmonidae > Salvelinus > Salvelinus alpinus. The sequence continues at coordinate 88,846,669 of NC_092086.1, forward strand.
AGCTTTGCTCTGACCAACATAGCTGTAGGAAGTAGGGGTTCTAAGAGTGCTGCAATTCAGCTGAAAAATCACAATTAAAAAAGTATTAATACAAATATATATATATATACACTACCGGTCAAATTTTATTTTTGACTTTTTTTGTTTACTATTTTCTACATTGTAGAATAATAGTGAAGACATCAAAACTATGAAATAACACATATGGAATCATTTAGAAAAAAAGTGTTAAATTCAAATATATTTTTGATTTGAGATTCTTCAAATAGCCACCCTTTGCTTCGATGACACCTTTACACACTCTTGGCATTCTCTCAACCAGCTTTATGAGGTAGTCACCTGGAATGCATTTCAATTAACAGATGTGCCTTCTTAAAAGTTAATTTGTGGAATTTCTTTCCTTCTTAATGCATTTGAGAAAAGCTCAAATAAGCAAAGAGAAACGACAGTCCATCATTACTTTAAGACATGAAGGTCAGTCAATACGGAAAATGTCAAGAACTTTGAAAGTTTCTTCAAGTGCAGTCGCAAAAACCATCAAGCGCTATGATGAAACTGGCTCCCATGAGGACCGCCACAGGAATGGAAGACCCAGAGTTACCTCTGCTGCAGAGGATAAGTTCATTAGAATTACCAACCTCAGAAATTGCAGCCCAAATAAATGCTTCACAGAGTTCAAGTAACAGACACATCTCAACATCAACTGTTCAGAGGAGACTGTATGAATCAGGCCTTCATGGTCGAATTTATGCAAAGAAACCACTACTAAAGGACACCAATAACAAGAAGAGACTTGCTTGTGCCAAGAAACACGAGCAATGGACATTAGACTGTTGGAAATCTGTCAGTTTAGTCTGATGAGTTCAAATTTGAGATATTTTGGATCCAACCGCGTGTCTTTGTGAGATGTGTGGTGGATGAATCATAATTAGTTGGGTAACATAAGTAATTAAGATGTCATATCTGCATAATATTCTTATGTGATATACTTTTAATTAGAATGTATTTAAACTCAAACTGAATCAGTTGTGTGAATACAGTTCCAAAGTTGGAGACATAAAACCTGGGCTGTGAGGTTGGGTGCTGTATCCTGTACATTGAAACTACTGCTCTTTTAACTGTGAATATGCCTTTTACTCATGAAGAAAATGTGTGTTTAAACTGGCAGTTGCATTTCTTCCCTCAGCTGGGGCTCAGTCACTTGGTGCCCAGAGAGGGGAGAGGTCAGGCTTGTCTTTTACATATCCCTGGTGCTATGCAGAATATCAGAAAGGGAAGAGGACAGGATGGAACATTGTCTTCATATGTGAATGTATCTGTTAAACCATGTGAAGGGATGGCGTGATTAAGGGGGAACCAATTACTTGTCTCCACAATGTCTGTGCGCAAGTCACTCCCCTCAGTGAGTTTTTCCAGGAGAGGGGTCAAGAGGGGGTTTACCTGAGATGGTAGTATCTAGAGTTGACAATTGAGTTATGCCATTGGATGAGGTAATGGTTCTGTGCTATGAAGTACCAGGAACGAGATTAGAACCTCATTTTAGGGACCAAATTGAACGATAATTTATAGCGAATGCTATCTGGCTATGGATACTCCTCTCTCTCAAGTAAAAGTCTTTCTTTGTGAACTGTTCCTAAGATCTGTGGTTCGTCATGTAAGTTGAGAGGGGCTATAAAAGATCTTTGTACTTTTCTGTAGTCACTTTCAATGGTTCATTAGAGATAGCGCATCATTGAAAGTCGAATGCTGTTGCAAAGCTTATTATTATTAAAAATTTAGTTTAAGTATAACTCTGACTGGTGTGTGAAGTTTGTAACTCTCCTCATTTGGTAAAGCAGAAATAAGCCACCACAGACGCCGGGTAGGTAAACGGATTATCTCTGCATGTGTGGTTCCCACCATGAAGCATGGAGGAGGAGGTGTGAGTGTGCTTTGCTGGTGACACTGTCTGTGATTTATTTCGTTTCAAGGCACACTTAACCAGCATGGCTACCACAGCATACTGCAGATAAGCCATCCCATCAGGTTTGTGCTTAGTGGGACTATCATTTGTTTTTTAACAGGGCAATGACCCAACACACCTCCAGGCTGTGTAAGGGCTATTTGACCAAGAAAGAGAGGGATGGAGTGCTGCGTCAGATGACCTGGCCTCCACAATCCCCCGACCTCAACCAAATTGAGATGGTTTCGGATGAGTCAGACTGCAGAGTGAAGGAAAAGCAGCCAACAAGTGCTCCACATATATGGGAACTCCTTCAAGACTATTGGAAAAACATTCCAGGTGAAGCTGGTTGAGAGAATGCCAAGACTGTGCAAAGCTGTCGTTAAGGCAAAGGGTGGATATTTGAAGAATCTCAAATATAAAATATATTTTGATATATTTAACACTTTTTTGGTTACTACATGATTCCATAGGTGTTATTTCATAGTTTTGATGTCTTCAATATTATTCTACAATGTAGAAAATAGTAAAAATAAAGAAAAACCCTTGAATGAGCAGATGTGTTCAAACTTTTGACTGGTACTGTATTCAAAAAACTTCTGGCTGTTTTTTTGAGTGGGTGAATGAAGGTTGATCAAAGTCTCATCCATTATAATTTCTACACATTAAAAAAATATATGTATCTGTTTTTACACTTTCAAGTTATGGAATCGTGATGTGTAAATTATGGGCCAATACCTACATCTAATATTTTCTTTGCAACATCGACCAATACCGATATATACAGTGCATTCGGAAAGTATTCAGACCCCTTCACTTTTTCCACATTTTGTTACGTTACAGCCTTATTCTAAAGCTTTCATAGTGCAGCCATTTTGCTGCCTTTGGTTGTCCTTATCTGTAAAATGGCATAGGGAAAGTGTTTTTCAGGTCTCCACAATTTATCCTTGTTACCGGGATTCATGTTTTTCTTTGCAGCTTCGTCCGATATCGATTCACCTGAGTAGTTATTTTGATTCAAAGCCGCCTCACTTTTGTTTAGGTATGTGTTCCATAAATTAATCAAGTTAAGACTAGCTAACTCTCAATCAGCCATTGTTCCACATCACAACCAGTTGGAGCACCCAGCTGCATCCGAACCAGCAGACCCACCTGTCTCCCTCTGGGCCAAAAAATGGAGTCTCTTCAATTTTTCATGTTCGTTATGTTAAAATACAATTCTATGGTTATGGGTCTAATTGGTATTCTGTGAGAACATTTAGCTGTATTTGCATAAACAGTTCCCAATAATTCATTTGGCAGTTAAAACTTGGAGAGCCAGATGACGAGCAATCGATGTGAGATGAATTATTGTTACAGTTTATGGTGTGAGTTCCTGGTAATTAAGTAGCTCCAGTGGTATTTGGTGGGAAGAAGCGGTCCAGGCCTGCATTCTAAGCACACACCCAGTTCCCACAGCAAGATACAGCACTATATTTCCACAGAACCAGCTCTGAGATGAGCAATGCACGAGTCCTCATAACCAGCTTGCATTGATATTTAACCTCAATTTGATATCATAACATACAGGAAGTTTACTTTGAACTGTTTGTAATATTATTCAAGATCATTGGCAAGCTGCTCACTCCAGTCGCTTGGATGTATCTCTATGAGGTCTATATGGCAGATGCTTGAAATAAAGATCATGACATGAAGCAACAAGATCATTCACTTGAGTTTTCTAGCGGTCATACTGGAGTTCATTCAGGAACAACATCTACCCACTCTGCAAAAAATCTACATGGAAAACTGATTTGAAAAAAGTAATCAAAATAAGGGAATTTTGTCTTTTTTCACCCAACTTTTAACCTAAATCCAATGACATGGTGATACGTTTTGTTGATTTCACGTTGAATTCACTTTAGTTGACAACTCAACCAAATGTAAATCAAAACTAAACTTTGAGCTGACGTCTGTGCCCAGTGGGTACTCTACGCAAAACTACTTATGCAAGCAAGATATCATCATTGCGCTCTTGAACACCCTAATCGATTACCTCTGAATATCTTAGTGTGAGGTTAGAGTAGCCTTGTCATTGAGTCACATTCACTCGCTGACCAAAAGACAATGCACAAATACTGTCAGGGTGGCTGTGGAATAAACCTCTGATGTGGGGAATATTTGAGTAGACTCTGATGAAACCTAAAAACGGTTGTGTAAACACAGAGAGGATTTCAGCTTGATTGGCTGTTTCACCGTCCTGTCTGTCTGTCTGTCACGCTGGCTCTGGCCTTGGCACAGACAGCTAAAGTCAGCTGTGAGTCACCACTCTGCTCTCCTTTTTCAGGTCACATTATTGCTTTTAATAGAGGTGTCTTAATTGGAGAGGGCAATTAAATAGCACTCTGTGACACCCCCTACTCCCACGCAGCTTACTTGGCCTTCCATTCAGCTCCAGGGAATCTGAATCTCTCTCTCTCTCTCTCTCTCTCTCTCTCTCTCTCTCTCTCTCTCTCTCTCTCTCTCTCTCTCTCTCTCTCTCTCTCTCTCTCTCTCTCTCTCTCTCTCTCTCTCTCTCTCTCTCTCTCTCTCTCTCGTTCCACACTTACTCACACTCTGAGTCTCCTATCTCACTCATACAAACACCCTGATACTCATGCACACACAAACACACTCTTGCTCTACCTATAACAGAAACCCCTCCTGTCTCTCCCACTGTCTCATTCCCTACATATCAGATTCATAATATCTATCTACTCTCTCGCCCTTCCCCTCTGCAATGCATTCTTTAAACAACAGTGAGGGTAAGGGGTCTGAAAGAGCCTCTGTGTGTTTTTATGTGTCAGGCTGGCGACCTGCATCTAATCCCAGTAGTCTCGCCTCTGCCTGTGGCCAGTGTGAAGAGACAGAGACAGCTGCCTGTTGACAGCCTGCCTGCACGGCTGCCTGCCTACACGGGGAAAGTGCTCCAGCCAGCCCTGCACTGTGCTTTACTGGGGGTTAGGCTTGGCATGGTAAGGCAGTGGTTCTACTCTTTGCAATAAATACACTTTTTTATTTAATTCCATTTGTCCTCTAAATATTCCTGAATCTCTTCTCTGCATTGGTAAGGCATTGGTTCCAAACTCCAGTCCTCGAGTACCCCCAACAGTTCACATTTTTATTTTAGCCCCGGACAAGCACACCTGATTCAACTCGTCAACTAATCACCAGTCCCTCCAATGAGTTGAATCAGGTGTTTTTTGTCCAGGGCTACAACAAAAATGTGTGCTGTTGGGGGTACATGAGGACTGGAGTTGGGAACCACTCTGGTAAGGTACAGAATGTGAGGGATTCCTATTACAGGCACTGCTGATTGGTTGATTCAGCAGCCTGTTTAAGTGGCCTTTATCCACGGGTTAAAATATTTTCCATAGGTTCATTTTTGTAGTAAGTCATTCTTACAAATACATTTTTGTTATACTACCTACATTATTTATTATTTAATCATTCATCCAACATGCTTTAATGACTTCAGTAACTTACAATGGTAGGGGATCGTTTGTTTTTTAATAATTACTAATGGTATTTCCACACACGTACAGGCTGACCAGAAGTATAATAGCCTACTGAACATGAGACTGTGACAGCACACCACAGTTTAGGCACTCAGTTTACCTGACTGTGCTTCCTTTTAAACAATAGTTAATTGTGTGACAAATCAAACTAAGCCAAGCAGTTCTACCCTGTCAGATGTTATACTTGGAGACAACCCCGGAGCCTATATGCATTCCCAAAGCTATGCCTTCCGATGCACTGTGCAACCCAGACTCTCCAAGCAGTCCACACTTGCCGGGTCTGACAATTTGAAGCCAAGCCCAGATGCAATGTTGGTCTCATATTGCTAAGGTCAGGTTCATATAGGCAAGAACCATCTACTGGTGAGCATTTGTAAAGACAATGTGGTGGTCTCAGTGGTAGTCTGTATTAGGACATGCAGGACCGACTGATAAACGGTTATATTCCACTGTCAATACAACAGACTGCAATCAATGATGACATACACAAACTAAATGGCCTCTCATGTAGAGCATTTTCAAACTAACATGGGTTCTATTATCTGTGCCTGCACAAGGCACAGTCTCCACTCCCTCCTCAAAGCAGCCAATATCCAATTGGTAGTTACAGTCTTGTTTTTTATTTTTTATTTTTTTATTTAACCTTTATTTAACCAGGTAAGCTAGTTGAGAACAAGTTCTCATTTACAACTGCGACCTGGCCAAGATAAAGCAAAGCAGTGCGACAGAAACAACAACACAGAGTTACACATGGAATAAACAAGCGTACAGTCAATTACACAATAGGAAAAAAAGAACGTTTATATACAGTGTGTGCAAATGGCATGAGGAGATATGGCAATAAATAGGCCATAGTAGCAAAGTAATTACAATTTAGCAGATTAACACTGGAGTGATTGATGAGCAGATGATGATGTGTAAGTAGTGATACTGGTGTGCAAAAGAGCAGCAAAGTAAATAAAAACAATATGGGGATGAGGTGGGTAGATTGGGTGGGTTATTTGCAGATGGACTATGTACATCACTATATACATGCAGCGATCGGTTAGCTGCTCAGATAGCTGATGTTTAAAGTTAGTGAGGGAAATGTAAGTCTCCAGCTTCAGCGATTTTTGCAATTCTTTCCAGTCACTGGCAGCAGAGAACTAGAAGGAAATGCGGCCAAAGGAGGTGTTGGCTTTGGGGATGACCAGTGAGATATACTGTACCTGCTGGAGCGCGTGCTACGGTTGGGTGTTGTTATCGTGACCAGTGAGCTGACGAATATGTAGCGAGGGCCAGCCGACTAGAGCATACAGGTCGCAGTGGTGGGTGGTATAAGGTGCTTTGGTAGCAAAACGGATGGCACTGTGATAGACTGCATCCAATTTGCTGAGTAGAGTATTGGAAGCTATTTTGTAGATGACATCGCCGAAGTCGAGGATTGGTAGAATAGTCCGTTTTACTAGGGTAAGTTTGGCGGCGTCAGTGAAGGAGGCTTTGTTGCGAAATAGAAAGCCGATTCTAGATTTGATTTTGGATTGGAGATGTTTGATAAGAGTCTGGAAGGAGAGTTTACAGAGTCTGTAAGGAGAGTCTGCGAAGTAGTTGGTGAACTAGGCGAGGCAGTCATTTGAGAAACCAAGGCTATTGAGTCTGCCGATAAGAATACGGTGATTGACAGAGTCGAAAGCCTTGGCCAGGTCGATGAAGATGGCTGCACAGTACTGTCTTTTATCGATGGAGGTTATGATATCGTTTAGTACCTTGAGCGTGGCTGAGGTGCACCCATGACCAGCTCGGAAACTGGATTGCACAGCGGAGAAGGTATGGTGGGATTCGAAATGGTCAGTGATCTGTTTATTAACTTGGCTTTCAAAGACTTTGGAAAGGCAGGGCAGGATGGATATAGGTCTGTAACAATTTGGGTCTAGAATGTCACCCCCTTTGAAGAGGGGGATGGCCGCGGCAGCTTTCCAATCTGTAGGGATCTCGGACGAAATGAAAGAGAGGTTGAACAGACTGGTAATAGGGGTTGCAACAATGGCGGCGGATAATTTTAGAAAGAGAGGGTCCAGATTGTCTAGCCCAGCTGATTTGTATTGGTCCAGGTTTTGCAGCTCTTTCAGAACATCTGCTATCTGGATTTGGGTGAAGGAGAAGCTGTGGAGGCTCGGGCAAGTAGCTACAAGGGGTGCGGAGCAGTTGGCCGGGGTTGGGGTAGCCAGGAGGAAAGCATGGCCAGCCATAGAGAAATGCTTATTGAAATTTTAGATTATCATGGATTTATCGGTGGTGACTGTGTCGCCTAGCCTCAGTGCAGTGGGCAGCTGGGAGGAGGTGCTCTTGTTCTTCATGGACTTTACAGTGTCTCAAATTTTGGGGGAGTTAGAGCTACAGGATGCAAATTTCTGTTTGAAAAAGCTAGCCTTTGCTTTCCTGACTGACTGTGTGTATTGTTTCCTGACTTCCCTGAAAAGTTGCATATCGTGGTGACTATTCGATGCTATTGCAGTCTGCCATAGGATGTTTTTGTGCTGGTCAAGTCAGGTCTGGAGTGAACCAAGGGCTATATCTGTTCTTAGTTCTACATTTTTTGAAAGGGGCATGCTTATTTAAGATGGTGAGGAAATTACTTTTACCTAACAGAACGAACTATGAAGATAGATGGGGGGCAATCAATTCACATATGGTGTCCAGGGCACAGCTGGGAGCTGAGGGGGGTCTATAACAGGCGGCAACATTGAGAGACTTATTTCTGGAGAGATTAATTTTTAAAATTAGAAGCTCAAACTGTTTGGGCATAGACCTGGAAAGTATGACAGAACTTTGCAAGCTATCTATGCAGTAGATTGCAACTCCTCCCCCTTTGTCAGTTCTATCTTGACGGAAAATGTTGTAGTTGGTTATGGAAATCTCAGAATTTTTGGTGGCCTTCCTAAGCCAGGATTCAGACACGGCAAGGACATCAGGGTTGGCGGAGTGTGCTAAAGCAGTGAGTAAAACAAACTTAGGGAGGAGGCTTCTGATGTTAACATGCATGAAACCAAGGCTTTTTCGATTACAGAAGTCAACAAATGAGAGTGCCTGGGGACACGCAGGGCCTGGGTTAGCCTCCACATCACCCGAGGAACAAAGGAGGAGTAGGATGAGGGTACGGCTAAAGGCTAGCAAAACTTGTCGTCTAGTGCGTTGGGGACAGAGAATAAAAGGAGCAGATTTCTGGGCATGGTAGAATAAATTCAGGGCATGATGTGCAGACAGGGGTATGGTGGGGTGCGGGTACAGTGGTGTTAAGCCCAGGCACTGAGTGATGATAAGAGAGATTGCATCTCTGTACATGCTGATTATACTGGGTAAGTTCACCGCATGTGTGGGAGGTGGGACAAAGGAGGTATCTAAGGCATGTACAGTGGGACTAGGGTCTCCGCAGTAAACTAAAACAATGATAATTATCCTAAACAACAGTATACAAGGCATATTGACATTTGAGAGAGACATAAAGCGAGACATAAAGCAATCACAGGTGTTGATTGGGAGAGCTAGCTAAGTCAACAACGGGTAAGACCACAACAGCTAATCAGCTAAGTCAACAACAACAGGTAAAATGGGGATGAATGGGCAGAGAGGATCGGTTAACTACACACAGGGCCTGAGTTCGGGACTAGGGCCGACAGATAAACAAAGGTAAACAAAGTGGAGTACCGTGATAAATGAACAGTCCAGCAGGCATCAGCTATATAGCAAAGTGATCATAGGGTCCAGTGTACAGCAATAGATGAAACAGGGAAGCCGCTAGGTAGTCGTTACTATGCTAGCACGCGGGAGACACGGCGTTTAAAGTTAGCAGTCCGGGGTAAGTAGAAGCGTCTGCTCCGTCGTACGGCAAAGGCCGGTTGAAGGCACAGCTGATGGAATTACGTCTGCAGACCAGTTGTGGTGGTACGGCTGGGCTCCGTGTCGACGAAGGGACTGGGCCAGATGGCGAAAGAGGTATTGTAGTTGTGGTAATTTCGTTTGCTAGCCGGGAAATGCGCCTGGCTCAGGACTAGCTTCGGGGCTGGGTCACTCAGTGGCAGCTAGCTAGCTGGGATGATCAATGGTCCAGGGTTTACGGCAGGAATCTGGCGTTGTAGTGGAGAAAAACAGTCCGAGGCTGGCAGGTATTATCCAGGCAAAAAAAACGGCTGGTGCCTGAGCAGAGGGTAAAGGCTGCTAGCAGTGGCTAACAATGACTAAATAGCTAGTAACTTAGCTAATTAGCTGGCTACCTTCTGATGAAAGTTTTAGCTATAGGGTTTTAAAAAATAGTGGATCCGTGTCACATTGAGTGAGGCGGGTTACCGGAAGGTATATTTAATTAAAAAAATGGAAAAAGAGATATATTGGGATATATACAAAAAATACAAAAAGTAAACGAGAGGACAACAAACCACGTCTTCACTGCTACGCCATCTTGGATTCATTCGTCCCATCGCTGCAACTCCCCTACGGACTTGGGAGAGGCAAAGGTCGAGAGCCATGCGTCCTCTGAAACACGACCCTGCCAAGCCGCACTGCTCCTTGACACACTGCTCACTTAACCCGGAAGCCAGCTGCACCAATGTGTCGGAGGAAACACCGTCCAGCTGGCAACCAAAGTCAGCTTGCAGGCGCCCGACCCACCATAAGGAGTCGCTAGAGTCCGATGGTACAAGGAAATCCCGGCCGGCCAAACCCTGCCCTATCACGGACAACGCAGGGCCAATTGTGCGCCGCCTAATGGGTCTCCCGGTCACGGCCGGCTGTAACACAGCCTGGAATCGAACCTGAGTCTGTGGTGACCGCTGCGCCACTCGGCAGGCCCCCATTAACTCATTGTTATGGATGTATCCAAATAAATGTCTTTAGAAAACAGCTTAAACAAATGAAAATGCAGAAATGTTGCTGTTATTCTGGCAGAATTTTTTGATGTGACTGTAAGTTAGTCATAGTTGGCTAGCTAGTAAGCAAGGGACCAGAGTGTTGCCAGCCAGTATGGCAATGGAACATTTAGAACAAACGACTGGGTCGCGTCCATAGATACAAAAGATTGAACGTGTCAGGACTATATCTTGTGGAAGGATGAAATAGTATGAATAAATTAATCAAAACAACGTTTTAAATGAAAATATGTCAATAATTTTTTGAATATGTTGGTAACCCGTTGTATAAAAGTGATAACGCCCTCGAAGCTGGTGTTTGGGGGATATATTGGCACGGTTTGCAGGCCCTGGACTTCGTCTTGGGCCTAACAACACCTGTGCAAAAATATCCTTCAAACACAAGCTTCTCGGGCATTATCACTTAAGTAAAACATGAAGACCTACTCTTCCTGGCTGTGACCGATGGTGGGATGTGTTCTCTATTCAGATGTTTTTTTTAGATGTTCCTTGTGTGTCAATCAGTGGTGGCTGGTGGCACTTTAAATGGGGAGGACAGGCTCATGGTAGTGGCTGAAACGGAAAACACCTGGTTTTCCATGAGTTTGATACCATTCAATTCACTCCATTCCGGCCATTATTATGAGCCGTCCTCCCCTCACCAGCCTCCTCTGATGTCAAGCCGAGATTGCACCAAAGTGGGTTGCAGTCCATCACACTTTTGATACTGAGGCAGCCTCTCAGAATAATTACAGAGTGACCAATCAAGATGCTGAACTGTAGATGCTCCTGTTGCTCCTCAAACCATACCACTGAGGGATGGGGAGGTATTCTGAGTACACACGTCATAAGGAAATGTTATTTTATTAGTATTTTCTAGAGGATAGTCAGAATACTCTGGAGATATTACACAGTGTGGTCTCATAAAAGATATTGTATCTCGTATAGACATCAGCTTTCTATTAAATGCCTAGTTGGTGCTTAGCCAATAGTAATAGGTAATAACTCAGATAATTGTGCAGGTTCAGTGTCCTGTAGGTATGACAATACAACAACAAAAGTCCAACTATGTATTCAAATCAAACATATTCAATCAAAAACAATACTTAAAAAATCTTCTCAAAAGTTTTACCAAATGGTTGTCTCAGTGTCCCTGGTGGCTGATGATGAATCGTACTCTATACACCCTCTATTTCACTGTTTGAGCATGAACATTAGAGAAACATCAGCTATGGATTAAACAGCACTGACGAAAATGTGGACTCGATGATACTCAGCCAAGCACAGACTGAATGTTAAATCATAGCCCTAGAGGCTTTGTAAGTAGTGCGTAAAATATGTAAAAAATAATGTTTCAGACATGGATTCATTTGCATTCATATGCATGGTCATTAATATCATTTTGATCTGTAGACACAGAGGGGGGAAATAGACTTCAAACCACAGGACGTCGATGACATATGGTGTGTCTTATCTTGTTTTCCCATAGCCCTCTTTTCTTTCATCTGACTTCCTTTCTTTAGTTACTTACAACCTAAAATTGTTCTTAGTCCGTGTTTAGCCTGTTACCATATTTCCTTGCACCAAGGTTTGTTTGCATTGCCATTGCTAGTGGTGTCTGCCTGGTGGTCACCCCTCTCATCCTGTCAGGCCTGCTCTAGCAACAACACAGTGCACTGTCCACCAGCAAACAGCCAGCCCAAGGCAGCAGGACATGCAGCACAGTAATGTGGAATAATAAACTGAACTGGCTGGCTGACATTCCAAATTCTCACTTCTGCAGTTATCTGCCCAAGGCCGCAGCAGCCAATTGAAAGAAATCGAATTAAATCAAACTAATTAAATGACCGCCTAAATTAGCCAATGTTGAGCTCTTTACTCTCCTGCCATGTTGCTGTGTACACGCAGTCATAAACTTAAAACAAGAACAGAGAGATCTCGTCATCACTCAGATGTGTGTGTGTGTGTGTGTGTGTGTGTGTGTGTGTGTGTGTGTGTGTGTGTGTGTGTGTGTGTGTGTGTGTGTGTGTGTGTGTGTGTGTGTGTGTGTGTGTGTGTGTGTGTGTGTGTGTGTGTGTGTGTGTGTGTGTGTGTGTGTGTGTGTGTGTGTGTGTGTGTGTGTGTGTGTGTGTGCGTGTGTGTGTGCGTGTGTGTGTGTGTCGAGGCTCCTGGGGGCATTGGTGTTCGATCTGGGTCCAGACAGCAGGGTGAGTTACTCTCTGCTGACGCGTTGTGGGGTACAAGTGCAATGTTAATCGTTTGGCTGGCAGTCCCTGGGCTGCCAAGAGCAGGTCATCTGGGTTCAGACCCTGTTATACAGCAGGGAAACCAACCACACACTGACTAGTGAGACTGAATTTGCTCCAATAAATACTTGTGGAGGCTTTGCATCGCTTGTGGGCATCGGAATGCATTTCCATATTAAGAGATTAAAATTAATTGAATTGTAATCGCAAATAAAGCCTATGCTGTCCGTACCCTGCCACCACCACAAACCAGGCTGGCACCCTGCCTTAGTCTTTTTATGAAAGAGACTGACTGAGCTAAAACTCGCATATTTATGTGTGGGGAAATATGACTTGTTTGGTTTCTGTCTACTTGATGTACACTGAGTGTACAAAACATTAATAACACCTTCCTAACATTGAGATGCACCCTCTTTTGCCCTCAGAACAGCCTCAATTTATCAGAGCATGGACTCTACAAGGTGTCGAAAGCGTTCCACAGGGATGCTGGCTCATGTTGACTTCAATGCTTCCCACAGTTGTGTCAAGTTGGCTGGATGTCCTTTGGGTGGTGGACCATTTCTGATACACATTGGAAACTGTTGAGTGTGAAAACACCAGCTGCGTTGCAGTTCTTGACACATTCAAACTGGTGCACCTGGCACCTACTACCATACCCCGTACAAGGCACCTAAATCTTTTGTCTTGCCCATTCACCCTCTGAATGGCACACATACACAATCCAATTCTCAATTGTCGCAAAGCTTAAAAATCCTTATTAAACCTGTCTCTTCCCCTTCATCTACACTGATTGAAGTGGATTTTACAGGTGACATCAATAAGGGATCATAGCTTCCAACTGAATTCACCCTGTCAGTGTACAGTATAGTGAGAAGATAGCTGTGAGATGTGCTCTGACCTGAGGATAGGTAAAGGATAAAATAATGCAGAGCTATTTTGATTAGTTTGTAATGAAATCTTAGCTGTGAAAATGGAAGGTGAATGAGAAAAATAATTCAAAGAGGAAAGAGAGACAGCACAACAGAGAATCTGGGCTCAACTAGTGCTGCCTGGTCCTCAACCACAAGGCCAGCCCTCCACAGCCCCTCCCCTCACACCAGGACCAACCACCCTGGGCCCAACATGTTTCCTCATTACCAGTCTAGAGTCATCAGGAGCTGAGAAGGACTGAACTTTCCACTGAAATGTCAGTCAGTCTCTATAGACCTCAAGAGCCTACAGAGGATTCATGCACTCCGTCAACTGTAAAGATATTCAGATATATGTCCCTCTAGCGATTCTTGTGTATTGTCTATCATAATTTCTCCTGTAAAGCAACAATCTTCTGTTATGTTTACCACAAATGTGAGTTGGGTTGCAGTCATGAGATGTATTACATAGGAGCCTTCTATCCATGCCACTGAGTCCGCTGAGAAAGAGAACACATTCCTTAGACCCTTAGTTTAGCAAGCAGCATACCACCCTGCATCCCATTGCTGGCTTGCCTCTGAAGCTAAGCTGGGTTGGTCATTGTCAGTTCCTGGATGGGAGACCAGATGATGCTGGAAGTGGTGTTAAAGGGCCAGTAGGAGGCACTCTTTCCTCTGGTCTTAAAAAGTATATCCCAATGCCCCAGGGCAGTGATTGGGGATGTTTCCCTGTGCAGGGTGCTGTCTTTCGGATGGGACATTATGCAGGTGACCTGACTCTGTGGTCACTAACGATACCATGACACTTATTGTAAGAGTAGGGGTGTTAACCCTGGTGTCCCGGCTAAATTCTCAGTCTGTCCCTCACACCATCATGGCCACCTAATCATCCCCAGCTTTCAATTGGCTCATTCATCCTTCCTCCCTCCTGTAACTATTCCCCAGGTTGTTGCTGTAAATGAGAATGTCTTCTCAGTCAATTTACCTGGTTAAATATGGGTTAGTCAATAGTTTGTACACACCTACTCATTCAAGGGTTTTTCTTTATTTTTACTATGTTCTACATTGTAAATGAATAGTGAAGACATCAACACTACGAAATAACACACAGGGGAATCATGTAGTAACCAAAAAAGTGTTAAACAAATCTAAATATATTTTAGATTTTAGATTCTTCAAAGTAGCCATCCTTTGCCTTGATGACAGCTTTGCACACTCTTGGCATTTTCTCAACCAGCTTCACCTGGAATGCTTTTCCAACAGTCTTGAAGGAGTTCCCACATATGCTCAGCACTTGTTGGGTGCTTTTCCTTTACTCTGCGGTCCAACTCATCCTAAACCATCTCAATTGGGTTGAGGTCGGGTGATTGTGGAGGCCAGGTCATCTGATGCAGCACTTCATCACTCTCCTTCTTGGTCAAATAGCCCTTACAAAGCCCAAATCAAATCAAATCAAATGTTATTGGTCACATACACATGGTTAGCAGATGTTAATGCGAGTGTAGCGAAATGCTTGCACTTCTAGTTCCGACTCTGCAGTAATATCTAACAAGCAATCTAACAAATTCACAACAACTACCTTATACACACAAATACACACAAATGTAAAAGGATGAATAAGAATATGTACATATAAATATATGACTCGATATGGAGCGATGGCGTGCAGCATAGGCAAGATGCAGTAGATGGTGTAGAATACAATATGTACATATGAGATGAGTAATGTAGGATATGTAAACATTATTAAAGTGTCGTTATTTAAAGTGACTAGTGATACCTATATGTAAACATTATTAAAGTGGCATTATTTAAAGTGACTAGTGATACCTTTATTAAGTAAATTTATTTAACCTCTACCACTTCTCTCTCCCAGATCCGGGATCCTCCTCATCAAAAAAGCTGACTAGCATAGCCTAGCCTAACGGGACAGGGATATCATATAATATAATTTTCATGAAATCACAAGTCCAATACAGCAAATGAAAGATAAACAGCTTGTGAATCCAGCCATCATTTACGATTTTTAAAATGTTTTACAGCGAAAACACAATATGTATTTCTATTAGCAAACCACAATAGCCAAACACACAACCGCATATTTTCACCATGTTTCTACCGCATAGGAAGCTTTCATCAAAACCAACAAAATAGAGATAAAATTAGTCACTAACCAAGAAACAACTTCATCAGATGACAGTCTTATAACATGTTATACAATACATTTATGTTTTGTTCGAAAATGTGCATATTTGAGGTATAAATCATAGTTTTACATTGCAGCTACCATCAAAAATATCACCAAAGCAGCCAGAATAATTACAGAGAGCAACGTGAAATACCTAAATACTCATCATAAAACATTTATGAAAAATACATGGTGTACAGCAAATGAAAGATAAACATCTTGTGAATCCAGCCAATATTTCCGATTTTTTAAGTGTTTTACAGCGAAAACACAATATAGAATTATATTAGCTTACCACAATAGCCAAACACACAAACGCATTTATTCACCGCAAAAGGTAGCTTTCGCAAAAACCAGCAAAAGATATAAAATTAATCACTAACCTTGAACAAATTCATCAGATGACAGTCTTATAACATCATGCTATACAATACAATTATGTTTTGTTCGAAAATGTGCATATTTAGAGCTACAAATCCTGATTATACATTGTGAATACGTAGCATCGATTCACCAGAATCTCCAGAGATATTTTGGACACTCACCTAATCTGACCAAAGAACTCATCATAAACTTTACATACAAATACTTGTTGTATGGCAAATGAAAGATACACTGGTTCTTAATGCAACCGCTGTGTTAGATTTTTAAAAATAACTTTACCATAACATACAGCTTGCGTTATTGCGAGACAGCGCTCACCAAAACGGCGGAGAATAGGACTCAACATTTTACACAGAAATACAAAATAACATCATAAATGTTTTCTTACTTTTGTTGAGCTTCCATCAGAATGTTGTACAAGGAGTCCTTGGTCCAGAATAAATCGTTGTTTGGTTTTAGAATGTCCATTTCTTCTGTCGAATTAGCAACCTTGGCTAGCCATGTGGCGCGAACATGCCCATCAACTCTTGGCGCAAAGAACGGAAAATTCCAAAAGTCCCAATAAATGTTGAATAAACTGATAAAACTCGGTTGAAAAAACCTACTTTATGATGTTATTATCACATGTATCAAATAAAATCAGAGCCGGAGATATTCGCCGTGTATACGTAACGCTTTTCAGAAGCCAATGTCGAGCTCCGCGGTGCGCCTTGGTAGACAAAGAAAATTCCTGACCTGCCACTCCAAAAGCTCTTGTTCGGCCTCAGATCAAGCTAGACACCCCATTCCACCTTCCACTGCCTGTTGACATCTAGTGGAAGGCGTATGAAGTGCATGCATATCGATAAATATAAGGCAATTGAATAGGCAGGCCCTGAAACAGAGCCTCGTTTTCAGATTTTTCACTTCCTGCATGGAAGTTTGCTGCAAAATTAGTTCTGTTTTACTCACAGACATAATTCAAACAGTTTTAGAAACTTCTGAGTGTTTTCTATCCAATAGTAATAATAATATGCATATTATATGATCTAGAAAAGAGTACGAGGCCGTTTCATTTGGGCACGATTTTTTCCAAAGTGAAAACAGCTCCCCCCTATTGACAATAAGTTTTTAAGTGGCCAGAGATTTGAGTCTGTATGTTGGCAGCAGCCTCTCTATGTTAGGGGTGGCAGTCTAATGGCCTTGAGATAGAAGCTGTTTTTCAGTCTCTCGGTCCCAGCTTTGATGCACCTGTACTGACCTCGCCTTCTGGATGATAGCGGGGTGAACAGGCAGTGGCTCTGTTGGTTGTTGTCCTTGATGATCTTTTTGGCCTTCCTGTGACATCGGGTGGTGTAGGTGTCCTGGAGGGCAGGTAGCTTGCCCCCGGTGATGCATTGTGCAGACCGCACTACCCTCTAGAGAGCCTTCGGTTGAGGGCGGTGCAATTGCCGTACCAGGCGGTGATACAGCCCGACAGGATGCTCCCGATTGTGCATCTGTAAGAGTTTGTGAGCGTTTTAGATGACAAGCCACATTTCTTCAGCCTCCTGAGGTTGAAGAGGTGCTGTTGTGCCTTCTTCACCATGTTGTCTGTGTGGGTGGACCATTTCAGTTTGTCTGTGATGTGTACAGAGAGGAACCTAAAACTTTCCACCTTCTCCACTGCTGTCCCGTTGATGTAGATGGGGGGTGCTCCGTCTGCTTTTCCTGAAGTCCACGATCATCTCATTTGTTTTGTTGAAATTGAGTGAGAGGTTTTTTCCTGACACCACACCTCCTCCCTGTAGGCCGTCTCGTCATTGTTGGTAATCAGGCATACAACTGTAGTGTCGTCTGCAAACTTGATGATTGAGTTGGAAGCGTGCATGGCCACACAGTCATGGGTGAACAGGGAGTACAGGAGAGGGCTGAGAACGCACCCTTGTGGGGACCCAGTGTTGAGGATCAGCGGGGTGGAGATGTTGTTTCCTACCTTCAACACCTGGGAGTGGCCCGTCAGAAAGTCCAGGACCCAGTTGCACAGGGCGGGGTCGAGACCCATGGTCTTGGGCTTAGTGATGAGTTTGGAGAGTATTATGGTGTTAAATGCTGAGCTGTAGTCAATGAACAACATTCTTACATAGGTATTCCTCTTGTCCAGATGGGATTGTGCAGTGTGCAGTGTGATGGCGATTGCATCGTCAGTGGACCTATTGGGGCGGTAAGCAAATTGAAGTGGGTTTAGGATATCTGGTAGGGGGATGGTGAATTATTTCCTTGACTAGTCTCTCAAAGCACTTAATGATGACAGAAGTGAGTGCAATGGGGCGATAGTCATTTTGTTCAGTTACCTTAGCTTTCTTTGGAACAGGAACAATGGTGGCCATCTTGAAGGATGTGGGTACAACAGACTGGGATAGGGATTGGTTGAATATGTCCGTAAACACACCAGTCACCTGGTCTGCGCATGCTCTGAGGACACGGCTAGGGATGCCGTCTGGATCGGCAGCCTTACGAGGATTAACACGTTTAAATGTTTTACTCACGTTTGCCACGGAGAAGGAGAGCCCACAGGTTTTGGTAGCGGGCTGTGTCAGTGGCACTGTATTGTCCTCAAAGCGAGCAAAGAAGTTGCTTAATTTGTCTGGGAGCAAGACGTGGATGTACGCGACGGGGCTGGTTTTCTTTTTGTAATCCGTGATTGACTGTAGACCCTGCCACATACGTCTCGTGTTTGAGCCGTTGATTTGCGACTCTACTTTGTCTCTATACTGACGCTTCGATTGTTTGATTGCCTTGCAGAGGGATATACTGTTTGTATTCGATCATGTTTTATGGTCGCTTTGCCATGATTAAAAGCGGTGGTTCGCGCTTTCAGTTTTGTGCGAATGCTGCCATCAATCCACTGTTTGTAGTTAGGGACTATTTTAATAGTCACAGAGGGTATGACATCTCCGATGCATTTGCTAATAAACTCGCTCACCGAGTCAGCGTATACATCAATGTTGTTGTCTGAGGCTATCCGGAACATATCCCAGTCCCCGCAATCTTGAAGCGTGGAATCCGATTAGTCAGACCAGCGTTGTATTGACCTGAGCATGGGCGTTTCCTGTTTAGTTTCTGTCTATAGGCTGGGAGCAACAAAATGGAGTCATGGTCAGACTTGCCGAAGACAGGGCGGGGGAGGTCTTTGTATGCATCGCGGAAGTTCGAGTAGCAATGATCCAGAATACTACCAGTTCGAGTCGCGCATTCGATATGCTGATAGAATTTAGGAAGAATTGTTCTTAGGTTAGCTTTGTTAAAATCCCCAGCTACAATAAATGCAGCCTCAGGATGAATGATTTCCAGTTTACATAGAGTCCAGCGAAGTTCTTTCAGGGCTGACGAGGGATCTGCTTGGGGGGGATATACACGGCTGTGACTATAATCAAAGAGAATTCTCTTGGAAGATAATATGGTCGGCATTTGATTGTAAGGAATTCTAGGTCAGGTGAACAAAAGGACTTGAGTTCCTGTATGTTGTTGTGATTACACCATACCCTTCTTCTTACCAGAGAGATGTTCGTTTCTGTTGGCGCGATGCGTGAAGAAACCGGATGGCTGTACTGACTCTGACAACATATCCCAAGTGAGCCATGTTTCCGTGAAACAGAGAATGTTACAATCTCTGATGTCTCTCTGGAAGGAAACTCGTGCCCTAATTTCGTCCACCTTGTTATCTAGAGATTGGACATTGGTGAGTAACATGCTCGGAAGCGGTGGATGGTGTGCTCCCCTTCTGAGTCTGACCAGTAGGCCGCTCCGCCTGCCTTTCCTGCGGCATCCGTTTTGTTTTGGATCGGCCTCTAGGATAAGATCACGTGTCCAGGGTGGAGGTCCGAACAAAGGATCCGTTTGTGACGTATTCCTGGTCATAATGATGGTAAGTTGACATCACTTTTATATCCAATAGTTCTTTCTGGGTTTAGGTAATAAAACTTTAGATTTTCTAGGATAACAATGTAAGAAATAGTACATAAAAGAACAAATAACTGCATAGTTTTCTAAGAACCTGAAGCGAGGCGACCATCTCTGTCAGCGTCATTTCACTGGAGGTATGTTGAGTGTGTTGGGTCATTGTCCTGGGTCATTGCCCTGTTAAAAACAAATTATAGTCCCACTAAGCCCAAACCAGATGGGATGGCATATCACAGCAGAATGCTGTGGTAGCCATGCTAGTTAGGTGTGCCTTGAATTCTAAATAAATCACAGACAGTGTCACCAGCAAAGCACACCCACAACATCACACCTCCTCCTCCATGCTTCATGGTGGGAACCACACATGCAGAGATCATCCGTTCACCTACTCTGCGCCTCACAAAGACATGGCGGTTGGATCCAAAAATCTACATTTGGACTCATCAGACCAAAAGGACAGATTTCCACGGTCTAATGTCCATTGCTCGTGTTTCTTGGCTCAAGCAAGTCTTCTTCTTATTGGTGTCCTTTAAAAGTGGTTTCTTTGCAGCAATTCGACCATGAAGGTCTCCTCTGAACAGTTGATGTAGAGATGTGTCTGTTACTTGAACTCTGTGTAGCATTTATTTGGGCTGCAATTTCTGAGGCTGGTAACTCTAATGAACTTGTCCTCTGCAGCAGAGGTAACTCTGGGTCCTCCTTTCCTGTGGAGGTCCTCATGAGAGCCAGTTTATCATAGCGCTTTTATAATTTTTGTGACTGCACCTGAAGAAACTTTCAAAGTTCTTGACTGACCTTCATATCTTAAAGTAATGATTGACTGTCATTTCTCTTTGGTTATTTGAGCTGTTCTTGCCATAATATGGACTTTGTCTTTTACCAAATAGGGGTATCTTCTGTATACAACCCCTACCTTGTCACAACACAACTGATTGGCTCAAACGCATTAAGAAGGAAAGAAATTCCACAAATACATTTTTAACAAGGCACACCTGTTAATTGAAATGCGTTCCAGGTGACTACCTCGTGAAGCTGGTTGAGAGAATGCCAAGAGTGTGCAAAGCTGTCATCAAGGCAAAGGGTGGCAACTTTGAAGAATCTTAAATCTAAAATATATTTTCAAATCAAATGTATTTATACAGCCCTTCTTACATCAGCTGATATATCAAAGTGCTGCACAGAAACCCAGCCTAAAACCCCAAACAGCAAACAATGCAGGTGTAGAAGCACGGTGGCTAGGAAAAAGTCCCTAGAAAGGCCAAAACCTAGGACGAAACCTAGAGAGGAACCAGGCTATGAGAGGTGGCCAGTCCTCTTGTCACGTTCTGACCTTTATTTCCTTTGTTTTGTCTTTATTTAGTATGGTCAGGGCGTGAGTTGGGGTGGGCAGTCTATGTGTGTTTTTCTATGTTGGGGTTTTGTGTTCGGCCTGGTATGATTCTCAATCAGAGGCAGCTGTCAATCGTTGTCCCTGATTGAGAATCATACTTAGGTAGCCTGGGTTTCACTTTTGGTTTGTGGGTGTTTGTCTTCCGTGTCAGTGTTTGTTGCCACACGGTACTGTTTCGTTTGTTCATCGTTTATTGTTTTGTTTAGTGTTCTGAGTTTGAATTAAAAATCATCATGAACACTTACCACGCTGCGCTTTGGTCCGATCCTTCTACCACCACACAGTGGTGGGCCGTCAGGGCCAGCAAGGCCTTCTCTGCTGGCCTAAACATCATCAGAATATCTAATTTTTTTTTTATTCATTCATTTCATAGCTTTCCTCTTGGTTGCACTGCTTCCAGCCCCAGGTTGAGATTTGGAGGGCTGGTCTTTATGTTAGATCTTTTATCCAATCATATTCAGCCATCATGTGTTGCCAGGGGTCTAAAATCTGCCCTCAGGCCTTCAGAATCAACAGTGCGGGCGCTTGTAGCTTAAAGTGAAAGGAAATGAAAATTTAGTGTCAACTAATCAGCTTTAGAGTTGGCTATTGTACGCCTGCTGGCTGGCTCCAGTGTTACACAGGAGCCAGCTAGCAGGCGTAGTGCGTGCACGTCTTTTGATTTGATTACCAATATTGAGAGGGAGGTCCTATGGGCAGGTCTATGCAGAACCTCAGAACTAGGAAACTGAATTTGATAAACTAATTAATTCGCGTACTACTAAGCTGTTTTTTCAACCCACAATGGCGGAAGGAGGAGAAGATATCGATTTGGTCGAGGATATAATTATAACGCCATTCTCAAGACGAACTTTTCAAGAAAAGTTAGACATTGTAAGGAGAGGTCGCCCGACGCCGACGCTACAAAGCCTGTCACAGGCGGGAAAGGGGTTCATTCGCCACTTTCAAAGTTCCAACTACGAGCGCTATCAATGGCTCACAGGCTCCGAGAAGCACTGCAAACTGTACTGCTGGGAATCCCTATTATTTGCAAGTGATCGATTTGGTGTTTGTAGCCACACTGGCTTTGCAAACTTGAGTTGTCTAACCAAGGCAGCAACGAGACACCAAAGTACGGCTGGGCACTTACAAGCAATGGTGCTTTTGAAAACTTTTGGGGACACCCGAGTGGATCTACAGCTCAACGAACAAGCGCGCAGGGCAACGGAGCTGCACAATGAAAATGTGAAGAAAAATAGGGAAATATTGAAAAGACTCATTGATTGTGTCGTGTTTTTGGGTAAACACGAACTTTCATTTAGGGGACACGATGAAAGTGCTGACTCCACAAACAAAGGGAACTACGTGGAGCTTCTTTCTTTTCTTTCTGAAAACTCTTCCCCTGCAATTCTCTGAATAAAAATGTCAATTTCAAGGTGACGCAACGCCTGGTTATACTGCGTTTCTGTCTAAATGTATAGTGTCTAGAGCCATGGCATCATAATGATGGTAATAAGAGGTGGATTAATTCGGGTGGGACTGTGTAGGACCTCACTGAAGGCCCAGGCCCCAGGCCCACGGCACGCCACTGCCACCACAGATGATCGTTACACCTCTTCTGGCTGTGCCAGGTGGAGATTATAACAGAACATGGCCAAGATGTTCAAATGTTCATAAATGACCAGCATGGTCAAATAATAATAATCACAGTAGTTGTCGAGGGTGCAACAAGTCAGCACCTCAGGAGTAAATGTCAGTTGGCTTTTCATAGCCGATCATTAAGAGTATCTCTACCCCTCCTGCTGTCTCTAGAGAGTTGAAAACAGCAGGTCTGAGACAGGTAGCACATCCAGTGAGCAGGTCAGGGTTCCATAGCCGCAGGCAGAACAGTTGAAACTGGAGCAGCAGCACGGCCAGGTGAACTGGGGACAGCAAGGAGTCATCATGCCAGGTAGTCCTGAAGCATGGTCCTAGGGCTCAAGTCCTCCGAGAGAGAGAAAGAGAGAAAGAGAGAATTAAAGGGAGCATACTTAAATTCACACAGGACACCGGATAAGACAGGAGAAATACTCCAGATATAACAGACTGACCCTAGCCCCCCGACACATAAACTACTGCAGCATAAATACTGGAGGCTGAGACAGGAGGGGTCAGGAGACACTGTGGCCCCATCCGATGATACCCCCACCCCCGGACAGGGCCAAACAGGCAGGATATAACCCTACCCACTTTGCCAAAGCACAGCCCCCACACCACTAGAGGGATATCTCCAACCACCAACTTACCATCCTGAGACAAGGCCGAGTATTGCCCACAAAGATCTCCGCCACGGCACAACCCAAGGGGGGGCGCCAACCCTTTTTGATTTGTTTAACACTTTTTTGGTTATTACATGATTCCATATGTGTAATTTCATCGTTTTTTTTATCTCTTCACTCTTATTCTACAATGTAGAAAATAGTAAAAATAAAGAGAAACCCTTGAATGAGTAGGTGTGTCCAAACCTTTGACTGGTATTGTAGGTTTGAGGTAGAACGTCCTTGTATGTGTGGTTGAGTGTATTTCTGTCAACCATCCTCTTTAATTGATTCATTAGTCCAAGCAGCATTGTTATGCATCACCATGATGCAGATGATGTCATTTCAGATTAGAAAGCACTGAGATCCACTGATGCAGGCTGACCGATTGACTCTCCATGGCTTTTACACCCCATGGCTTTTGGAAACTTTACCTCTGAAATGGTCATTATTATTTACCATGCTTATGTTGCACTCTGAAACGTCATATTAGTCACGGTAATGTCCTTGGTAGGAAAATTAGAAAGTGTTTATTGATTACATCATACATCACTAGACTTGACCTGGTCAAAACAATTTGACATACTTCATCTGGTAAATCCCTTCCTCACAATTACAAGATGTTGCATATTACAATAAACAATTGTTAAATGGAATGGAGGTCACTCATATGGAATTGTTGTCATTTTTATTATAAATATAGAATTGATTTATTATGATTAAGTTTTGTTTGAACAAAAAGGCCCATGATTATGTAGTTATTACACTATGATAATGATGGAAGACTCTTATAGGAAATTGCTACACCATCATGTTTTTGGAGTATGACAAAACGTTGTTTTGGGTAGGGTTGAAATACATTCCCTGGTTTTCCGGATGATTCCTGAAATTAAGAGGGAATAAGCAGGAAATGGAATCCGCCTTCCTGGATTTCTAGAAAACCTGGAAATTTCTGGAAAGTTACTAGAATTTTGCAACCCTAGTCTCGGGGAATTGCGCTTCTCAATATGTCTACCGAATCACATTGCATACACGCCATTAACAAAATAGACCTATGGGGTAACATTCCAGAAGAGAATACATTTGAACATTGATATAGGCCTAAACCTGAATGGCTGGAGCAGTGAGAGTTCCAACAGACTCAGACACCGTCTTATGGGCTGAAGGGAATGTGGAGGATTCTCTCTGAGCACTTCAGCTCACTGTCATAAACCTCTGGTTCAATCATGCTGAATTTATGAGGCCCACCACAATGCTAGCTGGTACAGTAGATAGAAATGTGGCGGTGCTGGGGCTGTGGGGGGACAAGCTCTTAACCTAACAGAGTTATGGAGCCCTGTGCTCATGACGGAGTATTGAGAGGCAGGCCTTGGTGCATCAATCAGTTTGTCAGAGTTTCCATCACATTTACCTTGCATGTCCGAACCTTACTGTCAAAGAGAATTTGGGTGCGTGCTTATGGACTAATTTACACCCAGTTTGCCATTATATAAAACCATATAGAAATGCATAGCTTGCCCAGTGTGACAATTATTTATCTTCCATGTACTTTAATAAACATTGGCCCCCTCCAGGTCTCCCTTGTGAAAGAGATCTTTCGACCTCAATTGGTCAACCTGGTTTTTCAAGTTTACACTGCTCCCCGTACAGAAATTTAAAAAGCAGATTATGTCCTTTACCCCTCTGATGTTCTCCTAAAACTCAAGGAGAATTTGTTTGGTTGGCATCATATGCTCCTGCCCTTAGTTGATATAGATGTGTTTTGACATTATTTGGCCTGGTAGGTTGCCCTACAAGCAAACCCTTCGAGGCTTAGTTCCAAAATAGAGGAACCGCTTTGTTTCAAAAGTTGGGGAAGTTTCCAAAATGATAACATGAAGAGCAGAGAAGGGAAACATTAAAACATTTAGAAAACATTTGACATATTTTACAGCTTGATTCTGCTGTATATGAGTAAGATTGTACAATTCCTTTACACAATAGTAACATGTCTGTGTTTCCTGACACCAGTTCCACCCAGGATGTTGTATGCACTGGCATGGCCATTTGCTGCCTGGTTACCGTTGACAAGATCAGGAATCTGGTAAACAAAAGCAAAACATAGTTTACAGTGTATACACTTCCCTAAATGTGTCCCAAATGATACATGTGGTTTACAGTTTATGTTTAAAAAAGAGCACAGTAACACTTTACAGCTCTCTCGCACTCTCTCTTTTAGGGTTGTTGGTTCAATTCCCACGCGGGACCAGTACGAAAAAGTACATATGCACTCACTATTGTAAATCGCTCTGGATAAGAGTGTCTGCTAAATGACTAAAATGTAAAATGACTAATAATCTTCAGCTGAAAATGCAATCACCTTGAAATTCTTAGGTTATGACGTATTACAGTTGACTTTAATATTACATTTGTTAAGTTTTATGAGGTACTTCTTACCAGACTCATTACTGTAATGAAAACTAATCAATTACACTGTAAATAAATCATACAGAATAAATTGGCATCTGAACAAATTAATAAATCCACATCTAAATCTAGAGGCCACCGCATGTGTCAATGTATTATTACGTACCTCAAAATGTTTTGTATAGTTAGTCTGGATGTAACCACTGTCGTTGAATTCACTGTGGGTGACACCTGCTGTAAGAAAGATACATCTCAGTATTTTACCATTGGAGTGTTTCCAGGGATAGAAGAATGTGTACACATGTGACAGCATGGCTGTGAACATGTGACAGCAAGAGGCTTATATAAACATACCATGACAAAATTAAAGAATTTTGTTAACATTAAAAATGTGTTCTGTTAATCGAAAAGTCATTATAATCTGTGTGTAGGCATAAGTGCCTATGCGGGCGCATGTGTGTGCATTTGTGGGTGTGTGTAAAGACAGAAATGATAGCTCCTACTTGTTTGGCCGTCTATCACGTATGCAGGGTTTTCCTTGCCCTGTCTCTGTCCCACTGCACCACCACTCATCTGGATCTGGGACCCCGTTCTCCTGGGAAACATCAAACACTTCACTGCAACAATCACACTATAAACCTCACATAATGATCAAGGTAACTGATCTGGTAATTGGGAACAAAATGGTAGCAGAACTCTCTTACCCCATTTCCTTCTGGTAGCTGGATTCTGAAATGAACCCCCGAGAGAAAAGAATAATAAATCAGGTATAGACGTGTTGCTTTAGTTGAATTTAGATGAATCTAGTAGGTCAAACTTTATTTGGATAGTCCATCTGTAGATGCTATCTACAGACTATCAGTAACATTTCAACTAACTATCTACTAACCCTAACACTAGCTCTAACCCTAACCTTACCCTAACCCTTATTCTAAACCTAACCCTAACCTTAGCAAGCACTTGCTTATCAACAGATAGTTTGTTGATAGTATGACCATCAGTAGAGCATCTACAGATGGAAGATCCGGACTATCTAAATAAAGTGTGACCGAATTAATTCTCCAACATTTGTCGCCTACTGGTAGGTGTTATAGACCTATAGTCAGAGTTTTGATATTAGACCTCATGTGTACCCTTTCAGACAGTGAGTAATCTACATCCACAAATGATCATACATTAACCTTTATACTCATTAGAAAGTTTACTGCAAGTCAATCTCTTTGTTGGCATCTCCTCTGTTGCTTGTTGAGCTATCTTGTATGCATCGGACAGATGAGAGGCAAGCAGCGGGAGCCAAACAGTCCTAAAGTCACTATATTTTCTGACTGGTGTGTCCTGTATTTAGATGAAGGCCTCTGCATATATCTCACACTGTCATTGTCCTAATAGAGGACCTCAGTGAGACCTGTCCTGACTCAGTCTACTTGTTTTCTACTTTCTTCAGTGAAACAGAGCAAGAGGCTCGATTTGGGCATGACTCCTGCTCCTTGGACTACATGGGGGTTTGACAAGCTAAAGAAAGGCTTCTTACTTGCTTCTTTTCTGCGTTTGCAGCAGAAGACGATTCCAAGGATGAGCAGCACCAGCAGAGCGAATCCACCGATGGAACAAACGACAGCGATGAGCACAGTCCAGTCATGGGGCTCTGGTGAAACAGTGGTCTCGAGATAAGTAAGAGTTAGTGAGTTAGTATGTATGGTTAGTAAATATCACAATGTAGACTGACATCTTAGCCTTAAACTCAGTTGGCTATTGAGACAGTAGGTTCTATTGTAAGTCCAACCTGCCACTAGTTGTTACAGTACTAAAGTAATCAAATGTGTGACGGAACTACAGAAAATTATAAATGGCAATGTATGGGAGTTTTTCATATACATATAATATGGAGCCTCTGTGCTCTTGGAAGAAATACACAACTTTTATCATGTAAGTATCTACCTGCATAAACAAAGAATTCATTCACTTATTTATTAATGTAATAAGTAATTATGGAAAAATAATCACGGTCCCACAGAACAGTACAAAGGCATATGTTAAGGGAGGTAGCTCTTATCCTTTCTCAGAGGATTTTCTCATATTTTTTGCTCTACAAATTGTAAGGCCAGCCAGGATCATCAGCTTTTAATTGTGATTTTTGGCAGCACCTCAACTTGGCCAGGAACCCATAAAATCCCTTTCCTGACTTCGCAAGGGTTCCCATTTCTGACAGTGTAAGCAGACCTCACTAAATCCTATCCATGTTGAAGGTACTGTCCAGGCTACTGGAAGTGACCAGACAGCTCCGGCACTATGGGCTGGCCGTAGGGGGAATGGCCCGCCCTACCTTACCTCCTTCCCAAATAAAACATTTCAACATTGATCATTTATTTGATCGAGAAGCAAACAGAAAAACTGATCAATCTCAGATAGGTTACCTTCGCACATACCTCACCGGAGAAAGAATCCGAGCGAGCAAAACAGCGCCCCTCTGTCTCAGTATGTGTAGCCAACGTATCTGATGCTGCCTGGCCAAAAAGAGTATTGCATATCATACTATTTTTGGCCAGACAGCATCAGATACATGGGCTACATACAGTAAGACAGAAAAACACTGTTTCGCACGCTCGGATGCCTTCTCTGGTGAGATAGTATTAGCCACTTGCGAATTTAAGGAAAGTTGGCGGGTGCACAGTGTACTGTTTGGATGCTGGAATTATTTTGGACAAACATGCGAAGGTAACCTACTTTTGAAGTGATTTGTTTGACAATCAGATTTAAAACATCAGACTGGTTGTGTTCATGCACATTAAAATGTAAGATCATCAAGGACAACAACCACCTGAGCCACTGCCTGTTCACCCTGCTACCATCCAGAAGGCGAGGTCAGTACAGGTGCATCAAAGCTGGGACCGAGAGACTGAAAAACAGCTTATATCTCAAGGCCATCAGACTGTTAAACAGCCATCACTAACACAGAGAGGCTGCTGCCTACATACAGACTCGAATCCTTGGCCACTTTAATAAATTGATTACTATTCACTTTAAATAATGCCACATTAATAATGTTTACATTACTCATCTCATATGTATATACAGTTGAAGTCAGAAGTTTTCATACATTTAGGTTGGAGTCATTAAAACTCGTTTTTCAACCACTCCACAAATTTCTTGTTAACAAACTATAGTTTTGGCAAGTTGGTTAGGACATCTACTTTGTGTATGACACAAGTAATTTTTCCAACAATTGTTTACAGACAGATTATTTCACTTATAATTCACTGTATCACAATTCCAGTGGGTCAGAAGTTTACATACACTAACTTGACTGTGCCTTTAAACAGCTTGGGAAATTCCAGAAAATTATGTCATGGCTTTAGAAGCTTCTGATAGGCTAATTGGCATCATTTGAGTCAATTGGAGATGTACCTGTGGATGTATTTCAAGGCTTAAAACTCAGTGCCTCTTTGCTTGATATCATGGGAAAATCAAAAGAAATCAGCCAAGACCTCAGAAAACAAAATGTAGACCACCACGCATCTGTTTCATCCTTGGGAGCAATTTCCAAATGCCAGAAGGTACCACGTTCATCTGTACAAACAATAGTACACAAGCATAAACACCATGGGACCATGGGACCGCGCAGCTGTCACACCGCTCAAGAAGGAGATGCGTTCTGTCTCCTAGAGATGAACGTACTTTGGTGCGAAAAGTGCAAATCAATCCCAGAACAACAGCAAAGGACCTTGTGAAGATGCTGGAGGAAACAGGTACAAAAGTATCTATATCCACAGTAAAACGAGTTCTATAACGACATAACCTGTAAGGCCGCTTAATAAAGAAGAAGCCACTGCTCCAAAACCGCCATAAAAAAGCCAGACCGTTTGCAACTGCACATGGGGACAAAGATCGTACTTTTTTGAGAAATGTCCTTTCTTCTGATGAAACAAAACTATTTTTTTATGGCCAAATAGTTCTAACTATAGAACTATTTGGCCATAACGACCATTGTTATTTTTGGAGGAAAAAGGGGGATGCTTGCAAGCCGAAGAACACCATCCCAACCGTAAAGCACGGGGGTGGCAGCATCATGTTGTGGGGGTGCTTTGCTGCAGGAAGGACTGGTGCACTTAGATGATGGAACCATGAGGAAGTAAAATTATGTGGATATATTGAAGCAACATCTCAAGACATCAGTCAGGAAGTTAAAGCTTGGTCGCAAATGGGTCTTCCAAATGGACAATGACCCCAAACATACTTCCAAAATTGTGGCAAAATGGCTTAAGGACAACAAAGTCAAGGTATTGGAGTGGCAATCACAAAGCCCTGACCTCAATCCTATAGACAATTTGTTGGCATAACTGAAAAAGCTTGTGCGAGCAAGGAGGCCTACAAACCTGACTCCGTTACACCAGCTCTGTCAGGAGGAATGGGACAAAATTAACCCAACTTATTGTGGGAAGCTTGTGGAAGGCTACCCGAAACGTTTGACCCAAGTTAAACTATTTAAAGGCAATGCTCCCAAATACTAATTGAGTGTTCTTCTGACCCACTGGGAATGTGATGAAATAAATAAAAGCTGAAATAAATCATGCTCTCTGCTATTATTCTGACGTTTCACATTCTTAAAATAAGGTAGTGATCCTAACAGACCTAAGACAGGGAATTTTTACTAGGTTTAAATGTCAGGAATTGTGAAAAACTGAGTTTAAATGTATTTGGCTAAGGTGTATGTAAACTTCCGACTTCAACTGTACTGTATTTTATACCACGTATTGCATCTTGCCTATGCTGCTCGGTCATCGCTCATCCATATATTTATATGTACATATTTTTATTCCATCCCTTTAGATTTGTATGTATTAGGTAGTTGTTGTAGAATTGTTCGATTATTTGTTGGATATTACTGCACTGTCGGAACTAGAAGCACAAGCATTTCCCTACACTTGCATTAACATCTGCTAACCATGTGTATGTGACCAATCAAATTTGATTTGATACATTTCTACAGTTATATTACATGTATTTACTATAAAAACGCATTTAAAATGTGTGCATGCCCTTGTCCCGTAAACAAAACGTGCCCCCCTATGGAAATCAAATGCCTGTCTAACTGAAGAGTCAGAAGAGTTCTTACCAACCACCAGGTAGAAGGAGCTGGACAGTGGGGTGGTCAGGGCAGATACGCTGGCCAGGCACTTCACTTGGACACTGTTGACCCCACGGACAGTCAGGAGGCTGATGGAGTTATACAGACCGTCCAGGGCCTCACTGCTACTGTTGTAGCTGTTCTGGTCCACCACGACCCCATCCACCACCCAGCTCACTGTGGGCTTAGGAAACCAACCAGAGGCCTCACACCGGAAGATGGCCTGGTGGCCCTGGGCCACTGTCATGTTACCTCCCACAATCCTTACTGTGCCGCTCTCTGTGGAGACAAACAGGAGAGAACAGTCAGCAACCGTGAGGGATGACATCTTACATGAAACACAATGAATATACTGTAGTGTTAATGTTGGACCACCTACAGAGTGGATAATTCTACAAATGTAGGATCTTTTAATTTGAGCCAGTCTGCTACAGCAGGAAAATAATCCTGCATCTATGTGCTAGTATGGTAAATGCTTCCTGAATGTCCTGACTTAACACTGGTCCCAGCTGAGGGTTGGCCACAATGTAAACAATCAATGTAATATCGACATCCATTCAGTTGGATATTACTACTGTCTGCCTAGGAGTATTGATACATGGAGGGGAATATGTTTGTAATCAGGTAGGTCCAAATCAGGGGAATGAGAAGTCCATCCATGCACCATACTGTATATCAGGTGTGAAGGTACAACCCAGATGCAGACCACGTCAAATAAACAATAGTTTAATATTCCAACAGGGCAGACAATGGACAGGTCAAGGCAGGCAGGGCTCAGACAACCAGAGGTGGGGCAACGGTACCGGGCAGCAGACAGGCTCAGGGAGACAAAGGGCTGTGAGACATGGGTTTGACTCTGGAGACATGAAAGGTGGGATGAATACGAAGGGTACGGGGCAACAGAAGATGAACAGCAGAGGGGCTAATGATCTTGGAGATGGGTAACGGGTCGATAAACCGGGGGTAGAGATGGCGAGATTCCACCCGGAAGGGCAGATCCCGGGTGGATAGCCATACCTTCTTGAGGAGTGTTCTCTTCCAGGTACGACGACAGCGGTATACAAACATCTGGCCAGAAGGTATGCCGACCTCCTCTTCCTGCGCAGAGCAGGGAAGGGTGTTGCGGGCGTACTCCACCCACACCAGCTGCTGGCTCCAGGTGGTGGGGTTGGCGGAGACCTGGCAGCGCAGGGTGGTCTCGAGGTCATGGTTGGCTCGCTCCGACTGGCCGTTAGACTGGGGGTGGAACCCAGAGGACAGGCTGGTCGACGACCCAATGAGGGTGCAGAACACCTTCCAGAACCGGGACGAATGAAGTGGGCGGCCTTGGAAAAGCGATCCACCACGGTCAGGATGGCGGTGTTGCCATCAGACGGGGGGAGACCCGTGATGGAGTCCAGGGAGATTTGAGACCTGGGGCGATAAGAAATGGGCAGAGGTTGGAGGAGGCCAGCCGGAGCTTGTCGAGGGGTCTTGTTCCGTGCACAGACCGTGCAGGTGGCGACAAAGGCGGCAACGTCCAGAACCATGGTAGGCCACCAAAAGCGCTGTCGCATGTAGGCCAGGGTCTGCCGGGAGCCCGGGTGGCAGGCGAGCCTGGAGGAATGGGCCCACTCCAGGACCGCTCGGGCTCCGGGTGGTAGCTGAGGGGTTATAGCGGTGAGACAGGGCATCCGGCTTGACGTTCTTGGACCCCGGCCGGTAGGAGAGGGAAAAGTTGAACCGGGTAAACAGCAGGGCCCATCTCGCCTGCCTGGAGTTGAGGCTCTTGGTGGTGCGGAGATACTCCAGGTTTTTGTAGTCGGTCCACACAATGAACGGGTGTTCCGCCCCTTCGAGCCAGTGCCTCCATTCCTCCAATGCCATCTTCACCGCGAGAAGCTCCCGATTCCCCACGTCGTAATTCCTCTCCGAGGAGGTGAGGCGGTGGGAGAAGAAGGCGCAGGGATGTAGCTTAAAACTTCTTTCTTTGTGATAGGTGGGACGGTAGCGTCCCACCTGGCCAACATCCGGTGAAATGGCAGCGTGCCAAATTCAAATAAATTACTATAAATATTAAACTTTCATGAAATCACAAGGGCAATACATCAAAATAAAGCTTAACTTGTTAATCCAGCCAACGTGTCAGATTTCAAAAAGGCTTTACGGCGAAAGCAAACCATGCGATTATCTGAGGACAGCGTCCAGCACACAAATGCATAACAAATCATTTTCAACCAGGGAGTTGCGACACGAAAGTCAGAAATAGCGATATAATATATGCCTTACCTTTGAAGATCGTCTTCTGTTGGCACTCCAAAAGGTCTCAGTTACATTACAAATGGTCCTTTTGTTCGATAGATTTCTTCTTTATATCCATAAAAACTCAGTTTAGCTGGCGCGCTTCAGTCAATAATCCACTCGGTTTCCATCGGTCAAAATGCATACAAAATGAATCCCAAACGTTTCCAATAAATTTATTCTAACAAGTCAATCAACGTTTATAATCAATCCTTAGGTACCCTAATACACAAATAAACAATACAATTTAAGACGGAGAATCGTTATTGTCTTTACCGGAGATAAACAAAAAGAATGCGCTATCTCGGCCATGCGCATGGAAACACTAGAGCCAAAATGGGAGCCCTTAGAAAAACTACTTCTTCTCCCTCATTTTTCCAAAAACCAGCCTGAAACTCTTTCTAAAGACTGTTGACGTCTAGTGGAAGCCCTAGGAACTGCACTCGGGAACGATTTTGCCCTATTATAAAAGTGCCAACCATTGAAATCAGTGGTAGGATGAAAAAAAACAATTGGGGATGGTTTGTCCTCGGGGTTTCACCTACCATTTCATGTTCTGTTATACTCAAAGACATTATTTTAACAGTTTTTGAAACTTTAGATTGTTTTCTATCCACATCTACTATTATTTGCATATCCTAGCTTCTGGGCCTGAGTAGCAGGCAGTTTACTTTGGGCACGCTTTTCATCCGGACGTCAAAATACCGCCCCCTATCCCAAAGAAGTTAAGGTCCAGGGCAGAATGTTGGGACAGAACAGACTCCACTTTGACATCCGAAGCATCGTCCTCCACCACAAACTGACGGGAATGGTCCGGATTAACCAGGATGGGAGCCGTGGTGAAGCGGTGTTTAAAGTCCCGGAACGCCCGGTCAGCGGCCTTGGACCACATGAACAAAACCTTGGTAGAGTTGAGGGCAGACAGGGGGGAGACCAGGGTGAGGTAACCCCGGATAAAGCGGCGATAAAAGTTGGCGAACCCCAGGAAGCGTTGCAGCTGCACCCTGGATGCAGGCTGAGGTCAATCCACCACCGCTTTCACCTTCTCGGGATCCATCTTGATGCTCCCAGCAGAGATGATGTAGCTCAGAAAGGGCACGGTGGAGCGATGGAACTCACACTTTTCCGCCTTAACGAACAACTGGTCCTCCAGAAGGCGCTGGAGAACCTGCTGGACATGAAGCACGTGTTCTTGTGGGCAGCGGAAGAAGACGAGGATGTCATCAATTTAGACAAAGACAAAACTGTTCAGCATATCGCGGAGAACGTCATTCACTGGAGCCTGGAACACGGCAGGGGCGTAGGTGAGGCCAAAGAGCATGACCAGATATTCATAGTGGCCGCTGGCCGTGTTGAAGGCGGTTTTCCACTCGTCCCCCTCTCGTATCCGCAACAGATGGTAGGCATTACTTAGATCCAGCTTGGAGAACATAGTGGCCCCCTGGGGCAGCTCGAAGGCCGCGGAAATGAGTGGAGTGGATGACTGTTCTTTACAGTGATGTCATTGAGTCCCCGGTAGTCAATGCACGGGCACAGGGTCTTGTCCATCTTCTCCATGAAGAAGAACCCTGTGCCAGTGGGAGAGGAAGAAGGACAGATAAATCCAGTAGCTAGGGAGTCCCCAATGTAGTCCTCCATAGCCTTGGTTTCCGGTCTCGACGGCGAGTACAGACTCCCCCGGCGAAGCGTGGTGCTAGGGAAAAGGTCAATCCCGCAGTCATAGGGGCGGTGCGGCGGAAGGGAAGTTGCCCGGGACTTGCTGAACACCTCCCGGAGATCCTGGTACTCAGCGGGAATGGTGGAGAGATCCGGAACCACCTTCAAGGACCCAGGAAGACATCCCGGGGCAGGTTATGCCGACTTCAGACAATGGACGTGGCAGAACGAATTCAAGCCCATGATGGCACCCGTA
The DNA here is from genome assembly GCF_045679555.1 of Salvelinus alpinus. Classification (NCBI taxonomy): domain Eukaryota; kingdom Metazoa; phylum Chordata; class Actinopteri; order Salmoniformes; family Salmonidae; genus Salvelinus; species Salvelinus alpinus. The sequence goes on from NC_092086.1 coordinate 88,882,063, forward strand.
GACCAGTTGATGAGTGGATTATGTCACTGGAGCCAGGAGAATCCCAAAACCACGAGGATCTGGGGGGACTTGATGAGCAGGAACTGAACGGTCTTGCTGTGATTCCCTGACACACATAGGTGTGGTTGATAGGAGTGGTATTATGGCTGACCCGACCTATAGAGCGCCCGCTCAATGCTCTAACATCCATGGGAATGGAGAGGGGCTGAGTGGGGATATTCAGCTCGGAAGCCAGTGTGGCGTCCAAAAAGCTCTCATCGGCCCCAGAGTCAAGGAGGACCCAAATAGATTTGGACTGGTTTCCCCACAGCAGAATGATATAAAAAGGGTTGTGAGTAAGGAAAGGAGAAAAGTCCCCCAATGGCCCACCAGAGTACTCGCTCCTACTGGTGAGCCTGCGCTTTTACCGTGCACGAGGACACAAAATGACCCGCAATACAAACAGCTCCTTGTGCTGATACGATGTTGCCATTCCGCTGGCGACAGCCCTGCCCTGCCCTGCCTAGATGCATGGGCTCGGGAAACAGTGCCTTGGCCCTCCTCGGTGACTCTTGAGGAATGTATGGAAATCTCGTGTGCTCTCGGCCACGGGACCGTCAAGGACTTCTGGGAGGACTCGGAGGCAAGTTGGAGTCCCTGGACGTGCGAGTGAAATCGAATTTCCTCTCGATCTGTCATTCCCGCAATCGCCCATCGATGTGGATGGTCAAAGCGATGAGGGAGTCAAAAATCTGTGGGTAACTCCCGAGCTGCAAGCTCCTCCTTAACCTCCTCCGAGTTGCTGTGCAGGAACATGTCGAACAGTGGTTCTGGGTTCCACTCACTCTCAGCTGCCAACGTACGGAATTCCACCGCATAGTCGGCCACAGTGCAGGCATCCTGCCAGAGTTGGATTAGCTTCCGGGCAGCTTCTCTCCAGGAGAAAGGGGCATCAAGGACCTCCCTCACCTCTCCCACGAACCCCTCCAGGCTCTCGCATATGGCCGGCTGCTGTTCCCATACAGCGGTAGCCCAGGTGAGAGCCCTTCCAGACATCAGCGTGATGAGGTAAGCTATTTTGGAGCAATCCAAGGGGAAGGAGGAGGGCTGAAGCTCGAAACTGAGGGCACACTGAGCTAGAAATGCCTGAGAGGTGCTCGGCTCTCCATTAAAGCATTGCGCAGGAGGTAAACGGGGCTCCCGAGAAGGTGGAGTGGCCGGTGGGGCGGCGCTGCTAACTGCCAAATTGCTGAGGCGCGGTGGGGTTACCAGCAGCATGTCCAACGCCCGGTCATGGCGCTCAGCCAACGTTTGGACTCCCTCCCTCCTTGGGAGGAGATGGCGTTGCGCAGCTGGTCCGGGTCTGCTGGGTCAGTCATGGCCAGTTTGTACAATCAGGTGTGAAGGTAAGACCCAGATGCAAACCACGTCGAATAAACAATAGTTTAATATTCCAACAGGGGCAGGCAATAGACAGGTCAAGGCAGGCAGGGGTCAGTAAACCAGAGGTGGTAAACCAGATGTATAAATACACAGGGGATAATGGGGAAGATTGGCGACACCTGGACGGGGGTGAGACAAACTCAAAGACATGTGAAACAGATCAGGGTGTGACACCATAGGAAGAAGACCAAATCAATATCCAATAAAAGTAATCCAATAGAGCCAGCAGAAGCCGCAATAAGATAAAGCCTAAAACCAGGTTTAGACCCTCTGTATATTAAAGCACCTGGGTGGAGGGCTGGTGGAGGATATAGCTGGTACATGTTTGATTCAGTTTATAATTGAATGGATGAGGGATCATAATATGCTGTGTGGGTTCTGGGTTTATCATGGTTAACAAGCTTCCCTGGGGGAATGGAATAACGAACACTAAGATGAACAGTAAATTGTAACCGTGAATGTGTAAATGGCATACCATCACCCAAGCAACTAGAGCAAGGAGTATAAAACAGAGTCAACCAGGGACGACCACACTCGCATGATGAGTGCCCTTGCCTGAGATTTGAAGACTTGCATTAGCTCCCTAAGCAAATGCATAGGCTTTAGCTCAGCAGGCTAGCAGGATAGTAGTCATATGGCACACAGGAGATCAGGGTTCAAATTCAGGTCAATCACAAATTTTGCTGAAGTGCTAATAAAAACAGATGTCAGCTCTATAAAACAAAAAATGTCAAAAGAGTGTTCAATAAAGATCAACTGAATTGAGAATATTCATTCCCGTTGCGATTTATAATCAAATACCGAAAAAAAATTGACATCTTGTCTCCAGGCTGGAATCTTTGTCTCAGAACATCTGATGTCAAACTTTATTCCTCTCTTTTTTGTGTGAACTCTACCATGTGGAAATAGGCAAAGTCAAATTTTGCATATCAATGAGCCTCCCCTTATGCATGGTGCAACTCTTCAAGATAGTCCATAACTGCTGAGCCCTACAAGGCATTTGCATATCCACAGTGTGTTTCCCTTATGCTTGGTTGGTTCTTCTATCATTTTGGGGATAGAAAAGTCACCATAAGGATAGTAAAAAAAAGGAAAATTCTCCCTCGTGAGGGACATTTCCAGCATGCCCATGAGGACAAAGGCTATTTTGGTTTAGGGTAAGGGTTGCAATTAGGATTCGGGTCAGAATTTGGGTAAGGGTAAGGGGTTAGTGGTTAGGTTTAGATTTAGGGTTAAGGTTAGGAGTTAGGTCTAGGTTAGGGTTACGGGTTACGGGTTAGGGTAAGGGTTAGGGAACATATTAATTGTAGTTCCCCACGAGGATAGAAGAACATAACGTGTGCGTGCGTGCGTGCGTGCGTGCGTAGACTGGCCTGAGGCTGCAGGAGAAACACGCTGCTCTGAACTGTGCTGACCACTCTGTCTCCCATTCCATGTACCAAAATGCTGCCGTTGGTGAGGACATTCTCACCTTTACTGTTAAGGCGAGGCTGAAAGTTCTACCAACAAAATATAATCTGGCACTCTGGTACCCTGCAAACCATGACCAATTCAGTATTCTACATGAGTCACATATAATGGAGTCTATTGTCCATGTTGTTAATGTACACAAGCATAAACATTATTGTGTAAGGGGAAGCTGGTTTGATGTTGATGCCTTTGCCAGGAAGCTGCTTAAGTACCAGCCCATTGGGGAGATGCTTGGACAGCCTTCGGGTGTAGGTGCAAGATGCTGGTGCTGATATTTGTCAGTCTCGGCCACGTACACAGGATTGCAGTGCATGGCCTCCAGATTGCTGGCCTGACAAAAACAAAGGCAAAGCAGTTGGCTAGGTACTGCTCTGTTTTCGCTGTCGTGGGTGTCATGTAAAAAATCTTCCCAGCGTGAAATAGTTCCCAATCGTTCTGATTGTGAAGTCATGTTGTAACATTCCCAGTCAATAATTGCACGCGCGTCTGTGTGGATGGCTGAGCTCCTGCAGATGTTTCTCTCACACCCCCTCGCCCTTGATTTAGCTAGCTAGCTAACTAAGTAACAAATATATGCAGTGTCAATTGAAAAAGTAGCGCCCAAGTCTTTGCAAACGCAAAAAAATCTCTCCTCACGTCAACCCTCAGCACTTTGACGCGAAAGTCCGGGTATTTATATGCAGACCTCACGCCTCAACAAGCTTCTGATTGGTCCCTGGCCACCATTGATTGGCAGACATGTGAAGCAAATGTTTATGCTGGGAGAGATATTACACACAACCAGAACACTATCAGAATGATCAGAACTATTGGGAACTATTTCATGCTGGGAAGATTTTTAAATGACAGTGGGCAGAAGGAGGTGCTTTCTGTACCCTTGAGTGCCATTCATACAGGGACCTTTGAAATGTTTGGATCCTTTTTTAATGTAAACTTGATAGGTGAATTCAAATAAAGTATATAAAGTGCGTGTGCGTGTGTGCATGCGCACTTGTGTGTGTGACTTGAGGAGATCGCGCTTCAAAGAAATGCTTTCCATCAAAGTAAGCAGTAGAGTACAATTAACCATAATGCAAATCCTACGGCTCCCATCCACTAGTGTGTTTTACCTTACCCTTGTCTAGGAGCCAAAGCATACTTGCTGATTGGAAACAACAGATGCAAGGGTGGTGTACAAAGTATTGTGGTGTACAAAGTTTCTCCGGGATCCGTACACCAGCACTGTATTTTCCCTGCACAATTGCTATTGTGTAGATCAGACCAGTAAGATTTGTGGCTACAGCAATAAGTCTTACGTTACATGGACTTGGTTCATTGGTTATTTATTACACTAATCACCTTTGGCAACTGTGGCAAATTAGCTAGACAGAGAAAACTTGCCTTACCCACTGGGCACAGACGTCAGCTCAACGTCTAGTTTTGATTTATATTTGGTTGTGCTGACTGTCACGCCCTGACCTTAGAGAGCCTTTTTTATGTCTCTATTTGGTTTGGTCAGGGTGTGATTTGGGTGGGCATTCTATGTTATTTATTTCTATGATTTGTGTTTCTATGTTTTGGCCGGGTATAGTTCTCAATAAGGGACAGCTGTCTATCGTTGTCTCTGATTGGGAATCATACTTAGGCAGCATGTTTTGCCACCTTAGGTTGTGGGATGTTGTTTTTTGTTAGCTCTGTGTAGCCTTCAAGACATGACGTTCGTTGTTCTTTTGTTGTTTTGTTTGGTGTTCGGTTTTAATAAAGAAGCATGAACACGTACAACGCTGCACCTTGGTCTCATCCTTCCGACGAGCGTTACACTGACAATTAACGTGAACTCAATGTGAAATCCAACAAAAATGTCACCCTGCCCCAGTTACTCTGCAGTTTATTAATTCATTTAATTTAATCTCCTCAACAATGGTACTCTATCATTTCAGTAAAGGTGATTATTTAAATGAACTCCATATTCTAACCTTGGATTATATAGAAGCTCATCAAAAGTCTTTTAAAGAGTTATTTCTGTCTGAATCAGACTGTTCCATCTGCCTAATACATGGATCCTTGTTCCTGTGTTGGTGATTAGCCAGGACCTGCTGAGAGAACAGATTATTATCCCTTTCTATGCTCAGAGTTTACAGTGTGCTACCACTTCTCTACTCTCTGATCTTACAGTGTATACTACTGCTCTCCAGAGCATAGGTCGGTCATTACACTACTGTCATCTATAGTGATACTGTATGTGCACAGCCTATACAGTGCAGGATGAGATGGGAAACAGACATTATTTAACTACTCTGCACATTTTGATTCCAGTAAAGAGGCCAGTCTTCACTTCTAAGGATTAAATATTGAGGAATTGTTCCCAACCTTGGACAAAGAGCTGAGCGGTCTGGGTCGGCTTTTCCTGGACGCCACAGCTGACGTCACCAGAGTCGTTCCTCCAGACGTCCCGGATGATGAACTCCCAGCAGTATATGTCGGCACTGGAGTCGTTTTTAACGGCGAAACGACGGTTGTGCTCAGACACACCGGTGCCACTGTTGATGGTGAGGACCAAAACAGTTTTAAGCATCCATGACATGGAGTACCATTCCTCAGACAGGCTGATGTTAAACCGAGCCTCTGAGCCCCGCAGCACAGTCACATTCAGGGGCTCCAGCTGAGGGACTCCTGAGACTCCTGAAGAGGAGAGGAGAGGAGAGCAGAGAATCATGGTGTGGTTAGGGTTGGGGGTGAGAGGAGATAATGATTATCTATTTGTCATTTGTTATATTTGAGATCATTAAATGTGCTGACGACACAACAGTGGTAGGCCTGATCACTGACAACAACGAGACGGCCTATAGGGAGGAAGTCAGAGAACTGTCAGTGTGGTGCCAGGACAACAACCTCTCCCTCAATGTGAGCAAGACAAAGGAGCTGATCGTGGACTACAGGAAAAGGCCGGCCGAACAGGCCCCCATTAACATCAACAGGGCTGTAGTGGAGCGGGTCGAGAGTTTCAAGTTCCTTGGTGTCCACATCACCACCTAACTATCATGGTCCAAACATACCAAGACGGTCGTGAAGAGGGCACGACAAAACCTTTTCACCCCCAGGAGATTGAAAAGATTTGGCATTGGTCCCCAGATCCTCAAAAGGTTCTACAGCTGCACCATCGAGAGCATCCTGACAGGTTGCATCACCGCCTGGTATGGCAACTGCTCGGCATCGGACCGTAAGGCACTACAGAGGGTAGTGAGAACGGCCCAATACATCACTGGGGCCAAGCTTCCTGCCATCCGGGACCTATATAATAGGCGGTGTCAGAGGAAAGCTCATAAAATTGTCAGAGACTCCAGTCACCCAAGTTATAGACTGTTTTCTCTGCTACCAGAGTGCCAAGTCTAGCACCAAAAGGATCCTCAACAGCTTCTACCCATAAGCCATAAGACTGCTGAACAATTCATAAAATCGCCACCTGACAATTTACATTGACCTCCCCCTCCCTTTTGTACACTCGCTGTTTGTTTGTTACCTATGCATTCTCCCCCATAAACAACGATTGTTGACAAGTTTCCCCTTGTTGTTCAGTTTAGTCACCTTGGCTGGTCTCCTTGGAGATGGACGTTCCCCTGAACTTATACATCTGTAATGATTCCGAGCCACTGCACCGCTCAAAAGGAGAGCTCAGAGCCACTTCCACTACTGCTACTACTGGGGTCAGACTGCTGCCGCTACGACTTCTGCCGCTGCTACTTCCTGGTCCAAGAGGGTGGAGTGGAGTGGAGTGGAGTGGAGTGGAGTGGAGTGGAGTGGAGCCGAACCGATGGTGCTCCAATGCCCAGATGACTGATGCAACGCATGCTATTTCCCAGAAATGGGATGATTGACTTTCCTAACACTTGTGAGTGATTTGAGGTGCTCTGTGAGAGTGATCTCCTTACCTATGGAGCGATTTCAGTGCCAACAGAAATTGTATTTGAATTCCATAATTTAGAATTTGTATTAGAATATTGAATTTAATATTTTGAATTTGTAATACAGAAATGTAATCATTGAATTCATAAATTGAAATTGCATTTCATGATTTGAAGCTAAGTTGGATGAATATTGCATTCAGTTTTCAAATTCAATTTAAATTTAATTGTATATTCAAATTAAATATTTACATATTCAGTTTCAATATGGTAGATATTGCATTCATTGTCTGTGTATCAAGTTTAAAAACTATAATTTCAAGTTGATCAAAGTTTCATATATTCAACTTCTCAGATGTATTCAGATTCAGTTTTCAAATTCAGTTCTCTAAATGCAAATTCAAAAGCAGAGACAACAGGAAAGGCCAGGAAAGGTAGAGGAGAACAAATAGAATCAAACTCTCTCTGTGGAAAAACAGAAACCTCTGTTTCTAAAGCCAACACCCAAACAGACTCAAAAGAACACAGGGCAATCCAGAACAAACTGTTGGGACTGTTCTTGCGTATGTATCTATGTTGGTGTTTGTAAATGTGCTCACCCAGATGTCCTTGAACGAAATATAAATAAACTACATTTTAAAAACCTTGTCGGTGTGGTGGCCTGGGGCCTTAGTATCTGCATTCTTGTTTTTGCTGCAAGTGCCACACCTTTAGAACAGTAAACCTCGAGAACCCTCTTGACTCATTATTCTGTCGATAGAACAGGTTCCTAAAACAGTCTCAGCTGTTTGGAATGTTGGGCCTGTTTACACTCTGAGGTGCTCATTCATTACATAATAATAGATGTATTTTACATAGCTCTTTTCATAAAGACTACGTCACTTTAAAAAATGCATCTAAGGAGCCCCATGGAGCTCCAATGAGACATGGATAGGCTTTCAGCAAAGTGACTTTCACTTTTACTTGAGTCTTTTTCTATTAAGGTATCTTTACTTTTACTCAAGTATGACTATTGGGTACTTTTTCCACAACTGCTTGTAATGACAGGGTTGTGGGTTCGATTCCCACGGGGGATCAGTGTGAATGAAAACGTATGCACTCACTACTGTAAGTTGCTCTCGATAAGAGCATCTGCTAAATGACAAAAAATGTATGAGGATACTTGTGGCTTCTTTGAAGAATCTAAAATATAAAATATATTTTGATTTATTGCACACTTTTTTGGTTACTACATGATTCCATATGTGTTATTTCATAGTTTTGAAGTCTTCACTATTATTCTACAATGTACAAAATAGTAAAATAAAGAAACACCATTAAATGAGTGGGTGCGTCCAAACTATATAAACTCAGCAAAAAAAGAAACGTCCTCTCACTGTCAACTGCGTTTATTTTCAGCACACTTAACATGTGTAAATATTTGTATGAACATAACAAGATTCAAGAACTGAGACATAAACTGAACAAAAGACAATTAAAATAATGCATAGCTGAACACACTCTATCAGGTGTAAGAACACTAACAATCCAATAGCAGCTCACTTTGAGGAAGCTAACCATCCCATCTCCTCCCTCAAATATAGAGGCATTGAGCATGTTGCTCTACCAAGGAGAGGGGGTAACATGGAGATCCTACTACTACAGAGGGAGGCCTACTGGATATCCCATTTTAAACACATTGACCCCTAGTGGTCTGAATATTGACTTTGATCTCAGGCCCTTCTTATGACCAATTATATTTTCTGTGAACAGGTCTTGTAAATGAATGTATTCTTTCTCCACCTTATCAGAGTACGCCCAATATATTCCCTCTGTTGATCATGTTTATTATGCATTTTGGTTGAACCAAAAGATTACATGTAATAAAATGTTTTATGAAATTGGAAATATTTATAGGTGAAATGAAATGAAACAATATTGTATGTTGATGCTAATGTTATGCTAATGATAATGATAATAATGGCATAATATATTCAATATGCTGTGGGCTGTAGTCTTTTAATAGTTTAGCTCAATTAATTTTTATCAACCTAACAATTACAACACACCCCTCACTATTGTCATTGGTTGCACTAATTCCACTGTTTGTCTACAGTCGTGGCCAAAAGTTTTGAGAATGACACAAATATTAATTTTCACAAAGTTTGCTGCTTCAGTGCCTTTATATATTTTGACAGATGTTACTATGGAATACTGAAGTATAATTACAAACATTTCATAAGTGTCAAAGGCTTTCATTGACAATTACATGAAGTTGATGCAAAGAGTCAATATTTGCAGTGTTGACCCTTCTTTTTCAAGACCTCTGCAATCCGCCCTGGCATGCTGTCAATTAACTTCTGGGCCACATCCTGACTGATGGCAGCCCATTCTTGCATAATCAATGCTTGGAGTTTGTCAGAGTTTGTGGGTTTTTGTTTGTCCACCCACCTCTTGAGGATTGACCACAAGATCTCAATGGGATTAAGATCTGGGGAGTTTCCTGGCCATGGACCCAAAATATCGATGTTTTGTTCCCCGAGCCACTTAGTTATCACTTTTGCCTTATGGCAAGGTGCTCCATCATGCTGGAAAAGGCATTGTTCGTCACCAAACTGTTCCTGGATGGTTGGGAGAAGTTGCTCTCAGAGGATGTGTTGGTAAAATTCTTTATTCATGGCTGTGTTCTTAGGCAAAATCGTGAGTGAGCCCACTCCCTTGGCTGAGAAGCAACCCCACACATGAATGGTCTCAGGATGCTTTACTGTTGGCATGACACAGGACTAATGGTAGCACTCAACTTGTCTTCTCCGGACAAGCTTTTTTCCGGATGCCCCAAACAATCGGAAAGGGGATTCATCAGAGAAAATGACTTTACCCCAGTCCGCAGCAGTCCAATCCCTGTACCTTTTGCAGAATATCAGTCTGTCCCTGATGTTTTTCCTGGAGAGAAGTGGCTTCTTTGCTGCCCTTCTTGACACCAGGCCATCCTCCAAAAGTCTTCGCCTCACTGTGCGTGCAGATGCACTCACACCTCCCTGTTGCCATTCCTGAGCAAGCTCTGTACTGGTGGTGCCCCGACCCCGCAGCTGAATCAACTTTAGGAGACGGTCCTGGCGCTTGCTGGACTTTCTTGGGCGCCCTGAAGCCTTCTTCACAACAATTGAACCGCTCTCCTTGAAGTTCTTGATGATTTGGTTGATTTAGGTGCAATCTCACTGGCAGCAATATCCTTGTCTGTGAAGTCCTTTTTGTGCAAAGCAATGATGACGTCACGTGTTTCCTTGCAGGTAACCATGGTTGACAGAGGAAGCACCACCCTCCTTTTGAAGCTTCCAGTCTGTTATTCGAACTCAATCAGCATGACAGAGTGATCTCCAGCCTTGTCCTTGTCAACACTCACAATTGTGTTAACGAGAGAATCACTGACATGATGTTAGCTGGTCCTTTTGTGGCAGGGCTGAAATGCAGTGGAAATGTTTTTGGGGGATTCAGTTCATTTGCATGGCAAAGAGGGACTTTGCAGTTGATTGCAATTCATCTGATAACTCTTCATAACATTTTGGAGTATATGCAAATTGCCATCATACAAACTGAGGCAGCAGACTCTGTGAAAATTAATATTTGTGTCATTCTCAAAACTTTTGGCCACGACTGTACATAACCTGGTTCAAGCATTTATGACATTACCCTGAAGAAGGCACAGTGATGCCGAAACGTTGGTGTTTTTTTTAAATACTGGGAGGTTATACATATGGAGTGTGCGACTCTCTTTGTTATTATAGTAAAGTACTTAAGTAGAAATACTTTAAAGTACTACTTAGGTGTTTTTTTGAGGTATCTGTACTTCACTTTACTATTTATATTTTTGACTACTTTTACTTCACTACATTACTTAAGAAATAATGTACTTTTTACTCCATACATTTTCCCTGACACCCAAAAGTATTCATCACATTTTGAATGGTTAGCAGCACAGGAAAATGGTCCAATTTACGCACTTATCAACAGAAAATCATTGATCATCCATACTGCCTCTGATCTGACGGACTCATTACACATGGTTCGTTTGTAAATTATGTCTAAATGTTGGAGTGTGCCCCTGGCTATCCGTAAAAAAATATATATACAAACTGGTGCCGTCTGATTTGCATAAAATAAGTAATTTTGATACTTAAATATATTTTATTAATTACATTTACTTTTGTTACTTAAGTATATTTAAAACCAAATCATTTTAGACTTTTACTCAAGTAGTTTTTACTGGGTGACTCACTTTTACTATATATATATTTTTTTTTTTCTTAAGGTACAGTGCCTTCGGAAAGTATTCAGACCCCTTTACTTTTTCCACATTTTGTTACGTTACAGACTTTTTCTAAAATTGATTAAATTGTTTTTTTCCCTCATCAATCTACATACAATACCCCATAATGACAAAAAAAGCGTAATATCACATTCACATACTGTAAGTATTCAGACCCTTTACTCAGTACTTTGTTGAAGCACCTTTGGCAGCGATTACAGCCTCGAGGCTTCTTGAGTATGACGCTACAAGCTTGTCACACATGTATTTAGGGAGTTTCTCCCATTCTTCTCTGTAGATACTCTTCAAACTCTGTCAGGTTGGAAGGGGAGCGTCGCTGCAAAGCTATTTTCAGGTCACTCCAGACATGTTCGATTAGGTTCAAGTCAGGGCTCTGGCTGGGCACTCAAGGACATTCAGAGACTTGTCCTGAAGCCACTCCTGCATTATCTTGGCTGTGTGCTTAGGGTTGTGAACTTTCGCCTCAGTCTGAGGTCCAGAGCGCTCTGGAGCAGGTTTTCATCAAGGATCTCTCTCTGTACTTTGATCTGTTCATCTTTCCCTCGATCCTGACTAGTCTCCCAGTCCCTGCCGCTGAAAAATATCCTTACAGCATGCTGCCTCCACCATGCTTCACCGTAGGAATGGTGCCAGGTTTCCTCCAGAAGTGACACTTGGCATTCAGGTCAAATAGTTCAATCTTGGTTTCATCAGACCAGAGAATCTTGTTTCTCGTGGTCGGAGACCTATAGGTGCATTTTGGCAAACTCCAAGCAGGCTGTCATGTGCCTTTTACTGAGGAGTGGCTTCCGTCTGGCCACTCTACCACAAAGGCCTGATTTGTGGAGTGCTGCAGAGATGGCTGTCCTTCTGGAATGTTCTCACATCTAAACAAAATAAACTCTGGAGCTCTGTCAGAGTGACCATCAGGTTCTTGGTCACCTCCCTGACCAAGGCCCTTCTCCCCCGATTGCTCAGTTTGGCCGGGCGGCCAGGTCTAGGAAGTCTTGGTGGTTCAAAACTTCTTCCATTTAAGAATGATGGAGACCACTGTGTTCTTGGGGACCATATTTTCTGCAGAAATGTTTTGGTACCCTTCCCCAGATCTGTGCCTCGACACAATCCTGTCTCGGCGCTCTACAGACAATTCCTTCGACCTCATAGCTTGGTTTTTGTTCTGACATCACTGTCAACTGGGAACCTTATATAGACAGGTGTGTGCCTTTCCAAATCATTGCCAATCAATTGAATTTACCACAGGTGGACTCCAATCAAGTTGTAGAAACATCTCAAAGATGATCAATGGAAACAGGATGCAATGAGTCTCATAGCAAAGGGTCTGAATGCTTATGTGAATAAGGTATTTATTTTCTTATATACAGTGGGGAGAACAAGTATTTGATACACTGCCGATTTTGCAGGTTTTCCTACTTACAAAGCATGTAGAGGTCTGTAATTTTTATCATAGGTACACTTCAACTATGAGAGACGGAATCTAAAACAAAAATCCAGAAAATCACATTGTATGATTTTTAAGTAATTAATTTGCATTTTATTGCAAGACATAAGTATTTGATCACCTTCCAACCAGTAAGAATTCCGGCTCTCACAGACCTGTTAGTTTTTCTTTAAGAAGCCCTCCTGTTCTCCACTCATTACCTGTATTAACTGCACCTGTTTGAACTCGTTACCTGTATAAAAGACACCTGTCCACACACTCAATCAAACAGACTCCAACCTCTCCACAATGGCCAAGACCAGAGAGCTGTGTAAGGACATCAGGGATAAAATTGTAGACCTGCACAAGGCTGGGATGGGCTACAGGACAATAGGCAAGCAGCTTGGTGAGAAGGCAACAACTGTTGGCGCAATTATTAGAAAATGGAAGAAGTTCAAGATGACGGTCAATCATCCTCGGTCTGGGGCTCCATGCAAGATCTCACCTCGTGGGGCATCAATGATCATGAGGAAGGTGAGGGATCAGCCCAGAACTACATGGCAGGACCTGGTCAATGACCTGAAGAGAGCTGGGACCACAGTCTCAAAGAAAACCATTAGTAACACACTATGCCGTCATGGATTAAAATACTGCAGCGCACGCAAGGTCCCGCTGCTCAAGCCAGGGCATGTCCAGGCCCGTCTGAAGTTTGCCAATGACCATCTGGATGATCCAGAGGAAGAATGGGAGAAGGTCATGTGGTCTGATGAGACGAAAATTTAGCTTTTTGGTCTAAACTCCACTCGACGTGTTTGGAGGAAGAAGAAGGATGAGTACAACCCCAAGAACACGATCCCAACCGTGAAGCATGGAGGTGGAAACATCATTCTTTGGGGATGCTTTTCTGCAAAGGGGACAGGACGACTGCACCGTATTGAGGGGAGGATGGATGGGGCCATGTATTGCGAGATCTTGGCCAACAACCTCCTTCCCTCAGTAAGAGCATTGAAGATGGGTCGTGGCTGGGTCTTCCAGCATGACAACGACCCGAAACACACAGCCAGGGAAACTAAGGAGTGGCTCCGTAAGAAGCATCTCAAGGTTCTGGAGTGGCCTAGCCAGTCTCCAGACCTGAACCCAATAGAAAATCTTTGGAGGGCGCTGAAAGTCCGTATTGCCCAGCGACAGCCCCGAAACCTGAAGGATCTGGAGAAGGTCTGTATGGAGGAGTGGGACAAAATCCCTGCTGCAGTGTGTGCAAACCTGGTCAAGAACTCCAGGAAACGTATGATCTCTGTAATTGCAAACAAAGGTTTCTGTACCAAATATTAAGTTCTGCTTTTCTGATGTATCAAATACTTATGTCATGCAATAAAATGCAAATTAATTACTTAAAAATCATACAATGTGATTTTCTGGATTTTTGTTTTAGATTCCGTGTCTCACAGTTGAAGTGTACCTATGATAAATATTACAGACCTCTACATGCTTTGTAAGTAGGAAAACCTGCAAAATCGGCAGTGTATCAAATACTTGTTCTCCCCACTGTATATATATATATATATTTGCAAACATCTCTAAAAACCTGTTTTTGCTTTGCCATTGTGGGGTATTGTGTGTAGATTGATAGAATAACGCTGTAACGTAACAAAATGTGGAAAATGTGAAGGGGTCTGAATACTTTCCGAATGCACTGTGTCTTAGCTATAAGCTAGCTATAAGTGGTATATTTTCAAAACTCTATGTACAAAACTATGCCGATAACACTTGTAATGACCCCCTATCTTATGTTCAGAACCTTTGTGCATTCATTGGGGTTTCATATCTTTCACCCCTGAGTCATAGGCTCACCATTTAGTAATTTCAACAACCACTTAATCCAATAGCAAAAAACACAAGATACTCATTTCAAAACTGTTATTTTTGAAGTGCTGAATAGAAATAATAATTGATGGTCAATATAATTTTCCATACAGTATTTGACTATTACTTGACATGCACAATTATTATTATATATTTTTTTTAATATAACTTGTATCCAACGGCAGGTTGTGAGCATGTTGATAAGTATTTCAGTCTTAGTTTCATAATCCTTATACAGTAGGCTACACACGTAGGACAAATCATCAGAAATAGGGGCATTGTAAAGCAGTTGGCTACTGTAAAAATGTAGCATGGTATTGTATTCCATTTCTGCCCCATGCAACATTTTCAACTGATACAGTATCGCCTGTCTCCATGCTTGACAAAATTCATCAGCTTACAGTGAGTGTATCAATGAAATTCAGATAATGAGTGGAATATATTTTCATATATAACCAAAGTATTTCAGCAGTGAATTGTACACTACACTCCAAATGGTAGCACACAAGAGTGAAGCACACTGGCTGATGGAGAATGATGTACAGTATTTACAACCACATCCATATATGATTTGGTTTTACCTTCTAACATAAATTGATGTAAAATTAATACATTTATGAGGTACAAATATATAAACGTACTCAGGCAATCAAACATGTGCTTCGAGTTTTGAAACATGAGCCATTTTGATGATCTGTTTAGATTTCTGTGCTTAGAGTTGTGAAAATGTACCACATACTTATGGAAATTGCACCAAAGTGATTGGAGAAAAAAAACTGCACTATCCTAATGATGAGACCTGACTCATAAAGTTTCCTTTTAGAAGGAAGCAATATTATAGCCTGGTGTAGTCAACGTAAAGCCGTAAGCATTAGGCATGTTAAATCCAAGACCTGTATTTCTCTGCATGGCTGTGATAATCACGAGAAGGCCTCCATGTGAAATTAACAGCTTTAATCACTCCCAAACGAGACCAGTCTAACTAGGGCAAGATGAAGCCAGGGATAAATAATATGCTGAGCTGGGTTCTAATGCTCGTTCAGTGAAATAGAGTTTTGATATTTATTCACTAATATCTATTCTCATGAACAGGGAAATGTTTGGGTAATCCCAATTGCGACGTCAACTATGGATTTTGTCCCCATCCTATCATATTCAGTAGATTTGTTTCAATTGTGAGTATATGGGATAGCGCAATGTAGTGTGTCAAATGTGTATATGTGTGCATAAAATATTCAGATCTGCTCACCTGTTGCATAGAGTAAAAGCAACGTGAAGAAAACACTGGCCATGTTGCCCAGGTAACAGTCATGCTAATATTCCCTGCCTGTAATATAAAAACAAAAAAGACAATGGCATGGGAACAACCCAGCGGGCAGCAAAATACTGGACACATTCAGACAGACCTGAGCTCTGAACGCTACATTTTTCACCAAGGAATGTTGTGTGAGGAACTCCCCTGTTCACAAAAACACACACATTCTCTGATTGATCGCTGATCAAAGACTCACTACAGCCCAACCACAGAAACACTATATCTTAATAACTTATCTTCTCGAACAAACATTAATCAAACAAAATATATTATTGAAACAAAATATATTTCAATAAGTGCAGTCTCACAGATCCGTCCATTCAGAGTACCAACAGAATCATACTTCCTCCCTAAGTCTTTCCCTCAACAACAACAAACAAGATCATTCTTAAATTGCATTTTTCTTTAGGAAATATTCCTATTGAGATCCAATGTACATCGACATACATCATTCTAATAACTTACTTGTTGAAGACTCTCAGAGCGATGACTAAAATGGATCCAAGGTTAATTTCCTGTTGAATCAGACCTAGTAAATAGAGGGACTCCACCTTCAGGTGAAACCAAATGTAGCTTCACTCCCCCATATACATCTATCTCTACAGAGAGCAAGGTCCACCCATGTAACAGTCCCCTTATCAGTCACACTTGCATGAGTGAGTGCTTAAGAGTTTGTTTGAGTGTGTGTCACAGTTTCACCTTCTAGCATAGTTATTATTGGCATAGTTAAGCTTGCTGGTAGAGCAGAAGGTTACAAGAGAATCAACTGAGGTAGGTCGTCTACCCAACAGATTACTTTGGGGGGCTTTGACCCCCACATGACACATCTGGGATGTCGTCTGGGGTGATTAATACCACAGAGTGGTGGTGTTGTGACACAAACACACAACAGCCTTTAAGCAGACACACCCATGTGTTGCATTAGCTGCCATGTTTTAGTGTAAGTACAGCAGTTTCAATCTGAGGTTTTTCAACAAGGGGCCACATACTTCTGACCCACATACAGTGACTTTGCAAAGTATTCAGACCCCTTGACTTTTTGCACATTTTGTTACATTACATCCTTATTCTAAAATTGATTGAATAATTAAAAATCAAATCAAATCAAATGTATTTATATAGCCCTTCTTACATCAGCTGATATCTCAAAGTGCTGCCCAGAAACCTAGCCTAAAACCCCAAACAGCAAGCAATGCAGGTGTAGAAGCACGGTGGCTTGGAAAAACTCCCTAGAAAGGCCAAAACCTAGGAAGAAACCTAGAGAGGAACCAGGCTATGAGGGGTGGCCAGTCCTCTTCTGGCTGTGCCGGGTGGAGATTATAACAGAACATGGCCAAGATGTTCAAATGTTCATAAATGACCAGCATGGTCAAATAATAATAATCACAGTAGTTGTCGAGGGTGCAACAACTCAGCACCTCAGGAGTAAATGTCAGTTGGCTTTTCATAGCCGATCATTAAGAGTATCTCTACCGCTCCTGATGTCTCTAGAGAGTTGAAAACAGCAGGTCTGGGACAGGTAGCACGTCCGGTGAACAGGTCAGGGTTCCATAGCCGCAGGCAGAACAGTTGAAACTGGAGCAGCAGCATGGCCAGGTGGACTGGGGACAGCAAGGAGTCATCATGCTAGGTAGTCCTGAGGCATGGTCCTAGGGCTCAGGTCCTCCGAGAGAGAGAAAGAAAGAAAGAGAGAAAGAGAGAATTAGAGAGAGCATACTTAAATTCACACAGGACACCGGATAAGACAGGAGAAATACTCCAGATATAACAGACTGACCCTAGCCCCCCGACACAAACTACTGCAGCATAAATACTGGAGTCAGGAGACACTGTGGCCCCATCCGATGATACCCCCAGACAGGGCCAAACAGGCAGGATATAACCCCACCCACTTTGCCAAAGCACAGCCCCCACAACACTAGAGGGATATCTTCAACCACCAACTTACCGTCCTGAGACAAGGCCGAGTATAGCCCACAAAGATCTCCGCCACGGCACAACCCAAGGGGGGGCGCCAACCCAGACAACAAGATCACGTCAGTGACTCAACCCACTCAAGTGACGCACCCCTCCTAGGGACGGCATGGAAGAGCACCAGTAAGCCAGTGACTCAGCCCCTGTAATAGGGTTAGAGGCAGAGAATCCCAGTGGAGAGAGGGGAACCGGCCAGGCAGAGACAGCAAGGGCGGTTCGTTGCTCCAGAGCCTTTCCGTTCACCTTCACACTCCTGGGCCAGACTACACTCAATCATATGACCTACTAAAGAGATGAGTCTTCAGTAAAGACTTAAAGGTTGAGACCGAGTCTGCGTCTCTCACATGGATAGGTAGACCATTCCATAAAAATGGAGCTCTATAGGAGAAAGCCCTGCCTCCAGCTGTTTGCTTAGAAATTCTAGGGACAATTAGGAGGCCTGCGTCTTGTGACCGTAGCGTACGTGTAGGTATGTATGGCAGGACCAAATCGGAAAGATAGGTAGGAGCAAGCCCATGTAATGCTTTGTAGGTTAGCAGTAAAACCTTGAAATCAGCCCTTGCCTTAACAGGAAGCCAGTGTAGGGAGGCTAGCACTGGAGTAATATGATCAAATTCTTTGGTTCTAGTCAGGATTCTATCAGCCGTATTTAGCACTAACTGAAGTTTATTTCGTGCTTTATCCGGGTAGCCGGAAAGTAGAGCATTGCAGTAGTCTAACCTAGAAGTAACAAAAGCATGGATTAATTTTTCTGCATCATTTTTGGACAGAAAGTTTCTGATTTTTGCAATGTTACGTAGATGGAAAAAAGCTGTCCTTGAAACAGTCTTGATATGTTCGTCAAAAGAGAGATCAGGGTCCAGAGTAACGCCGAGGTCCTTCACAGTTTTATTTGAGACGACTGTACAACCATCAAGATTAATTTTCAGATTCAACAGAAGATCTCTTTGTTTCTTGGGACCTAGAACAAGCATCTCTGTTTTGTCCGAGTTTAAAAGTAGAACGTTTGCAACCATCCACTTCCTTATGTCTGAAACACAGGCTTCTAGCGAGGGAAATTTTGGGGCTTCACCATGTTTCATTGAAATGTACAGCTGTGTGTCATCCGCATAGCAGTGAAAGTTAACATTATGTTTTCGAATGACATCCCCAAGAGGTAAAATATATAGTGAAAACAATAGTGATCCTTAAACAGAACCTTGAGGAACAACAAAATTTACAGTTGATTTGTCAGAGGACAAACCATTCACAGAGACAAACTGATATCTTTCCGACAGATAAGATCTAAACCAGGCCAGAACTTGTCCGTGTAGACCAATTTGGGTTTCCAATCTCTCCAAAAGAATGTGGTGATCGATGGTATCAAAGGCAGCACTAAGGTCTCGGAGCACGAGGACAGATGCTTCGGTCTGACGCCATTAAAAGGTCATTTACCACCTTCACAAGTGCAGTCTCAGTGCTATGATGGGGTCTAAAATTAGACTGAAGCATTTCGTATACATTGTTTGTCTTCAGGACAATGTCCTGAGCCATGTACAGATAAAGCGTCCGGAGAGAAAAAGTTGAATGAAAGAAAGTTGAGTGAGGGAAAAACAAAAAATATAAACGGTAATTAAAAAGTAAAAACCGTAAAGTTGTCAGGTAGCAAAGTAAGGTTGGCAACAAAACGCACAGCAACACATAAACAAGTCTGCAAGTTGTGACCGGAAATGCAACCCAGTCCGCGCGGGTTTCGTGATCTCAGAGCTGTTGACAGTCAGCAATCTACACAAAATACCGCATAATGACAAAACAAAAGAAAGGTTGTTAGCTATTTTTGCAAAACAATTTTTTTTTAAATGAGCTCAGGTATATCCTGTTTCCATTGATCATCCTTGAGATGTTTCTACAACTTGATTGGAGTCCACATGTGGTAAATACAACTGATTGAACATGATTTGGAAAGGCACATGCCTGTCTATATAAGGTCCCACAATTGACAGTGTATGTCATGAGGTCGGAGGAATTCTCCGTAGAGCTCCGAGACAGGATTGTGTCAAGGCACAGATCTGGGGAAGGGTACCAAAACATTTCTGCAGCATTGAAGGTCCCCAAGAACATAGTGGTCTCCATCATTCTTAAATGGAAGAAGTTTTGAACCACCAAGACTCTTTCTAGACCTGGCCAAATTGAGCAATCGGGGGAGAAGGGCAATCAGGGAGGGGACCAAGAACCCGATGGTCACACTGAGAGAGCTCTAGGGAACCTTCAAGAAGGACAACCATCTCTGCAGCACTCAAACAATCAGCCCTTTATGGTAGAGTGGCCAGACGGAAGCCACTCTTCAGTAAAAGGCACATGACAGCCTGCTTGGAGTTTGTCAAACGGTACCTAAAGACTCTCAGACCATGAGGAACAAGATTCTCTGGTCTGATGAAACCAAGATTGAACTGAATGCCAAGCGTCACATCTGGAGGAAACCTGGCACCCTCCCTACGGTGAAGCATGGTGGTGGCAGCATCATACTGTGGGGATGTTTTTTTGTGACAGGGACTGGGAAACTAGTCAGGATCGAGGGAAAGATGAAAGGAGCAAAAGTACAGAGAGATCCTTGATGAAAACCTGCTCAGGACCTCAGACTGGGGGCGAAGGTTCACCTTCCAACAGGACAATGACCCTAAGCACAAAGCCAAGAAAAACCCAGGAGTGGCTTCAGGACAAGTCTCTGAATGTCCTTAAGTGGTCCAGCCAGAGCCAAGACTTGAACCCTATAAAAATCTTTGGAGAGACCTGAAAATAGCTGTTTTAACCTAGGCAGCTGAGAGCCTCCATCGTCTGATTTAGTCAATCACACTGAACAATGGTTCAGAATACAATACAAAAACAACATATCTGATAATTACATATTATACAACGGGTGGTTCTAATCCTGAATGCTGATTGGTTAAAACCGCATTCCAGCCGGTGTCTATTCCTCAAGTTACCACTGGCTAAATCTATGACCTTAAAATGCCTATTTACTCTGTTCCACCTGACTGCGCAATCCACTGTCTCATCAGCCCAGCCAGGCAATGTATAAACTTGATCTCCACTATAAAAAGCATCTGGACGTTATCTCACATTTCTTCAGATTAACATTTAGTTTTCAACTGTGGAGATTTGGATATACCTTGCTGTCTGTCTCTCCAACATTTGCAACATTGTTTACATTTTCAAATTCGATCTCCAGCTGTCCCATAGTAATGAACATGTCGGGAGTCGGGACTAGACACACAGTCAGGCAGAGTTTCTCAGCCAGTGAAATCATGAATCAGCTGGCATCATTTATATGGATATATACAAAGAAATGTAAATTGAAAAGGTCAAACAAGTTTGCAGTCTTTCCAACTTCAGTTTGAAGTGATTGCGTTAGTTGTGCTGTTGACTAGTTCTTTTGAACAACAGTGTCCTGACGAGAGAGCACATTTTCTATGCCAGGCGAAATTGCGCCTCATTAGCTCATTGTTATGGATGTATCCAAATAAATGTCACTAGAAAACAGCTTAAACAAATGCAAATGAAGCTACTGTTGTTATTCTTCTGCACTGTTTGACGTGACTGTAAGTTAGCCGTAGTTGGCTAGCTAGCAAGCAAGGGATAAGAAAGTTGCCAGCCAGTATGGCAATGGAACGTTTCGAACGAATGACTGGGTCGCCTCCATAGACACAGACACAGAAAAAGACTGAACGACTGGGTCGTGCCTGTGGCAACCGACCCGATAGAACGAATGACCAGCCGGCTTGGGTAGCAATCCTTGTGGAAGGTTGAAATAGTATGAATAAATTCATTTAAAAAAATAAAAAATATGAAAATATGTCAGTCATTATTTGAATATGTTGGTAACCTGTTGTGTAAAAGTGATAATGCCCTCGAAGCCGGTGTTTGGAGAATATACTGACACAGTTTGCCGGCCCTCGACATAGTCTCGCGCCTAACAACACTTTTCGGGCATTATCACTTAACCATATGTGGTCAAGTATTTTGGCACAGACAAACAATAATATCAGCCAATACAGTAGATCCAATCAAATATATATTTAACCTACAGCAAACAACATGTATTGTAAAACAACAAGTGAAAAGGCCACATAGGTCAATATCACACTGGACAGGTGGTTCCGCAGTGCAGGTGTCATCATCACCAGAGTCCAACTGAAGAGTTCACACTCCTACTAGGGTGGCATGTGGTGCAGTGACGCACATTTGATGAGTGTGATGGGAGGGATCTGGTCATGTTCAAAGACAAGGTCAAGTGGAGACTGTTTCATGGCTCAGGAGCTGTGTCCATTACTATGGGGTCATTACACAGCAAAGTAGCACACTATTTATTCCCTGATAAATTACCCAATAATGTCTGTCCATGTCCTGGCTGTTACAAATGGAAAGGTGCACATGCAGAGAATTCGTTTTTTGAATCTCTAATTGCTGTTCACAATTATAATATGTCTGGGGAAGCTAACCATATCCTAATAATTATGATAGATCACACAGTATTTCCATCTAAATGAAAGGAAACACCAATGTTGAAGAGTCAAGTTTCAGTCAGAAATCTCTGAGATGCATTTCTCTCCCTCTACCACTAGCATGATCTGTAATGTCCTAGATTGGAAAACACTATTTGCCCCTTTTGCTCACGTCTCTCAATTTTTTTTTAGGAGTATCCTTATGTATTTTTGGGAATAAATGTGTTTATGTAGTATCTTCATTTAATTATGAAGAGACAGAATAGCTTCTCCATTTAAAATTATAGCAAACTACAACCCTGCAAAGGGTAAAAGGACAACATATCCTTGCCTTTTTGTACAATGAAGTATAGAGACCATATCTGAACATACTAGGGCGACATCTGGTGGATCCTACCTCCCCTGTGGGTAGCAGAAACAAGAACCCCATCTGTCTGTCATTGTTAATCTGTGGCTCCAAGCTTTGGCAGGAAAGTGGACTACAACAGAGTTTACGTATAGAAACATAGCTCCCATCAAAATGGGACAAAATTATAGATTCTCTGCAGAAGTATAATACTTCAATTTCATAAATTGAGTATTAATAACCCCATGATGGTGCTAAAACTAGTCACATATTTTTGTCTAGTCACATATTATAGCTGAGCTTGCAGCATCTAATACAACATAAATGTGATTCATCTGTTTAAAATTAGATCATTGTTCCACATAAACTTAGTTTCTTTGGTAATGAAATACCCATACATTGTTATAAAGTATATATTCTTGCTGAATAGGCCTCTACAGCATATTGAAACTGACAGTGCATCGCACTATGATGATGTCAATGGCCCAGTACCATTAAAATAAATAAAACAGGAATTGCATGAAGGTGGCAGCCAAAATGGAGTCCAGACAGGCTTTTATACCTGTGACGTAAAGGGCAGGGTGACATATAGAGACCTTGGAATGTCTCCAGACACAGCTGATATTGTATAGGGAGAGAGGAAAGCAGACAAGCATGAAAACAGAAAATAGGCAGTGGCGTGAGGGAGGGGCGGTAGGTCATGCCCTGGAAGTCCCCTGAATCTGTCTGTATGTTGGTTCTGAGGGATCATTATAGCCCTCTTCTCCATTAAAGGTCCTACTGCTCCGATGTTATCTATACCATAAGTTGTAACTCTTCAACATTTATCCATTGTCTCCGATGGCGTGACTTCTCCTTAAATATCTTCTTACCATTCTGCTTCTTGCTTCTTTTGCGAGTTTGTCACTGCCGATTGGTTAAGTTCAATTACCCCCCATTGTTTTTCACCAATAACAAGCATCGAGACTGGGTTGTGACTAGGAGTTATTTTTCGTAGCAGGTCAGGATAGCCTTTTAGCTAACCCTAACCTTTTCCTTACCTATAGGCGGTGGCCTATAGAAGCCTATTGTCCCATGCTAATTGTCTTGTGGTGTATCTACTAAAAATGTACACTTTAAATTCCAGACAAAGGCTAGAGCAAGTTTGTAAAATATTTCCTTTGAATGATATGGCTCATTTGTGGCAAAAATGGGCCAAATTAATATGAAAAAAAAAGATCAGCCAGAGACAAAACAGCTGATAAACATTACAGTATACTGTATGCCTAGGTTAATACCTAGGTGTCTGGTTAGACTGTAAACTCTCCTTCCAGACTCACATTCCAATCCAAACTCGCATCTCCAATCCAAAATTAAATCTAGAATCGACTTCCTATTTCGCAACAAAGCATCCTTCACTCATGCTGCCAAACATACCCTCATAAAACTGACTATCTTACGGATCCTTGACTTCAGTGATGTAATTTACAAAATAGCCTCCAACACTCTACTCAGCAAATTGGATGTAATCTATCCCAGTGCCATCCGTTTTGTCACCAAAGCCCCATATACCACCCACCACTGCGACCTGTATGCTCT
This sequence comes from Salvelinus alpinus, assembly GCF_045679555.1. NCBI lineage: Eukaryota > Metazoa > Chordata > Actinopteri > Salmoniformes > Salmonidae > Salvelinus > Salvelinus alpinus. The sequence continues at coordinate 88,906,116 of NC_092086.1, forward strand.
CGTTGGCTGGCCCTCGCTTCATATTCGTCGCCAAACCGACTGGTTCCAGGTCATCTATAAGTCTTTGCTAGGTAAAGCCCCGCCTTATCTCAGCTCACTGGTCACCATAGCAGCACCAACCCGTAGCACACGCTCCAGCAGGTATATTTCACTGGTCATCCCCAAAGCCAACTCCTCCTTTGGCCGCCTTTCCTTCCAGTTCTCTGCTGCCAACTACTGGAATGAATTGTAAAAATCACTGAAGCTGGAGTCATATCTCCCTCACTAACTTTAAGCATCAACTGCCAGAGCAGCTTACCGATCATTGCACCTGTACACAGCCTATCTGTAAAAAGCCCACCCAACTCCCTCATCCCCATACTGTTATTTATTTAGTTTGCTCCTTTGCACCCCAGTATCTCTACTTGCATATTCACCTTCTGCACATCTATCATTTCAGTATTAATGCTAAATTGTAATTATTTCACCACTATGGTCTATTTATTGCCTTACCTCCCTAATCTTACTACATTTGCATACACGGTATATAGATTTTTCTATTCTATTTTTCTATTGTGACTGTACGTTTGTTTATCCCATGTGTAACTCTGTGTTGTTTGTGTCGCACTGCTTTGCGTTTATCTTGGCCAGGTCACAGTTGTAGATGAGTACTTGTTCTCAACTGGCCTACCTGGTTAAATAAATGTGGAAAAAAATAAGGGGAAAAAATGAAATATTACCCTAGTTGTGTCTGTTCTTTTGGCATCTCTACCCATTGAATAGAATTTATTACGTTCTTGTTCGTCGGTCACCCCTACGTTGATCCACACAGAGTACAAAACACACACATTCCTAACACTCAAACACACACAATGCTTTAAATGGCAAAACCACCACTTTTGAACCTCATTTTCATTATCTCCAGCACAATACCAGTGTCTCCATATGTGAAAACGGCACATTTGGTAGCCCTTTCCATTCATTGCCCGTCATCCCGTATACGGGTTGAAAATGGCAGATTTTGTCATTGATACGTGCCTAAATTGGAACGCAGTGGCTGTACAGTAACATGCTAGACAGTAGGTCCTACATGATGTCAGAGCTCAGGTTCTCCGCTTCACAGCGATGTATGGGTTTTGACTGACAGCCAATATAAACTTGAGCACCGCACGCAACAAAAAGATGCCCTCATCCATCCAGCTAATTGGGATACTTTTGCTCATTTGTTATTGACTGAGTGAGGGAAATGTGTTCTGAAAGATGAGACATTGAGGATTTGTCACGTTCCTGACCTGTTTTCCCTTGTTTTGTATTTATTTAGTATGGTCAGGGCGTGAGTTGGGTGGGTTGTCTATGTGTGATTTTCTATGTTGGGATTTTGTGTTCGGCCTGGTATGATTCTCAATCAGAGGCAGCTGTCAATCGTTGTCCATGATTGAGAATCATACTTAGGCAGCCTGAGTTTCACGTGTGTTTTGTGGGTGTTTGTCTACCGTGTTAGTGTTTTCACCACACGGTACTGTTTCGGTTTTCTGCACTTCGTTTATTGTTTTGTATTTCAGTGTTCAGTTTCGGTTTTAATAAATCATCATGAGCACGAACCACTCTGCATATTGGTCCGATCCTTCTCGCCTCTCCTCGTCCGATGAGGAGGACGAAATAGACTATCGTTACAGAAACACCCACCAACAAAGGACCAAGCAGAGTGGAAAAGGGCAGCGACAGCAGCAGCAGCAGCGGAGAAAAATCCAGGACTCATGGATGTGGGAGGAGATTCTGGACGGCAAGGGACCCTGGGCTCAGCCAGTAGAGCCGTCCGTCTGTCCCGAGCCAGTAGAGCCGTCCGTCAGTCAGGAGCCGCTAGAGCCGCCTGTCTGTCCCGAGCCGTCAGAGCTGCCTGTCTGTGCCGAGCCGTCAGAGCCGCCCGTCTGTCCCGAGCCGTCAGAGCTGCCCGTCTGTCCCGAGCCGTCAGAGCCGCCCGTCTGTCCCGAGCAGCCAGAGCCGTCCGCCAGACAGGAGCAGCCAGAGCCGTCCGCCAGACAGGAGCAGCCAGAGCCGTCCGCCAGACAGGAGCAGCCAGAGCCGTCCGCCAGACAGGAGCAGCCAGAGCCGTCCGCCAGACAGGAGCAGCCAGAGCCGTCCGCCAGCCATGACCAGCCAGAGCCGTCCGCCAGCCATGACCAGCCAGAGCCGTCCGCCAGCCATGACCAGCCAGAGCCGTCAGCCAGCCATGACCAGCCAGAGCCGTCAGCCAGCCATGACCAGCCAGAGCCGTCAGCCAGCCATGACCAGCCAGAGCCGTCAGCCAGCCATGACCAGCCAGAGCCGTCAGCCAGCCATGACCAGCCAGAGCCGTCAGCCAGCCATGACCAGCCAGTGCCGTCAGCCAGCCATGACCAGCCAGAGCCGTCAGCCAGCCATGACCAGCCAGAGCCGTCAGCCAGCCATGACCAGCCAGAGCCGTCAGCCAGCCATGACCAGCCAGAGCCGTCAGCCAGCCATGACCAGCCAGAGCCGTCAGCCAGCCATGACCAGCCAGAGCCGTCAGCCAGCCATGACCAGCCAGCCATGACCAGCCAGAGCCGAGCCAGCCAGCCAGGAGCTGCCAGAGCCAGCCAGCCAGGATCCGCCAGAGCCTGCAGCCAGCCAGGATCCGCCAGAGCCTGCAGTCAGCCAGGATCCGCCAGAGCCTGCAGTCAGCCAGGCGATGCCAAAATCGCTCTTCACTCTGGAGCTGCCGGAGGCGTCCTTCACTCCAGCGCTGCCGGAGTCTCCCGCCTGTCCGGCGCTACCGGAATTCCCCGTGCATTTGGGACCCATGGCTAGGGTCCCCAGGCCAAGGTCGGTGGCGAGGATCGCCACTCATAAAAGGCCACGGGGGCGATTAAGGAGGCGGACAAAAACATTGTTTAAGTGGGGTCCACGTCCCGCGCCGCCACCGCGGACAGACGCCCACCCAGACCCTCCCCTAGAGTTTTAGGTGGTGCGCCCGGAGTTCGCACCTTAAGGGGGGGGTTCTGTCACGTTCCTGACCTGTTTTCCGTTGTTTTGTATTTATTTAGTATGGTCAGGGCGTGAGTTGGGTAGGTTGTCTATGTGTGATTTTCTATGTTGGGATTTTGTGTTCGGCCTGGTATGATTCTCAATCAGAGGCAGCTGTCAATCATTGTCCCTGATTGAGAATCATACTTAGGCAGCCTGGGTTTCACGTGTGTTTTGTGGGTGTTTGTCTACCGTGTTAGTGTTTTCACCACACGGTACTGTTTCGGTTTTCTGCACTTCGTTTATTGTTTTGTATTTCAGTGTTCAGTTTCGGTTTTAATAAATCATCATGAGCACGAACCACTCTGCATATTGGTCCGATCCTTCTCGCCTCTCCTCGTCCGATGAGGAGGACGAAATAGACTATCGTTACAGGATTGTAATATCAAATCAACAAAAACAATTGTGCTTGCTTCAGTTTCTTAATGGCAAAGCTAGGAGAGCTCAAAACAGCACCTTATAGTTGAAGGCTCTTTCCTTGAGTCATAAAAGCACATTGAAATTACTTTGGAACTGCGCACAGTTTGGAGGTGTGTGGCCACTTGGAGACACCAGTTAGACCTCTCCCTCAAACACTTGTAATTTCAATGAATATTCTGATCATATTACTGAATGTATCCAGAGTATTTTCAGATTTCATTATTGACAAATACTGTGAAAGGTACAGTAAATGTAAAATGCACATCAAATCAACAGTAATGTTTGGATTCAGTCTTGTGTCAGGTGAACTGTTATGCCTTTGGTCTGATCATTTCCACATAATCTCCAAAGCCTTCTGTTCAATTGCTACCATGGTCATACATGTGTTTTTATAGTTCTTCTGTTGGAAACCGAAAGGTTGCTGGATCAAATCCCTGAGCTGACAAGGTAAAAAATGTGACGTTCTGCCACTGAAAAGGAAAAAAAATCTGTCGTTCTGCCCCTGAGCAAGGAAGTTAGCTCACTGTTCCCCAGGCGCCGAAGACGTGGATGTCAATTGATTCAGGAGGGGTTGTGTTAAATGCGGAAGACACATTTCAGTTGAAGGCATTCAGTTGTACAACTGACTAGGTATCCCCCAATCAGACTTTATGGTAGAGTGGCCAGACGGAAGCCACTCTTCAGTAAAAAGGCACATAACAAGCCCGCCTAAAGTTTGCCAAAAGGCACCCAAAGGACTCTCAGACCATGAGAAAGAAAATTCTCTGGTCTAATGAAATCAAGATTGAACTTTTTGGCCTGAATGTCAAGCGTCACGTCTGGAGGAAAGCTGGCACCATCCCTATGGTGGTGGCAGCATCATGCTGTGGGGATTTTTTTCATCGGCAGGGACTGGGAGACTAGTCAGGATCGAGGGAAAGATGAACGGAGCAAAGTACAGAGAGATCCTTGATTTTTTTTTAAACGTATCCAGAGCGCTCAGGACCTGACTGGGGCGAAGGTTCACCTTCCAACAGGACCACGACCATAAGCATACAGCCAAGAAAAACCCAGGAGTAGCTTCAGGACAAGTTTTTGAATGTCCTTGAGTGGCCCAGCCAGAGCTCAGACTTTAACCCGATCGAACATCTCTGGAGAGATCTGAAAATAGCTGTGCAGCAACCCTTCCCATCCAACCTGACAGAGCTTGAGAGGATCTGCAGAGAAAAATGGGAGAAACTCCCCAAATACAGGTGTGCCAAGCTTGTAGTGTCATACCCAAGAAGATGCGAGGCTGTAAACGCTGCCAAAGGTGCTACAACAAAGTACAGAGTCATACTTATGTAAATGTGATATTTCAGTTTATTTTATACATTTGCAAAATAAAAATAAAATGTTTTTGCTTTGTCATTATGGGATATTGTGTGTAGATTGATGAGAAAAGAAAAAAAACTATTTCATCCATTGTAGAATAAGGCTGTAACGTAACAAGAGTTCTGAATACTTTGTGAATGCACTGTAGCAACTGCAGATTGCCCCTTAAACATTGTTTATTAGTTTTCTATTGCAATCAAATCAAAGTTTGTCATGTGCGCTGAATACAACAAGTGTAGATCTTACAGTGAAATGCTTACTTACAAGCCCTAACCAACAGTGACATTTTTAAGTTAAAAATAGGTATTAGGTAAACAATAGACAATAGACAAGTAAAGAAAGAAAAAAAATGAAACAGTAAAATAACAGTAGCGAGGCTATTGGTGGGGGCACAATGCAAATAGTCTGGGTAGCCATTTGATTACCTGTTCAGGAGTCTTATGGCTTGTGGGTAAAAGCTGTTGAGAAGCCTTTTGGTCCTAGACTTGGCGCTCCGGTACCGCTTGTCATGCGGTAGCAGAGTGAACAGTCTATGACTGGGGTGGCTGGGGTCTTTGACAATTTATAGGCCCATTGATGTACTGGGCCGTACACACTACCCTCTGTAGTTCCTTGCGGTCGGAGGCCGAGCAGTTGCCGTACAAGGCAGTGATGCAACCAGTCAGGATGCTCTCGATTCTGCAGCTGTAGAACCTTTTGAGGATCTGAGGACCCATGCCAAATATTTTCAGTCTCCTGAGGGGGAATATGTTTTGTTGTGCCCTCTTCATGACTGTCTTGGTGTGTTTGGACCATTCTAGTTTGTTGGTGATGTGGACACCAAGGAACTTGAAGCTCTCAACCTGCTCCACTACAGCCCCGTCGATGAGAATGGGGGCATGCTCGGTCCTTCTTTTCCTGTAGTCCACAATCATCTCCCTTGTCTTGATTACGTTGAGGGATATGTTATTATTCTGGCACCAATCGGTAATCGAAATTAAGTAGCGGTTCGTAGTGGAGCAGAGCTCATGGAAAACCACAGGTTCTGCTGGTTTCAGCAGTCAGTCATCTCAGCAGTTTTTCAGATAGCTTCTATACTGAACAAAAATATAAATGCAACATGTAAAGTGTTGGTCCCATATTTCATGAGCTGAAATAAAAGATACCAGAAATGTTCCATATGCACAAAAAGCTTATTTCTCTATAAAAAAAAGGTGTCCAAATTTGTTTTACAACCCTGTTAGTGAGCATTTCTCCTTTGCCAAGATAATCCATCCACCCGACACGTGGCATATCAAGAAGCTGATTAATCAGCATGATCATTACGCAGGTGCTCCTTGTGCTGGGGACAATAAAAGGCAACTCTAAAATGTGCAGTTTTGTCACACAACACAATGCCACAGATGTCTCAAGTTGAGTGAGTGTGCAATTGTGATGCTGACTGCAGAAATGTTCACCAGAGCTGTTGGCAGAGAATTGAATGTTAATTTCTCTACCATAAGCCACCTCCAACATCATTTTAGATGTCAACCCGCAGACAACGTGTAACCAAGCCAGCCCAGGACCTTCACATCTGGCTTCTTCACCTGCGGGATCGTCTGTGAGCGGACAGCTGATGAGTATTTCTGTCTGTAATAAAGCCCGGTTGTGGGGAAAAACTAATTTAGATTGGCTGGGCCTGGCTCCTAGGTGGGTGGGCCTCTGCCCTCCCAGGCCCACCTATGGCTGCTTCCCTGTCCAGTCATGTGAAATCCATAGATTATGGCCAAATTTACTTATTTCAATTAACTGATTTCCTTATAAACTCAGCAAATAAAGAAACGTCCTCTCACTGTCAACTGCGTTTATTTTAAGCAAACTTAACATGTGTAAATATTTGTATGAACATAACAAGATTCAACAACTGAGACAAACTGAACAAGTTCCACAGACATGTGACTAACAGAAATTGAATAATGTGACCCTGAACAAAGGGAGGGGTCAAATTCAAAAGTAACAGTCAGTATCTGGTGTGCCCACCAGCTGCATTAAGTACTACAGTGCATCTCCTCAAGGACCGTACCAGATTTGCCAGTTCTTGCTGTGAGATGTTACCCCACTCTTCCACAAAGGCACCTGCAAGTTCCCGGACATTTCTGGGGGGAATGGCCCTAGCCCTAGCCCTCACCCTCCAATCCAACAGGTCTCAGACGTGCTCAACGGGAATGAGATCCGGGTTCTTCGTTGGCCATGACAAAACACTGACATTCCTGTCTTGCAGGAAATCACGCACAGAACGAGCAGCATGACTGGTGGCATTGTCATACTGGAGGGTCATGTCAGGATGAGCCTGCAGGAAGGGTAGCACATGAGGGAGGATGTCTTCCCTGTAACGCGCAGCGTTGAGATTGCCTGCAATGACAACAAGCTCAGTCCGATGATGCTGTGACACACCGCCCCAGACCATGACGGACCCTCCACCTCCAAATCGATCCCGCTAAAGAGTACAGGCCTCGGTGTAACGCTCATTCCTTCGACGATAAACGCGAATCCAACTATCCGTGATTTTCAGATGTAGAAAGGCCTCTTTAGTGTCCAAAGTTTTCATAACTGTGACCTTAATTGCCTACCGTCTGTAAGCTGTTAGTGTCTTAACGACCGTTCCACAGGTGCATGTTCATTAATTGTTTATGGTTCATTGAACAAGCATGGGAAACAGTGTTTAAACCCTTTACAATGAAGATCTGTGAAGTTACTAGGATTTTTACAAATTATCTTTGAAAGACAGGGTCCTGAAAAAGGGACGTTTCTTTTTTTTGCTGAGTTTATGAACTGTAACTCAGCCAAATCTTTGAAATTGTTGCATTTATATTTTTGTTCAATGTAGAAACACTTTTCTTTAAAGTATATTTTGTGTAGGCCTACCGCGTGACTTTTGATTCACTTTCCGATCGGCATCTAATTTACAATAGACTAGCTAGAGCTTGACCTTGCACTTTCTATAACAGCCTTAAACTTCCGTGACATTTATCATGTATGTCTTAACTTATAAATCCAGGCACAAATAATGTTTGGCATGTTTTTATTGATATGTCAACTACAAGAATAATTCTGGAAGAGGGTTAGAAAAGTAGGCAACCAACAAACACAAATGGAAAGCAGAACACTGTCATGTAGGTAAAATAATGATATGGCTTGAATCCTTCAGAAAACGAACAAATTGTAACCAAAGTATTAAGCCACAATTTTTCACACTAGTTTCATGAAGAGGAATGGATTTGTAAAGAAAGAAAATGCAACAAAACAACCCTGCTGGTTTATCAAAATAAAAGAAACAGTCTCAACACAAAACATTTAAATATCAAGGCCAGTGTATGAAAAATATTTACAAACCTTCTCATTAAATTGAACGAAATAGCAACAAAAGTAACAACAATTGCATAATTTGGTCTCACAGTAGACAGTAAAGTTCAGGCTGTCAAGCCACCGCTTGGAGAATTATAGCCACTACCCTGTTACAAACAACGAGCCAGCATGTGATTCCAACACCACCTGAAACACAGGCACAAGAGCAGGTGAATGAATAATCATTATATTACCGTTTAGATCCAGATCAATGTCATCTAACCTCATTTAAAAGTGTAAACGATCAAGATTCTCAATCACAGATCAAGCCAAACAATTTAAAATCATAAAAATGTGACAAATCCACATGCAGGGATTTAGAAGTGATCCATAGGTATTACTGTTCTTAGAGAAACAGACTTTTGGGTTTAAATAGAGCTGAGGAAACATCTGCTCAAAAATGACTCTTTAAAGATGAGGGAACTGGTATTCATTCTGCTCTCTTTGAGCTTTAAAACAAAACAGACATTGAGTTGAATGGATTGAATAGCACTAATACAATCCTCATTTACCTCCATTACTGTTCAGTTATATAAACAGTAGAGCTATCTGCATACCTAAAGGAAGCTACAGGTGCAAAGTAGTGTAGGCTATACACTGTACAGTAAGTTCTGTTATCCTGAAATATCCCTGTGTGGTGTTAGAGCCCCTCTCAGGGCAGGCGCTGTAATCTGTTTTACCTGCTACTCCAGATGGGAAGGCCACCATTCGCTCTAGAGGAGAAATCCACTTACTGGGCAAGACCGTCACTGGGTCAACATAGTATTTCCAGATCAGAGAGATCATCAGCACAGCCTTGGAGAGACAGAAGAGGGGGGGGGGGGGGGAATCAGTCCTCCTCCCCAGTCCCAAATCTCTATTAAATATTTGCATAGTTTCCTATTGCAAGATTGTGAAATAATCCTAGCTATTGTGAAAATATACCAATAAATGTAAAATTAAAAAATTAAAAATGAATCTGCTCTACTTCACTTACCTGCAGAATATAGTACACTATGTTGACGACCCATTTGATTTTGGTCTGCTGACCAGTTCTGGATTTAACTGAGGGAAGAAAGGAAAATACAAACTTCAGACAACAAACTGACGACTGGGTGTGGTTTCCCCACATGGAGACAATTTGTCACAATGGGACTGTAAAGGTGTCCGCAGGCTTCCCATCCGAAACAGTTTGTGCATATATTATGATGGCATTTTGTGATGTTTTGGTCTTCGGCAGGGGTTTCTTCAGCTGTTCGTGCACACAAAAGCATTTCTTGAGGCAAAGCGAAGTCGGTGAAACCGATTAGTCTCTCGATGAATGACAACAAACACTTCATTGAAGAATCCCTACTGTTGACCAATCACCGACGAAGGGGCATAGACTTCAGCTACCAACTTCGGCTTGCCACTAGAAACATTTGTGTGCACGAACAGCTGAGAAAACCCTTGCCGAAGACCAAAACAAACAAAAACTATAGTCATAATATATATACACAAACTGTTCCAAACTGTCTTTAAGGCTAGCAGGTGAGACTGTACAACAGCTGGTTAGGAGTTGAGCGAGACAGTGACAGAGAGGTCAGCAGAAGTGTTGCCCCTCCCCAAAGAAGCTTTGGTCAAGCCACTGGAAGTGTCTGACGTCAAGGTCTTTGTCTTCATTCATCCTCCACCAGCTCCACCCTGAGGATTATGGGAGATTTCTAATTCAAAACCCTCATGGATTCATACCGATAGCTACATTCACCTAATCACTTCAGCCAACTACCCTAAAGATATGAAAATTTCTACTAAACATTATTTCCCTGTGCCATTGTCCTTGGACTATGAATTTGAAATGATAGGAGGTGTGGTAGAGTTACTGTGACTCTGTAACGGCTGTCGTAGTCGTTCTCCTCCTCTGACGAGGAGGAGCATGGATCGGACCAAGATGCAGAGTAGTTAGTGTTCATTATTTAATGAAAAATCAACAAAACACTTCAAAATACAAAACCAACAAACGTGACAAACCCGAAACAGTCCTGTGTGGCCCAAACATAGTCACAGGAACAAACACCCACAAAACACAAGTGAAACCCAGGCTGCCTAAGTATGATTCTCAATCAGGGACAACGATTGACAGCTGTCTCTGATTGAGAATCATACCAGGCCGAACACCAAATCCCAACATAGAAAATCAACCATAGACCAACCCACCCAACTCACGCCCTGACCAACTAAAATAAATACAAGACAAAGGAAAACAGGTCAGGAACGTGACAGACTCCAGTGAGAACAGGAATATGCAGCCAATACAGCACATTCTACCCTTAAAATAAATGTCTATGGAGTGTAGTACGAACTACTTAAAATGGCCTCTACGAGTATATACAGTGCCTTCAAAAAGTATTTACACCCCTAGGCTTTTTCCCCCCCTCATTGATGTGTTACAGCCTGAATTTAGAATGGATTACATTTAGATGTTATGTCACTGATCTACAAGCAATACCCTATAATGTCAAAGTGGAATGATGTTTATAGAAATGTTTACAAATTAATAAAAAATGAAATGCTAAAATGTCTTGAGTTAATAATAATAAGTATTCCACCCCTTTGTTATGGCATGCCTAAATAACTTCACGAGTACAAATGTGCTTAACAAGTCACATAATAAGCATGTACTATGTGCAATAAAAGGTGTTTAACATTAATGACTACCGCATCTCTGAAGTTATTAATTACACTTTGGATGGTGTATCAATACACCCAGTCATTACAAAGATACAGGCATCCTTCCTAACTCAGTTGACAAAGAGGAAGGAAACTGCACAGGGATTTCACCATGAGGCCAATGGTGATTTTAAACCAGTTAAGAGTTGAATGGCCTTCCAGTTCTCTGCTGCCAATGACTGGAACGAACTACAAAAATCTCTGAAACTGGAAACACTTATCTCCCTCACTAGCTTTAAGCACCAGCTGTCAGAGCAGCTCACAGATTACTGCACCTGTACATAGCCCATCTATAGTTTAGCCCAAACAACTACCCCTTCCCCTACTGTATTTATTTATTTTGCTCCTTTGCACCCCATTATTTCTATTTCTACTTTGCACATTCTTCCACTGCAAATCTACCATTCCAGTGTTTTACTTGCTATATTGTATTTACTTCGCCACCATGGCCTTTTTTTGCCTTTACCTCCCTTATCTCACCTAATTTGCTCACATTGTATATAGACTTATTTTTCTACTGTATTATTGACTGTATGTTTGTTTTACTCCATGTGTAACTCTGTGTTGTTGTATGTGTCGAATTGCTTTGCTTTATCTTGGCCAGGTCGCAATTGTAAATGAGAACTTGTTCTCAAGTTGCCTACCTGGTTAAATAAAGGTTACACATACTGCAAAAAAATGTGGGAAAGAAATTAACTTAACCAGTTAAGAGTCAAGAACGGCAACTTGACACAACTGTGGGAAGCATTGGAGTCATCATCCCTGTGGAAGGTTTGAAAGCTTGTAGAGTCCATGCCACGACAAATTGAGGCTGTTCTGAGGGCAACTCAATATTAGGAAGGTGTTGTTAATGTTTTGTTCACTCAGTGTACATGTGCCTAGTCCCCAATAGAGACATGGAGCAAATTGGTTATTAGAGTTTTCCCATCTACTAAATCAGCTGAGGGGAGAGAAACAATTGGTGATATTCATAACTTGCGCAATACCGCCGCCATGTCTCATTATATTAATATTGTTGAATTTTGTGAAAATCTAAAAGTTTGGGGAACAATGCATACTTGTCTGTGTTGACTGTAGATAATAAACTATATTGGTTATGTTGAATAAGGTGTTGTGTGAGGCCTTTTGGTGTGACATTTCTAGAACATGTACATAAACGATCATAGCGTTGAGAGGGGTAGAGACAGAATGCCGTCCACTATTACCATAAGTCTTCAACTTGTCCGTCATCTTGTTGATCTTGCGCTCGAGCCGTGCGTACCTGGCGAACTCATCCATCATGTTGATGGAAGAAAGCTCCTTCTTCATGGCCTGAATCGCTGCCCTCATCTCCATCTCATCTTCCACATTCTTCTGGAAAACTTTGGACAGCTTCAATAGAAGAAAATACAGCCCAAAATATAAATCTAATGGTTTCTAAGCATGTTATACACAAGGTGCATTCTGATTCACTTAACTACTGGGCAGTGACTGGCTGGGGTAGCCTGCTTAAAAGTGAACTATGCAGTAAGGTATCATCACAGATAATTATGTTATCAAACTGCAGGGTGTTAGCACAAAATAAATGCAGGAATTAGCACTAATCCATGGCTGATTAAGAGGGATTCATGTGTTTTCTCCAGTTATTGATTTGATGGCAACATACTTGTGTATTGACAGTATTCTATTTGCTATTAGTGTTGCATGATAAATCGAAACATATGTACTTTTTTTTTATATTAGACCATGAAAAACGGTTCATACTAGAATTGTTGTTACTTTCGGTACTTCTGTAAAAAGCCTGCACTGGGAGTCTGGGCTGCATTCTGTTAGCTCAACCATCATGTTGCACCGAAGTTAACACACTTAAATAATGTGACACAGCATGTAGAAATGTTTAAACTGTTCATAACTGTTCAGAAAACAATGTCCATACAGGCTAGAACACTTTACAATGCAAAAAGATACAGTAGCTTCAAGCTTTGAAGGCTAACTTTCATTGCTAGCTGACAGCTAAAGCTAACATCAATTCACTTCCCTAGTACTTTGTGTATTATGCAAACCATAACACAAAATATGCTGATTTCAAAGCTGATTGCCTCCAAAAAATGTATTCATTCACTTATTTATTTGGTCTCGGTCTCTCTCTCAAATCTCTCCCAAAGATTATCTATAGCCTCTGCTGCTCTGATTGGCCGGTCCCCTCTTGCCTTTTGAATGACGTCATTAATGATTAAAGCAACAGAGCACATTTTTTATCAAAGAAGCTACTTCTAAGTAAATGTTGATCAGTACAACAAATAAGTCCCAAATGTAAGGGAAACAGATTGTATGTCACCTGTAGCCCTATGAAATCAGCCAAAACAAGCTCAATAACTTAATGCATGCACACACTCCTACTGAATATGCATTCACTTGTATTGTGGATAGGCCCTAAACTACATCTTAATTTACCCAGTTTATCAAGAGATGTACAATTCAAATACCATTATGTTGTTATGTATTTATATTGGTAAAAACAAAGTCAAACGTATTGTATAATGTATTAATGAATGCATGCATACATGGCTGTCTCAGAAAAACTTTGATGTAAAACAATTCTAACATAATGATTTCAAGCATTTCGCTACACCCGCAATAACATCTGCTAAATATGTGTACAGTGACCAATACAAGTTGATTTGATATTGAGCTCAATAGATGCCCAATAATTGAACAGAGCAGTAACTGAATTTATCTGTCTGGATCAAGCGCCATTCGATTACTTTAGCTAATATGCATTCTTGTTTTGTTGTTAAGGTATCGAGTGTCAAGTATATATTAAACTTGAAGTCAAAATGCTGGTATCGTGACTACACTATCTGCTACTGTGGCCTACTATGTGGTCAACACAGGATTTGGTGTTTAAGGATCTGACAAGATTTTACATTAGTTTAAATGTTGCTTATGGAAGAAGAAAAAAAAACTACTTTGAATCAATATCACTTTTCCATAGCACTAAACCCATGAGATATGCACAGCTAGACTCCATTATACACGTGATGTTGTTTTCCAGATTTCAAACTCAAATTTACTACATACCCAAATCTGGCATTTACCGTTGTATCACGGAAATGTCTTTGACTAAAAACGCCTATGGTGCTAAAAAAGAGCAAGGGAGGATCAAGTCAAATAAATTCATAGGGCAGATTACATCGTTTTGGTGAGAGGGAGATGAACAGTCACAACCAGCCATTAACTGCCGGCGGGTCTTTGTCAATCCCTCCCAGTAGAACGAACGTCATGTCATGTCTCTGTGCTAAAATGTTACAGATAAACATGCCGGCGCAACTTAAAAGTTTGAACACACATTTACCGGTACAACTGGGCTACAATTTCTACACAATGTTACCACATGAATGGCATACTCACATAGGAGGAAATTGAAGGTAACAACATTTTGACGAGGTTGCACAAGACCACAGACCCTAAGACCAACAACCAGACGTACACAGTCGCCATTTTCCTTTGATTATTTACAATAGCCGTCGCTAGGGAAGCACACCCCCTTGTCTTTCTACCCGGTGTATATAAAAAAGAAAATACAGATAATTTTGTATTTTTGCCTAGTGACGTTGGCCTGTTTTATTTATTTTCTCCCCAAATCCTACGTGTATCAAAATACTGCATTGTTACTTTGTATTCTGGTAATATGGGGTATTGTGTGTAGGGAATCTCTCCATATGTGGAGCTTAACGTTTTAACCAACATTTTGCCATAAAGGGTATGAGCAAAACAGTATAAGGAGTGGGTGTCGTGGTTTTCCACCCCTCGTCGAAAGGCAAATAAATATAGATCTGATTGGCATGTAAAGATATCCACACAGGTATCTCGCTATGATTTGAAAATGTGTTGACGACTCCTAAAGCCAATCAATGGCCAGGGGCGGAGAGTGGCTTGTCCGTCAGGTTAGCGCTGTAATGAATTGAATAGGGGGGGTGGAATCCAATCCGGTTTGAGCTAGTTTTGTTCCAATGGAACATTAACGTCTCGCTACGCTGTAATAGAACGTACTGTTTGAATCTTATACAGAACAGTATTTTTCTTGCTTCGTTTTGGAACATTGCCCTCTTTTTTTCTTTTAACAAATACGCAAAACAGCCATGCCTAAAAGGAGCAAAGTAAGTATAATATTTTTGTATTGATTGTGTGTCATTTGATAGATAAAAGCACAATTGCATGAAATGCATTTATTTTTGCACGTACAATTGTTGAAATGTAGCCGCAAATGCAAGTTGTTTTGGTCCGCTTCGCTGCAACATTGTTACTGCTGTTGTGTGCAGTCAGGAGTTTTAAAATGTATCACTCTGTTTTGATTTGCGAAGTGGCGGGTTTTCTTCGTCTTATCTCTTTCACGCTGTCATTTTACTCTTCGGAAATTAAGACTGGTTAAATACTTGGTGCTTTATATTTACCTTATCCAGTCTTGTAAATTGGAGGGTTTGTCACCTTTTTTTTCATGGTGGTTGTTTAAAAATGACATTTACTGAATGTCAGACAAAGAGGTGTAGGGAGTTAGCTATGATGGCCATTCTGCAGAAATAAAGTTGGTGACAATCTTTTTTTGGCAAATAGGACTGCGCTTATTGTATAACATTGAATTGTAATTGCATTCCGTTTATCTTTTAGATATGTATCCTTTAGTGTAATACCATTCAAATAACTTCATTTGTTGGGATATATGTTCAACGCTCGGTATGGTATGTACATGCAGAAGACTGCTTCTAGGGTTCTTCCAAAAGGGCACAAAGTCGTGTGTCATGGCTGCCCTTGTGAGGAAGACAAACATTTACGACGTTTTTCTTGCTTTGCAATATCAAAATTCATAGTTACAACGTAATCTGCTTAAAGGTTCACGCATGCCACACTGCATTGTGTAGAATGTGTGTGGTTTGATTTTATTTTCGTGTGCCCTTCATTTTGTTGTTGGCTCGAGACAATTCTGAGTTATGCAATGGCGATTCATCGACATCACAGCTCCGCTCTTGTTGCTGGGGATTTTAGTAGATTCTGTAACCATTGAGAGTCGCTGAGGATCTCGGAGAGTTCGAAATTCGAATGAATGGCGGGAACGCAAAGTAGACTGGCTGGTCTGCGAAGAGGAGGACAGTCATGTTGCTTGGCAAATGTCCATTTATCACGAATGAATGCGTTGGGAGGAGGAGTCGGTATTCCCCTCTGTAGCGAGCCCAAGCAGCATGGAGAAAATGTCAACTGCATACTCCTCGCGTCCGGTCTACTTCTCAAAACCCATTGGAGGAAAAGGTCAGAAGGGCTTTTTCCATCCAATGGTGTTTGAGAAGGAGACCAGGGGCACGCAATTGGCAAGTCAATTGGTACCTTACTTAAATGACTGAAGCAAGTTGACATGTACTGTATTTGTATTAGGTAGTTTATGGATGATGTAAGTGGAACAAACAAGCAGATATATGACAGTGACCATAACACTGTTGCCTCCTTAGGCCCACTTTAGATTACACGTTCAATTCAAGGGGCTTTATTGACATGGGAAGTATATGTTAACATTGCCAAAGCAAGTGAGGTAGATATTATACAATTTCTCTAATACTAATGGCATTTAAATTGCCCCTCCCCAGTAAAACCCACTAAACACGGTTGCCCTGCTGAGTTGTCACTAACATTCATCTCTCCTTTTATCACAGGCAAACGCTGATGCTGAGGCAGCAGAGGTGAGTAACGTATTACTCAAATTTATTGTATTTGTATGTTATCAAGGCACTGGTTCTTTAAGTTTTTAAATGTTGAGTACAATTCCATTGCTTTGCCACCAGGGGTCAGCATTAACCATGTTGTCAAAATCTGCTCCCATTTTTATTAAACAATTGGTATTTTCTTTTGAAATATTTTGCAGCCCAAGAGGAGATCTGAGAGATTGGTAAACGTGAGTATATTACACACCTTTGTAGACACTTACATTTAAGTTGCACCCAAAAACAAGAATTTCAGCTAAGAATCACATGCTAAAATGCCTTTAATTGCAGAAACCAGCCCCTCCAAAGGCAGAGCCCAAGCCAAAGGTGAGGAAGTGCTGACATTAACCATGTCAAATGTACATTTAATAGTAAATTAAGTGCAGTAAAGGACTTACGGTATTGTGTGCATATATACATATATGCATACATACACAGAAGGAGAAGGCAGTACCTAAGCTCAAGAAGGCTAAGGAGGTGAAGAAGGCTGCGCCTGAGGAGAAGGAGGCACCTGCAGAGAATGGAGAAGCCAAAGCTGAGGAAGGGGTAAGGGGCTGATGGGATATTTAGGTATTTCCTCTTACAGATAAATGAAAACACAATCCAATTGATGATATGGCAAGAGGATATGGTGCTATTTTTTTATTTTATTTTTTACATTTATTTATGTTTGATTTTCAGGAACCAGCCACAGAAGAACCTGAACAGAAAGAAGATGCGGCAGAATAACATCTCTCAAACCACATCTTTTATCACTGCTCCCTATTCCTCTTTTTCTTGTACAATTCAGGGGAATATTTTTATTGACTATTTTCTAAATGCAAGTTTTTTAGTAGTTTGATTGTAGAAACATTTTTTATGGAACAAAAAATACATTTGGAGACGGATTTCATCACATCCTACATTTTTACATCTCCGGAACAATTACGGTTATTGTAAATGTCAAAGGTTTTTATTTTTGCCGTGGGGAAGGGGTGGGAATGGGCCAGGTTGCTGCATCAACAACATGCAAGCACGTTGTTTACAGGATCCGGTCAAAACAGAGCTTGCCTGAGAGACTAACATTCCATAGGCTATATGAGGGACGGTATTTGTAACCTGTATTGTGGGGATGAATTACTCAAGGGGCAACACAGTTTTATTGTTTATAATGAGAAATGTTTTAGAATGTTGTAAGCTGTGTTCTGTATGTTAACCATTGTACTCATGCCATTTTTTTCCTTAACCATTCTGCTTAATAAACCTATTCCCTAGCACTGGAGTTCCTCCCTATCAGGCCTGTGCATCGCGTGTAATTGGTTTTGTCTCTGTTCTGTGATAGCATTGCAATAAATGTGTACAGCTGCTGTTTAAAAGGGTTTTCAAACTTTCTATATGCAGTGTGTAATGGTACATTGTAAATGGAATTGTGTTCTTAGCCAAGCTAATGACATAAGTGTGAAACATACTGTTGACTATGGTTCCTTTTGATGCTGAGAAACTGTACATCCACTTGAGCTGTCAAATACACAAACCAGCAATATTCATGTGGGTTTTAGGTATGAAGTACAAGTGTACAGTTCTTGTATTTTTTGTTTATAGATGTATCTGTGTCATGATTGGTATAAACAAACCAATAAAAAATGTGGTTGTAATCGTTTGAGCTTTACTCATTGTGTGACAAATAGACAGTGATATGTGAATCCAAACAATTGTGTAAATACTACACAGTATTTTAAATATGATAGTTTTGATTGTCCACAAATACATATTGCATTAGCTAAAGAAAAACATGTCAGTTTTGAGACTGACATGGCAACAGCTAGTGTCTGTCCTCAATGTGAAAAACTAAAATACATTTAAAGAGCATCTGCCCCAAAAAAGAAATGTCTAGTTTTGAAAACAGCCTTTGTGGCATCCAAGTCAAACATTCTAGTGTCATAATTGAGTACAACTTAAATAGTACCGTTTTTGTAATCAAGTCAGTCTCGACCAAAACGGAATGAAGGTTACTGTTAGTCTTCCTCTGGTTGGGTTTATTTCAATCCTTTCCACAGCAGCACCCAAGTAATCATACATTTGGAGCGCAGCTGCACTTTGGTTCGACATTTGATAACGCTATGGGGCTAGTAAGGGACCATCAGTAAATTGTCAATAGCTCCACATTTCAATGACAAGAAACAAACTATAATTTGTAGAAATGTATAATTAAATATTGAAAGCATTTAATGAGAACTAAAGAATGTGCAACATGAAAATATTGTCATATTTACATTGTAATTTATTGGCAGGTAGCCTAGTGGTTAGAGCGTAGGACTAGTAACCGAAATGTTGCAAGATCAAATCCCCCAGTTTATAAATTAAAAATCTGTTCTGCACCTGAACAAGGCAGTTAACCAACTGTTCCTAGCCTGTCATTGAAAATATGAATTTGTTCTTAACTGACTTGCCTAGTTAAACGTTTAAAAAAATCCAACGTCAAACCAACACCAGGCTAATGATGCTAGCCTGGGCGACTTGAAGACACAGATCTGGTTAGACTGTTTCAAGTTATCTAGAAGGGTGAGTGTCTGTACTGTTTTGGCAGAGTGAATGTAGCTAAAAAATTTACATGGGAGAAATGTGAATACTATGGGGCTGTTGACCTTAGGATGTTTAGATGAGCCAAATGATAACTGAGCAATATATTTCTACCAATCAAAGTTTAAAAGATTAACAAAATGGTAATAATTTAAACAAAAACTAAATCAAACGCAGTTCAGAATTATAGCCTTTTTTAATGAACTTTGAAGATGGCGGCCCTGTGGAAGTCCTTCATCCAAAGGTTGTTGAATGCATGCACTGAAACAATCCGAAAAAAACAGGATACTGAAAACATTTTATATTGGTATCTTAAAAAGGTAGAAATTGAGTTATGCCTAATACGGCAATTCATATTATTTTAACTTCCTTGCTCAGAACATGAGAACATATGAAAGCTGGTGGTTCCTTTTAACATGAGTCTTCAATAATCCCAGGTAAGAAGTTTTAGCTGGTAGTTATTATAGGACTATTTCTCTCTATACGATTTGTATTTCATATACCTTTGACTATTGGATGTTCTTATAGGCACTTTAGTATTGCCAGTGTAACAGTATAGCTTCCGTCCCTCTCCTCGCTCCTACCTGGGCTCGAACCAGGAACACATCGAGCGTTACCCATGCAGAGCAAGGGGAACAACTACTCCAAGTCTCAGAGCGAGTGACTTTTGAAACGCTATTAGCGCGCACCCCGCTAACTAGCTAGGCATTTCACATCGGTTACACCAGCCTAATCTCGGGAGTTGATAGGCTTGAAGTCATAAACAGCGCAATGCTTGAAGCATTGCGAAGAGCTGCTGGCAAACGCACGAAAGTGCTGTTTGAATGAATGCTTACGAGCCTGCTGGTGCCTACCATCGCTCCGTCAGACTGCTCTATCAAATCATAGACTTAATTATAACATAATAGCACACAGAAATACGAGCCTTTGGTCATTAAAATGGTCAAATCCGGAAACTATCATTTCAAAAACAAAACGTTTATTCTTTCAGTGAAATACGGAACCGTTCCGTATTTTATCTGACGGATGGCATCCCTAAGTCTAAATATTGCTGTTACATTGTACAACCTTCCATGTTTTGTCATAATTATGTACAATTCTGGAAAATTAATTACGGCCTTTGTTAGGAATAAATGGACTTCACACAGTTCGCAATGAGCCAGGCGGCCCAAACTGCTGCATATACCCTGACTGCTTGCACGGAACGCAAGAGAAGTGACAATTTCCCTAGTTATAAGAAATTCATGTTAGCAGGCAATATTAACTAAATATGCAGGTTT
The DNA here is from genome assembly GCF_045679555.1 of Salvelinus alpinus. Taxonomy (NCBI): domain Eukaryota; kingdom Metazoa; phylum Chordata; class Actinopteri; order Salmoniformes; family Salmonidae; genus Salvelinus; species Salvelinus alpinus. The sequence continues at coordinate 88,926,529 of NC_092086.1, forward strand.
AAAAATATATACTTGTGTATTGATTTTAAAGAAAGGCATTGATGTTTATGGTTAGGTACATTTGTGCAACGACAGTGCTTTTTTCGCAAATGCGCTTGTTAAATCATCACCCGTTTGTCGAAGTACACATCAACTACACATCAACCATGTGTAGTTAACTAGTGATTATGTTATAATTGATTGTTTTTTAAAAGATAAGTTTAATGCTAGCTAGCAACATACCTTGGTTTCTTGCTGCCCTCGCGTAACAGGTAGTCAGCCTGCCACGCAGGCTCCTCGTGGAGTGCAATGTAAGGCAGGTGGTTAGAGCTTTGGACTAGTATCCGGAAGGTTGCAAAAACGAATCCAGAGCTGACAAGGTAAAAATCTGTCGTTCTGCCCCTGAACAAGGCAGTTAACCTACCGTTCCTAGGCCGTCATTGAAAATAATAATGTGTTCTTAACTGACTTGCCTCTTTAAATAAAGGTGTAAAAAAAAATTGGCGAAGCGGTGTCCAAAAATACCGATTACCGATTGTTATGAAAACTTGAAATCGGCCCTAATTAAATCGGCCATTCCGATTAATCGGCCGACCTCTACTCCAGAGATATTCAATCGGGTTCAAGTCTTGGCTCTGGCTGAGCCACTCAAGGACATTCAGAGACTTGTCCTGAAGCCACTCCTGCATTGTCTTGGCTGTGTGGTTAGGGTCGTTGACCTGTTGGAAGGTCATGAGCGCTCTGGAGCAGGTTTTCATCAAGGATCTCTCTGTACTTTGCTCCGTTCATCTTTCCCTCGATCCTGACTTGTCTCCCAGTCCCTGCCACTGAAAAACATCCCCACAGCATGATGCTGCCACCACCATGCTTCACCCTAGATGGTGCCAGGTTTCCTCCTGACGTGACACTTGGCGTTCAGGCCAAAAAGTTCAATCTTGGTTCAATCTAGGTAGTTGTTGGGGAATTGTTAGATTACTTGTCAGATATTACTGCACTGTTGGAACCAGAAGCACAAAAATTTCGCTACACTTGCATTAACATCTGCTAACCATGTGTATCTGACCAATAAGATTTGATTTGATGCCAAACAGGAAGTGTAAAGAAGGGGCTTTGGAAGATGGGGAAGGAGAGGAGGGTCTCAGCTGAGGTCCAAGCATTCTGATATGTTCTGGCCAGTTGTCCCTCAAACAGGCCTGTAGGTGCCATCAACCAGCCTACATACAGTATTATCTGAGTGAATGAACTGTGAGGATGGCAAAGAGAGAGAGAGAGATCAATAATCACTGTTGGACATTCCATTTAAAAATGGTGTAAAACTGTTCTAGAGTCAGATCGTCTCAGCACTGTATGGTACAGCAGAGTTAGAGAGATACAGTGAGGGAAAAAAGTATTTGATCCCCTGCTGATTTTGTACGTTTGCCCACTGACAAAGAAATGATCAGTCTATAATTTTAATGGTAGGTTTATTTGAACAGTGAGAGACAGAATATCAACAAAAAAATCCAGAAAAACGCATGTCAAAAATGTTATGAATTGATTTGCATTTTAATGAGGGAAATAAGTATTTGACCCCTCTGCAAAACATGACTTAGTACTTGGTGGCAAAACCCTTGTTGGCAATCACAGAGGTCAGACGTTTCTTGTAGTTGGCCACCAGGTTTGCACACATCTCAGGAGGGATTTTGTCCCACTCCTCTTTGCAGATCTTCTTCAAGTCATTAAGGTTTCGAGGCTGACGTTTGGCAACTCGAACCTTCAGCTCCCTCCACAGATTTTCTATGGGATTAAGGTCTGGAGACTGGCTAGGCCACTCCAGGACCTTAATGTGCTTCTTCTTGAGCCACTCCTTTGTTGCCTTGGCCGTGTGTTTTGGGTCATTGTCATGCTGGAATACCCATCCACGACCCATTTTCAATACCCTGGCTGAGGGAAGGAGGTTTTCACCCAAGATTTGACGGTACATGGCCCCGTCCATCGTCCCTTTGATGCGGTGAAGTTGTCCTGTCCCTTTAGCAGAAAAACACCCCCAAAGCATAATGTTTCCACCTCCATGTTTGACGGTGGGGATGGTTTCTTGGGGTCATAGGCAGCATTCCTCCTCCTCCAAACACGGCAAGTTGGGTTGATGCCAAAGAACTCCATGTTGGTCTCATCTGACCACAACACGTTCACCCAGTTGTCCTCTGAATCATTCAGATGTTCAATGGCAAACTTCAGACGGGCATGTATATGTGCTTTCTTGAGCAGGGGGACCTTGCGGGCGCTGCAGGATTTCAGTCCTTCACGGCATAGTGTGTTATCAATTGTTTTCTTGATGACTATGGTCCCAGCTGCCTTGAGATCATTGACAAGATCCTCCTGTGTAGTTCTGGGCTGATTCCTCACCGTTCTCATGATCATTGCAACTCCACGAGGTGAGATCTTGCATGGAGCCCCAGGCTGAGGGAGATTGACAGTTATTTTGTGTTTCTTCCATTTGCGAATAATCACAGAAACTGTTGTCACCTTCTCACCAAGCTGCTTGGCGATGGTCTTGTAGCCCATTCCAGCCTTGTGTAGGTCTACAATCTTGTCCCTGACATCCTTGGAGAGCTCTTTGGTCTTGGCCATGGTGGAGAGTTTGGAATCTGATTGATTGATTGCTTCTGTGGACAGGTATCTTTTATACAGGTAAGAAACTGAGATTAGGAGCACTCCCTTTAAGAGTGTGCTCCTAATCTCCGTTCGTTACCTGTATGAAAGACACCTGGGAGCCAGAAATCTTTTTGATTGAGAAGGGGTCAAATACTTATTTCCCTCATTAAAATGCAAATCAATTTATAACATTTTTGACATGCATTTTTCTGGATATTTTTGTTGTTATTCTGTCTCTCACTGTTCAAATAAACCTACCATTAAAATTATAGACTGATAATTTCTTTGTCAGTGGGCAAACGTACAAAATCAGCAGGGGATCAAATACTTTTTTCCCTCACTGTATGCAAACTGACAATCATGGGGCCAGGCTTTTTGCTTCTCATCAGGGTGTTGTAGGAGGAAGTAGTGTAGGACCTTGAGAGCTTCTGGATAGGGCTGAGTACCTGTACTGTGTGAATGGTCCTGTGAATGAGAGAGAGAGAGAATGTGGGGGGAATCAGTAATCAAGTAGTATCAGACTATCTCTGTATCATTGATAATCAGCCCCCCTGAAAGGTGATAGGTATACATTCAGAAAAGTAGGCTGATTGTCGTAGCAATTCATGTAGTATCCTCGCCATTATACCTTTTCTACAGCTGCCTTTCGGTAAGCAGGAAAGGAGGTTTGTGAATTATACCCATGACCAATAAAAAGGTTGATTTTAACTTAATGTATTGGCTGATGTAACTGGATGATGTTCACATTGATCTGCTCAGATGTCCTTCTCCTGCGGGCACATTCTGAACACACACACCTACACGCACACAATATCAGCATTGACAGTAGCTTAAGATATTGAATGTGTAAGAAATAGCGAGGCAAAGAGCCAGATAGGTAACCATTTACAGTAACTGCAGTTCATTTTTAGCCTACTAAGTCAATAAGCACCAGCCAGACAGAAGATCTAGCTAAGTTAGCTACATAAAGTACTGTAGAAATCTCAACTTTCTGCAGCAGCTAGCTTTGGCCTGGCCGCTTGATCTTGTAGTGTAGCAGGTTGAAGGAACGTTAACTTACTTCCACTAGCTAGCTACTACTATCTAGCATAAGGGACTAACTTACTAGCTAGCATGACTATAGCCAGTAGCAAAGGGTTGGGTAGGTTACTTTCTAAGTGTAATACTTTACAGTTACTCGTTACCTGGACATTGTAATCAGTAACGTAAGTTTTGGATTACCCAAACTCAGTAACGTAATCTGATTTCATTCAGTTACTTTTAGATTACTTAACCCTTAAGAGGCATTAGAAGAAGACAAACATGTATGTTACCAACTGAATGACATCTATTGCCAGGACAAATCAATGTTAAAGTTTACATAGCTGGCCAAACATGGATGTTACATTTTACTTCATGGGTTGGTGATGTAGGCTTCTTCTAACCCATCGCTCTCTACTACATATAATAATATGATTAAATTATATATTTACATTAAAAATCAAAGTCTATCAGAATTCCAGCTTTTCTAATAGATGTTATACCGGTTGATCTTCAAGAATAGGACTTAGAAATATGGAAGTATAGATTAGCCAAATTGTTTTACCTGAGCATAACCCCAAAACTAAGGACTTATTAGCCAGCCCTACTCTGTTGTTTATGATTTTGTTGTCATGGAGGACTGATTGGGCTCATTGATTTGAGTTGAAAAATAAGTGCTGGAATGGCTTGCTTTGAACACTACTGAAAAGTGTTATTTACATGTGAAAAATTAATGTCATATGCTGCATTTGCTATAGGCCTATTGTTAACATTTTTGTTGGTGACACTTTGATATCTTAATATGCAGCTGTTTGAAGGGCAGATGAAACAAAAACAAAATGGACACCACGCCTCTGTTTTGGTAAAAAGCTGAGGGATGGGCCTGGATAAATGTAACCACTCACAGATTAATAGACAGAGCTATGGATGCAAGGACTGACCATCCATGATATCAACATTATTGTTTTAACCATGTTATGAGGCTATGCAGTGTTTGTTACCATTTACAATGTTTACAAACAATGTAGAAAAACAAGCTTATATTTTAGATTCTCATGGAGTGTGACAGTTGAACTAAGGTCATGAGGCATTTCAAAGTTATATTCTTCAAGAAGCAATGATGTATACACTACTGTTCAGAAGTTTGGGGTCACTTAGAAATGTCCTTGTTTTTGAAAGATGTCCAGCGTCTGTGTTCTTTTGCCCATCTTAATATTTAATTTTTATTGGCCAGTCTGAGATATGGCTTTTTCTTTGCAACTATGCCTAGAAGGTCAGCATCCCGTAGTTGCCTCTTCACTGTTGACGTTGAGACTGGTGTTTTGCGGGTACTATTTAATGAAGCTGCCAGTTGAGGACTTGTGAGGTGTCTGTTTCTCAAACTAGACACTCTACTGTACTTGTCCTCTTGCTCAGTTGTGCACCGGGGCCTCCCACTCCTCTTTCTATTCTGGTTACAGACAGTTTGTGCTGTTTTGTGAAAGGAGTAGTACTCAGCGTTGTACGAGATCTTCAGTTTCTTGGCAATTTCTCGCATGGAATAGCCTTCATTTCTTAGAACAAGAATAGACTGACTAGTTTCAGAAGAAAGGTCTTTGTTTCTGGCCATTTTGAGCCTGTAATCGAACCCACAAATGCTGATGCTCCAGATACTCAACTAGTCTAAAGAAGGCCAGTTTTATTGCTTCTTTAATCAGAACAACAGTTTTCAGCTGTGCTAACATAATTTCAAAAGGGTTTTCTAATGATCAATTATCCTTTTAAAATTATAAACTTGGATTAGCTAACACAACGTGCCATTGGAACACAGGAGTGATGGTTGCTAATATTGGGCCTCTGTACGCCTACGTAGATATTCCATTAAAAAATCAGCCGTTTCCAGCTACAACAGTCATTTACAACATTAACAATGTCTACACTGTATTTCTGATAAATTTGATGTTATTTTAATGGATAAAAAATGTGCTTTTCTTTCAAAAACAAGGACATTTCTATGTGACCCCAAACTTTTCAACGGTAGTGTATATAGTACACACCTACTCATTCAAGGGTTTTTCTTAATTCTTTACTATTTTCTACATTGTAAAATAATAGTGAAGATATCAAAACTATGAAACAACACATATGGAATCATGGAGTAACCGAAAAAGTGTTAAACAAATCTAAATATATTTTATATTTGAGATTCTTCAAAGCAGCCACCCTTTGCCTTGATGACAGCTTTGCACACTCTTGGCATTCTCTCAACCAGCTTCACCTTGAATGCTTTTCCAGCTGTCTTGAAGTAGTTCCCACATATGCTGAGCACTTGTTGGCTGTTTTTCCTTCACTCTGCAGTCCAACTCATACCAAACCATCTTAATTGGGTTGAGGTTGGGTGATTGTGGAGGCCATGTCATCTGATGCAACACTCCATCACTCTCCTTCTTGGTCAAATAGCCCTTACACAGCCTGGATGTCAAGGTGTTGGTGTAGCTGGTGCATTGGAAGTCAGGCGCAGGAGAGCAGAGATAAGTGGACAAGGCACTTTACTGAGGCAATATATGAATAGAACGCAACCGCGTCACAAAACAAATGCCCTCAGAACAAGTGAGGCAGCACTAAGTATAAAATAACAAAGTACAGACTGTCAAAAAGCACGGGTGTAAAATATAACCCGGCGCAAACCAGCCGGAAGAGTGCCAACCTGATAATAAACAATTACACACACAGACATGGGGGGGAACAGAGGGTTAAATACATGACAAGTAATGAGGGAAATGTTAACCAGGTGTTTGGGAAAACAAGACAAAACAAATGGAAAATGAAAGGTGTATCGGCGATGGCTAGAAGACCGGTGACGTCGACCGCTGAACGCCGCCCGAACAAGGAGAGGAACCGACTTCGGCGGAAGTCATGACACTGGAGGTGTGTTGGGTCATTGTCCTGTTGAAAAACAAATGATAGTCCCACTACTAGCAAACCTGATGGGATGGCATATCGCTGCAGAATGCTGTGGTAGCCATGCTAGTTAAGTGTGCCTTGAATTCTAAATAAATCACAGACCGTGACACCAACAGAGCACACCCACACCATCACAACTCCTCCTCCATACTTACGGTGGGAACCACACATGCGGAGATCATCCGTTCACCTACTCTGCGTCTCACAAAAGACACGGCGGTTGGAACCAAAAATCTCAAATTCGGACTCATCAGACCAAAGGACAGATTTCCACCAGTCTAATGTCCATTGCTCGTGTTTCCTAGCCCAAGCAAGTCTTTTCTTCTTATTGGTGTTCTTTAGTAGTGGTTTCTTTGCAGCAATTTGACCATGAAGGCCTGATTCATCCAGTCTCCTCTGAACAGTTGATGTTGAGATGTGTCTGTTACCTAAACTCTGTGAAGCATTTATTTGGGCTGCAATTTCTGAGGCTGGTAACTCTAATGAACTTATCCTCTGCAGCAGAGGTAACTCTGGGTCTTCCTTTCCTGTGGCGGTCCTCATGAGAGCCAGTGTCATCATAACGCTTGATGGTTTTTGCGACTGCACAGTTCTTGAAATTGTCCTATTTGACTGAAACTCCATGTCTTAAAGTAAGGATGACTGTCATTTTTCTTTGTTTATTTGAGCTGTTCTTGCCATAATATGGACTTGGTCTTTTACCAAATAGGGCAATCTTCTGTATACCACCCCTACCTTGTCACAACACAAACACTGGTTTGGTTACTACATGATTCCATATGTGTTATTTCATAGTTTTGATGTCTTCACTATTATTCTACAATGTAGATAATAGTACAAATAAAGAAAAACCCTGGAATGAGTAGGTGTGTCCAAACCTTTGACTGGTACTGTATATCTAATCATATCCGACTGGTGTTAGACATTATTGACTATTCTGACCTAATCTTCGAAGATAGTTTTATTGTCTTCTTTGACTTCTATAAAGCCTTCGACACAGTTTCTATTTCTCTCCCTTGAGAAATTTGGTTTTGGGGAATTATTTTGTAATACTATTAAAACTCATCATATGAATGGGACCAGTTCCATTAAATTAAAGCATGGCACTTCTCCTAGATTTGATTTGAAAATAGGAATTAGGCAAGGTTGCCCAATTTCACCTTATCTCTTCCTACTTGCAGCCCAACTTCTTACAAGTTTTGTTAAATCCAGCGATATAAAAGTGATCTCTATTGCTGACAGAGATATTCTCATAAGTCAGCTTGCAAATGACACCACCTTCTTTTTGAAAGATGCTGATCATATTCCAAGAGCATTCAATGTGATAAATATTGTTTCAAAGCATCTGGTCTTTGCCTAAACCTTAACAAGTGTGAATGGATTGCTGTTTAAGATTGGGTGCTACTTTCTATCTGCAATATTCCAGTCAAGGAAAAAGTAACATTTCATTAAATTGCATACCTATTATTGAAGAGAAAAAACAAAAAGAAGTTGAACCGTTGGATGCAGGGGGCTTTATCCTTGAAAGGTTGAGTATTGCTTTCTAAAGCTGAAGGTATCTCCAAACTTACCTACACAGCCCAGTCCCTACATCTTCACAAAAAAATAGGTAAAGCGGTTGACCAGATGCTTTTCAACTTCATTTGGAAAAATCATAAACATCATATTAGTAAATCTGTAACTACAGTGGGGCAAAAAAGTATTTAGTCAGCCACCAATTGTGCAAGTTCTCCCACTTAAAAAGATGAGAGAGGCCTGTAATTTTCATCATAGGTACACTTCAACTATGACTGACAAAATGAGAAAAATAAATCCAGAAAATCACATTGTAGGATTTTTTATGAATTTATTTGCAAATTATGGTGGAAAATAAGTATTTGGTCAATAACAAAAGTTTATCTCAATACTTTGTTATATACCCTTTGTTGGCAATGACAGAGGTCAAACGTTTTCTGTAAGTCTTCACAAGGTTTTCACACACTGTTGCTGGTATTATGTAATTTGTTGTACCCCCTAGCATATGTTATCACTTTATCACTGTCTATTTGTATACTTATTGTATGTATACTGGTGTTTTGCAATAAATAAATGAAATAATACTAATAATATAAAATTTAAAAATGAGTTGAAACATGGTAGGTGTTGTAGGGTTGCGGTAGGTTGTGCGGTAATGAAACAATTATTGGATGCCAACCGCCGTTAAACCTCATCGAAGAAGAAATAAGAAGGCGCACATCGCAGAAGAAGCGAACGAGACCAAAAAGACAACATGAGAACAAGCGGACATAAACGCTCATAACGAAAAATACACACAAAAAAAATTATGTGATACATGCATTTGGAATATCGCTCAAAAACTTACATTTGAAATAATCGATTTCATTCGATATATTGCCCAGCCCTATGGATAGGGTCTAGTCGCGAAAGTGCAGACACGAAACATCGGAACCATTTTGAGAATTGTAAACATTCGTCATTCATGCTTGGCAGTGCTCGTTTTAGCTCAATTCTCAATGGCAGTGGTGGGCTACTAGCTAGTTAACCGAATAATTATAGAGAGACAGTGAAATAAAGACTAATTTAAAATCCAATACTTTTTTGGTATAAGGAAAGTATCAGCATGATGCAAAGCAAAAGCTAAAAACGTGCTTGCTTATCATATAGATAATCATTTAGCGCGAGCCAAGTTACTCCCCACGGAATTTCCTCTTTGACCGACCTTTCTTTTTCTTTCCACAACAATTAGTTGAAGTTGTTATGATGTTGGCGTGTCAACGATTTGTGAGTGTTGTGAGGAACTCAAGGACACTATCACGACATGTCACTACTTGGTCTCCGGTTGGAGCAGCATTCAATGCCCAGCAGACGAAAGTTGATTTGTTTCAGAAGAACGTGGTAAGTCAGCTAACGTTAGCGGTTTGTTTGCGGACCCCCATAATACCAGAGAAGAGGTTAACTAGCGGCATAAAATCCCAACCTATATTCAATTTCCTCATTGTCAAAATCACCCATAATTGTATTCACTAGAAAATACTTGCTCTTTTATAAATGTGTCAGTTGGGGTTGTTGTAATGCTCAGCCTCGAAAACCAAGAGTTGGCCACACAGACTTTTGACATGGCATTGTACGTGCTATATTTGCACAGGGTTTATTCGGGGTTCCAGGGTTGAGTACTCCGGCTGGTTTCGAGGTGGCTCAGCAACGAGCGCTCAGGGAAACAGAACAGTTGGTAGAAACAGCCTGCAATAACCCACCAGGCGCCCTGACCGTGGAGACCTTCGATCAACTTTCTGACAGCCTTTGCAAAGTGGCAGATTTGGTAATGGCTCACAGTCACACTCAGAGATCATTGGCATCATTGTTGTTGTCAAGCCAAACTCCTCCCTGTTGAATATGATACACCCTTGATGTTGTATTTATTTTCTTGCAGGCAGATTTTGTCAAAGTTGGCCATCCAGACCCTGCCTTTCGGGATGCTGCTGAGAAGGCATGCATAAACATTGGCACAGTAGTAGAAAGGTATGAACCCTCTTCCGTAGTTTCTCTAGTAAAGTATTACATGATGTCAAGCAAAACACTTTTTTAATACATTCTTTCTTTGATGTTTTCTCTTTTTTTGCCCTGATAGGCTGAACACTAATGTTGAACTGTGTAGGAGTCTCAAGAACCTACTAGATAACAAAGAGGTTCTGGATTCTTTGGACCCAGATACAAGGCATGTACTATTATCTTCTCTTTATTTTCAGTTCAATCATTTATTTATCTTCCTGTTTGTACGATGAGTAGCAGTGCATTTTGTCTTTTGCCTGACGACTCAAACTGAATTCTTCCGCTGCTCAATGTTTGCTACATATTTCATTGCAGAGAAGAAACTAATGTCCGTGGGTGTAGTGTTTGGCCGGAGCAAGGAGGTTGGGTAGACAGGCAATCTTGTTTTACTGATATTTCGCAATACATTTTGCAGGAGAGTAGCAGAACTGTTCATGTTTGATTTTGAGATCAGTGGCATTCATCTGGATGAATCAAAGGTGAGTGATATAAATGACATTACTAGCCTATCACTTACACTTCATGGAATATATTTTTAAATCAATAATTGTCATGTACACATTGATTATTAGCCTACTAAGCCACATCCTCAGGGAAGTATAACCACAATGTGAGCTTAACCTAAACAGCACCTCTGTTTCAATGTATGAATCTTTTTCAAAGAGAGGGAAGGCGGTGAGCCTCAATGTCAACCTGCTGGATCTGAACAATGAATTTCTAAATGGCACCCACCTGCCCAATAGGATAGAGAAGACGGCCCTGCCAGAACACATCCGACACTGCTTCTCCATAGACGGCAACTCCATCCAGATTGGAGGTCTCCATGCAGATTCTCCTGATGAACTGGTGTGTGTGTGTGTGTGTGTGTGTGTGTGTGTGTGTGTGTGTGTGTGTGTGTGTGTGTGTGTGTGTGTGCAATCCAGAGGTTTATCTATACATAATTAGTGGTCTTCCAGCTACTGTCCCATGGTAGGAAATGATATTGGGCATGTTGGTTTGCTGTGCAGTAGCCTATAGATATTATATGCTTGTCCTTTTCTCTTAGGTGCGGGAGGCTGCTTATAAAATCTTTCTCTTCCCGAATTCAAGTCTGCTGCTTTGTCTGGATGACCTGTTGACTTGTAGGAATGAGCTAGCCAAATTAGTGGGCTATGAATCTTTTGCACACAGGGCTTTAAATGGAACTATGGCCAAGACTCCAGGTAAAGTACTCTGGCTGTTTACCTCATTTCTTTGTGCTCTGCTGCTTGGAAGAAATATTTAATTGATTTTATGATTCTTCAAACAGAGAAGTGTGTACTATGCTGTGTTGACCAGTGTGTTTAGTATGTTTTTGTTTTGCAGAGACTGTCATGAAATTCCTTGAATTGCTGACAGACAAACTATCGGACAGGTATGGTAGGAGTCAGTGAGCCAGACACTGGCATGAACCCTGTACAACACATCAATGTTTTTCCCATCTCAAACATACTGTAAGTGTAGCACATCCTCACACATTAATGTCCCTATTCCTCAATCCAGAACTGCCAAAGATTTTAACCTGATGAGGGATATGAAGATGAAAATGAACTCAAGAAGCACCGTGAGTCATCTTATAAATGCGTTTAAGTAGCTCTCATGGTTCTGACATCCATGTGTAGGAGATCATGACAATCCTTCTGCTGTTTGATGTTTCAATGTTTTTTTAAATCTAAGGAACTCATGCCATGGGACCACTCCTACTTCAGCAGCGCTGTGCGGGCAGAGAGGTAAGATACCTATACAAAGGTATACAGTACTGTAAACCTATGTGTATATTCTAAGTGGAAATAATATAACTTGTCAACAAGGAATCGTTGGGAATCTCCTAAAGAAACTATTGAAAGGTTGACGGGAGTACCTGAGCTTTATTTTCTACTAAAAGGCCTCTAGAGGGGGCTTGTGTATTGCTTAACATTATTCGGGAAACGGTCTGTAATAACATAGCCTTACGAGTGTCTGTGTATGTTTGTGTGTGTGTGCAGGTATAAGATCGATCCCAGCCTGTACAGTCCTTACTTCTCCTTAGGGGCCTGCATGGAGGGCCTCAATATGCTGTTCAGCCAGCTGCTGGGAGTCTCCTTCCAGAATGAACAGCCCATGGCAGGAGAGGTGTGGAGTGAAGAAGTCCGCAAGCTGGTGAGAGAACAGTATCTGTCTGTATGACACTCAACACCAATTTGTGGGGGCTCCTTTGAGTGAACCAGCAGAAAATGTAATAGTTGCTGCTTGGCTTTTTGTCATTTTAAGGCCCATCGTTTCTGTTGGGGATGGATTTTATTTTAAGCAGTCCTAAATGTCAGTTGGTTCTCTTAACAGGCTGTTGTCCATGAGACCGAGGGTCTTCTGGGATACATCTACTGTGACTTCTTCCGAAGGCCTGACAAACCACACCAGGTAAGACGAGCTGCTGCAGAAATACTGCCTAAATCCTCTGCGAAAGTAAGATACCAATGCTGATCATATCAAGGCTTTCTCTGTGCTCCCAGGATTGCCACTTCACCATCCAAGGGGGGCGTCTTAAGAAGGATGGGGAGTACCAACATCCTGTTGTGGTGCTGATGCTGAGCCTGCCCCCTCCCACACGTAGCACCCCAACACTGCTCAACCCCGGCATGATGGAGAACCTGTTCCACGAGATGGGCCATGCCATGCATTCCATGCTGGGACGCACGCGTTACCAACATGTCACAGGTAACCTGAGTCCAGGCCAGAGCTCACTGCTTTAGGAGGGATTTCCCCTGTCCCTCATTATTGCATTGCATATGTTGCGCATTTGCTTAGCAGACACATTTATTTGCTTAGCAGACACATTTAGTGAACTACCCTATGATTAATAGGCCTACAGTCTTGTGTTTGTATGACCTACGATACAGTGCTAGCATGGCATGCTATCGCGAAAACATTTTATGACATAGTACAGTTGGTAAACAATCTGTTTTGTGAGAGACTCATCTTCTGACTGGTCTTTTTCAGGAACTAGATGCTCCACTGACTTTGCTGAAGTCCCCTCCATCCTCATGGAGTTCTTTGCCACAGACTATCGGGTGGTAAATCAGTTTGCACGGCACTATCAGACCGGACAGGTGGGCAGCACAAGTTCATACTTGTCCTCTGTAACTTTCCCTCACACACAACACAGTCATTCTTAAGATTATGTCATCTATATGGAGTAGCAGTAGTTCTTGAGCTGTTTGTCTACTGCTGTGGTCCACAGATAGAGTAGTGTCCTAAGCTGTCCTATCAGACTGTCTGTTATAATAATGTAGACTTTGGCAGCCCTTCTTTTGCCCCTTTGGTATGATAATAGTTCTGAGACGCATCACTAGCTCTGCATAAGCTCTGAACCAAATGCTCTCGGCTGCACTTGAACACACGTTGGTTTTGTGTGAAGTCTTTTGTCATGATTTTGAATCAGACTGAAAGTCTGTTGATTAGACAGACTACAAACAGTCAAGCTAATAGCAAACTTTATTTAGCCAAATAATGAAGATAGCAGAGGTTCACGACACAGAAGACTCGATAGATGGGTGTGTTTTGTTTATCTCAGAAATATTTTGTTCTATTTCAGCCCCTGCCCAAGAGCATGGTCTCTCGCCTTTGTGAATCCAAGAGAATCTGTGGGGCTGCCGACACTCAGCTTCAGGTATAGCCACAGTGGCAGTTTGTGTCGTTTCAGTACTTATTAAATAAAATGATTGGCGTGTTTATTTTTTCACAGGTTTTTTATGCTGCTTTGGATCAAGTGTATCATGGCAAGCCACAAAATCAGTCAACGACAGACATTCTAAAAAAGATGCAAGAGAAATTCTATGGACTACCTTACGTTCCAAATACTGTAAGTGCCTAGATATCTTAGTCTTATAGCACTGAAACTGTGGACGATGTACTGATCTGTGAATGTCAGATCCTTTGGGGGTAAATAGTAATTAGACTATTCTCTGTACTGGATATAAACCATCTGGTTTGTACCCCCCTTACTGTGTGAGAGAGAATTTCTATCCACAGAGAAACATAAAACAGAATAGAGCAACCCAGAGACTATTTCTTCTCAACTGTAATTACAGTTGTGGGGAAAATTTGGACAATAATGATTTTCTCCCTGAATTGGCTTACCACCACAGCTAACCAATATCTACTCCGTGAGCCCTTTTTCTAGTAATTTTACATTAGTTTGTTGCCAAATAACAGAGCTCAGTTTTTCCCTGGGGTATGATAAAAGTAGTTTCCCAAATGTGAAAAGACCAATTTATGTCGGAATGAAAAATTATGCTGTACTTTTGACTGTTTCTGATACTTTTTTTTATTTACAGTTGCAAAATGTGGTGTTTTAATTTCAGGTGCAATTTACGTTAGTGCCTGGCCATACAAACCAAACTGCATTTGTTGACTGCAGTGATCATATGGAGCCACTTTCACCCCAGTCTTAGTTTAGAACATGTTTGGAACTGTGACACTCAGCAAGTCTTTTGATAGGTCCTTATCTGTCATTGACCGTGAGAAGCAAAGGGGAGGGTTCCCACTGGATTTGGATTATAACAAGTCACCACACAGACAGCTGAGCTCTTATCATTAAAATAAGACTGTAGGAGTTAGAAACAACTGGCCAGAGAGAGAGAATACACAGAAGCAGCATCATTCCGAAGAGAAGATAGGTACTGCACGTCTCACTTATGTTCTGTAGCCAATTTAGTCATCTTCTATAAGGTGGGTGGCACGTGGGAGAGAGGTTTGAAAAAATATTTTCAGATTGACAATGTTGCTTTAATACAAAATATATTCAATCGAAAATATGGAAGTGTCTTTCAGTGCTGGGGTTAATTCCACAAATGCAATTCAAATTAAATACCCTCCCTGTAAATTCCATTTAATTCAATTTCAATTCCAGTTCAGTTTTTGAATTAAGAGGTAATTCAATTCCTCTCAATTACAATGTTATATAAATTCCAATAATACAATTCCCAATTCAATATTATCCCCAACAATTCAACAAATTCAAATTGAATTCAATTCCCTCAGGATTTCAGGCTGATCATGTCACTCACTGTTCAGACAGCCTAGCTATACTGGAAATATATAAATACAAGTTGAAATGATTTAAAACAAATCCTGCAGCCCATTTTTCTATACTAACTACATGAATTCCATTCACTGGAATTTAATTGGATTTCAATATTTGAACATTTCCCAAAGATAAAAACAACAACATTAATTCCAAAACTTGAAGATTGTTGAAATTCGAATTGAAGTCGACGTAAATTCTCTACTTAATGTGTGAATTCAAGAATTGAATTGGAATTTCAAATTCAAATGGAATTGACCCCAACCCTGGTGTCTTTAGATAAAGATGGGTAACTGGTATTCTTGTCCCTAGGCCTGGCAGCTGAGATTCAGCCACCTCATTGGGTACGGTGCTAAGTACTACTCATACCTCATGTCGCGTGCCATAGCCTCCATGGTGTGGAGGCAGTGCTTTCAAAAAGACCCCTTCAACAGGTGAGAGAAACTCACCTGACCTGACCCATGTTGTAAATGCAGATGTTTTATCTTCTCAAAAGTTATTTTGTCTGCCATGTGAAGTCTCTAACCTTTATTTAACCAGGTAGGCCAGTTGAGAACAAGTTTTCATTTACAACTGCGACCTGGCCAAGATAAAGCAAAGCAGTGCGACACAAATAACACAGAGTTACACATAAACAAACGTGCAGTCAGTAACACAATAGAAAAATCTATATACAGTGTTTGCAAATGTAGTAAGATTAGGGAGGTAAGGCAATAAATAGGACATGGTGGCGAAATAATTACATTTTATCAATTAAACACTGGAGTGATAGATGTGCAGAAGATGAATGTGCAGAGATACTGGGGTACAATTCATTTTACAATTCATTCCAGTAATTGGCAGCAGAGAACTGGAAGGAAAGGCAGCCAACGGGAGAGTTAGCTTTGGGGATGACCAGTGAAATATACCTGCTGGAGCGTGTGCTACGAGTGGGTGCTGCTATGATGACCAGTGAGCTGAGATAAGGCAGGGCTTTACTTAGCAAAGACTTATAGATGACCTGGAGCCAGTGGGTTTGGTGACGAATATGAAGCGAGGGCCAGCCAACGAGAGCATACAGGTCGCAGTGATGGGTAGTATATGGGGCTTTGGTGACAAAACGGATGGCACTGTGATAGACTACATCCAATTTGTTGAGTAGAGTGTTGGAGGCTATTTTGTAAATGACATCGCCGAAGTCAAGGATCGGTAAGATAGTCAGTTTTACTAGGGTATTTTTGGTAGCATGAGTGAAGGAGGCTTTGTTGCGAAATAGGAAGCCGATTCTAGATTTCATTTTGGATTGGAGATGCTTAATGTGAGTCTATAAAGGAGAGTTTACAGTCTAACCAGACACCTAGGTATTTGTAGTTGTCCACATATTCTAAGTCAGAACCGTCCAGAGTAGTGATGCTAGACGGGCGGGCGAGTGCGGGCAGCGATCGGTTGAAGAGCATGCATTTAGTTTTACTTGCATTTAAGAGCAGTTGGAGGCCACGGAAGGAGTGTTGTATGGCATTGAAGCTCGTCTGGCGTTTTGTTAACACAGTGTCCAAAGAAGGGCCAGAAGTATACAGAATGGTGTCGTCTGCATAGAGGTGGATCAGAGAATCACCAGCAGCAAGAGCGACATCATTGATGTATACAGAGAAAAGAGTCGGCCTGAGAATTGAACCCTGTGGCACTCCCATAGACTTCCAGAGGTCCGGACAACAGGCCCTCCGATTTGACACACTGAACTCTATCTGAGAAGTAGTTTGTGAACCAGGCGAGGCAGTCATTTGAGAAACCAAGGCTGTTGAGTCTGCCGATAAGAATGCGGTGGTTGACAGAGTTGAAAGCCTTGGCCAGGTCGATGAAGCCGGCTGCACAGTATTGTCTTTTATCGATGACGGTTATGATATCGTTTAGGATCTTGAGCGTGGCTAAGGTGCACAGATGACCAGCTCGGAAACCAGAATGCATAGCGGAGAAGGTACGGTGGGATTTGAAATGGTCGGTGATCTGTTTGTTAACTTGGCTTTTGAAGATTTTACTTCAGGGAAATCTCTACTAGCTGGGTTCACTCACACTAGTCTGAACATGACAGTGACAAAAAAATGACCACACACCCACATCACAGATATCAATGTGACATCAGGGGATTTGTGTTTAGAAATGGAGTACTGTTTTACCTGGGGTGTTATGTTTTCTCAGAGCTGTTTTTTTTCTCTCTGCTCTTTGTGTCTCTGTCATGGGGGCTTGTAGAGTGGCAGACTACAGTCAGTGGCAGTGAAAGCACAGCTCAACCCACAGGAAAACCAAGCCAGTACAGTATTCAGACATATCCTTATCTGTCTGACATAAACCCCAATCCTATCTGTCTCTGCCTATTCACCCCCTCTGTTTAATGTCCCCACACAGGGACATGGGAGAGCGATATCGAAGGGAGATGCTAGCTCATGGAGGTAGTAAGGAGCCCATGCTTATGGTGCAAGGTAAGGAGCTCACACGCAGTCACTATTTTTCTTGGACGCTACCTTCCTCCCTTTCTTTAGGGTTCTTGCACTCTTTTTCTCCTAGTAGGTCCTTCCCCAGGTCACCACTCCTGTATGTATAGTACAGTGCCTTCAGAAAATATTCACAACTCTTGACTTTTTCCACTTTTTTTGTGTTATAGCCTGAATTTGAAATTGATTAAATGTTTATTTTATTTTATTGTCACTGGCCAACAACACACACTATCCCATAATGTCAGTGGAATTATGTTTTTCAAAATGTTAATAAATCAATTAAAAAGCTGACATGTCTTGAGTCAATAAGTATTCAACCCTTTTGTTATGGCAAGAATAAATATGTTCAGGAGTAAAAATGTGCTTAACAAGTCACATAATAAGTTGCATGCAATAATAGTACTTAACATGATTTTTGAATGACTACCTCATGTCTGTACCCCACACATACAATTATCTGTAAGGTTCCTCAGTCGAACACTGAATTTCAAACACGGACCACAAAGACCAGGGAGGTTTTCTAATGCCTCGCGAAGAAGGGCACCTATTTGTTGATGGGTAAAAATATAAAAAAAGCAGACATTGAATATCCCTTTGAACATGGTGAAGTTATTAATTACACTTTGGATGGTGTATCAAAACACCCAGTCACTACAAAGATACAGGTGTACTTCCTAACTCAATTGCCAAAGAGGAAGGAAACTGATCAGGGATTTCACCATGATGCCAATGTTGACTTTAAAACAGTTACAGAGTTTAATGGCTGTGACAGGAGAACTGAGGATGGATGAACATTGTAGTTACTCCACAATACTAACCTAATTGACAGAGTGAAAAGAAGGAAGCTTGAAGAGAATACAAATATTCCAAAACATGCATCCTTTTTGCAACAAGGTACTAAAGTAATTCTGCAAGAAAATGTGGCAAAGCAACTACATTTTTGTCCTGAATACAAAGTGTTATGTTTGGGGAAAATCCAATACAAAGCATTACTGAGTACCACTTTCCATTTTTTTTGCATATTTTAGCATAGTGGTGGCTGCATCATGTTATGGGTATGCTTGTAATCGTTAAGGACTGGGGAGTTGTTCAAGATAAAAAAGAAACAGAATAGAGCTAAGCACAGGAAAAATCCTAGAGGAAAACCTGGTTCAGTCTGCTTTCTACCAGACACTGGGAGATAAATTCACCTTTCAGCAAGACAATAACCTAAAACACAAGGCCTAATCTACACAAGTTGATTACCAAGAAGGCAGTGAATGTTCCTGAGTAGCTGAGTTAGTTTTTCCAAGTAGATTTAAGTAAAAACTATGGC
Source organism: Salvelinus alpinus (assembly GCF_045679555.1). NCBI lineage: Eukaryota > Metazoa > Chordata > Actinopteri > Salmoniformes > Salmonidae > Salvelinus > Salvelinus alpinus. The sequence goes on from NC_092086.1 coordinate 88,945,520, forward strand.
AAGACCTGAAACTGTTTGTCTAGCTATGATCAACAACCAATTAGACAGCTTAAAGAATGTTTGGTAAGTGTTGCACAATTCAGGTGGGGATAGCTCTTAGAGACTTAGCCAGAAAGACTCACAGCTACAATCACTGCCAAAGGTCATTCTATAAAGTATTGACTCAGATGTGAATACTTATGTAAATTAAATATATAAATTAAATACATTTTCAATAAATTTGCTAACATTTCTAAAAACACGTTTTCACTTTGTCATTATGGGGTATTGTGTGTCGATGGGTGAGATTTTTTTTTATTTAATCCATTTTGGTTTCAGGCTGTAAAACAACAAAATATGGAATAAGTCAAGGGAATAGAATACTTTCTGAAGGCACTGTATATTATCAACTTATATCATTTTGGCAAAGCCATCAATGCATAGTTTGTTTTGCTAGTGTATATGCCTGAGGCGCAGGCTTTGGCTACTTCAAACTCTTAATTATAGCTGTGTGATGATGGCAGTTGCTTTGCTTTTCCCTGGGTTTGGAAACGGGTAAGGGCTGCTACTATGCATCATGGCTCTCTGATGCCTCCCAGGTTATCCTGAAACCACCATAAATCTCAAGACAGGAAGCTTTATTTGTGTTTAAAGGAAAGATTCACCCATTCCCCAGGAATAGATCGAATCAAATGTTATTTGTTACATACGCCGAATACAACAGGTGTAGACCTTACAGTGAAATGCTTACTTTCAAGCCCTTAACCAACAATGCAGTTTTAAGAAAATACACACAAAAAAACGTAAGAGAATAACACATGATTAAAGAGGAGCAGTAAATGACAATAGCGGGGCTATATACAGGGGGCACCGGTGTCGAGGTAATTGAGGTAATATGTACATGTAGGTAGAGTTATTAAAGTGACTATGCCTAGATAATAACAGAGTAGCAACAGTGTATGGGGGGGAGGCAATAGTCTGGGTAAACATTTTATTAGCTGTTCAGGAGTCTTATGGCTCGGGGTAGAAGCTATTTACGAGCCTCTTGGACCTAGACTTGGCGCTCCGGTACTGCTTTCTGTGCGGTAGCAGAGAGAACAGTCTATGGCTAGGGTGGCTGGAGTCTTTGACAATTTTTAGGGCCTTTCTCTGACACCGCCTGGTATAGAGGTCCTGGATGGCAGGAAGCTTGGCCACGGTGATGTACTGGGCCGTACGCACTACCCTCTGGAGTGCATTGCGTTCGGAGGCCGAGCAGTTGCCATACCAGGCAGTGATGCAACCCGTCAGGATGCTCTCGATGGTGCAGCTGTAATACCTTTTGAGGATCCGAGACCCATGCCAAATCTTTTCTGTCTCCAGAGGGAGGTGTTTAGTCCCAGAGTCCTTAGCTTATTGATGAGCTTTGAGGGCACTATGGTGTTGAACGCTCAGCTGTAGTCAATAAATAGCGTTCTCAGATAGGTCTTCCTTTCGTCCAGGGGGGAAGGGCAGTGTGGAGTGCAATACAGATTGCGTCATCGGTGGATCTGTTGGTGCTGTATGCAAATTGGAGTGGGCCTAGGGTTTCTGGGATAATGGTGTTGTGAGCCATGACCAGCCTTTCAAAGCATTTCATGGCTACAGACGTGAGTGCTATGGGTCGAAAGTCATTTAGGCAGGTTACCTTAGTGTTCTTGGGCACAAAAAAACAAAAACAAATTGTATGGTTGGTTAAGAGCCGATAAGATGGCAGCCTTCCCCTCCGGCGCCATCATGGAACATTGCTCAGAAATGCACAAAAACGAGAACGTTCAAAATGGGTGAATATTTCCTTTAATTTGTACACTTAATTCAAAGCCCTATTTATGGTGATATTTGTGGAAACTCTCCAGATAGATTTTTACATCCATTTAGCAAATGTTGAAACTAGATGTTATTCCATCCACACACCCAAAAAGCTAAACCCACTCACATTAACATTCCCTGGAGTCACTCAAAATTTTGGCACTGGCTCTTCTTTTTCATAGTCACAGTTGCAGTGGGGCTCCTGTAGTCTCAGTTGAAAGATGGGCTGACGTTCATGATTTGTCGGTATTTGAAGAAGATCAAATACATTAACCAATGGCATTACTCTCCCATAGGGCCAAAGTGAGGTGTATATGGCTTTCAATTTCAATTGCTGTGTTAACTCGATCAGGCTCTGAGAGTTGATATGCATCCCTGGTAATTAACCTCTTAGTAGCTGTCAACATGACATGAGTACAGCCAAAGCTGAGTTGTTACAATACAGAACCAGCACAGATAATCAGCGGTGTATTGCAGGCCAATTTGACATGGACCTGGTTGGATCTAGTTTAATTTCTGTACATATGAATGAACTCAAACACAACGAATCCGGGTTAAAACAATAGCTCAATAGATAGAGCACTACAAATAAAATATTGAGATTTTCTTTCCCCCAGACAAGTTTCAAATTTGTCATTGAAGTCCTTTATCTAAATCTGTCCCCCTCTCTCCTGGCCTGTTCCATGGTTTGCAGGCATGCTTCAGAGCTCCCCTACCGTTGAAGAATTAGTGGACGCTCTAGTAGCTGACCTGGACACAGACTCAGTAACCTGCCGTGATGATTCCTTATGAGCAGATTGTACTTTCTATTTTTTTTTTTACCTACTGGAAATTAACACTGGAAATTAGGGGCAGGACCCCTCCCCACTTACCTCATCCTACGCTTGGCGATGTTGAATTTTAAAATTTATATTACTCTGCAGTGGCCTGATGAGTATGAGGGAATTAAAATATGAAGTGTGTATAATATTGTATTTGACTTGTGATGCATCCTTGTCTCATTGTGAATTATGAACCCTTATAAAATCCCCATGTTGCCAGTGCCAACCCTATATTGTCCTGTCTATTGTTTTTGTCATCTGAACAACTAGTGTTCTCTTACTTGGCTATTACTCTCTAACTCTATAGCTACAGGTTTCAGCTATTGAATGAATCACTATTGAATGCTCTTTTTTGTGAGAGAGACAGTCAGCAGCCTGATTAGTGAAACAAGTGAAAGAGCTGTGGGCCTGCCAGTGTTTTGACATAGAGAATAAGGGGACGGGGGATGTCTGAAGGGCTGCAGATAAATGACAGACTCACTAAAGCAATACGAGGGATAAGGCTCCGTGCTGGACTCTGGAAGAGCTCTGCTGTATTCTCTGGTTTTCCTTCATACTAACGACCACCATTAAAATCATGTTTAACACTTTGCTTGACACCCTGCTCCTAACGGCTTCATAACAATGTCGAAAACAAAGTAATGAAAAACAGGTGACATCCATCTTTTTGAGATTTTTTATTATTTGTTAAACAATCTTTTTCTAAGCAATTGTACTATTATAAAATACAATAGCTCAGAATTTGTATTTTATAGTCTTTTTTTGCTCATCTTTATCAAGGGTGCCAATAATTTTGGATTTGACTGTAAATTACAAGCTTTTTAAATGTATTTACATACATGGTACATTTTTTATTTATTTTTTAATCCAAGAGAATTGGTTCAATTTAAACTTGTACTATATCAGACATTGGCCCACACATATTTGGTAATGGCAATGAGATGAGCTCTGGAAAATAACAGAAGCAGAAAATACAGGTTTGAATGGCTTGGAAACCAGCAACTCACATTTGTCAGCAGTTGGTATGTCTTTCACATAACCACAAATCTGTTATGATGACAGTCAACATATCAAAGGTTATCCTCATTAAGAAATGGTCCCTGCTTTTAGGCCTACTCAGTACAGTTTAATGAATCCCAGATCTTTAGTTTAATATAGCATGGGTCCACGTCTTCTCTCCTGTCAATGTTTCATCATCCTCTAAGGAAAATTCCTCATCAGACACTTCCACATCAGTTTGGTAGAGGTCATGGTTCAGCTCACTGGGCAGTGTGTTCTCTAGTGGTCTTCTCTGTGACTCCCAGGCAGGATATGTGGCCATTCCATTGCTGTTCTGAGAACAGTGGAGACGGAAGCCACTGCTGTTCTCCATGCTGCAAGGTTCCTCAGAGAACTGATAGGGGAAAAGCTTCACGGGACCTTAGGACAGGAAAATGCGGTTTTATAGATGTTGATGGGACATGTCAAGTGCAGAAATTCAAGTTATGCACTCTTCTCAAATGTGGATTTGGCGCCATGTGCATATTGGTAAAGAATGACATGAAAAGGTTATTTGCAAGCCCAGGCTAACAGAACAACATACCACAAGTTATGCCCGTACCATGGTAGCAGTTTGAGGTGATCTGATGTAGCTGATGGACCTGAATATTCTCAAAGCTGGGGAACTCTGCATCATAGCAGCTACCACCGTGACATGGCTCTGATTAGTGCAAAAACAAAAGTTTTATTTACTTTTTACATTAACACAAGTGTTTATATCAATAAATATTTGGCATGGTATAAATACAGCATAATATCTGCATTAAACATTGTTTGACATGATTACAATCTTACTCGACACAAGAGGGATGAGTGAGAATCTGTGATTCAGGCAGGGTTACCATGAGGTTTCTTCTCCAGCTGTCTTTTGCAGTAGATGGCACAGAAAAGCATTAGGGCCAGTAGGACAGAAGTCAGAGCGATGCAGATGACTACAGCCAGGACAGTGTCCCTGGGGCTTGCCACAACAGACGAAAGGGGCACCAGGTTCACCATGCTACTGCCTACACAGTAAACATGCATAAACACACACGCATGTGCACAAATATCACTACAGCTGTTTATCCTTAGGTGAAATACAGCACACCCACAAACATGCATTTAATTATAGAACAGTTGTTATGAGACCCACTTTCTCAAAGTATTTTTAAGTGTGGGATAATTCAGATTTGTAATTGAGTGTGGGTGCAGTGTGTGTTTGTTGGCTACTGTGTGTGTCGGCATGTGTATATTTTGTTTTTCAGTAAGGCAGTGAATGCTATCTCATATGTCCTCTTTGGTAGTGGCTTCTCAAATCCAAAGACGCAGCACACTGAGTCTGGTTGTCTTTGTGTCTCCCCAAATCTTTCCTGCTTATCAGTTCAGATAGAGAACAATCCACTGAAACAAATTTACATGCTAATCTAATTATAACACTGTTCTGTGCCAAAACCCTTTTGTTTGATAACCAAACCGAACATACCCCTGGGGCATCATCAAACTGAACCACCAGAACAGAGATGTCTAAAAGGTGTCAGGAAATCAAAAACAAGCACCTATTAAGTTTTTTCAAGCCTATTTTCTCAAGAAAGTGATTGGAAGTACAAACTACGGTAAGATCCTTCAGTTGGAAGGATATGCAAGAACTTACTTGTGCTGGTCTACACTTTGTTTTTGTTTTATAAAAGTCACTATGAATGAAATACTGTTCCATCACAACTGGAGGCATGTAGTGAGAGGTGGGGAGAATACACTTGGAGAGCACTGTCACTCTGGGATACAACAACCTATTTGTCTCATAAGAATTTCACATTTCAACTACAAGAGTTCTCAGATGGACTTCAAATACGTTTTTGTAATCTCAAAATCATCTAAATTAGTATTTTACATCTGAATATGCCTTTTATGGTATCAAAGTGTGCTTCAATACCAGGCTTATTTTTCCAAACCTAACATCTAACAGTAGGTTGTAACATCTGGGAAATGTGTTCTTATTTCAACCCCATTTGACTGCCAAGTTAAACACAGAGAGAGACGGAAGTTCAACAGCCAGCTAGCTCACACTCCACTACAAAATAGTGGTGGGCATGATTTGATCTTCCAAGAATTTCATTTGAGGCTGGTACATAGTGGATATGTGTGTGCAAACAATCCCAGAAAGATGGTTAAACAGACAGACATCAGTAAAGCACATTTCACATGTTCCCTGGAAATATTTTCTTAAATTATTCTAAAAGTGGTACAGTAACATTAAGCGTGCTTATAGTACATGGACTGAAGCACAATCTTGCCTATGGGAAATCAAAATCAAAGAAAATGTTATTTGTCACATGCACTGAATATAACAGCCGTAGACTTTTCCCGTGAAATGCTTACTTATGAGCCCTTTCCCAACAGTGCAGAGTTAAAAATAAAAAAATCATTAGTAAATAAGAAGAAATAAAAGGAAATAGTAACATAATAATGAGGCTATATACAAGGAATACCGCTACCGAGTCAATGTGCAGGACTGTGATTACTCACCATGGACTGGCAGAATCTTTTTTTTTTCTTTAACGAGTCTGACGCAAACTATATACTGCTTTCTCTGGAACAAGCCCAGATCCCTGTGATTTGCGTGAAGAGGAGGCAGAGAAAAAGGGGCCGGAGGGCGGGCTGCCTTCTGAGAATTTGTGGGCGATCGAATAAACCCCCACTTCCTTCCATTCTGTTAGCAAACGTGCAATCTTTGGACATTAAAATAGATGACCTACGTGGAAGATTAAATTACCAACAGGACCTTAAAAACTGTAATATCTTATGCTTCACGGAAACGTGGCTGAACGACCACACTATCAACATACAGCTGGCTGGTTATACGCTGCACCGGCAGGATAGAACAGCGGCGTCTGGTAAGACAATGGGTGGCGGACTATGTATTTTTGTAAATAACAGCTGGTGCACGATTTCTAAGGAAGTCTCGAGCTATTGCTCACCTGAGATAGTGTATCTCATGATAAACTGTAGACCATGATACCTACCTAGAGAGTTTTCATCTGTATGTTTCGTAGCTGTTTACATACCACCACAGTCAGAGGCTGGCACTAAGACAGCATTGGATGAGCTGTATTCCGCCATAAGCAAACAAGAAAACACTCACCCAGAGCTCTCCCTCGCCCTTGATGGGGTCATGATAGGGGCTGTACCAAATGTTTGATGTATTATAATAATTGATTATTCTTATGTTGTATTAATAGAAGGGGAGGGGCTATGGGACCCCTCCTCCTCTACATTTATAGGGTCCTAGACTACAGATTAATAATATATATATTCATTATAAGGTTTTAGAATTGTTCCAATCTTTTCTAAGTCTCTGCCTCTTATAAAGAAACGGGGTCTGTGAAAAAGCATTTCAAAGATAAACAGAGAGCCCAGCAGGGGAGTAGAAGAGATAAGAGGCTAATCAGACATACCTCTATAAATCAACTTGGGGGAGTGGCAATTACTGCTGAGGCCTTAGAAAACACTGGAACTATTGTATCTCTTGCAAGTTAGTATAGCTGTGTATTCATGGGCTTGGTCTGAGGAGTAGCAGGTAATGACGTATGCAGTGACATCACAGGGGGTTGATTACAAGCATGATAAAAGCAACTTGGACTTTTCCTATGGGGCAGAACTCATGAGAGACATCAGTTGTATGTGTGATGTTTGATCTTTGACTTCTGTCTACAGCTGTATTTTGATTAAAATTGTTATGATTTATAAGTGCACATTTTGAGTGTTCCTTATTTGTTAAGTAAATAAAACGGAACACAGAAAAACGGAACCAACACCCTCCATTTGGCAGATCTGACCATAATTCTATCTTCCTGATTCCTGCTTACAAGCAAAGATTAAAGCAGGAAGCACCAGTGACTAGATCAATAAAAAAGTGGTCAGATGAAGCAGATGCTAGCACAGACTGGAATATGTTCCGGGATTCCTCCGGTGGCATTGAGGAGTACACCACATCAGTCATTGGCTTCATCAACAAGTGCAACGAGGACGTCGTACCTACAGTGACCATACCTACAGTTGAAGTCGGAAGTTTACATACACCTCAGCCAAATACATTTAGAATAATAGTAGAGATAATTATTTATTTCAGCTTTTATTTCTTTCATCACATTCCCAGTGGGTCAGAAGTTTACATACACTAAATTAGTATTGGGTTTCATTGCCTTTAAATTGTTTAACTTGGGTCAAACATTTCGGGTAGCCTTCCACAAGCTTCCCACAATAAGTTGGGTGAATTTTGGCCCATTCCTCCTGACAGAGCTGGTGTAACTGATAGGCTAATTGACATAATTTGAGTCAATTGGAGGTGTACCTGTGGATGTATTTCAAGGCCTACCTTCAAACTCAGTGCCTCTTTGCTTGACATCATGGGAAAATCAAAAGAAATCAGCCAAGACCTCAGAAAAAAAATTGTAGACCTCTACAAGTCTGGTTCATCCGTGGGAGCAATTTCCAAACGCCTGAAGGTACCACGTTCATCTGTACAAATAATAGCACGCAAGTATAAACACCATGGGACCACGCAGCCGTCATACTGCTCAGGAAGGAGGCGTGTTCTGTCTCCTAGAGATGAACGTACTTTGGTGCGAAAAGTGCTAATCAATCCCAGAATAACAGCAATGGACCTTGTGAAGATGTTGGAGGAAACAGGTACAAAAGCATATATATCTATAGTAAAACGAGTCCTATATCGACATAACCTGAAAGGCCGCTCAGCTCCAAAACCGCCATAAAAAAGCCAGACTACGGTTTGCAACTGCACATGGGGACAAAGATCATTTTTGGAAAAATGTCCTCTGGTCTGATGAAACTAAAATAGAACTGTTTGACCATAATGACCACCGTTATGTTTGGAGGAAAAAGGGGGATGTTTGCAAGCCGAAGAACACCATCCCAACCGTGAAGCACGGGGGTGGCAGAATCATGTTGTGGGGGTGCTTTGCTGCAGGAAGGACTAGTGCACTTCACAAAATAGATGGCATCATGAAGAAGTAAAATTATATGGATATATTGAAGCAACATCTCAAGACATCAGTCAGGAAGATGAAGCTTGGTCGCAAATAGGTCTTCCAAATGAACAATGACCCCAAGCATACTTCCAAAGTTGTGGCAAAATGGCTTAAGGACAACAAAGTCAAAGTATTGGAGTGGCCATCACAAAGCCCTGACCTCAATCCTATTGAAAATTTGTGGGCAGAACTGAAAAAGCGTGTGCGAGCAAGGAGACCTACAAACCTGACTCAGCTACACCAGCTCTTTTATTTATTTATTTATAATTTTAAAAAATCACCTTTATTTAACCAGGTAGGCTAGTTGAGAACAAGTTCTCATTCGAACTGCGACCTGGCCAAGATAAAGCATAGCAATTCGACACATACAACAACACAGAGTTACACATGGAATAAACAAAACATACAGTCAATAATACAGTAGAAAAAAGAAAACAAAAAGTATATTTACAGTGAGTGCAAATGAGGTAAGATAAGGGAGTTAAGGCAATAAATAGGACATGGTGGCGAAGTAATTACAATAAAGGAATTAAACACTGGAATGGTAGGATGTGCAGAAGATGAATGTGCAAGTAGAGATACTGGGGTGCAAAGGAGCAAGATAAATAAATAAATACAGTATGGGGATGAGGTAGATAGATAGCCCATCTGTAAACAGCCTATGTACAGGTGCAGTGATCTGTGAGCTGCTCTGACAGCTGGTGCTTAAAGCTAGTGAGGGAAATATGAGTCTCCAGCTTCAGTGATTTTTGCAGTTCGTTCCAGTCATTGGCAGCAGAGAACTGGAAGGAGAGGCGACCAAAGGAGGAATTGGCTTTGGGGGTGACCAGTGAGATATACCTGCTGGAGCACGTGCTACGAGTGGGTGCTGCTATGGTGACCAGTGAGCTGAGATAAGGCGGGGCTTTACCTAGCAGAGACTTGTAGATAACCTGTAGCCAGTGGGTTTGGCGACGAGTATGAAGCGAGGGCCAACCAACGAGAGCATACAGGTCGCAGTGGTGGGTTGTGTATGGGGCTTTGGTGACAAAACGGATGGCACTGTGATAGACTGCATCCAATTTGTTGAGTAGAGTGTTAGAGGCTATTTTATAGATGACATCGCCGAAGTCAAGGATCGGTAAGATAGTCAGTTTTACTAGGGTATTTTTGGTAGCATGAGTGAAGGAGGCTTTGTTGCGAAATAGGAAGCCGATTCTAGATTTCATTTTGGATTGGAGATGTTTGATGTGAGTCTGGAAGGAGAGTTTACAGTCTAACCAGACACCTAGGTATTTGTAGTTGTCCACGTATTCTAAGTCCGAGCCATCCAGAGTAGTGATGCAGGACGGGCGGGCAGGTGCGGGCAGTGATCGATTGCATAGCATGCATTTAGTTTTACTTGCATTTAAGAGCAGTTGGAGGCCACGGAAGGAGAGTTGTATGGCATTGAATCTCATCTGGAGGTTAGTTAACACAGTGTCCAAAGAGGGGCCAGAAGTATACAGAATGGTGTCGTCTGCGTAGAGGTGGATCAGAGAATCACCAGCAGCAAGAATGACATCATTGATGTATACAGAGAAGAGAGTTGGCCCGAGAATTGAACCCTGTGGCACCCCCATAGAGACTACCAGAGGTCCGGACAACAGGCCCTCCGATTTGTCACACTGAACTCTATCAGAGAAGTAGTTGGTAAACCAGGCGAGGCAATTATTTGAGAAACAAAGGCTGTCGAGTCTGCCAATAAGAATGCGGTGATTGACCGAGTCGAAAGCCTTGGCTAGGTCGATGAATACGGCTGCACAGTAATGTCTCTTATTATCGATGGCGGTTATGATATTGTTTAGGACCTTGAGCGTGGCTGAGGTGCACCCATGACCAGCTCTGAAACCACATTGCATAGCGGAGAAGGTACGGTGGGATTCGAAATGATCGGTAATCTGTTTGTTAACTTGGCTTTCGAAGACCTTAGAAAGACGGGGTAGGATAGATATAGGTCTGTAGCAGTTTGGGTCTCGAGTGTCACCACCTTTGAAGAGGGGGATGACCGCGGCAGCTTTCCAATCTTTGGGAATCTCAGATGATATGAAAGAGGTTGAACAGGCTAGTAATAGGGGTTGCAACAATTTCGGCAGATCATTTTAGAAAGAGAGGGTCCAGATTTTCAGAACATCAGCTATCTGGATTTGGGTGAAGGAGAAATGGTGTGAGCTCTATCAGGAGGAAGGGGCCAAAATTCACCCAACTTGTTGTGGGAAGCTTGTGGAAGGCTACCCAAAACGTTTGACCCAAGTTAAACAATTTAAAGGCAATGCTACCAAATACTAATTGAGTGTATGTAAACATCTGACCCACTGGGAATGTGATGAAAGAAATAAAAGCTGAAATAAATCATTCTCTCTACTATTATTCTGACATGTCACATTCTTAAAATAAAGTGGTGATCCTAACTGACCTAAAACAGGGATTTTTTACTGGGATTAAATGTCAGGAATTGTGAAAAACTGAGTTTAAATGTATTTGGCTAAGGTGTATGTAAACTTCCGACTTCAACTGTATGTAAAAATGCTGTTCATTGACTACAGCTCAGCATTCAACACCATGGTATCCTCCAAACTCATCATTAAGCTTGAGACCCTGGGTCTCGACCCCGCCATGTGCAACTGGATCCTGGACTTCCTGAAGGGCCGCCCCCAGGTGTTGAAGGTAGGAAACAACATCTCCACTCCGCTGATCCTCAACACTGGGGCCCCACAAGGGTGCATTCTCAGCCCCCTCCTGTACTCCCTGTTCACCCACGACTACGTGGCCATGCACGCCTCCAACTCAATCAAGTTTGCAGATGACACAACAGTTTTAGGCTTATTTACCAACAATGGCGAGACAGCCTACAGGGAGGAGGTGAGGCCCCACGGAGTATGGTGTCAGGAAAATAACCTCTCACTCAATGTCAGAAAAACAAAAGAGATGATCGTGGACTTCAGGAAACAGCAAAGGGAACACCCCCCTATCCACATCGACGGGACAGCAGTGGAGAAGGTGGAAAGTTTTAAGTTCCCCAGTGTACATATCACCGACAAACTGAAATGGTCCACGCACACAGACAGTGTGGTGAAGAAGGCGCAACAGCGCCTCTTCAACCTCAGGAGGCTGAAAAAATGTGGCTTGTCACCAAAAACACTCACTAACTTTTACAGGTGCACAATTGAGAGCATCCTGTCGGGCTGTATCACCGCCTGGAATGGCAACTGCACCGCCCACAACCGCAAGGCTCTCCAGAGGGTAGTGCAGTCTGCACAACGCATCACAGGGGGCAAACTACCTGCCCTCCAGGACACCTACAACATCCGATGTCACTGGAAGGCAAAAAATATCATCAAGGACAATAACCACCCGAGCCACTGCCTGTTCACCCTGCTTCCATCCAGAAGGCGAGGTCAGTACAGGTGCATCAAAGCTGGGACAGAGAGATTGAAATACAGCTTCTATCTCAAGGCCATCAGATTGTTAAACAGTCACCACTAGCACAGAGAGGCGGCTGCCTACCTACAGACTTGATATCATTGGCCACTTTACTAAATGGAACACTAGTCACTTTAATAATGCCACTACAAGAATGTTTACATATCTTGCATTACTCATTTCATATGTATATAAAGAATACTGTGTCCTTCACTATCCATTCTTTACTATCTATTGCATCTTAGCCGCTCTGTCACTGCTCATCCATATATTTTATACTGATATATTCTTATCCCATTCCTTTACTTGATAGTGTGTATCAGGTTTTGTTTTGGATTTTTTTCTGATATTAGGTTTTGTTGTGAAATTGTTAGATATTACCTGTTAGATACTGCTGCACTGTCGGAACCAGAAGCATAAGCATTTCGCTACACTTGCAATAACATCTGCTAACCATGTGTATGTGACTAATACAATTTGTGTCTATGTGTGAGTGTGGCGTCAATATGCATGTCTGTGAGAGTATGTAGTGTGTGTGAGTGTGCATACATCATTTGTATTGATGAAAAGGCCTACTCACAGAGAAGCTCATAGGCATGAGGAGGGTCTCCACAGGGTACACAGTCCATGTCCTGAAACCCACTCAGCTTGGTTTTCCTATAGAACCTGTAATACAACAACAACAGCATATGTGGTAGAAAATGGAAAATGGAGACACTTCGGAGATACTGGGGAGGATGAGACAGCAGCTGTCCTCACCCAGGCAGACAGTCTCCACACACAGCGTTTCCTGTGCTGGTGCAGTTGGCTCTATGGAGGCGGCTGGTGTGGGCACATGATAGACACGGCTTGCATTTCTGCCCTCCTGCTTCCTCTTTGTAGCGCCCCGGTCTGCAGGGTGCACAGCGAGCACCCACCCCATAGCCAAAGCCACATTCCTGAGGGGTTTAACACACACACAAACACACACAGGAGACCCAGTTGATGGTGTGGTGGGGGTTGGGAGTTTGTGAAGGAACAGTAAGCAGAGGTCCCACAGTGATTGAGAGAGAAAGAGACAACTTGCATAGTAACATTTGTGTAAAATGTTTCATATGTCAACAAAGTATGTAACAGGAAATACATAACATTTTAGTCATTTAGCAGATGCTCTTATCCAGAGCAATTAGGGTTAAGTGCCTTGCTCAGGGTCAGATTTACACATTTTTCACCTAGTCGGCTCGGTTTCGAACCAGCGACTTGTATTATTATCTTATAGGGGAACCTTTCTTACTGGCCCAAAGCTCTTAACCGCTAGTCTACTTGCTGCGCGCACATTAATTATATTCTTACAATGGCATGACTAGTTGTATCAATCATTTTGACAGGAGGGAATACGTTTGATAGACTACTCACCGTGGATAACTCCTGCCCAGATCCACACTGTCTGCAGGCGACACAGTCCCCTGCTTCATCCCTGTACTCCTGCTCCCTGCATTCTCTATTCTCCACTGCAGTTCCATGAACCTGACCAAGAGCATCACTCACAGACTTCAGATACACTACAACAAATGAGAAACTACATCCGTAAATGAAAAACTTTATGCCTTACCATATAGCACAAAATAATCAGCTCCAGTAAAAGCGACAGCATCTTCTTTAGCTTCCACTCCATGTTAACTATTTTGTCTTAGTTTTAAAATGTCTGCCAATACCTGGATGGGAATCAATGAGCTAATACTTTTATACCACCCACGCGATTAAATGGTCCATCTTCTGATACAGTACGTCCAATGTTAATTGACATAAGAAGCTATTAAGTACAGTAATATAAGTAGATATCTGGCGGACCTGACATATGACGCTACCATAGGCAAGATAAGGCAACAGCGTTTATTCCATAACAGGTTCCTAGAAAATACCGCGCCCCACTCCTAAATACCCAGTCAGAAGTGTAGTTCGCAGACACGGCTATTGGGTAGGCTACTTTTTCAACAAATAATGTTGCCGCCTGCCAGATACTAGCGCATCATGCTCCCCCTGAACATTATGAACAATCTTCAATCACATATGTACACTGTATGTTCCAAATATCAACCTGTCTTCAGGGCAATGGGTAGGATTTGGAAAAAGCATTTGTTTCCCTCCGTTTAGTATGATATATTACCCTACAATAGGTTACGTTATGGATGGAATAGCGGTCGTACAATATCATATAGGACGTATAGTATCATACATGTTATTCGGTTGTACAATATCATAACCAACATCTGTTTACTGTGAAAGGGATGAAAATATCCACAAATATAATTAATGAAACTGTTCCCAGACAAAACAGGTAACACAGTTGGTGCCACTAGAGTAGAACACCTTGCATGTACATCTTTAGATATGACACTGTGAAAAAAAACTATTAAAATATACAAATGTTATTTTATTAAAAGTTTTCTGAACTTTCATATTTTTCTAATATGCACTTTGCATAACTTTCAGGCAATACACAACTGACTGCACATCTATGATGATGTCCTGTATGTATAAAGATGATCCCAGGTAAATACAAATCTCAAGATAATAGAGTGTGGTCTTTTAACAATTGTGACTGTTGTCATGGCAGGTGGAGGTGTGACCAGCTTTGGACAGGTACAGTCTTCCATCAGGACACACACACACTTCATACAACTGCTCCCCAGGACTCCCTTTCTCTCCTTCTCCACTCAGAGGTAACTTGGGCAGCTGCACCCTCTCAGCATCCAGAATCAACTGTAAAAAGAGAGGAAAATAATATGATGCTATATTCATTATTTGTTTGAGCACATGAAATATAAGAAGACAGTTATTTAGTTTTTGCTAACAATAAGAAATATATTTGGAAACATGACAGTGTCCTTATTCCAATGCAAATGAATTCGTAAACAGTGTATTAAATATTGTAATCAGGACACTGAAGTAAAAAGTGTTGCCATGTGTGCTATCCTAGATTTAGTGGTGCCTCTTCTTACCACTCCGTCCATAGAGAGTAGAGAGATGTCCATGCTGGACACGACCTGGCCGCTGCCGGACACTGCTTTGATGTGGACTCCCTTTGGAGCATCCAGGTGGAGGGAACGGGTGGGGGCCTCTAGCCTGACCACACAGAAAGACAGAGTATACAGTAAAGGATATTAGATAATAAGAGAATGGACACAAGTGGTGCATACTTTACACTTAGAAGGCCGAATTGGACTTGAATTAAGCCTATAGGTGGCAGAAAATCCATACATTACCAGTTTAGCACATGTATTCGGTCTACATTCAAATGTATTTAGTCATGTTATAAATTCGAATTCAGAACATATTTGAATTTAATTTGTTGGAAATCGGCAGAAACTGAAAGAACTATGGACAAATTCACTGGGTGTTTTCACCGAGCAATATGAGCCAATGACATTAATATTTATGCACACCATCTCCAAGCTGTTGCTATGAGACCCCTTGATCCATCCAAATCAGAAATGAGCTTAATACCTCTTATCTTAATTAAACATGTAAATTGGATTTGCATATTTCCACAAAAGCATCTCTTTACATCGACAGTAAAGCCCCTAAATACATAAGTCCCAATTTATAGGTCTGCCCACTCCTGTACACAAAAGAGGAGGTCTCTACTCCCACCCACTGGCAGTACATGGAGTGTGTGGCATTAGGATTAGGATTCGTTAAGATAGGACACTTTGTTTGCTGAGGGAGAGAGAGTGAGCAGAGCGCTGTGCATTCTGAGGGCCACACACTGGGGAAACAAAGATGGAGGGAGAGATAACAATGGCACAGGAAACACACGCTGCTCCGAACCCCAGAGCAGGGGACTGTTGTGCCTGTTACATCTGTCCTGCAGCCTGCACAACACTGCTGTTGATGGGACATTTATATTGAAGAGAGAAGATGTCTGGGAAATGTTGCCCTGCTGTGTGATACATACGGTGACTGTAAGACAACAAATTATGTTTAATCGTTATGTTGTTTACCCAAGGTGGGATTATTTCTGTCACAAGAAATGGAGACAAAATGATCAAACCTCTAATTTAACAATAGAAGAAAAGCAAAGGCCTCTCCTAATTGCCATTAGGTGTCAACATTTTAAAGTTACCTCAAGTCCATGGAATGCTCTGCCCTGACCAGAGATGTCTCTATGGAATGTTCACACTGAGCACCATCAGACCCTGTAGAACACAAATGTAGGACCACTGCCCAGTTTAGATTATATTCTTATAGTAACATAATGTGAATCAGTATGCAGATATTGTATGTATTACCATATCCCTGACAGTTACAGTATATCAGACAAAACTAGCAAAGGATGTTTCATGATTCAACAAAGTTGGACTGTCTCTCTGAATAGTGTGAAATGCCCACATACCTGTAATGGTTAGCTTATCCGCTCCAACAACTACCTGTTCTGTACCAGCAGAAAATAACAATTTCCCAGTGCTTGTCATCACCTCAAAATGTTGTCCTACGCTTTCCATGGATTGTGGACCTAAATACAAATAATAAATTATATTACCAAAGTGATTAAAACACAGTAGATATTTAATTAACACTTAAGTGAATGGATGCACACAGTGGGTTGAGTTCAAATGTTACAAACACATCTACCCACACAGCAATAACTGTGTGTGGAGAGTGTTTTGATTCAGCAGAACAGCTATTTTCTATCTCCACGTAAACATACAGTAGGTAGTGGGAGATGTGAGTTAACCCCAATATTGAAAAACGCTTAGATTCTGAAATGAAAGGTGCTTTATAAATGGGATCCATTGAGTTGCCTAATGAGGGTCATTACTGAAACACATTTATATTTTACTCAAGTTTACATACACTTATTGAGTCATTAAAACTTGTTTTTCAACCACTCCACAAATTTCTTGTTAATAAACTATAGTTTTGGCAAGTCGGTTAGGACATCTACTTTGTGAATGACACAAGTAATTTTTCCAACAATTGTTTAAAGACAGATTATTTCACTTATAATTCACTGTATTACAATTCCAGTGGGTCAGAAGTTTACATACACTAAGTTGACTGTGCCTTTAAACAGCTTGGAACATTCCAGAAAATGATGTCATGGCTTTAGAAGCTTCTGATAGGCGAATTGACATAATTTGAGTCAATTGGAGGTGTACCTGTGGATGTATTTGTCAAGTTCCTGACCTGTTTTCTGTTAGTTTTATGTGTTAGTTGGTCAGGACGTGAGTTTGGGTGGGCATTTCTATGTTTTCTGTTTCTATGTTGGTTTTGGGTTGCCTGGTATGGCTCTCAATTAGAGGCAGGTGTTTGACGTTTCCTCTGATTGAGAGTCATATTAAGGTAGGCTGTTCACAATGTTTGTTTGTGGGTGGTTGTCTCCTGTGTCTGTGTTGATGTTACACCATACGGGATTGTTTCGGTTTGTTTCGTGCGTTTATGTAGTCTGTTCCTGTGTCAGCGTGCTTCGTGTATATGTAAGTTCGTTTGTTCAGGTCTGTCTACATCGTTTTGTTATTTTGTTAGTTATATCCAGTATAGTTCGTTTTCGTCTTTGTCTATTTTGTTTATTTAATAAATCATTATGTATTCACAACCTGCTGCGCCTTGGTTCGATCACTACTCCTCCTCTTCGTATGAAGAGAGAGAGGAACGCCGTTACAGAACCACCCACCAAATAACCAGAACCAAGCAGCGGTGTAACGGGAGTAAGGGACAACGCAAGAAGGAGGAATGGACATGGGAGGATGTTTTGGACGGTAAAGGTTGCTACACATGGGAGGAGATCCTGGCTGGAAGGGATCGCCTCCCATGGGAACAGCTGGAGGCACTGAGGAGAGCAGAGGCTACCGGAGTGAAGAACCGGAGTTATGAGGGGACGCATCTAGCACGGAAGCCCGAAAAGCCCGTGAGTAATACCCAAAAATTTCTTGGGGGGGGGGCCAAGAGGTAGTGGGCCAAGGGCAGGTAGGAGACCTGCGCCCACTTCCCAGGCTAACCGTGGAGAGCGGGAGTACGGGCAGACACCGTGTTACGCAGTAGAGCGCACGGTGTCTCCTGTACGTGTGCATAGCCCGGTGCGGGTTATTCCACCTCCCCGCACTGGTAGGGCTAGATTGGGCATTGAGCCAGGTGTCATGAGGCCGGCTCAACGCGTCTGGTCTCCAGTGCGTCTCCTCGGGCCGGCATACATGGCACCTGCCTTACGCATGGTTTCCCCGGTTCGCCTACATAGCCCGGTGCGGGTTATTCCACCTCCCCGCACTGGTCGGGCGACCGGGAGCATTCAACCAGGTAAGGTTGGGCAGGCTCAATGCTCAAGAGAGCCAGTACGCTTGCACGGTCCGGTATTTCCGGCGCTACCTCCCCGCCCCAGCCCAGTACCACCAGTGCCTACACCACGCACCAGGCTTCCAGTGCGTTTCCAGAGCCCTGTTCCTCCTCCACGCACTCTTCCTATGGTGCGTGTATCCAGTTCGGTGCCTCCAGTTCCGGCACCACGCACTAAGCCACCTGTGCGTCTCCAGAGTCCTGTACACACTGTTCCTTCTCCCCGCACTCGCCCTGAGGTGCGTGCCCTTAGCCCGGTACCGGCACTGGTGGTACCGGGCTACCACGCACCAGGCCTATAGTGCGCTTTGAGAGGTCAGTGTGCCCTGTCCCTGCTCCCCACACTAGGCTTGAAGTGCGTGTCTCCAGTCCGGTGCCTCCAGTTCCGGCACCACGTACCAGGCCTACAGTGCGTCTCAGCCGGCCAGAGTCTGCCGTCTGCCCAACGGCGCCTGAACTGTCCGTCTGCCAAGCGCCGCATGAACTGCCCGTCTGTATTGAGCCTTCAAAGCCGCCCGTCTGCCATGAGCCTACAGAGCCTTCCGCCAGACTGGAGCCGCTAGAGCCTTCCGCCAGACAGGAGCCGCTAGAGCCTTCCGCTAGACAGGATCAGTCTGAGCCATCCGTCTCCCCAGCGCCATCTGAGCCATCCGTCTCCCCAGCGCCATCTGAGCCATCCGTCTCCCCAGCGCCATCTGAGCCATCCGTCTCCCCAGCGCCATCTGAGCCATCCGTCTCCCCAGCGCCGTCTGAGCCATCCGTCTCCCCAGCGCCGTCTGAGCCATCCGTCTCCCCAGCGCCGTCTGAGCCATCCGTCTGCAATGAGCCTGCAAAGCCGCCCGTCTGCCATGAGCCTGCAAAGCCGCCCGTCTGCCATGAGCCTACAGAGCCGTCCGCCAGACAGGAGCCGCTAGAGCCGTCCGCCAGACAGGAGCCGCTAGAGCCGTCCGTCAGACAGGATCTGCCAGAGCCGCCAACCAGACAGGATCTGCCAGAGCCGCCAACCAGACAGGATCTGCCAGAGCCGCCAACCAGACAGGATCTGCCAGAGCCGCCAACCAGACAGGATCTGCCAGAGCCGCCAACCAGACAGGATCTGCCAGAGCCGCTAGCCAGACAGGATCTGCCAGAGCCGCCAGCGAGCCATGAGCAGCCAGAGCCGTCAGCGAGCCATGAGCAGCCAGAGCCGTCAGCCTGCCATGAGCGTCCAGAGCCGTCAGCCTGCCATGAGCGTCCAGAGCCGTCAGCCTGCCATGAGCGTCCAGAGCCGTCAGCCTGCCATGAGCGTCCAGAGCCGTCAGTCAGCCATGAGCTGTTAGTAATCCAGAACTGCCCCTCAGTCCAGAGCTGTCTCTCTGTCCGGAGCTGACCTTCAGTCCGGAGTTGCCCCTCTATCCTGAGCTACCTCTCTATCCTGAGCTACCTCTCTATCCTGATCTATCTCTCTGTCCTGAGCTACCTCTCTGTCCTGAGCTACTTGGTCCCGGAGCTGTCCTTTATCTTGGTGTTGTCCCTTAAATTAGGTGGGGGAAATAAGAGGGTGGTCATGATAGGGGGTAGACGTAAGCTGGGATTGACTATGGTGGGGTGGGGACCTCGTCCAGAGCCTGAGCCACCACCGTGGTCAGATGCCCACCCGGACCCTCCCCTAGACTTTCTGCTGGTGCGCCCGGAGTTCGCACCTTGAGGGGGGGGTTATGTCACGTTCCTGACCTGTTTTCTGTTAGTTTTATGTGTTAGTTGGTCAGGACGTGAGTTTGGGTGGGCATTTCTATGTTTTCTGTTTCTATGTTGGTTTTGGGTTGCCTGGTATGGCTCTCAATTAGAGGCAGGTGTTTGACGTTTCCTCTGATTGAGAGTCATATTAAGGTAGGCTGTTCACAATGTTTGTTTGTGGGTGGTTGTCTCCTGTGTCTGTGTCGATGTTACACCATACGGGATTGTTTCGGTTTGTTTCGTGCGTTTATGTAGTCTGTTCCTGTGTCAGCGTGCTTCGTGTATATACTTACATATCGTTTGTTCAGGTCTGTCTACATCGTTTTGTTATTTTGTTAGTTATATCCAGTATAGTTCGTTTTCGTCTTTGTCTATTTTGTTTATTTAATAAATCATTATGTATTCACAACCTGCTGCGCCTTGGTTCGATCACTACTCCTCCTCTTCGTATGAAGAGAGAGAGGAACGCCGTTACAGAATTTCAAGGCCTACCTTCAAACTCTGTGCCTCTTTGCTTGACATCATGGGAAAATCAAAAGAAATCAGCCAAGACCTCAGAAGAAAAAAAAAGTAGACCTCCACAAGTCTGGTTCATCCTTGGGAGCAATTTCCAAACGCCTGAAGGTACCACGTTCATCTGTACAAACAATAGTACACAAGTATAAACACCATGGGACCACGCAGCCGTCATACCACTCAGGAAGGAGACGCGTTCTGTCTCCTAGAGATGAACGTACTTTGGTGTGAAAAGTGAAAATCAGTCCCAGAACAACAGCAAAGGACCTTGTGAAGATGCTGGAGGAAACAGGTACAAAAATATCTATATCCACAGTAAAACGAGTCCTATATCGACATAACCTGAAAGGCCGCTCAGCAAGGAAGAAGCCACTGCTACAAAACCGCCATAAAAAAGCCAGACTACGGTTTGCAACTGCACATGGGGACAACGATTGCACTTTTTGGAGAAATGTCCTCTGGTCTGATGAAACAAAAATAGAACTGTTTGGCCATAATGACCATCATTATGTTTGGAGGAAAAAGGTGGAGGCTTGCAAGCCGAAGAACACCATCCCAACCATGAAGCACAGGGGTGGCAGCATCATGTTGTGGGGGTGCTTTGCTGCAGGAGGGACTGGTGCACTTCACAAAATAGATGGCATTGTGAGGAAGGAAAATTATGTGGATATATTGAAGCAACATCTCAAGACATCAGTCAGGAAGTTAAAGCTTGGTCGCAAATGGGTCTTCCAAATGGACAATGACCCCAAGCATACTTCCAAAGTTGTGGCAAAATGGCTTAAGGACAACAAAGTCAAGGTATTGGAGTGGCCATCACAAAGCCCTGACCTCAATCCTATAGAAAATTTGTGGGCAGAACTGAAAAAGCGTGTGCGAGTAAGGAGGCCTACAAACCTGACTCCGTTACACCAGCTCTGTCAGGAGGAATGGGCCAAAATTCACCCAACTTATTGTGGGAAGCTTGTGGAAGACTACCCAAAACGTTTGACCCAAGTTGTGTATGTGTATGTAAACTTATGACCCACTGGGAATGTGATGAAAGAAATAAAAGCTGAAATAAATAATTGTCTCTACTATTATTCTGACATTTCACATTCTTAAAATAAAGTGGTGATCCTAACTGAAATAAGAAAGGGCATTTTTACTAGGATTAAATGTCAGGAATTGTGAAAAACTGAGTTTAAATGTATTTGGCTAAGGCGTATGTAAACCTGCGACTTCAACTGTAGTACATGGAGAGGACACAGACATTTTAAAGAGCATTGAGCATGAATACATTAAGTTGGGAGATAATTAATGTTGATATCCGCTCTCACCCTCATTATGTTATAACCTGTCACACCCTTATCTGTTTCACCTGTCTTTGTGATTGTCTCCACCCCCCTTCAGCTGTCACCCATTTTCCCCATTATTCCCTGTGTATTTATACCTGTGTTCTCTGTTGGTCTGTTGCCAGTTCATCTTGTTTGTCAAGTCAACCAACGTTTGTCTCAGCTCCTGCTTTTCCCAGTCTCCCTTTTTCTCGCCGTCTTGGTTTTGACCCTTGCCTGTCCTGACTCTGAGCCCGCCTGCCATCCGGTACCGTTGCCCACCTCTGGTTTACTGACCCCTGCCTGCCTTGATCTGTCTTTTGCCTACCCCTGTTGGATTATTAAACCATTGTTAATTCGACATTGTCTGCATCTGGTTCTTACCTTCATACCTAATATAACCCAGAACAGTCTAAGCCGGGGGAGGGAGTTCTTCTAAACTATATAGAATTCTTTTAAGAAGGTGATACCAAGGATAATTAGCTATTAGATTTAGAATTAAGACCCCTTGAAGTTTCCCCCAAAATATATAAATAAAACACTTTCATGAAAAATTGGCCTTAATGCTATTAGCCTAAAAAAACATATTAAATACAAGATTTACCACATGGACCAACAGATTGTGCCACACCAACTCAAAGAACGAGACGGCCTAAAGCTGAAGCACATAGCACGTAAAAATGGTCTGTCCTCGGTTGCAACACTCACTACCCAGTTCCAAACTGCCTCTGGAAGCAACACCAGCACAAGAACCGTTCGTCGGGAACTTCATTAAATGGTTTTCCATGGACGAGCAGCTGCACACAAGGCTAAGATCACCATGCGTAATGTCAAGCATCAGCTGGAGTGGTGTAAAGCACTCCACAATTGGACTCTGGAGCAGTGGAAACGCGTTCTCTGGAGTGATGAATCACGCTTCACTGTCTGGCTACCTGCCCGACTGCATAGTTCCAACTGTAAAGTTTGGTGGAGGAGGAATAATGGTCTGAGGCTGTTTTTCATGGTTTGAGCTAGGCCCCTTAGTTCCAGCAAAAGGAAATCTTAACGCTACAGCATACATTACAATCAAGATGATTCTGTGCTTCCAACTTTGTGGCAACAGTTTGGAGAAGGCCCTTTCCTGTTTCAGCATGACAATGCCCCATGCACGAAGCGATACAGAGATCGGTGTTGAAGGACTTGACTAGCATGCACAGAGCCCTGACCTCAACCCTATCGAATACATTTGGGATGAATTGGAACGCTGACTGCGAGCCAAGCCTAATCGCCCAACATCAGTGCCCGACCTCACTAATGCTCTTGTGGCTGAATGGAAGCAAGTCCCCGCAGCAATGTTACAACATCTAGTGGAAAGCCTTCCCAGAAGATTGGAGGCAGTTCTAGCAGCAAAGGGGGGACCAACTCCATATTAATGCCCATGATTTTGGAATGAGATGTTTAACGAGCAGCTGTCCACATACTTTTGGTCATGTAGTGTATAAGAAAGATCAGCAATCTTTATTTTTTACTACAGTCTCCATATATACTGTACTTCCATAAATGTTTTCAAATGGTAACGGCGGACCTTCAGACGAGTCTTGTGGGGCCTGTGGGCGTCCTAGAGCAACACAACTGACATGTATGTGTTCGTGAGAGTCATTAGCGTGTACCCCGAACTGTTTGGACGCTACAGACAGAAGTTGGCAGATCGTCTGTACCGACTTCAGACGAGTCCCAAGACGCTTGTGGGGGTCATAGAGCATCTTTCCATAGAGGGGTCATAATAGTTTGTGGGCCAAACTGTTCGGACACTACAGACTATTTTGTGAGAAGACCGATTTCTGGGATGTCTCATGGTCTGACAAACACCGCTCTAGCTCTGTTACCTTTCACCGCAGATGCAGAAGTGCGACATCGGTGAATGCGGTGGACTGAAACGCATCCAATGCAAAAAAACATATCTCTAGCTTAAACGGACGGATTTTGGGGGGGATGTTTTTATTATGCTAATTAGATTTCAGTGGGTGCATGGACATCTACTTAGGTAAACACCCACAGGCTATTTATATTAGCCATCAAATGTAGGGGTATAAAGTATTAATCATATATATATATGAGCCCATAAACTGAGAATAATATATTTCATGTGGAGGCATCCCATCTATGGGATTTTGATTTGAATACATTAAAGCCATCCTTTCTGATTATTCAGAGTTGCACCTAGCTTTTGTTGACCTCTCCATTTCTCATAAATCTATTTAGTCCAGTAGGTCTGCATCTTATCAGTGCCACAGAGAAACTAATAGATACATCAGCATGAGTTCATTACACAGTCATCTATTAAACATCAAAAGTGTATTTAAAAAAATACTAGTTTTGAATTTGATTCCTTGGAAGCACGTGTTGAGTCATAATAGCACTATTTTTCAGCTTTCTTAATAAAGATGTAGCTAGCAAAGATGGACTCTTACCCAGGTTAAGGCTACCTAACACACCTCCTTTCCCATTGCAGGCTTGGAGCGTGACATTCTGGGACTCAGAGTGGATAAGAAGGGAGGTATCCTGTGAAGCAAGAGAACAGTGTTTGAGTGCAGTGTCACTCTGATCAGAGGGGTATACTACAATTAAAGCTAAATCTACTCAGGGTTTTCTAAAACTAGCCAGCTTCAGTTAGCTTCACATTCCAGCTCAGGCTTCATTCATTTACGGTGATACGGCCTCTGCAGAAGGCAGGGCATTCATATGTGTTGCTCTTCGCGGAGCAGAGCAGAACTGTTGTGAAGGATGTTGTCAAGAATGTGAGTTTGTATTTATACAGGACCTTCAGCCCCACCTACCGTCAACCAATCAAGTCAATGCGTAGCTATACAGAGTCCCCCGCATTGTTACAAAATGTGTGGAGCTCAATTTGGCCTCTGCATGCCTCTGAAGGCTCCGCAATTGCGCCTCCGACCACATTATCGGATCAAGCATGAATTGGCTTTTACTAGCTAGTCAAACGCCAAACTCTTCATTGAGACCATGCTGAAACGTCAATCCATGGGCGAGTCAGTGCCACATTTTAATTTGTGGCAAAATCAAAATGATAAAAGTTATCTTGCCAATCAAGCAGGCTACGGTGTGAAATAGGCTTGTTGAACTGCCGTCTTTATTGTATAACTTATTGTTAATGCTGTCTTTGGTGTGCTTATCAATGCACAACCACCTCCCCCCACTCCTATCAATAAAATAATTTAATAAAAAGTCATACAAAACTTTTATTGTGGATGAAGTTTGAAATGCATCCTGTCATTACTAAATGTGATATTAACATAGGTATTTCAATCTTTTTACACAAAAACATTTGATGAATAAAATATTTCATCCATGGTGAAAGGGATGATGATGCAATCTTTGCAAGAAGGAGGGATTTTGATTTAATTGGTCCTCAACTCACGGCTCAGACACTTCATTCAGTATAAGTGGAGTTAGCACTGAGTTAGCCTGCCCGGGAGCAGGTTAGTTAGCCTGCCCGGGAGCAGGTTAGTTAGCCTGCCTGGGAGCAGGTTAGTTAGCCTGCCCGGGAGCAGGTTAGTTAGCCTGCCCGGGAGCAGGTTAGTTCTGAAGGATTCATTACCTGGCTAAAAAGTGAGCCACTTTCATGGTACCGGTAATCCAGAGTTAAACACAGAGTTGACTAAAGTTACCTTGCTAACTCCTCAAATCACATACATAGTATACGGTGGTGATCAGAACATTGAGGGAAACAGGAGGATATGTAAATGTTCAATGTAAAGAACTTGAATTAGTTTACCTGTTTGGAGTGTATCTCTTGGGCGTAGAGAGAGAAGAGGAACTCGGACACTCCATCAAGCCTCACCCGATCTGATGTTATTCTCAGCTGCCCCATTCCTTCCTGAAACAGTCAGGAGGAAATCAACTTTTAATACAAACTCTGTTTGGTCATTCTTGCTCTTGTAATATGCTGATATTCTCCTCCAGAAGAGTTAAAGTTATATTATCGTACCTCTGAAGTGTTTTGTGAGACTGCCGACATGCCTCGATGGTCTTTAACTAGACAAAGGTGTACAAATGACTTCCCTGTTTAATTAGAGATAAAACCTATTTCAAGATAGGCTATCTCATCCAGGATGTCTAGTAATAAGCAACTGTCACTGATAAATACTGAACTGAGCATGTACTCTGTGTGAATCTCAAAAGTATTTAATTTGATTTCCTTCTCCTGGCCACCTACTCAAAATTGTCAGAGGGAACCTCATAGCAGGCGAGAAGAGAAATACTGTTGAAATGCACTCACTGTGTTGAGACAGGTGACCCTGAGAATCCAGATGGTCAGGGCAATGTTGACCAGCAGGGTGGAGAGCAGGAGAAGCACCAGCAGATAGAGGCAGCGCTTCCTCCAGCCATAGATCCCCAGCCTGTGATCATCATTATGCTCCTCTGTGTCCGGGCCTTCAGCACCCTCTGCTGGCGGGGGGTATTGCTGCAAAACCATCAGCTGAGAAGGACAGTTATAGCACAGATGCAGAATAGGCTACCTACATCATTGGGGAACAAAGCATAAACATGGAGCATCACAAAGAAAAATTTTCATACAACATGTTATGTGTACAAGTCATACAAGTGTGAAGTAAAGATGCAATAATGTGCTGCTATATGTGTGACCACATTGCATTGAAGTCATGTAATCTGCTGTTGCATTACTTTACTTAGATAAACAATTATTATACAGTACCTTGTTTAGAAACTAGTCAGAAAACCGAATGCTTCAAAAGTGGTGAGAGTGAAATTATCCTTTTGAGCAGAAGTCCAGTCAATTTGAATCTTGGATGTTTAGAAGCATTTAATTTATGGCATCTCTTCAGTATGATGAAATTATTTTTAGAGTGGATATGAGATCCAAAATCCTAAATGTATTTGTGAACTGTACATTTCTCAATCTATACATAACATGCTTTAAATAACTGATGGGATCAAGATGAGATGAAAATTATAACTTTGCCTCCAAAAGGGTGAACAGCACTGAACACTAATGAGATCTTGTTGTGAAGAACCCCTTAAAAAGAAAAAACAGGAACTCCTCTGCTAAATCTCCCCAGTAATTACATGTCAGTTCAGTTCCTGTTCAAAGCATCCTAATGAGCTGTTCAGTATTCCCCCACTGAAATAGGGGAACAATCTATGGGAATAAGTGGCGTGATGGTTAAAAATGAATCTTCCGTAACATAACTTTAAGCGATTGCTGGTTTTTACATCATCTGACTCATGTTCAGGGGATGTATTACACATTTTTATACCATAGCGACAAAAATTGTTCTGATCTTGAAATAACATATGCTACTTAAAAATACCTTTAATTCATATGACATGCAAGATGCAACATGATAAACAATAGGGCAGGACTACTAGCTTGTTCCTTAATCAATGACAGACAAATCAATGACAATAAGCATCTCTTACCAAAGTCTCAGAGAGAAAGTTTCCGTCCTTTGCAGAGGCAATGGGGCTTTTGTATGGAGCTCAGACCCATGGACCTGGCATTTACCAGCAAGATGCCATGAATCACGCTCCGAATCGGCACTGACTGAGTGATGCTTGGCATCCCTCCTCATGAGGACTTTGGCTCGCTCTCCTGCATTATATGGTCTACATTAGGTACCCACATTTCTCTGCCTGCCTCACGTCTCCATTCTCTTTGTTCAGCCTAAGTTATGGGCTACCTATGGGTATCCATTGGAGGTGAAAAACCATGTAATTATTCTCTGTCCAAAACTTTTTGCAGAATAGTAGAAAAAGACCCCAGTCAGGTATATGAGATAAAAGAGACATAAAAGACAGTATTTCAAGTGATTCTCAGTCTCATTAGAAAATGAAGGTGTTTTCAGTACAGCATTCTGCTGAAGGGTTGCTGATATTATTTCAGAATTACCTATAGATTTTTGTAATAATATTAATAATTATTGCATATGATTCATTATGCATAATGAATGTTGATATTATTAATTAAAACGTCCTGTTGACAAATAATCAGCACCAAGGACAGGTTTCATAATATCATATTTTTTTTATAATTCACTCATTCATAATTTCACACTAGAGAAAGATTGTACCTAAATGTTCGCTCAAAGTGGAGATGCTGTGAACGAACATATCCTAAACTGTACAAACGGACACGAGTCATCACGTTTCCTTTCCGCATGCGATTCTGTCTATCGGTCGGTGCATCGCTCTATTCAAATCCTCCTCATTGTAAACAAAAATACCTCAATGTCTTACCGACTTGACAGACTGCACGACTAGAAAACTCGTCTCCGGCATGTTGGTGTTGGATTTACAGGCGTAAAACCAGATATTCATGGCAAAGAAAGTCGTTTAAAATGAGTGATTGTCTGATACCTACACCAATATTACCTTGTTGCGATAGCGCCAATCATGAAACTCAGATTGTCGCAAATTCTTAAAGGTGTGACGGTGCCACAGCTTTAGATATTTGGATATAAAAAAAGACCACCGACCCTGTCAACTCAACATCTCTGGACTGGAACTCCACTCCAGAATGAGTGATATGATGCCTTTATGCAATGTTGTGTTAATAATGGGCTGCTTATTCTAATTCCCTGTGGGAGCGTTATCACTACAAACATGCCACTCCAGTGCGCCTGGGCGCCATCACGCAAGGACAGGTTTGTTGATTTGGAATTTACACATCCCAGTGCGCACACATAATTAATTCAGAACTTTAAATCACATTTTGGAAAGTAATTTGCACAGCTGTTTGTTAAGTATACACACATTATAATGAGCCACTTGAAGACCAATACATGCATTACAAATGTTTTGATTTAGTCCTAAGCCTACACCAACGAATCTCCCTACAGGTAAAGTTACAATGTTTCACCATTAAAATCACCATGGTACCATGGTGGGAAGAAACAGGCTACTAGGTAGGTCTACTGATTGCACATGAAATTTGGTTGTGTTTTCCTTTTTTTTTTAAGTATCCTTGCTTCGTTTGTTTATAACACAGCAAGCTTTTTAGGCTATTTATATTAATCTATTACATTTTCGGTGGCCACAGAGAGACAGGTATTCATCTTCATTCTATGTTTAGCTGAGATTTTCTGTGTTGAAGTGACGCGGGAGGACAAATGGTGATCTACACACAAGTGGCTCGCTTGTGGCTTTGCTGGCAGCATATAGCAACACCTTGTGCGTCAAGAATTCAGCATAGCAAGTTTGTATGAAGGTCTGGTTATTAAATGGGTAAATAGTTGATTACAGCTCAGCTTTGCGTTCTTAGGAAACTATGCAGTATTTCGTTTTTTTATGTATTATTTCTTACACTGTTACCCCAGGTAATTGTAAGTCTTATTACATACAGATGGGAGGAACTATTGGATATAAGAGCAACGTCAACTTACCAACATTACGACCAGGAATACGACTTTCCCAAAGCGGATCCTCTGTTTGGACCACCACCCAGGACAATGGATCAGATCCCAGTAGGCAACCCAAAACAACGGCACCGCAGACGGAGCAGTCTTCTGGTCAGGCTCCGTAGACTGGCACATCCCGAGTATACTACTCGCCAATGTCCAGTCTCTTGACAACAAGGTAGACGAAATTCGAGCAAGGGTTCCCTTCCAGAGAGACATCAGAGATTGTAACATTCTCTGTTTCACGGAAACATGGCTAACATACCTTATCAGAGTCGGTACAGCCACCCGGTTTCTTCACGCATTGCGTCGACAGAAACAAACATCTCTCTGGTAAGAAGAAGGGAGGGAGTGTATGCCTTATGATTAACGAGTCGTGGTGTGATCATAACGACATACAGGAACTCAAGTCCTTTAGTTCACCTGACCTAGAATTCCTTACAATCAAAGCTGACTGCATTATCTACCAAGAGAATTCTCTTCGATTATAATCACAGCCGTGTATATCCCCTCCAAGCAGACACCTCGATGGCCCTGAAAGAACTTCATTGGACTCTATGTAAACTGGAAACCACATTTCCTGAGGGTGCATTTATTGTAGCTGGGGATTTTAACAAGGCTAATCTGAAAACAAGGCTCCCTAAATTTTATCAGCATATCGAATGCGCGACCCGGGCTAGAAAAATTCTGGATCATTGCTACTCTAACTTCCGTGACGCATACAAAGCCCTCCCTCGCCCTCCTTTCGGCAAATCTGACCAAGACTCCATTTTTTTGATCCCAGCCTATAGACAGAAACTTAAACAGGAAACGCCCTTGCTCAGGTCTGTTCAACGCTGGTCCGACCAATCCGATTCCACGTTTCAAGAATGCTTCGATCATGTGGACTGGAATATTTTCCAGATAGCCTCAGACAACAACATTGATGTATACGCTGATTCGGTGAGCGAGTTTATTAGCAAGTGCATCGGTGATGTTATACCCACGGTGACTATTAAAACCTTCCCCAACCAGAAACCGTGAATTGATGGCAGCATTCGCGCAAAACTGAAAGTGCAAACCACTGCTTTTAATCATGGCAAGGCGACCGGAAACATGACCGAATACAAACAGTGTAGCTATTCTCTCCGCAAGGCAATCAAATAAGCTAAGTGTCAGTATAGAGACAAAGTAGAGTTGCAATTCAATGGCTCAGACAAGAGACATATGTGACTGGTTCTACAGTCAATCACGGACACCGACGTCTTGCTCCCAGACAAACTAAACAACTTCTTTGCTCGCTTTGAGGACAATACAGTGCCACTGACACAGCCCGCTACCAAAACCTGCGGGCTCTCCTTCACCGCAGCCAACGTGAGTAAAACATTTAAACGTGTTAACCCTCGCAAGGCTGCCGGCCCAGACGGCATCCCTAGCCGTGTCCTCAGAGCATGCGCAGACCAGCTGGCTGGTGTGTTTACCGACATATTCAATCAATTTCTATCCCAGTCTGCTGTTCCCACATGCTTCAAGAGGGCCACCATTGTTCCTGTTCCCCAAGAAAGCTAAGGTAAGTGCTTTGATAGACTAGTCAAGGATCATATCACCTCCACCCTACCTGACACCCTAGACCCACTCCAATTTGCTTACCGCCCCAATAGGTCCACAGACGACGAAATCGCAATCACACTGCACACTGACCTAACCCATCTGGACGAGGAATAGCTATGTAAGAATTCTGTTAATCGATTACAGCTCAGCATTAAACACCATAGTACCCTCCAAACTCGTCATTAAGCTCGAGACCCTGGGTCTCGACCCCGCCCTGTGCAACTGGGTCCTGAACTTTCTGACGGGCCGCCCCCAGGTGGTGAGGGTAGAAAACAACATCTCCACCCTGCTGATCCTCAACACTGGGGCACCACAGCGGTGCGTTCTCAGCCCTCTCCTGTACTCCCTGTTCACCCATGACTGCGTGGCAATGCACGCCTCCAACTCAATCATCAAGTTTGCAGACGACACTACATTGGTAGGCTTGATTACCAACAACGACGAGACGCCCTACAGAGTGTGGTGTCAGGAAAATAACCTCACACTCAACATCAACAAAACAAAGGAGATGATCGTGGACTTCAGGAAACAGCAGAGGGAGCACCCCCTATCCACATCGACAGGACAGTAGTGGAGAAGGTGGAAATGTTTAAGTTCCTCGGCGTACACTTCACGCACAAACTGAAATGGTCCACCCACACAGACAGCGTGGTGAAGAAAGCGCAACAGCGCCTCTTCAACCTCAGGAGGCTGAAGAAATTTGGCTTGTCACCAAAAACACTCACAAACTTTTACAGATGCACAATCGAGAGCATCCTGTCGGGCTGTATCACCGCCCGGTACAGCAACTGCTCTGCCCATAACCGTAAGGCTCTCCAGAGGGTAGTGAGGTCTGCACAACACATCACCGGGGGCAAACTACTTGCCCTCCAGGACACCTACACCACCCGATGTCACAGGAAGGCAAAAATGATTAATCAAGTATAACAACCACCCGAGCTACTGCCTGTTCACATCGCTATCATCCAGAAGGCGAGGTCAGTACAGGTGCATCAAAGCTGGGACCGAGAAACTGAAAAACAGCTTCTATCTCAAGGCCATCAGACTGTTAAACAGCCATCACTAACATTGAGTGACTGCTGCCAACATACTGACTCAAATCTCTATCCACTTTAATAATTGAAAATTGGATGTAATAAATGTACCACTAGTCACTTTAAACAATGCCACTTTATATAATGTTTACATACCCTACATTACTCATCTCATATGTATATACTGTACTCTATACCATCTACTGCATCTTGCCTATCCCGTTCGGCCATCGCTCATCCATATAGTTATATGTACATATTCTTATTCATTCCTTTACACTTGTGTGTTTTAAGGTAGTTGTTGTGAAATTGTTAGATTACTTGTTAGATATTCCTGCACGGTCGGAACTATAAGCACAAGCATTTCGTTACACTCGCATTAATATCTGCTAACCATGTGTATGTGACCAATAAAATTTGATTTGATTTAGTTTAATCCATTCTCCATTTAATGGATTTATTCACAGGTAAATAGTAAAATGCTCTAAACCGCTTTGGTGACAAACTTTTTTGCCCTGTTTCCAATTGTCCACAAGTTAAAAAAAATAAAAGAAACTTGTATTATTAGCAAACTAGCTACAGGGCTGGCCAACTTTTACATACGATATAGCTAGCTAGATAAGTGAATTAAATATCACCAGCTACCTAACTTCATATTAGCTAGCTATCTTGGTCAATTTATCATTGTAAAAAACTAACTCTAAATGCATTTGTAGGTAGCTAGCTAACAGCCATGGCGGAGGGTGAAAGGATAGCAGCCCAACTGTCAAAGTGAGAGAGTAGGCTATTCTGCATAGGGCAGGTGCTTTTGTGTAGTTCCTCTCCCAGTAAGCATGCTCATAGATAATAGTAACAATAGTAACATAATGCTCAGTGCTGTATAATTTGAGTATAACGAAGTCTGATTCTTCTGATGTTTTCTGTCCTCAGATACAGAGAGCTGTGAAAACCTGTCTGCAGATGAAGATGTCCCAATAAAGAACAGTGGTTCTCAGTCCTGGTCCTGGGGACTCAAAGGGGTGCACATTTTTGTTTTTCCCTCAGCACTACACAGCCGGGTCAAATGATCAACTCATCATCAAGCTTCAAGTGGTATTTATGTATTCATTTGTGATGCTATACTTGAAATGATCCTGCTGTTGTCATGCTACACATGCACATGTGTGTGCACATGCATCTATCCCAATGTTATCATGATTTGTTATAAGATATATTATACTTTAGTAATCCACAATGACATGGTGATATAAACGTCTAATAATGACGTTATCTTCCATCTTCCTACAGACACCTTGCAATTGGAGATTCCTTCAAAACGATTGCCTATAGTTACAAGTTTGGGTTACCAGGGCCATCTGGGACTGTCTCCTGGGGAATTCAGGCGTGTGAAGGCTACCTGTGTCCTGCATAACTTCATGAGAATGGACACGGGAACCAGGAGGGGATCTGCAGCTTGCCACCGTATGCCAGAGGAGAAGTCTGCTGCTCTGCAGGATGTTTCAAGGATGGGGTCCAACAAAGAGAGGCAACTAATGAGTGGGAGCTCTTCACCTCCTACTTCTTCGAAGAGGGTGCTGTTCCCTGGCAACACTATAGATGACACTATACACAACCAAAGGCTCTTTTTAAGAGCCATCCACATTGTAATAACAGTATTCTTCCATTTACTTAGCTATGTCAACTGCAGTTATTCAATTTCCAATGTCTTTCTTTTTGATTTCTACTTCTCAGGTGAGGGTGCTGTTTAGGTAAGGGGGTGATGTCTGTACAAAAACAAAACAGGCTATTTTAAGTCACTCATATTGAAAAACATTTGAACAAATACACGCCCTATAACCCACACTTACACACTCATGTATCAATCTGATCGATGGATTGTGTTGTGCAGTAAACAGGTTCAGGTGTATAACTGTGGCTCCTTCCACCTTCAAAGAATAGGCAAGAGGGCCTACGCTACATTGTTTGTCCTCGTGTGTCTGTGCATGTTTTTCAGTATAAAGTACTCTGAAGCCACTTAGTGTGGACACCAGGTGAGGCCACACACACAGACACATGTTGAACACGGTCTCTTTAACTACCTTATTTTCTCAATAACAGTCTCTCTCCTTCACTTCATCCCTCCCCCTTCTCCCTAAATCCTCTAGGTTATATCAGCTGTGTCAGTGAACCCCTCCTGCATCTGAACTGGCTACATAGAGGGCACAGCAGGACCAGAGGTGAGAGGTCACTTGGTCGTGTCAACAGGAAGTATTATCAAAGACATGCTTTACATTGAAATACAGAGAGATGTAGTAGTCCCAGAGTTAATGATCCAAGTCAGTTTTGCATTTCACCTCCTGATGATTATGATGACTGACAGTGTTAGCATGTTTAAGCCTTTTTTGTTCTATCTCTCTCTCCATCTGTGTCTCGTCTGCAGGTATGTTTTGATGTGAGAGAGGATGCCAACCCCCAGTCCCATCATCGCCACCTCACTCGCTCTTAAGATAACTTTCAGGCCAACTGATTAGGAGACACTGCTAGAGACACTATTATGTAATTGGGATGAACTGAGAGAATATTAGAGTAGCACTGTGATTCATTAATCAAATGCTGTCTTCCTTGCTCCTCTGTTCTTACATCATTCCCTTTCTGTTACACTCTCACACCTCTCTCCCCACCTCCTCTTTCTTCCTCTGTTTTATAATGCACACCAGATGTGCATTGAAGTACAGATTGAACGTGTATTTATAATATTATAATATTTATAATCCATGTATTATGTATCTATAACACTTGGATAATGAACTTCTTTCAATAAAGCATTTCACATTCTCTACTGATTGAAATTAAGTCTATCATTTGGTGAAATACTACACCTATCCTGCATCCTCAGATCAGTGCAGATGAAGGAAATTATATATTGATATGAACCAGTTTTATAGTATTTACATGATGCATAGGAAGTGTAGTTTAGTGTTTTTTAGATTCTGTTTCTGTATACAGCACCAGCCAAGTTCGGACACACCTACATTTTTTACTATTTTCTACATTGTAAAATAATAGTGAAGACAAACTATGAAATAACACATGGAATCATGTAACTAAAAAAGTGTTAAACAAATCAAAATATATTTTATATTTGAAATTCTTCAAAATAGCCACCCTTTTCCTTGACAGCTTTACACACTCTTGGCATTCTCTCAACCGGCTTCATGAGGAATGTTTTTCCAACAGTCTTGAAGGAGTTCCCACATATGCTGAGCACTTGTTGGATGCTTTTCCTTCACTCTGCGGTCCAACTCATCCCAAACCATCTCAATTGGGTTTAGGTCGGGTGATTGTGGAGGCCAGGTCATCTGATGCTGCACCATCACTCTCCTTCTTGGTCAAATAGCCCTTACACAGCCTGGAGGTGTTTTGGGTCATTGTCCTGTTGAAAAACAAATGATAATCCCACTAAGCGCAAACCAGATGGGATGGCGTTTTGATGCAGAATGCTGTGGTAGCCTCATCAGACCAAAGGACAGATTTCCACCGGTCTAATGTCCATTGCTCGTGTTTCTCGGCCCAAGCAAGTGTCTTCTTCTTATTGGTGTCCTTTAGTAGTGGTTTCTTTGCAGCAATTCGACCATGAAGGCTTGATTGACGCAGTCTCCTCTGAACAGTTGATATTGAGATGTGTCTGTTACTTGAACTCTGTGAAGCATTTATTTGGGCTGCAAATTCTGAGGCTCGTAACTCTAATGAACTTATACTCTGCAGCAGAGGTGACTCTGGGTCTTCCTTTCCTGTGGCGGTCCTCATGAGAGCCAGTTTCATAGCGCTTGATGGATTTTGCGACTGCACTTAGAAGAAACTTTCAAAGTTCTTGACATTTTCCGAATTGACTGACCTTCATGTCTTAAAGTAATGATGGAATGTCATTTCTCTTTGCTTATTTGAGCTCTTCTTGCCATAATATGGACTTTGTCTTTTACCGAATAGGGCTATCTTCTATAACACCCCTACCTTGTCACAACACAACTGATTGGCTCAAATGCATTGAGGAAAGATATTCCACAAATTAACTTTTAAGGCGGCACACCTGTTAATTGAAATGTATTCCAGGTGACTACCTCATGAAACTGGTTGAGAGAATGCCAAGAATGCCATCAAGGCTACTTGAAGAATCTGAAATATAAATTATATTTTTATTTAACACTTTTTTAGTTACTACATGATACATGATTCCATATGTGCTATTTCATAGTTTTGATGTCTTCACTATTATTCTACAATGTTGAAAATAGTCCAAATAAAGAAAAACCCTTGAATGAATAGGTGTCCAAACATTTGACTGGTACTGTATATGAATTACAAATCTGCCTTTAACTATTCAAATCATGTTTCTAGTCTATTGCATAGTTACAATGTGTATCCATTGATGTTCCAGGACCAGGATTGGTAAACACTATTGAAGTGTAGAACTG
This sequence comes from Salvelinus alpinus, assembly GCF_045679555.1. NCBI lineage: Eukaryota > Metazoa > Chordata > Actinopteri > Salmoniformes > Salmonidae > Salvelinus > Salvelinus alpinus. The sequence goes on from NC_092086.1 coordinate 88,981,997, forward strand.
TAATGCATACATGCAGACACAGGATCATTCAAAGACTGGAATTTGATACTCCTGGTATTAGATAGGACTGAAAAAGAATGTCTCACAGACATTCATACCTGAACTGCACCTTTATTTGCAAAGGTAGAGTAAATGATCAGTGAATATATTAAATATACAGGCTACAATGTGGGGATCTCATGCATGGTAATAACCACATGTATATATAACTTGTATCCTTGGCAAAGTTATATTATAGTCTACTCAATCCATAGGCTTCTTTAATGTCATTCAGACTGTTTGGAAGTTGATACAATCGACTATGATAGCTGAGGTTCATGGCTAGGTTCTGAACTAATATTTATAGCAAACATTTTAGGGTCCATACACAAATCAGCTACATAGCTAGCTACATATCCATACAGGTATTTTTATCCTTCACTGCACAATAAGCAAGAAAATAGTAAGCTAGCTATGTTATTTCAGCTGCATTGCATGGCAAATATCAGCAAGGGAAGCTTACAAAATGTTACATTCATTTTGCAGTAAATGCTTTAGCTAGCTAGATTCTTTACATCCACTGTTTCATAAGACCACAGCCTGGTTTGCTGGTTGTTTCAGGAGTCCCTAAAACATTAAACAACCAGAATTACAATTTCATACTCACCCATAAAGCTAGCTGGCTAATGTTAGCTCGTCAGCTAGCTTGCTAAATAGTAATTTGTCAATTTACTTTATGACCAAAAAATATGCATAATCTTTTCTCAACATTAACATATTCTTCTCAACAACTTTTTTGCATGATTCATTATGATATCATAAGGTGAATGCACCAATTTGTAAGTCGCTCTGGATAAGAGCGTCTGCTAAATGACTTAAATGTAAGATGTAAATGACGTTATATTTTTTCTTCCATTTGCTTCCATCCTAGTATTTTTGTCAGCCATCTTTGCTGAATAAAGTATCCTTCCTTGGATCGCATAGCGTCAAATTCATCACGGGAACCACTTGATACGATTGGTCATCGCCCAGTGGTCGCCACTGGTGATTTGCATGGGAAATGAACTTTTTCACTGCCTCCCATGCCACTTTCGCACCGCACAACGGTCCCCCGCCCTCTCCGCTTTCCTTCCATTGAAAATTAATGGGAAGCTGTGTTTCACCGCGTGCTAATGTACACTGGGCATTAGCTGATCTACTAGTGGTCTGAGGCAGGCATTACTATTAAAGGCTGATTTGTAATTCATCTACACAGAAACAATTTAAAAACAGTACACTACACTTCCAATGCATCATGTAAATACTCTAAAACAGGTCAATCTCAATTTCTAATTTCCTTAATCTGCACTGATCTGAGGTCACAGGATAGGTGTAGTATTTAAATGAGAGACTTAATTTCAATCAAAGAATATGAAACACTTTATTGAAAGAAGTTCATTATCCAAGTGTTATAAATACATAATACATGCATTATACATATTATTATTGTATATTAAAAATACAATCTCAATCTGTACTACAATGCACATCTGGTGTCCATTATAAAAAATATAGGAAGAAAGAGGAGGTGGGGAGAGAGGTGTGAGAGTGTAAAAGACAGAAATGGAAAGAGGTAAGAACAGAGAAGACAGCACATGATTAATGAATTACAGTGCTACTAAACTTAAAATACTCTCAGTTCATCCCAATTACATAATAGTGTCTCTAGCGGTGTCTCCTAACCAGCCTTGGGCCCCCAGTTGGTACAAAGTTTATCTTAAGAGCGGGTGAGGTGGCGATGACGGGACTGGGGGTTGGCATCCTCTCTCACATCAAAACATACCTGCAGACGAGAGACAGATGGAGAGAGTGACAGCATGATTAAGTAGTGCTTTTTTTATTCTAACACTGTCAGTCATCATAATAATCAGGAGGTGAAATACAAAACTGACCTTGGATCATTAACTCTGGGACTACTACATCTCTCTGTATTTCAATGTAAAGCATCTCTTTAACCTTTTCTCAATCTAGGGGGTGCTGTTTCCACTTTGGAAAATATCGTCTCCAAATTAAACTGCCTCATACTCAATTCTTGCTCGTACAATATGCATATTATTATTACTATTGGATAGAAAACAATCTCTAGTTTCTAAAACCGTTTGAATTATGTCTGTGGGTGAACCAGAACTCTTTCTGCAGCGAAATCCATGACAGGAACTGCGAAGGTCTGAAAACGAGGCTCTGTTCTCAGATCAGTTTAAAGCTCTGTATGTATCCTGTGGGTCGACATGAACTGCACCCGCCTTCCCCTGGATGTCAGTAACCAATGAGAAGTGGAATGGAGTTTCTACGTAGTTCTCAGAGCTTATAAAAGGCAAAGGAACGAAGGGAGCTCTCTTTTCGACGTTCGTCATTGCGCAAAGCAAGACCTCAGGATGGCATTTTGAAACGCTCAGTTATCGACCTTAGATATATCCGTCTGTAATTTAATTCGATATAGGTGTTAGAAACATCATAACGAAGTTATTTTAAACCGAGTTATATCAGTTTATGCGAGTATATTGCTATTTTCGGAATTTCCTTAGTATTGCGTTTTGAGGATTTGGGCATGTTGTGGCCACATAGCTATTGTTAGCTGCTAATTCCGAAGTTGAAGACGACGTTTTACAACCAAGCAACGATTATTTTGGACAAAGGACACCATGCCCAAGATTCTGATGGAAGCTCGTCCAAAAGTAAGAGCTATTTATGATGTTATTCCGTATTTATGTGGAAAAATGTAAACGGATTTGTCCGCCATTATTGCGGCACTAGTCTGGCTGTAACGCACACTGTATGTCTAGTAACGTTAATTTTAAAAATCTAACTCAGCGGTTGCATTAATAACTAATGCATCTTTCATTTGCTGTCCAACCTGTATTTTTTAGTCAATCTAATCGATAAATAATCGTAAACTTAGGTGCCTTTCCAAGATGGCGCCGGCCAGAATGCATGACCTGTTGCCACTGATCACATTGTATAACCACGATTTGTGCTGCTAAATATGCACATTTTCGAACAAAACCTATATGCATTGTGTAATATGATGTTACAGGACTGTCATCTGACGAAGTATATCAAGGTTAGTCAAAAATTATATACCTTTTGCTGTATTGTTACGATCGCTAACCTGTGCTGCTGGTAAATTGCTTGTGTTTCTGGCTATTGTGCTAAGCTAATATAATGCTATATTGTGTTTTCGCTGTAAATCTGACATATTGGCTGGATTCACAAGATGTTGGGCTTTCATTTGCTGTATGCTGTGTATTTTTCAGAAATGTTTTAAGATGAGTAATTAGGTACTTGACGTTGGTCTCTGTAATTATTCTGGCAGCTTCGGCACTATTTCAGATTGCAGCTGCAATGTAGAACTGTGATTTATACCTGAAATATGCACATTTTTCTAAAAAAAAACATATGCTATACAATAAATATGTTATCAGACTGTCATCTTATGAAGTTGTTTCTTGGTTAGTGGCTATATATACAGTGGGGAGAACAAGTATTTGATACACTGCCGATTTTGCAGGTTTTCCTACTTACAAAGCATGTCGAGGTCTGTAATTTTTACCATAGGTACACTTCAACTGTGAGAGACGGAATCTAAAACAAAAATCCAGAAAATCACATTGTATGATTTTTAAGTAATTAATTTGCATTTTATTGCATGACATAAGTATTTGATACATCAGAAAAGCAGAACTTAATATTTGGTACAGAAACCTTTGTTTGCAATTACAGAGATCATACGTTTCCTGTAGTTCTTGACCAGGTTTGCACACACTGCAGCAGGGATTTTGGCCCACTCCTCCATACAGACTTTCTCCAGGTCCTTCAGGTTTCGGGGCTGTCGCTGGGCAATACGGACTTTCAGCTCCCTCCAAAGATTTTCTATTGGGTTCAGGTCTGGAGACTGGCTAGGCCACTCCAGGACCTTGAGATGCTTCTTACGGAGCCACTCCTTAGTTGCCCTGGCTGTGTGTTTCGGGTCGTTGTCATGCTGGAAGACCCAGCCACGACCCATCTTCAATGCTCTTACTGAGGGAAGGAGGTTGTTGGCCAAGATCTCGCGATACATGGCCCCATCCATCCTCCCCTCAATACGGTGCAGTCGTCCTGTCCCCTTTGCAGAAAAGCATCCCCAAAGAATGATGTTTCCACCTCCATGCTTCACGGTTGGGATGGTGGTCTTGGGGTTGTACTCATCCTTCTTCTTCCTCCAAACACGGCGAGTGGAGTTTAGACCAAAAAGCTCTATTTTTGTCTCATCAGACCACGTGACCTTCTCCCATTCCTCCTCTGGATCATCCAGATGGTCATTGGCAAACTTCAGACGGGCCTGGACATGCGCTGGCTTGATCAGGGGGACATTGCGTGCGCTGCAGGATTTTAATCCATGACGGCGTAGTGTGTTACTAATGGTTTTCTTTGAGACTGTGGTCCCAGCTCTCTTCAGGTCATTGACCAGGTCCTGCCGTGTAGTTCTGGGCTGATCCCTCACCTTCCTCATGATCATTGATGTCCCACGAGGTGAGATCTTGCATGGAGCCCCAGACCGAGGGTGATTGACCGTCATCTTGAACTTCTTCCATTTTCTAATAATTGCGCCAACAGTTGTTGCCTTCTCACCAAGCTGATTGCCTATTGTCCTGTAGCCCATCCCAGCCTTGTGCAGGTCTACAATTTTATCCCTGATGTCCTTACACAGCTCTCTGGTCTTGGCCATTGTGGAGAGGTTGGAGTCTGTTTGATTGAGTGTGTGGACAGGTGTCTTTTTATACAGGTAACAAGTTCAAACAGGTACAGTTAATACAGGTAATGAGTGGAGAACAGGAGGGCTTCTTAAAGAAAAACGAACAGGTCTGTGAGAGCCGGAATTCTTACTGGTTGGTAGGTGATCAAATACTTATGTCATGCAATAAAATGCAAATTAATTACTTAAAAATCATACAATGTGATTTTCTGAATTTTTGTTTTAGATTCCGTCTCTCACAGTTGAAGTGTACCTATGATAAAAATTACAGACCTCTACATGCTTTATAAGTAGGAAAACCTGCAAAATCGGCAGTGTATCAAATACTTGTTCTCCCCACTGTATCTTTATTTGGTCGAAATTGTGATAGCTACCCATGCAGGAAAAAAATGGTGGGAAAAAAAGTTGTCTTTTGCTATCGTGGTTAGCTAATAGATTTACATATTGTGTCTTCCCTGTAAAACATTTAAAAAATCAGAAATGATGGCTGGATTCACAAGATGTGTATCTTTCATCTGGTGTCTTGGACTTGTGGTTTAATGATATTTAGATGCTAGTATTTACTTGTGACGCTATGCTAGGCTATGCTAGTCAGTTTTTTTTACTGTGGGGGGTGCTCCCGGATCCGGGATGCTGTGCAAGTAGAAGTTAATAATACTTCCTGTTGACCCAACTAAGTGACCTCTCACCTCTGATAATGCTGGGCCCTCTATGTAGCCAGTTCAGATGCAGGAAGGGTTCACCGACACAGCTGATATAACCTAGAGGATTTAGGGAGAAGGGGGAGTGGGATGAAGTGAAGGAGAGAGACTGTTATTGAGAAAATAAGGTAGTTAAAGATAGTGTTCAACAAGAATCTGTGTGTGTGGCCTCACCTGGTGTCCACATTAAGTGGCTGCAGAGTACTTTATACTGATAAACATGCACAGACACACAAGTACAAACAATATAGCATAGTTATAGAAATAATGACATACTATTCTCTATGGTTGGTCCTCTTGCCTATTCTTTGAAGGTGGAAGGAGCAACAGTAATACACCTGAACAACACAATCCATCAATCAGATTGATACACAAGTGTGTAGGTCTGGGTTATAGGGTGTCTAATTGTTTTTTTTTAAATCTTAAAAGAGCCTGTTTTGTTTTTGTACAGACATCACCCCCTTACCTAAACAGTATCCTCACCTGAGAAGTAGAAATCAAAAGGAGAGAAACTGGGAATTCAATAACTGTGGTTGACATAGCTAAGTAAATTGAAAAAAACTATTTTTGCAATGTGGATGGCTCTTAAAAGAGCCTTTGGTTTTGTATTGAGTAGTCTATGGTGTTACCAAGGGAGCAGCACCCTCTTCAAAGAAGTAGGTGGTGAAGATCTCCCACACACGTGAAACATCCTGCAGAGCAGCAGACCTCTCCTCTGGCACACGGCGGCGATCTACAGATCCCCTCCTGGTCCTCGTGTATATCCTCATTAAGTTATGCAGGACACAGGTAGCCTTCACATGCCTGAATTCCCCTAGGAGGCAGTCCCAGATGGCCCTCATCACCCAACTTTGCAGTGCCCTACACAGTAACTGTAGGCAATCAATTTGAAGGAATCTTCAGTTGCAAGGTATCTGTAGGAATAATGGAAGTCATTATTAGACTTTTACGTCACCAGGTCATTGTGGATTACTGAAGTATAATAACAAATCATGATAACATTGGATAGATGTGTGTGCACACATGTGCATGTGTGGCATGTGACAACAGCAGGATCATATCAAGGATAAAAGGATGAAATATCACTTGAAGCTTGATGATGAGTTGATCATTTGACCCAGCTGTGTAGTGCTAAGGCAAAAACAAAAAGACCAGGACTGAGGACCAGGACTGAGAACCACTGAGCTTCATTGGGACCTCTTCATCTGCAGACAGGCTTTCACAGCTCTCTGTATCTCAGAACAGAAAAGATCACAAGAAACAGACTTCATTATACTCTAATTAGACAGCACTGAATATTATGTTACTATTATCTCCATGCTCACTTCTAGAGACTGGAACTACACAAAAGCACATGCCCTATGCAGAATAGCCTACTCTCTCACTTTGACAGTTGGGGCTGCTATTCTTTCACCCTCCTCAATGGCTGTCAGCTAGCTACCTACAAATGCATTTGGAGTTTGTTTTTTACAATGATAAATACATCAAGATAGCTAGCTAATATGAAGTTAGGTCGCTGGCGATGTTGGCTCGGTAGCTGGTGATGTTGGCTAGATGTTGGCTAGATTGCTAGCTAGCTACATTAGCAGCTCATTTGAGTTAGCATGCACTGTAGCTAGTTAGATTCGTTTTTAAACTATTTATAAAGGGTGTCAATAATTTAGGACTCCACTGTATATAAAAATAAATGTGATGTTAAGTTATAGAGGCCACGTTCAATAGACACAAAGCTGGCTAAATGTTCTGTAACCAAGGAGGTAGTCTACTAAATGTCCAATATGAATACACGTTTGTTCCTACTGAGTGCCAACCACCATCTCTGCAGTGCTATTGAAAGGATCACCTAATTTCTTCTCCTTCGCTTCCTTTCCTTACCTTCCTTCTCCTCCTCCTTTTCTGCGCCTTCACCCTCCTCAGTGCGCCTTGTGTAGATCACCTGTGCTCTGTGCTTGGACACCAGCTTGATCATACCTGTGGAAAGCAGATAGGAAGAATACGCTGGATAAGAATACACAGCACATTTATGGGAGCACAGAGGCTATTAACAAATTACTTCCAGTGGGCTTCAATCTGCAGATTCATGGAGCAGAACATGTCCAATAGATGGGTCACATGTATGCAACCAATATACTGACAAAGCTACATACTGATTAACCAAATTCATTCTTAACTTGGCCATTTGCTATGTTCCAATTCTCTACCCTTTCCCTCAGAATGTGCAATCATTCACTCCCCCTCAAGTACTTTAAAAAGTTGTGCATGAGGGTTTTTTGACCATATTCCTTACACTGGTCGATTCCTTTAAATATTTGATGTTCAGGAGGAAGATGGGTAGAGAATAAGACTGAAGTCAGTTTGAGGTATACCTGTAGACAGCAGTTCCTGGAGGGCTGCCCTGGCTAGACAGCCTCTGACCTTTAGCCTTTCAGATACAATAGTTGGGGTGATGAGTTTGTAGTTGGGCACTTCCTTGAGCAGTTTGTCGTAGGTGGCTTTGCCGAAGAGGACCAGGTTATTGAGCGTGTCCCTCACTTTTCCTTTGGAACACTTCTACTCAGAATAGAGAAAGAAGATATTAACTACTTATTATACTAGGCCAAACGGTGAGTTATTATAGCAACCTATACCAATAGCTACATTTCCAATGATGTTAACGTTACATCAAATCCAATCAAATTGTATTTGTCACGTGCTGAATACAAAAGGTGTAGACCTTACCGCGAAATGCTTACAAGTCCTTAAGCCCTTAACCAACAATGCAGTTTTAAGAAAATACAGTTAAGAAAATATTTCCAAAATAACGAAAGAAAAAATAAAACCCTACAAAAACTCCTTTAATTTCCCCATAGGCCTTGTCAACTAACCATGGCAGAGTTAGTACCTACCCCAGACACCATTACTATTGCTCTCTATTTGTTGTACATCCGGGGAACCCGGAGCCGCTGCCTCCTCCTTCGTGTGGTGTTCTAGCAGAGGCCTCTTTGTTGCGTATTGCTGCCTTTCACATTTCAGAAAATGCATTGCACATTTGTTCTCAAAAAAAGGGAAAAAGGGAATGGGGGAAAAAGGAAATTGCACCACCATTTATCCCCAACACACCTCACCACTACTTTGGCCCTAACAGATCCTACTTCAGGCTGTTGGCCTGGGAGGCTGGAACCCCTTTTCTCAAAACCCTCTACAGTTTTTCTGCACTAAAATCTCTGACACCCAAAAACTTCTCTGCTGCTGCTACTACCAATACAATTTTCTGAGATGATCTTTTCATTTGTCCGGTACAATTAATGACCATAGCAATAAACGCCAAGAAGTCAACCTTAGTAAAGCACAAACGGTTCGGGTCACTCTGTACTGACCTACTACTCACATGGATACTGTCAGGCTCCCTCACAATTTGCCCTCCATCCTCTACTTTCCTCACTGCCTCAGCATATGACACATTCTGCACTACTATCACCCTGGAAACTTGAAACGGTATCACTCGCACAGGACATTTCTGATCCCCAGCAACATGGCCACCCCCACAATTGAAACACTCCACTTTTTCCACCGAAACTACACACTCCTTAGTCCCATGCCCTCCTGCTCATTTCTCATACCTCAGAATAAAACTCAGAGCCATTGGGCTTGTACGACATTGCAGGCAGCTTTCCATTAGATAGCACAGCCACAAAGTCAAAATTGGCTATATCGTAAAAAATGTGTGTAAACAAAAATGTGCTTGGTCATAATTTAAGGTTAGGTTAAAAATCAAATTTTAAGGAGATAAATTGTAGAAATAGCTGGGGTTTATGACTTTGTGGCTGTGGTAACTAGTTATGACCTTGCAGGTGACTGCTGACTGACTGATCGACAAAGAACCTTGCATCATAAATAACTACTCATTATTATTTGTAGAGTCGGTCACAATTGACTCATAATACATTACGATTTGATCCTCTCGAACATGAGGTAACCTAAATAGCTTCCTGGGACATTGACTTTCTCATTGGTACCTCAGATTTTTTTCTTCATATCCACCCATATCACATTTTAGAGATTTTTTGTTGTTGTAAACACTGACCAACATCTACGAAGGTTTTTGCACTATTGGACTAATATATATACTGAACAAAAATCTAAACGCAACATGTAAAGTGTTGGTCACATGCTTCATGAGCTGAAATAAAAGATCCCAGAAATATTCTATACCCACAAAAAGCTTATTTCTCTCAAATTTGGTGCACAAATTTGTTTTACATCCCTGTTATTGAGCATTTCTCCTTTGCCAATATAATCGATCCACCTGACACCTGTGGTATATCAAGAAACTGATTAAATAGCATGATCATTACACAGGTGCAAAAGACGCCTCACAAGTCCTAAACTGGCAGCCTCATTAAATAGTACCCGCAAAACACCAGTCTCAACGTCAACAGTGAAGATGCGACTCCGGGATGCTTGCCTTCTATTAAGGCCAAAATGAATTTATTTAAATTGACTGATTTCCTTGTATGAACTGTAACTCGGGAAAAAAAATATGAAATTGTTGCATTTATATTTTTGCCCAGTACATACAGTGGGGAGAACAAGTATTTGATACACTGCCGATTTTGCAGGTTTTCCTACTTACAAAGCATGTAGAGGTCTGTAATTTTTTATCATAGGTACACTTCAACTGTGGAAGACGGAATCTAAAAAAAAAATCCAGAAACTCACATTGTATGATTTTTAAGTAATTCATTTGCATTTTATTGCATGACATAAGTTTTTGATCACCTACCAACCAGTAAGAATTCCATCTCTCACAGACCTGTTCGTTTTTCTTTAAGAAGCCCTCCTGTTCTCCACTCATTACCTGTATTAACTGCACCTGTTTGAACTCGTTACCTGTATAAAAGACACCGGTCCACACACTCAATCAAACAGACTCCAACCTCTCCACAATGGCCAAGACCAGAGAGCTGTGTAAGGACATCAGGGATCAAATTGTAGACCTGCACAAGGCTGGGATGGGCTAAAGGACAATAGGCAAGCAGCTTGGTGAGAAGGCAACAACTGTTGGCGCAATTATTAGAAAATGAAAGAAGTTCAAGATGACGGTCAATCCCCCTCGGTCTGGGGCTCCATGCAAGATCTCACCTCGTGGGGCATCAATGATCATGAGGAAGGTGAGGGATCAGCCCAGAACTACACGGCAGGACCTGGTCAATGACCTGAAGAGAGCTGGGACCACAGTCTCAAAGAAAACCATTAGTAACACACTACGCCGTCATGGATTAAAATCCTGCAGCACACGAAAGGTCCCCCTGCTCAAGCCAGCGCATGTCCAGGCCCGTCTGAAGAAGAAGGATGAGTACAACCCCAAGAACACCATCCTAACCGTGAAGCATGGAGGTGGAAACATCATTCTTTGGGGATGCTTTTCTGCAAAGGGGAGAGGACGACTGCACCCTATTGAGGGGAGGATGGATGGGGCCATGTATCGCGAGGGAACCTCCTTCCCTCAGTAAGAGCAGTGAAGATGGGTTGTGGCTGGGTCTTCCAGCATGACAACGACCCGAAACACACAGCCAGGGCAACTAAGGAGTGGCTCCGTAAGAAGCATCTCAAGGGCCTGGAGTGGCCTAGCCAGTCTCCAGACCTGAAACCAATAGAAAATCTTTGGAGGGAGCTGAAAGTCCGTATTGCCCAGCGACAGCCCCGAAACCTGAATCAAAATCAAATCAAATGTATTTATATAGCCCTTCGTACATCAGCTGATATCTCAAAGTGCTGTACAGAAACCCAGCCTAAAACCCCAAACAGCAAGCAATGCAGGTGTAGAAGCACAGTGGCTAGGAAAAACTCCCTAGAAAGGCCAAAACCTAGGAAGACACCTAGAGAGGAACCAGGCTATGAGGGGTGGCCAGTCCTCTTCTGGCTGTGCCGGGTGGAGATTATAACAGAACATGGCCAAGATGTTAAAATGTTCATAAATGACCAGCATGGTCAAATAATAATAATCACAGTAGTTGTCGAGGGTGCTGGAATACTGGAGGCTGAGACAGGAGGGGTCAGGAGACACTGTGGCCCCATCCGATGATACCCCCGGACAGGGCCAAACATTCCAAAAGAATGTGGTGATCGATGATATCAAAGGCAGCACTAAGGTCTAGTAGCACGAGGACAGATGCAGAGCCTCGGTCTGACACCATTAAAAGGTCATTTACCACCTTCACAAGTGCAGTCTCAGTGCTATGATGGGGTCTAAAACCAGACTGAAGCATTTTGTATACATCGTTTGTCTTCAGGAAGGCAGTGAGTTGCTGCGCAACAGCTTTTTCTAAAATATTTGAGAGGAATGGAAGATTCGATATAGGCCGATAGTTTTTTATATTTTCTGGGTCAAGGTTTGGCTTTTTCAAGAGAGGCTTTATTACTGCTACTTTTAGTGAGTTTGGTACACATCCGGTGGATAGAGAGCCGTTTATTATGTTCAACATAGGAGGGCCAAGCACATGAAGCAGCTCTTTAAGTAGTTTAGTTGGAATAGGGTCCAGTATGCAGCTTGAAGGTTTAGAGGCCATGATTATTTTCATCATTGTGTCAAGAGATATAGTACTAAAACACTTAAGTGTCTCTCTTGATCCTAGGTCCTGGCAGAGTTGTGCAGACTCAGGACAGCTGAGCTTTGGAGGAATACGCAGATTTAAAGAGGAGTCCGTAATTTGCTTTCTAATGATCATGATCTTTTCCTCAAAGAAGTTCCCCAAATGAATTTATTACTGCTGAAGTGAAAGCCATCCTCACTTGGGGAATGCTGCTTTTTAGTTAGCTTTGCGACAGTATACATTTTTTTGGGGAGGATTGTTCTTATTTTCCTCAATTAAGTTGGAAAAATAGGATGATTGAGCAGCAGTGAGGGCTCTTCGATACTGCACGGTACTGTCTTTCCAAGCTAGTCGGAAGACTTCCAGTTTGGTGTGGCGCCATTTCCGTTCCAATTTTCTGGAAGCTTGCTTCAGAGCTCGGGTATTTTCTGTATACCAGGGAGCTAGTTTCTTATGACAAATGTTTTTAGTTTTTAGGGGTGCAACTGCATCTAGGGTATTGCGCAAGGTTAAATTGAGTTCCTCAGTTAGGTGGTTAACTGATTTTTGTCCTCTGACGTCCTTGGGTAGGCAGAAGGAGTCTGGAAGGGAATCAAGGAATCTTTGTGTTGTCTGAGAATTTATAGCACGACTTTTGATGCTCCTTGGTTGGGGTCTGAGCAGATTATTTGTTGCGATTGCAAACGTAATAATATGGTGGTCCGATAGTCCAGGATTATGAGGAAAAACATTAAGATCTACAACATTTATTCCATGGGACAAAACTAGGTCCAGAGTATGACTGTGGCAGTGAGTAGGTCCAGAGACATGTTGGACAAAACCCACTGAGTCCATGATGGCTCCGAAAGCCTTTTGGAGTGGGTCTGTGGACTTTTCCATGTGAATATTAAAATCACCAAAAATTAGAATATTATCTGCTATGACTACAAGGTCCGATAGGAATTCAGGGAACTCAGTGAGGAACGCTGTATATGGCCCAGGAGGCCTGTAAACAGTAGCTATAAAAAGTGATTGAGTAGGCTGCATAGATTTCATGACTAGAAGCTCAAAAGACGAAAACGTCATTTTTTTTTTTGTAAATTGAAATTTGCTATCGTAAATGTTAGCAACACCTCCGCCTTTGCGGGATGCACGGGAGATATGGTCACTAGTGTAACCAGGAGGTGAGGCCTCATTTAACACAGTAAATTCATCAGGCTTAAGCCATGTTTCAGTCAGGCCAATCACATCAAGATTATGATCAGTGATTAGTTCATTGACTATAACTGCCTTGGAAGTGAGGGATCTAACATTAAGTAGCCCTATTTTGAGATGTGAGGTATCACGATCTCTTTCAATAATGGCAGGAATGGAGGAGGTCTTTATCCCAGTGAGATTGCTAAGGCGAACATCGCCATGTTTAGTTTTGCCCAACCTAGGTCGAGGCACAGACACAGTTTCAATCGGGATAGCTGAGCTGACTACACTGACTATGCTAGTGGCAGACTCCACTAAGCTGGCAGGCTGGCTAACAGCCTGCTGCCTGGCCTGCACCCTATTTCATTGTGGAGCTAGAGGAGTTAGAGCCCTGTCTATGTTGGTAGATAAGATGAGAGCACCCCTCCAGCTAGGATGGAGTCCGTCACTCCTCAGCAGGCCAGTCTTGGTCCTGTTTGTGGGTGAGTCCCAGAAAGAGGGCCAATTATCTACAAATTCTATCTTTTGGGAGGGGCAGAAAACAGTTTTCAACCAGCGATTGAGTTGTGAGACTCTGCTGTAGAGCTCATCACTCCCCCTAACTGGGAGGGGGCCAGAGACAATTACTCGATGCCGACACATCTTTCTAGCTGATTTGGAGGATCTGGAGAAGGTCTGTATGGAGGAGTGGGCCAAAATCCCTGCTGCAGTGTGTGCAAACCTGGTCAAGAACTACAGGAAACGTATGATCACTGTAATTGCAAACAAAGGTTTCTGTACCAAATATTAAGTTCTGCTTTTCTGATGTATCAAATACTTATGTCATGCAAATGCAAATTAATTACTTAATCATACAATGTGATTTTGTGGATTTTTGTTTTAGATTCCGTCTCTCACAGTTGAAGTGTACCTATGATAAAATTTACAGACCTCTACATGCTTTGTAAGTAGGAAAACCTGCAAAATCGGCAGTGTATCAAATACTTGTTCTCCCCACTGTATATTTATTAATTTAGTCCCATAGTGCAGAACCAACAAATATGTGCAAAATGTGCCCAATATGGTTATTTCTATTTCTGTGGTAAATGTAACCTACAAGGCACATTGGATTAGAAAACCAGTACATTTTATGATTAATGGTCTGTCCATAACAGGCTTTAGGGTGAAATAAGAACAGGGTGACAATACATTCATTGCTCTTTATTCATTTTCCTTAACATTTCAATAATTCCAGTTAGACAAATATGCCTGAATGGCAAAGAATAGTGAGATAAATATTTTTCAGTTAAAAACTGCCTGTGAAAAGTTCCAATGCAGCCATTTTTATCCCAATATCAAATAATTTCTGGGTATCAATTAAGTACCTTTCTGTGATTATTTGTTTATCATTTTAATTTAAAACAAACAAAAATAGCTTCTTTCTCAAGTAAGAATTTAGCTAAGACTGTCTGGGAGTGGTCTGAGTGGGGAGGGGAAAACTGAAAATTTAGTGGTTATTAGCCAAGAAGTCTGTAACGCTTCCTTATTGGTCTATTAACTAATTTACCAAAACTCCATTCCACCAAAACAGGCTGAAATTTCAGGCTGTCTTTTCAAACAGCTCTTACACAAAAAAAAGGCATTATCATAATTTTCACAATTTCACAGTATTACTATAATTACTGGATAAAGATCTGAGCTGATTGGCCGAAAGACCAATTATTGGCAAAAGATCAGAATAAGGCTGCCTGTGTAAACGCAACCATTGGGCGCATTGCTCAGCCCAGGCATTGCTGATGCATGCCAGATCTTACAGAGCCTGAATAGGTATTTTAAGTATCAGCTAACCACATCATATGTTACAGCAATCTGTCATTCAATGACAGTCGATGACGTGGCACAAAACCATTGCTTGATGCATGCAACGTCTGAGCAGGGGAACCAGGCAACCAGTGGATGTGTTTACACAGACAGTCCAATTCTGATTTTTTATTTCACTAATTGGTATTTTGACCAATCAGATCAGCTATTTTGCCAATAATTGGGCAAAAAAAATCTGAATTAGGCTACCTGTGTATAAACGCAGCATTACATACTTTTGTGAGAATATCAGGATAATGCGAGCCTGGTGTTCCAGTCTGATTAGCCTCTTTGGTTTCATTTACACAGGCAGACCATTTTTGATATTTTCCCCCCCAACTAATTGGTCTTTTGACCAATCAGATCAGCTATAAAAAAATATCTGATCGATTTCAGAGACCAATTAGTGAACAAATAAATATCAGAATTGAGCTGCCTGTGTAAATGCAAACATAGACGAGTTGGCCACAGCTCATACAGTATGGGACCAGGCTCAGAAATCTAATTGTAATTCTGATATTTTTTTCACAAATCAAATCTTCTACCAATAATTGCGGGGGAAAAAAATCAGAATTGGTATGCCTGTGTAAACCCAGCCTCTGTGACCACATTGTCTAATAACAAAACCTGTAGTGACAAAATAGTATCCTGTGACAAACAGGGTGATTCTGAAATTACTATATGTAGAAAAATGTATAGGGGAAATCAATTTCTGTGTAATAATAACAGTATTTGAAACAATAGCGAAAACAATTATAGTTAGCCTAAATATATTTCACCCCCATAGATTATACATTTTTTCACGCAGCTACATCACCTTAAGTTAGCAATTTCCTTCAAACTGCACGTAGATACATTAAAATGTTCATCTGACTCTGGGGAACTAGATAAAGGGCCTCATTGCCAAAATCCCAAACTATCCCTTTTAGGTTGATGCATTTAAATATTTTCATAGACAACTAGCTAAGATCTCTAAACTTTAAAAGTCCATTTAGTAAAGCCAGTGTGTTAACAAAAATAGATGCCGTGTTTGTCGTAATGTATCTATTTTCCTGACTGAACATTATTTTATAAATTAAGAATTAGTGAAAGGGAAATACTACTGTGATCGTCCAACATTACCGTTTTGTGCAAATTTCTATTCATACATAGTTTTAATGCTGGCTCATCAATGAAGCATTCGGTAACTTCAAGACATTTGGCATCCACTGAAGGCAATCTATGCAATGGACAGCAGATTCACTGTGTATCAACAACATGCTTCAAATAATATACAAGTTATTATACCAACTAAATAACAGTGGTAAGAGAATAGATTATTCGAAATGTAAGACTTAGGCCTACGTGATATACTATACTTTTTGAAGTCATTACTGTGAGTGGATGCCGTAGGTGTAGATTCCATAGGTGCTTAGAACTGTACGGCTTGTGAGGAGTTTGATTCTGACGGTGCATTAAATGGCAAACTAAAGTGAAGCAAAGTATCCTTTTAGAAAACATGGTTGCTAACATCGAAAACATCGAGGTGAGATCACTTTGACACAGTGTTGTGTTTCCAGGGATAGGAGGTGTACTTTAGGGGCTATGTAATGTGCAGCCAGTCCAACAACCCTTGCTGTATAATATTCACCCAGTCACACAGCAGGAACCTGTGCATAGCTCAGGAGATGCAGAGATCAATCAATCAATTTTCTGGGGGATGTGGCCCATTTTGGTGCGAATGTTACGGAACAGAAAGAAGATGACTGTCGTCACGGCAATGGTCACTTCAGCTACCCAGAAGGCCATGTCCCAGCTGTAGTATTTAGCGATGGTGCTGAAGGGGAGTCCCGCGAAGAAAGCCCCAACTGCAACCAATAAAAACACAGCTAGCTTACTGATATGAATGTCTCAGAGAATTGTTGATACCCAGAACCATGCGTTGTCTTTTTGAGAATACAGATCAAAAGGAACCAATATAGGAGACTTACCATTGGCCATGAGAGCTACAATGGCATGGGAGGACCCACAATAGTTTGATGGAGCACTTTCATTGGCTATCACACCGAACAATGCGATTGGTCCATAAGAGGAGAATCCGAACATAGCACCCAGGGAAAGTATCCAGATCTAGATGAGAGAATATGAAACAGAATATAAAACGTAATGAATGTTTAATATACATAATTTCAAATTGGTCTACAACTCAGATAAATATATACTGAACCAAAATATAAAAACGCAACATGCAACAATTTCAAAGATTTGACTGAGTTACAGTTCATACAAGGAAGTCAGTCAATTGAAATCAATTCATTAGGCCCTCATCTATGGATTTCACATGACTGGGCTGGGGTACAGCCATGGGAGCCAGGCCCACCCACTGGGGAGCCAGGGCCAGCCAATCAGTTTTTTCCCACAAAAGGGCTTTACCACAGACAGAAATACTCCTCAGTTTCATCAGCTGTCCGGGTGGCTGCTCTCAGACGATCCCGCAGGTAAAGAAGCTGGATGTGGAGGTCCTGGGCTGGCGTGGTTACACGTGGTGTGAAGTTGTGAGGCCGGTTGGATGTACTGCCAAATTCTCTAAAACAATGTTGGAGGTGGCTTATGGTAGAGAAATTAACATGAAATTCTCTGGCAACAGTTCTGGTGGAACTGTCAGCATGCCAATTGCACACTCCCTCAAAACTGTGGCATTGTGTTGTGTGACAAAACGACACATTTTAGAGTGGCCTTTTATTGTCCCCAACACAAGGTTCACCTGTGTAATGATCATACTATTTAAACAGCTTCTTGATATGCCACACCTGTCAGGTGGATGGATTATCTTGGCAAATTATAAATGCTCACTAACAGGGATGTAAACAAAGTTGTGCACAACATTTTAGAGATATAAGCGTTTTGTGCATATGGAACATTTCTGAGATCTTTTATTTCAGCTCATGAAAAATGGGACCAACACTTTACGGTTTTCGTTTATATTTTTGTTCAGTATAAATATTCCTGTTCTTGCAACCAATATACATTTTTCAACAGATAGTGTTGCCAATGACTCAGGACGTTATGTGATAAAGAGTATAAACAAAGTAAGCTACAAACACATTTGAGTAAATTAATTATAATGGCTACCTCTTTCTCTGACAGGCCGATAAGGACAGAGAGAGGATGAAGGGCCACTACCCAGACGGGAGCTTCCTGTGGGAACAGGAAGATAAATGGCACAGATTATAGTCTTATATACATTATTCTTTAAACGAGGAGTAACAACTGAAAACTTGTAAAAACATCACCATGAAATGACTTTAATGGGAATGTTGAATTTAATGTACCTTTAGGGCCTCAGCTGTGATAGTGACACGGAACAGGTATAGGGACAAATACATGCCAGCCATCATGGAGAGGAGCAGGACATGGCGAGGGTTACCATGGGTACCCAAACCTTGCTGTGGGACAATAAGACAATAAAAACAAACAATGCAGAGTGATGTAAACACTTATTTTGATGTGTGATTGGTGTTGTCACTTACCCTAGCAACAGCCCTGTCAGACAGGAAGCCAGCTGCGAGGCTGCCCACCAGACCTCCAACCTCCAAGGCACTCATGTAGGAACTGCCTTTGGATGACATACAGTACCAATCAAAAGTTTAGACACACCTACTCATTCAAGGGTTTTTCTTTATTTTTACTATTTTCTACATTGTAGAATAATAGTGAAGACATCAAAACTATGAAATAACACATGGAATCATGTAGTACCCCAAAAAACTGTTAAACAAATCTGAGATTCTTCAAAGTAGCCCCACTTTGCCTTGATGACAGTTTTGCACACTCTTGGCATTCTCTCAAACAGATTCATGAGGTAGTCACCTGGAATGAATTTCAATTAACAGGTGTGCTTTGTTAATTTGTAGAATTTCTTTCCTTCTTAATGCGTTTGAGCCAATCAGTTGTGTTGTGACAAGGTAGGGGTGGTATACAAAAGATAGCCCTATTTGGTAAAAGTCCATATTATGGCAAGAACAGCTCAAATAAACAAAGAGAAACAATAGTCCATCACTACTTTAAGACATGAAGGTCAGTCAATCCATAAGAGTTACCTCTGCTGCAGAGGATAACTTCCTTAGAGTTACAAGCCTCAGAAATTGCAACCAAAATAAATGCTTCACAAGGACATCAACATCAACTGTTCAGAGGAGACTGTGTGAATCAGGCCTTCATTGTTGAATTGCTGCAAATAAAACACTACTAAAGGACACCAATAATAAGAAGAGACTTGCTTGGGCCAATAAACACGAGCAATGGACATTAGACTGGTGGAAATCTGTTCTTTGGTCTGATGAGTCCAAATTTTAGATTTTTAGTTCCAACCACCGTGTCTTTGTGAGACGCAGAGTAGCATGAAGGAGGAGGTGTGATGGTGCGTGTGTGCTTCGCTGGTGAAACGGTCAGTGATTTATTTTGAATTCAAGGCACACTGCAGCGATACGTCATCCCATCTGGTTTACGCTTAGTGGGACTATCATTTGTTTTTCAACAGGACAATGACCTAACACACCTCCAGTCTGTGTCAGGGCTATTTGACCAAAGAGAGTGATAGAGTGCTGCATCAGATGACCTGGCCTCCACAATCACCCGACCTCAACACAAATGAGATGGTTTGGGATGAGTTGGACCGCAGAGTGAAGGAAAAGCATCCAACAAGTGCTCAGCATATGTGGGAACTCCTTCAAGACTGTTGGAAAAGCATTCCAGGTGAAGTCAAATGCCAAGAGTGTGCAAAGCTAGGTGTGCAAAGCTATCAAGGCAAAGGGTGGCTACTTTGAAGAGTCTCAAAAATATTTGATTTGTTTAACACTTTTTTGGTTACTACATGATTCCATATATATTATGTCCTAGTTTTGATGTCTTCACTCTTATTCTGCAATGTAGAAAATAGTAAAAATAAAGAAAAACCCTTGAATGAGTAGGTGTATCAACTTTTGACTGGTACGGTACATGATGTTAGGCAAATACCTAGATACACACTTGTAAATTGTGTGTGTGTGCGTTACCTATGAGGACAGTCTGGCCCTTATCCTGAATGAGATAGAGCTGGCCCCAGTCAGTGCATGCCGTCTTCACCCCGAACACTACCAGGTAGCCTAGGGACAGCACCCACAGGTATGGAGACAGCAGGAACTCACTCAGAGTACTGTCACAGTTGGCTACTGCAGGATAAAACAAATAGAAAACATGTTTTTAATGATTATACTCCAAGTCTGTTGGACAGAGTAACCAGAGCAATACATATGGATATAGCCAATCAAAATGTACACATGGATCTTAAAACACACAAAATCAACAAATGCAAAACAGTCCCTCTGTCCTGCGGTAACGGCTTTTTTTCTCCTCACCTCCTTTCTTGGCTGAGGCCTCAATGCTGGGCAGGCCCACGTCTTTGGGTTCGTTCTTTATGAACACCAGGCAGATGACAGAAAAGGATGCACAGATGATGCCTGACATGGACAGGATAGTCCTCCAGTCGTAGTACTGAAGCAATACCATAGCCAGGAGAGGACCCAATCCACCGGCCAGGTTCATGCTGCAGGACAGCACTGCCCACCATGTACCAAACTGAGACGGCTCAAACCACTGAGTACAGAGAACAGATATGTTGATGGCATGAATATGTAAACTATAGAATGAGAACACTCTGAGAACAGTAAAATAGATCTGACATCTAGACATGTGGAAAGGCAAGTCAAAACATTGTCACTTTGCTACTAAATTTAGACCACTGAATCAGTGCGGATACTTATTTTATGGTTTTATCTGTCAAAACTGTAACCAGTGTCATCAGTTAACAACCTCTGAAGTGCCGAGTTGCCTAAAGTGATGTAATGTAGCTCAAGCCATAACGCCACTGAAATGGTGACCGCAGCAATTAACAGTAACATATCAATCAATTTGCCGGCTGACCACTTAATCCTGCCTGCAGGTTGCTTTAATACCATATTGATCCAGAGTGCTAAGCACAGAACCAGCAGTCCACCAATGCCCCCTGCACTGTTCAAACAGTCCGGCTGAGGTGCTATCTGCATTGTTCTTATTCCATTTTTACAAACTCCCCCCATGTCCCTTCTTCACTGGAGGGGAGCCTGCCACCTATTGGTCACCACACACCTCATTCAATGTAATCATTCAGATCACCACCACCTAAAAGGGCTGGGGCTAGCACTTTAAATGCCCCACCACGAGGACTGTGTGCTCTCGTTCTCTGTGGCCGACGTTAGTAAGTCATTTAAGCGGGTTAACCCTTGCAAGGCTTCCGGCCCAGAAGGCATCCCAATCCGCGTCCTCAGTGCATGTGCAGACCAACTGGATGTTTACGGACATATTCAATATCTCCGTATCCCAGTCTGTTGTACCCACTTGCTTCAGGATGTTCCTGTACCCAAGAAAGCAAAGGTAACAACTAAATAACGGTTGCCCCGTAGCACTCACTTCTGTCATCATGAAGTGCTTTGAGAGGCTAAGTTAAATATCATATCACCTCCACCTTACCCGACACCCTATACCCACTACAATTCGCATACCGCCCCAACAGATCAAATGGACGACGCAATCGCCATTGCACTGCACTATCCCACCCGGACAAGATCAATGAGAATGCTGTTCCTGTTAAGGGTTTGTAAGTAAGAGTTTCACTGTAAGGTCTACACTTGTTGTATTCGGCGCATGTGACAAATAAAGTTCGATTTCATCTACTACAGCTCAGCTTTCAACACCATAGTGGCCTCCAAGCTCATCACTAAGCTTAGAGCCCTGGGTCTGAGACCCTCCCTGTGCAACTGGGTCCTGGACTTCCTGAAGTGGGCCTACCCCAAGTAGGCAACAACAACTCCTCCATGCTGATCCTCAATACGGGACCCTACAGGGGTGCGTGCACAGTCCTCTGCTGTACTCCCTGTTCACCAATGGTCTCCAACTCAATCATCAAGTTTGCTGACGACAACAGTGGTAGGCCTGATTACCAACAATGACGAGGCAGCCTACAGGGAGGAGGGGAGAGCCCTGGTGGAGTGGTGCCAGAAAAATAACCTCTCCCTCAATATCAACAAAACGAAGGAGCCGAGGGTGGATTACAGGCGACAGCAGAGAGAACACGCTCCTATCCACATCGATGGGGCTGCAGTGGAGAGGGTCAATTCAAAAGCATCAAGTTCCTAGGCTTGCACATCACTGACAACCTGACATGGTCCCTTCACACAGACAGTGTTGTGAAGGAGGCTGAAGAAATTTGGCTTGACCCCTAAGACCCTCATTAACTTTTCACAGATACACCATTGAGAGTATCCTGTTGGGCTGTATCACTGCCTGGTACGGCAATTGCGTCGTCCGCAACCAAAGGACTCTCCAGAAGGTGGTGCGGTCAGCCCAACTCATCACCGGGGGTACACTGCCTGCCCTCCAGGACTTCTACAGCACCTGGTGTCACAGGAAGGCCAAGAAGATCATCAAGGACCTCAGCCAACCGAGCCACGGCCTGTTCACCCTGCTACCATTTAGGAGGCGGGGACAGTAAAGGTGCCTCAGAGCTGGGACCGAGAGAATGATAAACAGCTTCAATCTCCAGGGCATCAGAATGTTAAACAGTCACCACTTGCCGGGCTCCGCCCAGTACCCTGCCCTGGACCTTGGTCAATGTTACTAGCAGGCTACCACCTTGTACTCTACCATGCACCTTAGACACTCCTGCCCCATGTACATAGTCAATGATCACTGGTCACCTTATTAATAATGTTTACATACTGTTTTACCCACTTTATATGTATATACTGTATTCTGGTCATGACTCATTCTATATAACTACTACTGTAAAGAACATTTCTATTTATACACACACCATTATTTTTACAAACACACACACACTACCAGTCAAAAGTTTTAGAACACCCACTCATTCAAGGGTTTTTCTTTATTTTTTACAATAATAGTGAAGACATCAAAACTATGAAATAACAAATATGTAATCATGTAGGAACCAAAAAAGTTAAACAAATAAAAATATATTTTATATCTGAGATTCTTCAAATAGCCACCCTTTGCCTTGATGACAGTTTCACACACTCTTGGCATTCTCTCAACCAGCTTCATGAGATAGTCACTTGGAATGCATTTCAATTTACAGGTGTGCCTTGTTAAAAGTTAATTTGTGGAATTTCTTTCCTTCTTAATGCGTTTGAGCCAATCAGTTGTGTTGTGACAAGGTAGGGGTGGTATACAGAAGATGGCCCTATTTGGTACAAGACCAAGTCCATATTATGGCAAGAACAGCTAAAATAAACAAAGAGAAATGGCAGTCTATCATTACTTTAAGACATGAAAGTCAGTCAGTGCGGAACATTTCAAGAACTTTTAAAGTTTCTTCAAGTGCAGTCGCAAAAACCATCAAGCGCTAAGATGAAACTGGCTCTCATGAGGACCGCCACAGGAAAGGAAGACCCAGAGTTACCTCTGCTGCGGAGGATAAGTTCATTATAGTTACGAGCCTCAGAAATTGAAGCCAAATAAATGCTTTACAGAGCTCAAGTAATAGACATCTCAAAATCAACTGTTCAGACGAGACTGCGTGAATGGTCAAATTGCTACAAAGAAACCACAACTAAAGGACACCAATAAGAAGAAGAGACTTGCTTGGGCAAAGAAACAAGAGCAATGGACATTAGACCGGTGGAAATCTGTCCTTTGGTCTGATGAGTCCAAATTTGAGATTTTTGGTTCTAACCGCCGTGTCTTTGTGAGACGCGGTGTGGGTGAACGGAGGATCTCTGCATGTGTATTTCCTACCGTAAAGCATGGAGGTGGTGTTATGGTGGAGGGGTGCTTTGCTGGTGACACGGTCTGTGATTTATTTAAAATTCAAGGCACACCTAACCAGCAGGGCTACCACAGCATTTTGCAGCGATATGCCATCCCATTTGGTTTGCGCTTAGTGGGACTATCATTTGTTTTTCAACAGGACAATGACCCAACACACCTCCAGGCTGTGTAAGGGCTATTTGACCAAGAAGGAGAGTGATGGTGCTGCATCAGATGACCTGGCCTCCACAATCACCCGACCTAAACCCAATTGAGATGGTTTGGGATGAGTTGGACAGCAGTGTGAAGGAAAAGCAGCCAACAAGTGTTCAGAATATGTGGGAACTCCTTCAAGACTGTTGGAAAAGCATTCCAGAATGCTGTGGTACCCATGCTGGTAAAGTGTGCCTTGAATTCTAAATAAATCCCAGACAAGTTCACCAGCAAAGCACCCCCACAGCATCACACCTCCTCCTCCATGCTTCACGGTGGGAACCACACATGCAGAGATCATCCATTCACCTACTCTGCGTCTCACCAAGACACGCCGGTTGGAACCAAAAATCAAAAATTTGGACTCAGACTAAAAGGACAGATTTTCACCAGTCTAATGACAATTTTCTGCATTTCTTGGCATAAGCAGGTCTCTTCTTATTGGTGTCCTTTAGTAGTGGTTTCTTTGCAGCAGGCTCATCTGAACAGTTGATGTTGAGATGTGTCTGTTACTTGAACTCTGAAACATTTATTTAAGCTGCAATTTCTGAGGCTGGTAACTCTAATGAACTTATCCTCTGTAGCAGAGGTGACTCTGGGTCTTCCTTTCCTGTGGCGGTTCTCATTGAGAGTCAATCTTTTACCAAATATGTCTATCTTCTGTATACCACCCCTACCTTGTCACAACACAACTGATTGGCTCACACGCATTAATAAGAAAAGAAATTCCAAAAATGTACTTTTAACAAGGCACACCTGTTCATTTAAATGCATGCCAGGTGACTACATCCTGAAGCTGGTTGAGAGAATGACAAGTGTGTGCAACCTGTCATCAAGGCAAAGGGTGGCTACTATGAAGAATCTCAACTATAAAATAACACGTTTTTGGTTACCACATGATTCCATGTGTTATTTCCCAGTTTTGATGTCTTCACTATACTATATTATTCTACAATGTAAAAAATAGCAAAAGAAAAATAGAAAAACCCTTGAATGAGTAGGTGTCCAAATTTTGACTGGTACTGTATATAAATAAAATATGTAAGTGCCTTTGAACAGGGTTTGGTAGTAGGTGCCAGGCGCACCAGTTTGAGCGTGTCAAGAACTGCCACACTGCTGGGTTTTTCACATTCAGCAGTTTCCTGTGTGTATCAAAAATGGTCCACCACCCAAAGGACATCCAGCCAACTTGACAACTGTGGGAAACATTGGAGTCAACATGGGCCAGCATCCCTGTGGAACGCTTGAGACACTTTGTAGAGTCCATGCTCAGACGAATTGAGGCTGTTCTGAAGGCAAAAGGGGGGTGCAACTCAATATTAGGACCGTGCTCTTACTGTTTTGTGCAGACTGTCAGCTTTAATTTGAGGGTATTTTCCTCCATTTCGGGTGAACCGTTTAGAAAATACAGCACTTTTTGTACAAAGTCCCACCTCCATTTTTTGGGACCCAAAAGTATTGGGCCCAATTCACTTGTGAATTAATGTCATCAATTGTTTGGTATTTGGTCCCATATTCTAAAATGACACAATACATTATTTACCATTACTTTCTATTGGGCACAAAATAATCTGAAACAACCAAAACAAACAGCAAATGCATCCAAAAAGTGTGTAGAGTCACAACATATAATCAATCATTGCATGCTAGGAATATGGGACCAAATACTAAACTTGACTACTTTAATACACATAAGTAAATTTGTCCCAATACTTTTGATCCCTCTAAAATGGGTGGACTACGTACAAAAGTGCTGTAATTTCTAAACAGTTCACTCCATTTGTATGGAAATGCCCTCAAATTAAAGATGACGGTCTGCACTTTAACCTCAGTTAAACCTCAGTTGGCATAAGGTCATTTAAAATCCAAATTGCAGTACAGAGCCAAAACCAAAAAAAGTGTCACTGTCCCAATACTTTAGGAGCTCACTGGATTATATTTACCTGCCTCATTGGGAGCTAATTTGATTGAGCCTGTGTTTATTTCCCAGAGTGCTAATATTGTATATAGATGCTAATGTATAGCTTTAAGTTCTTTCAGTTTGATGTAAGTATGTTGTTTGCCGTTTATTGACCATGTTAATGTCATATTGTATTAACAATATCTTCTTTCTGAATCATCCTAGTGTAACCATCTATATCACCATTTATATCATCTTACTTGAAGCCTACAAAAGACCAACAAACCTGTTTTTGTAAAAAAAGCTACACTCTCCTTGTGTTCTTATAGACAGACACACCCATTGTTTCCTCCCACCCATCCCGTACCAGTTTATTTGAGCTATTTTTCACCAGGACATACCTGTGTATGCAATGTGTTTGTGAAGGCCATGGCCAGGAGTCTCTATAAATACTATTCCCTGAGACCTAATCCCGCTCACATATGCCAAAGCGTATTTATTCCCCGATCATTGACGGCAGCTTCTTAGGACTCCTGTTGTCTTAACTCATTATGCATTTAATTGTATCAGGAAATAAAGGATTGACATGAATGGTTGAGGGTAAGGAATGGGGGAAAACACCAATACATTAAATTTATATAAGCGGTACATCATTTTTATTTCTCTCACATGTTGAATTCATATAGCACTCAAATCTACTTCAGATATTGTACAAATAGACACCCCAGTATAATCTACACTGTAGTTCATTCAAATGCATATGACAGAAAACAAGTGTGAAATGTAATAGGAAGGCTGCAGTATGCCGTACATGCTGATTGAGAACAGTATTGCTCAATCTCCATGCAATAGTCATTTCCTTGTGGCCCCTAACTCATGGAAATGGCACCACGAGCACTCAGTGTTCCAAGATTACAGTTGGCATAAACTGTTGTGACTTCATGCCAGAAATCACCATCTCTAGCCCATAAGGTCACTGCTATGTCATGGCAAGGGTTCGAATTCCTGACCACACTTGGGGGAGGTGAGTGACAGGTACACTCTAAAGGCAAAGGGTGAAGCACATTCTCGTCACTATTCTTTTCGAAGGGATCTGTTTTTTGGGTGGGGTGTAAATACCTTCCAAAATAATTGTGTGCATATTTTTTATTTTACCGTTATTTTACCAGGTAAGTTGACTGAGAACACATTCTCATTTGCAGCAACGACCTGGGGAATAGTTACAGGGGAGAGGAGGGGGATGAATGAGCCAATTATAAACTGAGCCAATTATATATTGTAAAGCCAAGTGTTAAAACACAGATGGCTGATGGCGCAAGCCTTTAGGTGTGAGAGTTTCCTTACTTCAGGGATTTTCTGAATGGTTTTCATTATGTATTGATTGTGAATTCACCTCAGTCTATGTTACAGGAGCCTCCTCCTATTGGAGCAACAGTCTTACCTTGCGCAGCACCTTCCCACATGGTGGCCAGCCTAAGCCCTGGCCCAGACCGTTGACAAACCACAGAGCAGAAAACACAGTCACAGTGGAGGACCATGAGAAGATCACGTTGATGCCCCCCACCACCAAGAGGCCAATGGAGAAGAGCCAGCGAGCGCTGATCTGGTCAGACAATACACCACTGATGAACTTACTGATGGCATAGGCCATGGTCTGACTACTGGTGATCAGGCCTAAGAGGACAGGAGAGGAAAACACATTCTTAACAGGACATCAATCACAAGGGATATAGATCTTAACATGGTTCTAAACCTTAGATAGAAGGCCCAAACTGATTTTCTTATGTGGGTCAGTGAATTGACTAAAGATAAATACAATGTCATCTCTATAGAGAGGTGTGCTTAATAAAAGTTGCTTACAGTGACTGCTGCACATTCTCTCACATAATATTTAATGAATTGACACACAGCATTTCATAGGATGCATGTCACAACAAAGATGAACTACAGTTGAAGTTGGAAGTTTACATACACTTAGGTTGGAGTCATTAAAACTAGTTTTTCAACCACTCCACAAATTACTTGTTAACAAACTATCGTTTTGGCAAGTCAGTTAGGACATCTACTTTGTGGATGACAAATAATTTTTCCAACAAATGTTTACAGACAGATTATTTCACTGTATGACAATTCCAGTGGGTCAGAAGTTTACATACACTATGTTGACTGTGCCTTTAAACAGCTTGGAACATTCCAGAAAATGATGTCATGGCTTTAGAAGCTTCTGATAGGCTAATTGACATAATTTGAGTAAATTGGAGTTGTACCTGTGGATGTATTCCAAGGCCTACCTTCAACAAAATAAATCAGCCAAGACCTCAGAAAAAGAATTGTTGACCTCCACAAGTCTGGTTCATCCTTGGGAGAAATTTCCAAACACCTGAAGGTACCACGTTGATCTGTACAAACAATAGTATGCAAGTATAAACACTATGGGACCACGCAGCCGTCATACCGCTCAGGAAGGAGACGCATTCTGTCTCCTAGAGATGAACGTACTTTGGTGCGAAAAGTGCAAATCAATCCCAGAACAGCAGCAAAGGACCTTGTGAAGATGCTGGAGGAAACAGGTACAAAGGTATCTATATCCACAGTAAAACGAGTCCTATATTGACATAACCTGAAAGGCCGCTCAGCAAGGAAGAAACCACTGCTCCAAAACCACCATAAGAAAGCCAGACTACGGTTTGCAACTGCACATGGGGACAGAGATCGCACTTTTTGGAGAAATGTCCTCTGGTCTGATGAAACAAAATGACCACCAATGGCCATAATGACCATCATTATGTTTGGAGGAAAAAGGGGGAGGCTTGCAAGCCAAAGAACACCATCCCAACCGTGAAGCACCGGGGTGGCAGCATCATGTTGTGGGGGTGCTTTGCTGCAGGAGGGACAGGTGCACTTCACAAAATATGATGATGAGGAAGTAAAATTATGTGGCTATATTGAAGCAACATCTCAAGACATCAGTCAGGAAGTTAAAGCTTGGTCGCAAATGGGTCTTCCAAATGGACAATGACCCCAAGCATACTTCCTAAGTTGTGGCAAAATGGCTTAAGGACAACAAAGTCAAGGTATTGGAGTGGCCAACACAAAGCCATGACCTCAATCCTATAGAAAATTTGTGGGCAGAACTGAAAAAGCGTGTGCGAGCAAGGAGACCTACAAGCCTGATTCAGTTACACCAGCTCTGTCAGGAGGAATGGGCCAAAATTCACCCAACTTATTGTGGGAAGCTTGTGGAAGGCTACCTGAAACATTTGACCCAAGTTAAACAATTTCAAGGCAATGCTACAAAACACTAATTGAGTGTATGTAAACTTCTGACCCACTGGGAATGTGATGAAAGACATAAAAGCTGAAATAAATCACTCAAATATTATTCTGACATTTCACATTCTTAAAATAAAGTGGTGATCCTAACTGACATAAGACAGGGAATTTTTACTAGGATTAAATGTCAGGAATTGTGAAAAACGGAGTTTAAATGTATTTGACTAAGGTGTATGTAAACTTCCGACTTCAACTGTATATAGCATAAGACTGCTCTTACCCAAGTCATCCTTGTCCAGTTTAATCTCCTCCATCACAGAGGGCATGACAAAAGAGAAGGTCTTCCTGTTGAAGTAGTACAGGGAGTAGCCAGTAAACATGGAGAAGAAGATAACCATACGATAGTATCCATAACCAGTGGCCCCCATGATTCCAGAGGTAATCAGACCAATCTCTTGGAGCAAAAATCTAAAAGTTGTAAACTGTTAATTTCCCAGGTAAAAAAAAAAAAAAAAATACTTCAGATTTGTTCTCTCCAAATGATGCAAATCACTGTTTTAGTGAATGCTGTCTCTGAAATTCTTTAGCGTTTGAAACAACCAATCACATTCCATGATGCCGTTACCAGTGTATGGGGTTACTGGCCGACTTTCCTTTGGTTAGAG
Organism: Salvelinus alpinus; assembly: GCF_045679555.1. Classification (NCBI taxonomy): domain Eukaryota; kingdom Metazoa; phylum Chordata; class Actinopteri; order Salmoniformes; family Salmonidae; genus Salvelinus; species Salvelinus alpinus. The sequence continues at coordinate 89,011,909 of NC_092086.1, forward strand.
ATACCACGCTCATGTTTACAGAGCAACAATTGAGATGTGGCACTGGGTTGATAACACTGATTCAATCTTGCCCAGGTGGATGTGGATGGACATTACAGAAAAGCAGCTATCACCCTGTTACTCTCTGACATAGCTGGTGCTTCTACTGTACTACACATTCAGGACTGTCCCTTCTCTTCCAGTCCGCCTCTATGAACTTCCAAGCTATTATTTCTCCTGTATGTGGATGTTGCTGTCTGTTCTCTGTCCCAGCGGTCGTTCTTTCTGAGGGGTGGGAATTCCACAGCAGGCCCAGTCTCTGTGGATGTCCAGGTAGTATCAGAAGACAGGACCCTCACACACAATGCCTAGAAACACACCCCAATACTTCAGAATACACATATCATAGATTAATCAATTGTTGATTATTGATCTACATCAATGAACAATTAACATTTTTGTTTCCACAATACAAAATCAGGCCAGTCAACACATGATTCATAATGAAATTATGACAAAAGGAACAATGGCAGGAATAAGGCCAATTTTCAAGACCCTCTCTGGTCAGCTAATCCCCAGTGGGCTACTGTATAATGTTGGGTGATTTAAAGTCTGGGGTGCCGCTTTAATCTCGTATCAGACAAACGCTTGAACTTTGACATTGACCACCACACATTGCCAAAACATTTCATTGAATCACTCCTGCAATACAATCTAACTTAGATTTTGCGAAACGTGTAGACTGTTGAGACCCAATGATAGACTATTTAATGCTTTAAAACTCAAGAAATTATCAAAGGCAGTGGAGGCTGCTGCAAGGATGGCTCTTAATAATGGCTGGAATGGAGCGATGCATTTGATACCATTCCACTACCTGCTCCAGCCATTAACATGAGCCTGTCTGCCCCAATTAAGGTGCCACCAACTTCCTGCGGTCAAAGGAAAAATAACATTTGAAAAGATAATTATTCTGCATAGTTTGCATGCAAAGAATAGTTGATTCTAAAATACTGAAGCAAACTCTCTTTTCTGTTATTAATACACCAGGGTCCAGTTTGATATTGTAGTAGCTAGGAAATAAGTATAGAAAATTACTGAATACCAAAACAACACATCCTCAATCATAGCCTTGGAAAAGTGACTAGAGAGCACAGAAATTAACGCATCCACTCTCTCTAGCAAACGCCAACTTCAATGTAGGCCTACATGAGTTCTGACGTTATACTTCATTGAAACACTGTTGCATGACCTCCGTGGACAATATCTTGATAGTTACATTCTATCTACATAACAATTAAGGACATGTTTGGTACCTTGTTTCGACAGGATCCCTCTCGCTGTTTAGGCTAACATACCCACAGAAACAGGAACTGCCGTCTTGCTCTGTGCTCTCATTGGGCAATTGAGCTGACATTCATGAAAGGAGGCGTTCCTACCGGATCGTTTTCTTCTGTATGTAGGTTCAAGGTTGAAGAAACGAACCGACTGCAAAATATAATCCATTGAATCTGCACTGTCTGGCAGCACGCAGTGGCTGAGAAAAGGTTTACATTATATCCAAAAGAGCTACTACCAAAAATCGCATGCTCACATTTTATTAAACCATTTTTTCACAGTTTATTAAACATGTCATGATGGCATTCTGGAAGATTTATATTCTATAGTGTTCCATTATATTTTATCGTATTCTATTTTCTTTCAATAATAAAATGAAACAACCATATTTTTAACATTATGCTTTACTCCCACAAAGGTTGGTACATGTCAGCCAATCAATATACATTTGAATCATGATCTGAATATGACTGGGGACATCTAGTGGTCAAAGGACAACACCTTGAAATATCCACGTATAATAAATACAGTAATGTAGGCCTACACACACTTAAGGTTAAAAATACATGTTCTGAGCAAAATAGTGTATTTTTAGACATAACTGCAAAGTTCAAGGAGTAGGCCATTCAAGGAGGTGGTATGATGGTGCCCTCTGATGTCATCGGCCTCCACACTCGCTTGTGGGAACAAAAGAGAAGCAATAGAGACGCCATGTCATCATGAGGATACCTGGATCACCTATTGAAATGTGCCTTTTGTAAATCAGGTGATAAATTAAGTTAAAAGGAGACGAGTAGGACTATTTGACAAGAGGCCAGAATTGATTTAGAAAGTTTCAATTGCATCAGAAAACAAAAAGTCATACATTAAGTCATTAATTTCTTATAGATCAACTCCTGGAGGGATAACTCCATTTGCCCATCAGAAACCCAGAAGGCAAGAGAGACAAGGGGCCTCTCCACCGTGTCTCTATCAAAACACTTCAAAACACAATTATTTTTTAACTGGCCCTGCTCTCCACACACTATCCTCAGGCCCATAACTGCTCTGTCCTGATCGGAAAAAACTAAGGGGACCGTGTCTGGCGTGCAAACTGCAAAACGATATTTAATTTCCGAATTGGTTAAAATTGGGTTTAGGTTAGGGAAGGGTTAGGGTTAAGGGTTTGGTTAAATTTAGGGGTAAAATAATTAAGGATCACTTTTAGAAATTAAATCAAATCAAATTGCATTAGTCACATGCGCCGAATACAACTCACCTTACAGTGAAATGCTTACATACGAGCCCCTAACCAACAATGCAGCCATTTAACTAGATGTTCAGGAGTCTTATGACTTGGGGGTAGAAGCTGTTTAGAAGCCTCTTGGACCTAGACTTGGCGCTCCGGTACCGCTTGCCGTGCGGTAGCAGAGAGAACAGTCTATGACTAGGGTGGCTGGAGTCTTTGACAATTTTTAGGGCCTTCCTCTGACACTGCCTGGTATAGAGGTCCTGGATGGCAGGAAGTTTGGCCCCAGTGACGTACTGGGCCGTTCGCACTACCCTCTGTAGTGCCTTGCGGTCTGAGGCAGTGATGCAACCAGTCAGGATGCTCTCAATGGTGCAGCTGTAGAACCTTTTGAGGATCTGAGGACCCATGCCAAATCTTTTCAGTCTCCTGAGGGGGAATAGGTTTTTTCGTGCCCTCTTCACGACTGTCTTGCTGTGCTTGGACCATGTTAGATTATTGGTGATGTGGACACTAAGGAACTTGAAGCTCTCACCCTACTCCACTGCATCCCTTCGATGAGAATGGGGGCGTTCTCGGGTCCTATTTTTCCTGTAGTCCACAATCATCTCCTTTGTCTTGATCACTAGTTAGGCTGTCAAAGGCATGCTGCTGGTCAGAAAGTCCCCTTAAAAAAGTATCTGTCCTGGTTGGTCCCACGGCTGCCCTGCTCTACCTCTGCTTCTAAAGACACTGCTGACAACTGCAGATGGCTATCATGATAATAAATCTAGTATTAATAATAATAATTTGGTGGGTGCTTATATTTGTCCTATTTGGAAATGTGTTTTTTGCATATCCCACGCTCGTCACTAGTTACCACATCCGCAAAGTAATAATTATGGCTAAATCTTAATCCTAACCTTAACCACACTGATAAACGTATGCCTAACCCTAACCTGCAATTTAAGACCAAAAAGCTCATTTTAGTTTTTATGAAATTTTACAATATACATTTTGACTTTGTGGCTGTTGTAACTGGTGACACCCTCTGAGTGGGGTTATGGCCAGTGTCAGCCATTATCAAATAAAATAACATTTGATTTGTCACATGCTTCGTAAACAACAGGTGTAGACTAACAGTGAAATGCTTACTTACAGGCCCTTCCCAACAATGCAGAGAGAAAGAAAATAACAATGCAGAGATAAAGAAAATAGTGTAATAATAGAAAAGTAATAGAACGTAACAAAAAAAGTAATAATAAATAAACGATCATAAATAACGATAACGTGGCGACATACACAAGGTACCAGTGCTGAGTCGATGTGCAGGGGTACGAGGTAATTGAGTTAGATATGTACATATAACTAAGAATACAGTGACTAGGCAACAGGATAGATAATAAACAGTAACAACAGCGTAAGTGATGAGTTAAAACAAAGTTAGTGCAAAAAGGGTCAAGGCAGATAGTCCAGGTAGCTATTTGGTTAACTATTTAACTCACTATTTAGCAGTGTTATGGCTTGGGGGTAGAAGCTGTTCAGGGTCCTGTCGGTATCGCTTGCCGTGCAGTGTGCGGTAGCAGAGAGAACAGTCTATGACTTGTGTAGCCGGAAAATGTTTAGGGCATTCCACTTACACCGCCTGGTATAGAGGTCCTGGATGGCAGGGAGCTCGTGCCCAGTGATGTACTGGTCCGCAGGCACTATCCGCTATAGCGCCTTGCGGCCGGATGCTTAAGACTCCAGCCATCCAAGTTATAGACGGTTCTCTCTGTTACCGCACGGCAAGCAGTACCGATCCAGCAAGTCTGGAACCAACAGGACCCTGAACAGCTTCTACCCCTAAACCACAAGACTGCTAAATAGATAGTTAGATATTTAACCAATAACTATTTTCAAATCAAAATTTATTGGTTGCATATGGGTGTAGCAAAATGCTTGTGATCCTACCTCCAACAGTGCAGTAATATCTAACAATACAAACCAATACACAGAAATCTAAAAGAAAAAGAATGGAATTAAGAAATATAGAAATATTAGGACAAGCAATGTTGGAGTCCGGACTATAAACATATATGCACTATATATACAAAAGTATGTGGACTCCCTTTCAAATGAGTGGATTCGGCTATTTCAGCCACACCAGTTGCTGCCAGGTGTATAAAATCGAGCACACAGCCATGCAATCTCCATAGACAAACATTGGCAGTAGAATGGCCTTACTGAAGAGCTCAGTGACTTTCATGGTGGCACCGTCATAGGATGCCACCTTTCCAACAAGTCAGTTTGTCACATTTCTGCCCTGCTAGAGCTGCCCTGGTAAACTGTAAGTGCTGTTATTGTGAAGTGGAAACATCTAGGAGCAACAACAGCTCAGCCGTGAAGTGGTAGGCCACACAAGCTCACAGAATGGGAGCGCCGAGTGCTTGAAGCGAGTAACAATCTTCTGTCCTCGTTTGCAACACTCACTACCGAGTTCCAAACTGCCTCTGGAAGCAACGTCAGCACAAGAACTGTTTGTTGGGAGCTTCATGAAATGGGTTTCCATGGCCGAGCAGCCACACATAAGCCTAAGAGACCACCATGCACAATGCCAAGTGTTGGCTGGAGTGGTGTAAAGCTTGTCGCCATTGGGCTCTGGAGCAGTGGAAACACGTTCTCTGGAGTGATGAATCACGCTGCACCATCTGGCCAGTGTCAGCCATTACCATTATTAGCCCCCTTAGTTCCAGTGAAGGGAAATCTTAACGCTACAGCATACAATGACATACTAGACAATTCTGTGCTTCCAACTTTGTGGCAACAGTTTGGGGAAGGCCCTTTCCTGTTTCAGCATGACAATGCACCTGTGAACAAAGCGAGGTCCATACATAAATGGTTTGTCAAGATCGGTGTGGAAAAACTTGATTGGCATGCAGAGCCCTGACCTAAACCACATCGAACTCCTTTGGGATGAATTGGAACGCTGACTGCGAGCCTTATCGCCCAACATCAGTGTCTGACCTCACTAATGCTCTTGTGGCTGAATGCAAGCAAGTCCCTGCAGCAATGTTCCAACATCTAGTGGAAAGCCTTCCCAGAAGAGTTGAGGCTGTTATAGCAGTAAAGGGGGGACAAACTCCATATTAATGCCCATGATTTTGGAATGAAATGTTCGACTGGCAGGTGTCCTCATACTTTTGATAATATCGTGTACATCAAGTGCCTTCGGAAAGTATTCATACCCCTGACTTATTACACATGTTGTTATGTTACAACCTGAATTCAAAATTTATTAAATAGATTTGTTTTCTCAGCCATCTACACATAATATCCCATAATGACAAAGTGAAAACATGTGTTTTTGGAAATGTTTGCAAATGTATTGGAAGTGAAATACAGAAATATCTCATTTACATAAGTATTCACACACGAGGCAATACATGTTAGAATCACCTTTGGCAACGATTACATCTGTCAGTCTTTCTGGGTTAGTCTCTAAGAGCTTTGCACACCTAGATTGTACAATATTTGCCCGTTATTATTTTCAAAATTATTCAAGCTCTGTCAAATTGGTTGTTGATCATTGCTAGACTATCGTTTTCAAGTCTTGCCATAGATTTTCTAGGACCGATAAAACGTTGGTGCGCGTCGACATATTCAGAACGTAGCCGCCGTGCGTCGTGACGCATTTTGGCCTCGTTACCGCAGTTTCCCTCCTCGTTGTGCAACGAAAAGCCGCAGTTTCGGAAAAAGAACATTACAATCTATTCCAGTTTAGAGACTTCGACCTTATTTACACCCATATTGTGACTGGATCACAAGACACGTATTGTATTGAACATAATCTTATTTACGGTGAGTTTTAACATTGTCCTTACATCCCTTTTTCAACTGGGTTACATATCAAGCTAGTTAGCACAACATCACAACTAGCTAGCTAACATTAGCTAGCAATGTGTTATTTAACAGCTAGCTAGCAACTTTGGTCGGTTAAAGTTGTCAATATATCTAACTATAGTGTAGACTTAAACGACCTAGATACATTTGTTGGATATCAAAGATTGTTATCATGCCAGAGAGAGTTGGCTAACAGGAGCTAGGTAATTAGTGAGCTAGCTAACTGTTAGCCACCGTTAACAGATTTGCGGTTCTGACTCACCAGCGACATTTGCGGATGTTTATAACTAACGTTAGCTAGCAGGTTAAACTGGTCATATCTGGTTTTATCTTGTGCGACATTGGTGTGATCATTTTCTTAATGTTTTGAGGTGGGAAATTAACTGGCTAAATACTGTTTTAATATCAGGCTGTGTAACTAGTTGCTAGCGCACTACTTAACTAACGATTTCTGCCAGGCCTTGGCTTAGCGTGATGAGAGAACACATTCTGGCGCCTATCTGGCTTTCAAACGTAATCTTTAGTTAACAAGCCAACCGAGCGGTGAGCGCTATTTGTTAGCGAAATCTAGCTAAAGTAGTTCAACTGTTTCTACATGGACTCTTGGCCTTTGTTCTAAACAATATATATATCAATGAACTGAGGGACTGGCAGGTAGTGAATGTGCGGACGGTGGTTAACTAATGTTACAGTAGCTGAGTAAGCTAGCTAACTAGGTAGGTTCTCATGACAGGAATTATATTGGAACTAACGTTAGTCCTGTCTTCTGGAACTTCGCACCACCAGAACTAATTTACTATACACTGCTTCTCTCAATTCCATTTCTCAACTAACGTCAATCCGTTTTTGTGTTGCTATGTGTGTTATTATAACTGCCATATAGGCCAGGTTACGGGAATACCTAAAACATATGTACTGTGTCTCATTAATTTGTCATACATAGATCTTGGTAACTTAGAACATTTACGTGATTACTGTAATTGTATTCAGTTACTGTCATGTATGTTTGTCAGTTATTTTTGTCTGCTGAAATAAGCTGAAGTTTGTCATTTTGTGAAATGCTGAGCAGACATATGCAGTCCTGCTAGCAGGAGAAGATGTTCAACAAGTCATTTGGTGCTCCTTTCGGGGGAGGGACCGGAGGATTTGGAACTTCATCCACGTTTGGACAACAAAGTAAGTAACAACAGTGGGTGCAAGTGTAATTTTAATGTATGCCCTGACAAGTTGAGTACCTTTATGGTTTCTTGCTTGTCTCATCAATGTCTTCGCCTCAGTATTCACTCTCAAGTAAAGTTAAATTGTTCCGGATTATAAAAGGTATGGTGTTGACCCTGTGTTTGCAGACACTGGCTTTGGGGCGACGACAGGTGGCTTCGGGGCCTCAGCATTTGGGGCGACCAACAACACTGGAGGACTCTTTGGGGCGACGCAAAATAAGCCAGGTTTGCCACATCTCCCTGATCCTGACTATAACACATGTTAATAACTCAGTACCTGCCTAATCCTGTCGAATATCAGATCTGTTCTTCTAATTAACATCCTGTAGTACAGGGGCCATAGCTGCTTTCCTGAATACTTTTTTCACTATAATTGGCTGAGGCCCTATAGCAGTATGGTTTCTGCAACTATCTTCTGGGTTTAGGACCAGGCCAGTGTTCTCCATTGCAGTGGTTTAGGGGTTAACTCTGCTGACCGTTCAGGACGACCGTGTTCTTCATTTGAATGAATAGCCACATAAGAAAGGTGTCTGTGGCATAAGGTCTTTTGTATAACTTTTGCATAACCTACAGATTACATTATGAAATTTCCCACTGGCATTTTAACCACAAAGATTCAGGGGGATTTCCATGTGTCAATATGATAGCACTGATAAAGTACGATGTTGAACATGTTTAAGACTAGCTTTTGTACTGTGACGTCTGCCTGAACAGTGAACCTGCATGATCACACTGCCACTCGCAGTAGACAGAGAGCTGACTATGTGCTCTATACATTAATCTATTATGCAATATACAATGGTGAGTGTTTTCTGTGCCCACCATGATACTGCTACTGACATGTGGTGGTTGAATATGTGTGTCTAACCCCACCCTGTAATGCTTTACTCTCTCAAAAGTGGTGACAGCCAATCCTCAACAAATCCACACTGGTGCAGGTAGAGGAGGTAAGCATGGGTTGACGCGCGCGCACACACACGACCCGCTGTTAAACAGGCGGCTGTGCACACACAAAGTCTGCGCACCCACAGTCCCTGTTATACTCTTGGTTCCGTACATACAAAGTATATACAGTATGTAGTATTTGGTTTGGAGCAAAGCCACAGTCTGCATTCTGCTCTTAAAGGGAGTGTGATCATGTAGACAGGTGGCACTGTGTATGGCCCTATTGTCTGTAATATGTGAGAGTTTGTGGGTTATTTGTGCTGAGTGAGAGGAAAGAAAAAGGTGGGAGAAGGGGGATGAAGCGCTGCATGTTATGAGACCACCTCTCCTTGTGATGAGTGAAATGATTAGGTGCTCCCATAAACTAGTTCAGGTGGACCTAATCTGGCTGGCTTAGTCAGATCATGGATGCACAACTCCAGTTCTAGAGGATCCTCAGTGAACATGAAACCAAACCATTAGCCCGGGTCCTACAAGAATTTGAGTTGAGCACTCCTACAGCTGGCCATAGGGACCTGTGTGTGAGCTGGTTTGAGGTGGTGTGTGTCCCTCCCCAGGTGGCCTGTTTGGTTCCAGTACGTTCAGCCAGCCCGTAACGTCGTCCACCAGTAGCGGCTTTGGGTTTGGCACGGCCAGCGGCACATCCACTAGCCTGTTCGGCAGCACCAACACGGGCGGCGGCGGAGGACTCTTCTCCCAGCAGAGCAATGCTTTCGGAGCCGCCAAACCAGCCTCCTTTGGCAGTCAGTGTCTATTTTTACTGTCTAGCATTGAGGTTGTTCAAACAGGTTTACCATAGAATTAGTTGTACTATAATGCATTCCCATTCAAAGGAATGTTCCGTGACCAGTGGGACAGTAGTCATATTGGGTGTACTATGTAGTCCCAGTCGGTATTCATGTATTAATAAGGAATTCTCCTCGACCACACCCACGAATTGAGGGAAACCAACTTTCTTTCCTATTGAGCTTCATTGTAAAAGAGGGAACTTCGTCAAATTTTTTGGTTTGTTATACAGAAATATCAAAAAATGACAACGCTTCTGTCAGTGGTGGAAAAAGTACTCAATTGTCATACTTGAGTAAAAGTAAAGATACCTTTAAAAGAAAATTACTCAAGTAAAAGTGAGTCACTCAGTAAAATACTACTTGAGTAAAAATATTTGGTTTTAAATATACTTAAGTATCAAAAGTAAAAGTATAAACCATTTAAATTATTTCCTTATATTCTGCAAACCAGACGGCGCTATTTTCTTATTTACGGATAGCCAGGGGCATATTCCATCACTCAGACATAATTTACAAATGAAGCATTTGTGTTTAGTGAATCTGCCAGATCAGAGGCAGTAGGCATAACCAGGGATGGTCTCTTGATAAGTGTGTGAATTGGACCATTTTCCTGTCAAAATGTAACGAGTACTTATGGGTGTCAGGGAAAATGTATGGAGTAAAAAGTAAATTTTCTTTGGGAATGTAGTGAAGTAAAAGTTGGCGAAGATATAAATAGTTAAGTACAGATTACCCCAAAAAATTACTTAAGTACTGTACACCACTGGCTACTGTGTTGTTCAATGTACATGTAGCCAGGCCAAAAATACAGACCTGTGGCTCGCAATGCTCCCACATAGGGAAATGGAGCCTGCAAGAAGAGCCCTGTGGCTTCAGGCTATTCGGTGTGGGAGAGTGGAAAATGTGGGGATGCTTTGTTCAAGTAGGCTACATGTAGAGCTATATGTGGAAAACATTTCATCACATGTAAGATATTTAACTTGTTTAGTACAGTTCGATTTTAACTCCACTCACTACTTGTAGCTGTATAGTCCGTTTGTGTTGTTGGTTTTGGCAGGCTTCATGTTCCGGTCGGTAGCGAGCTAACGCTCACTCGCTCAAGTGGCTGCTAGCATCATCGTGAAAAGGGGCACGAGCGAAGCCCTAAAATATTATGTTTTTTTAACACTAGGGACCAGGCAATGTTGAAAAGTAATTGACTAAAACAAGCAGACAACAATAAAATTGCGTTTGAAAAAGGTCACGTTTTTGCGGTGAGTCCATGGGGTAACCACAGGTGATTTTAACCCGCAAGGCGGGCAGGGTCGTGACGTTCTATCTAATACCGACTGGGTCTATGGAGTGTAAGCTTAGAATTCTGTGCCTTTCTCAGAGTTCCATACATGCAACAATGGCAAATAGAACTGGTTTTGAAAATTGATTCTTTTGTGGTGGCACTCCTATGGCCACTCCAGTGCCTTCTATTTAGCCTGTAAAATTGTAGTAGATAGAGGGCTCTGGTCCATTGTAGTAATTGTGTGACAGCTGGTGTTCAATGAAATACAATGAGATCATGATGTGTAATACCTTACATTTATTTTCTTTGAATATTTGTTTTTCTTTTGATTAGATGCATTTGATGTTGTATATTGCTCATATTTCAGATGTTTTTTAGATCACTCATGAGGGGCAGGAGTTATCTTGGTCAGGTCACATGGTCCTACATTATCGATGTCTGGCTAGATCGTTAAGATAATTTTTTTGTCTAGCGTTTGGCACGAGCACGGCCAGCACCGGGGGGCTGTTTGGGGCGACCAACTCCAACCCCTTCGGAGGGGCGTCTGCCTCCCTGTTCGGAGCTTCAGGGTTCACCCAGCAAGCCGCTCAGCCAGGCACCACTGTCAAGTTCAACGTGAGTTTGGCCTGACCTAGGCTAGGCCATTACACCTGGGCCAAACTACTGTACTAGGAGTCTGTCTAGTGTCGTGTATGGAATGTTATTTTATCTAAAAAGGTCTTACTTACTGCTGTATGTCATGCTACTCTTTACTGTAATCCTCAAGAAATTCATAGGTCAGTTTTCTCTAATGTATACGAGTTATCAGTTTATCCTGCTACAATACAGTAAAGGAGTTTGTATTCCAATGAATGTCCTCTTCTGTCCTCCTCAGCCTGCAACAGGAAGTGACACCATGGTGAAAGGGGGTGTGACCACGAGCATTAACACCAAGCACCAGTGCATCACGGCCATGAAGGAGTATGAGAACAAATCACTGGAGGTGGGTCATTATTATGCAGTTACTTTCAGCTGCCCTCTGTCTTTTAGATCAGTTCAAATGAAAGGGAAAGAGACGAGGAGAGGAATCCACTTGAAAGTATTGAATCAAAATCAAGTTGAATTTGTCACATGCGCAGAATACAACAGGTGTAGATTTGACTGTGAAATGCTTGCTTACAAGATCTTCCCAACAATGCAAAAAAATAGATATATATATTGGTAACACGAGGAATAAAATACACAAGAATTAAGCTATATACAGGGAGTACCAGTACCAGATCACTGTGCAGGGGTACAAGGTATTTCAGGTAGATATGAACATTAAGGCAGGGTAATGTGACTAGGCATCATGATAGAAAATAATAGGAGTCAAATATAGAACAGAGTAGTCGCAGCATACGAGTGTAAAAGTGTGTTTTTGTTGTCTGTATGCGTATGTGGTGAATTTATGGGTTTTGTGAGTGTCAGTGTAGGGTGTGTGTAGCCAGTGCAAGATGGGATCAGTGCAGCCCAGGCCTCACTCACCCTCTCTCCTGTGTGGTGTTTGCTATGTGTAGGAGCTGAGGTTGGAGGACTACCAGGCAGGAAGGAAGGGCCCCACTAACCCCATGGCTGCACCGACGGGGGGTCTCTTTGGGGCTGCGGCCGCAGCCACCCCCAGTACGGGGGCTGCAGGGCTGTTTGGCTCCTCGGCCACCAACACAGGCTTCTCCTTCGGCCAGGCCAAAACCAACTTCGGCACCAGTAAGTCACATAGGCCCATAGACAGAGCTCAATAGAAAATATAAATACAAATGTATTATATAGTACAGTTTTAACTCCCTGTCCCCAGGTACGGGTGGGTTTGGTGCAGCCACAGGCAGTCTGTTTGGCCAGCAGCAACAGCCCCAGCAGGCCCAGCAGGCAGCCAGTCTGTTCAAGCCCTTCGGTCAGGCCACAACCACACCCAACACAGGATTCTCCTTCGGCAACACCAGCACCATGGGCCAGCCCCAACAAACCAGCACCATGGTGAGAGCTCACACGTACATGTTAATACACTCACACGCCTAACATTAGCTCTGTCTGTGTTGTACCGTTCCACTAGAGTAACTCTCTCCATCCCAGGGGGGTCTGTTTGGGAGCACCGCGGCGTCCCAGGCAGGGGGGTTGTTTGGAAACACAGCTCAGACCACACCAGCCACTGGCTTTGGGACAGGCACCGGGCTCTTCGGACAAACCAACACCGCCTTCGGGAACGTCGGCACACAGGTATTAATAGACTCGACTGTGAAGGCTTTTACACAGTTGGTAGTTACAGGCATTGTGGGATGGGTGTGTATTAATCCGCTCTCTGTCCCTAGCAGAGCTTGTTTGGTAATAAGACGGCAGGGTTTGGCGCCACCACCACCAGCGCGTCGTCGTTTGGCACAGGCACCGGCCTCTTCGGCAACAAATCCGCCCTCACCCTCGGAACAGGCACCAACCCATCTAACTTCGGTGAGTTGATCATCTGTCCTTATTGGAGTGCACCTGTGTGATAAAGGCTAGTACTTGCAAATAAATCGTCTATAGATAATCGTATTGGCTATTTAAGTGATCGTGTTATCTCTGTGTTGTGTGAAGGTTTTGGACCCACTGCTGCTGGCGGAAGCCTCTTTGGGAACAAGGCGGCAGCAGGAGGACTGGGGACCGGACTGGGAGCTGGCTTTGGAGCAGGTATGAACAGAAAGAGCGCCATAGGCCTGGGATACAATAATAAAGAAACCAAAAATACATGAAATATCCATCATGTAAAGAAAAGCAAAAACAAACACCTGCCCGTTTGGGTGTTTTACCAGAGTCTGTATTGTCAGTCATTAGTAGTCCCCTGTGGATGTTTCGCTAAGTGTGTTCTGTGTTTGTTAGCGGTGGGCACTGGGCAGATGTCTCTGTTTGGGAATAACAAGACACTGGGTTCCACTCTGGGAACAATAGGAGCGTTCGGACCGCAGGGATTCAGCACAGGAACCAGCACTCTGGGCTTCGGAGCACAACAACAGCCTGTCGGTAAATACCACTTCCGTCTACCACCTCTATCTCCTCTGCCCAGTCTCAAGCTGATTGTGAAAGCACATTCTCTGGCACTTTCCTTTAGTACCTAGTCTTATTACTCTTTCAGTGTACTGAAGAAACTGGCTGGATAACATTACACTGTGGTGGAAACTTCCAGTAGCCCTTGAAGGCTAGGTGAAGCTATAATTGTCTCTCTCCTCCCAGCGCTGACAGACCCTAACGCGGCGGCGGCCCAGCAGGCAGTGCTGCAGCAGCAGATCAATGCTCTGGCCTACTCCCCCTTTGGTGACTCCCCCCTCTTCAGAAACCCCCTCTCTGACCCCAAGAAGAAGGAGGAGCGTCTAAAGCCCACCAATCCGGCGGCCCAGAAGGCGTTGACCACGCCCACTCACTACAAGCTGACGCCGCGGCCTGCGACACGTGTGCGGCCCAAAGCTCTGACATCTTCGGGCTCCTCCAAGTCTCAGCTGTTTGACGGGCTGGATGACGACGAGCCTTCTCTCACCAATGGAGCCTTCATGCCCAGGTAGGTGGCCGTCTGGAAATTCGCTTGTAGCAAGTTCACATGTTTCTGTTTCAACTGATTTACCAATTTTTAGTTTTCTGTTATGTTTTTCTTAGCGAATACTACAACTTGGTTTTCGGGTAGCTTTTTTGCTATTTGCTTCTGTCTGTCTTCTGACAGTGATGTTGGTGTATGGTATCTGATCTGTGTGTTTCTCTGTGGTGTTGTAACCCAGGAAGAGCATCAAGAAGCTGGTGCTGAAGAACCTGAATGGCAGCAGCCTGTACAGCAGCCCAATCAACAGAGACACAGATGACCTGGCCTCTCCACCGGAGTACCCCCTCAACGGACTCAGGTCAGACACGCGCCCACACACACACCGTCAGTGATATTGATCTGTGTGGTATTTGTTGCTGAACCATGTCTCCCCCACCCCCCTACAGTGCCAGTGTGGACGAGGATGATTATGTGAGGGAGGTGGTGGAGGGAGGGGCCGAGGATGACCTGGAGATCAACAAGTTCTACACCAAGCCCAGCCTGCAGGACACCATCTCAGAGCTCAACGCCCATAGGGTGGGGGCCAGGGGCAGGAATGGCATGGAGGTGAGCTGATAGAACAGAGTAGACAGATGATGAATATGGTCGTCTCAAATGACACCCTATTCCCATTAAGGGCACTTCTTTTGGCCATGCTTCTCATATAGTGCTCTACTTTTGAGGTTTGACATGAGTGTTCTGATTCCAGGTGAGCAGCGAGGACATATCGCTGGGGGAGGACTCCATACAGGAGGAGCGAGAGGAGGAGGTGCAGGAGGTTCCCCCACATCCTGCAGGTATCGTTCTGTGCCGTGTGGGCTACTATACCATCCCCGCCATGGACGAGCTGTCCAAGATGGTGGACGAGAACGGCGTGTGTGTGGTGGAGAACTTCACCGTGGGCAGAAAAGGTAAACGATTCTCTTGACTGGTCGGGTGGAAACAGCTCTGGGGAAATAATTGGTCGGTAGCTCACTGCTCTGCTCTCTGATTGGCTCTCAGGTTACGGCTCAGTGTTTTTCCATGGCGAGGTGAATGTGACTGGGCTGAACCTGGATGAGATTGTTCACTTCAGACGCAAAGAGGTCATCGTCTACCCCGACGACAAGAACAAGCCTGCTGAGGGGGAGGGGCTCAACAGGTCAGTGACAGGATGGGACAGGGAAACTTACTACCCTTCACACTGGGGACAATGTCGTTATCAGTTTCCTTGTAATTTCATCACAGAAGTCATAAACTGATTCAACATATTCTGATAGTGATCACAGCTGAGACCTAACTCAAGTTGATATTCTCTTTTTCATCCTTCACCTCATCTCTTTACTACCCCATGTTATTTTATACCTCTTTCTCCCTCCCCTCCTTTCCCTCACTCCTCTGCCAGGCGAGCGGAGGTGACTCTGGATGGGGTGTGGCCTAATGATAAGACCACTTGTACTCAGATAAAGAACCCTGAGCGTCTGTCTGAGATGAACTACGAGGGCCGCCTGGAGAACGCCTCACGCAAACAGGGCGCCCGCTTCCTTGAGTACCGCCCCGAGACCGGCTCCTGGGTGTTTGAAGTAAGCATGCCTAGACACATACGAAAGGTGTCTCCATATCTCCCTTCCAATGTCTGTAACTCATCTCTCTCTGTGTCTGCAGGTGGCCCACTTCTCTAAGTACGGCCTGCAGGACTCTGACGAGGATGAGGAAGTGCCTCTCAAAGTGGACCCCAAGAAGCTGAAGACGGCCACAACACTTCCCCCGGGGCTGCAGCAGCTTCCTCCCTCCCAGCAGCAGGTGGCGCCACAGGCACAGGTAGACGGAGCAGCACAGTGCGCCCACCCACACTGACAGTCACACCCACTGCTCTCTACATCACCTGGAAGGCCTTAGTCAATATACAACCTAAATATACATGAACTGAATTGATGCCGTTTCCTTTCCACTACCATTTCAGCCACATGCAGTGTGTGGGGTCCTCTGCCTAGATCTCAGCTGTTTCACCACTACTGTTATGGGTTGTATTCAATAGGTTTCTATGGAAAGGTTTTAAGTTTGGTAGCCCTTGATGCAGATGGTCTTGGTGATCTCTGCAACCCAAATGAGGCTGCTAAACATTGATCTGACATCAGTTGGATGGGCTGTAGAGTATAGCGACTGATCAGATAGGACACCCCACATTATCTGTTTATCAGTGGCGGTGTGGGGAGGGCTGGGTTCTCCTCTCCCAGGTTCACCTGAGGTGGTGGAGGCCACAACCCACCAATCACAGACAGGAGGTGGGCAGGGTAGTTTATCTGAAGTCTGTCAGTCCTGGTTAGTGGTTACGTTCTGCCCCTCACAACTGATTCAGGAACATCAACTTCATCTGTGCTCTAAATATAAACTGTCCTTAGCTAAACATCACCCTGGTTCAATAGCTATGGCATGAAGTCATCCGTGGATTGAAAATACGGTGTTTTAAAGGGATACTTCTGGAATTTTTGACTGCACGCAAAGACATAAAAATTGTATCCACTAGTTCATCTGAATCTGGAGAAGTAGATAAAGAGCCTCATTGCCAAAATCCTGAAGTATCCCTTTAAAGGCTGTGATAAATTGTTTTTTTAGATAAGAAAATCTAACTGGAAATCTGCAGTTCGAACAATAACAAGCGCCACCCCGCCACTGATTTGGTAAACAGCTACGGGATGGGGCGGGAGAAATGTAACCGCTCCCAAACACATGGGCAGCGCTATGGATACAGGGACTGACCATCCATGATATTGAAATTGTAGTTTTGAGGCTATACAGTTTGTTTAAATTTACATTGTTTTCAAACAAAGGAGTAACACACTTATATTTTGGGTGGTGATGGTGCATGACAACTATGCTCATGAGGCATCTGTTATATTTTTCAAGAATCAATGGGGTATATCTCATTACTTTCAAAGTCTAAAAATGGATTTACCAACTGCAGATTTCCCCTTTTTAAGGAAATGTTTGAAGTGAAGTCTTAACTCAGAAGTAGAGTTTGTTTGTAAGATTTTAAGATGTCTTAAATTAAATCTGTATTATATTGTAAAATGTTTGTATTTTGCCAACTGTTCCTTCCATTGTTATAATTTGACTGGGTAATACTGATTATGTAACTTCAGAAAACCTCACATTATCATGGTTGTATCTCATGAGAATCTACACAATGTATTTTTGATTCTTTGTTATGAATATTAGTTTATCTCTTTGAAACAAGCTTTGAGAGGATGACCAAAGATATGAGTGATGTGCGATAACCTACAATTCTTCGGAACCTGCCAGTCCTGCAGAATATATTCAGGGTTAGGTCTTCTTTCTGATTGAGGGTTTAAGAAGCTACAACATCTACTCTTGGGGTATTATTGAATCAAGCTATGAATTATTTTATTATGTAAAACATGCTCCTATATACATCTGTGATATCTTGTATTTGATCTGATAAAGTTAAGAAATAAACGGATTAAAGATCACACTTTGCTGGTCTGTCTGACTTGTGTATGCTGACCATTTTCATTTATTTACACTAAACTGATTTTGTCTGTGTGTGTCTCTCTTCTTGGTGTATGTCACCTTACTGTGTGTGTTTCGTTGCACCTTCTCTGCTGTGTGTGCATCCTGTGTCCATTCGCTCTGTGGGTCCAGTCCAAGGCTGTGCTGGAGCTGCTGAGTCGCATGTCTGAGGTGGACAGTGACATGGCCGACATTACCCAGGATGCCCCAGGGGAGAGCATGTTGGAAGAGGAGGGGGAGAGCGGCATGGGGGAGGAGAAGGGCAGTCGGCTGGGGACTGTGACCCCCACAGAACACAACCCTGTCTCTGCATCCAGTCAGATCGCCTCCTCGCTGGGAATCAACCCTCACACTCTCCAGGTAAGATACTACTGTACACCCTCACATTCTACCTGTTTGTTGAGGCTAATGGAGTCCTCAATCACATCATGAAGACAATGTGTTCGTTATGTGTGTTTCTCTTCTCTCAGATCATGAAGGCATCTCTGTTTGCTGAGGATGATGATGGTGACATGTTCCTGGAGCAGGGAGGAATGAAGAGCTCTCTAGACAGGGCCTCCCCTCGCATCCTCCTGCCTGGCACCCAGGGCAGGCCCTCCAGTAAGTGTGTCACACACAGCCCTAACATTGATTTCTACCCTCACACACAGTCACCCATCCTTCACTCATACCCTAACATGTCTTAAATGCTATTATAAACTGGCTGGTTCGAGCCCTGAATCCTGATTGGCTGACAGCCATGGTATATCAGACCGTATACCACGGGTATGATAAAAACATATATTTTTACTGCTCTAATTACGTTGGTAACCCATTTATAATAGCAATAAGGCACCTCGGGGGTTTGTGGTATATGGCCAATATACCACGGCTAAGGGCTGTGTCCAGGCACTCCGTAATGCGTCGTGCCTAAGAACAGCCCTTAGCCGTGGTATATTGGCCATATACCACAAACCCCCGAGGTGCCTTATTGCTATTATAAATGCTCATTGATCTCTCTTGCTCTTTCCCTCTCCAGTCGGTGGTCTCCTGCAGACTCGTTTCAGCGGGGCAGGTCTCTTCCCTCAGCTCCCTGACGTGCCCTTTGGAGGGGGCCTTCCCGGGAGGCTGTCCATGTCTCGGCCGTCCGCGGTGGTTCCTGAGCCCTCGCGGCTCTCCCCCTGGCCCTCGCTGGGGCCCTCATTCCTGCTGCCGGCCCCAGCGGCAGAGGCCACTGTACGGACGGTGGGGGCTCGACGCCTGGGGGGCCCTGTGGCCCCAGAGAACTCAGTCACACTGGGGAAGGTAATGATAACTATACTACTAGTAGTATTTAATTTGTCTTTTTCAGGTGTCTTTCTAGATACTTCATCCTACATCATGATACATTTATGATAGTTAAGAGTTTAAATATCTGATAGTACAGTAGACTGAACACACAGGGATACATACAGTACAGAGGTACATGGAGAGAACATGGACATTTGTTGGATCATTTCAATGAATCCACTGTGGTTTTCGTATGTGTGAACATAGCTGTACAGTATGGGCAGTTTTAAATCATCTAGTCAACGTAATCAACACATTCCCTCCACCCAGGGCCGTCTGCTGATGGATGCAGCTCTGTTCACGGGCCGGTCGTTCCGGGTTGGCTGGGGTCCAGGCTGGACTCTGGTCCACTGTGGAGACAGGCTGAGTGGGGCTGGGGACAAGGAGCAGGACCAGGGAGACACAGGAGCTGGAGGTTTTGGATTTCTGCCTAAACATGCCAAGAGCAAACAGTGAGTAATAGACAAACACCAGACCACTGTCATCTACACAATGTTGTAGGAGTGTCAGAATAGGATCCAGACTTACTGTATCAGAGCAGTGCTTATGGGTGGTAGAAACTGAACCCTAAGCTCCCTTCTTTCCCCTCCCCCTACAGACTCTCAGACAGTCCGTTCAAGGTGGTGATCGAGCAGGTGGTTGGTCTGGAGCCGCGGGACAGTGAGGAGAGCCAGGCGGTGTACCAGCGGCCCCTGGAGATCGGCCTGAAGCACAGCACCATCAGTACAGAGGGGGCCTGCCCCTTCATCCAGCCCCAGAGTGGGGTGGCCGCCTTGCACGAGTACGTGGAGTGGATCACTGACCTCAACCAGGAGGCTGGTGCCGGAGACAGTAAGCGATGCAACACAATCATACACACACCCAATGGTAGATGGCTCACACTTTATTGGTCCAATTCCAAAACTTCCCTATGATTCTAACATCACCCCTGCTACCTCTGTTTTAATTATTGCTGTCTCAATGAGTTCAGATATAACTATATGCTATCCTATATCTCTCTCCCTGTAGGGGTCCTGGCTCACTGGGCTCTGGTGTGGACTCTGTGTGAGGCCTTGTGGGGTCGGCTGGGTACGACAGAGCCTGGTACCAGCGGCTACCTGCAGCAGCTGGAGAGGAGGAGGAGCTTCTCAGCCTGGCTGTCCCACAGCGCAACCCAGAGGATCGAGCAAGAGGTGGGCCTGAGCCAGGGGGGAGGACATGTGGAGGCCATCTTCAGCTACCTCACTGGACACCGCATCAGTGACGCCTGCAGGCTGGCTCAGAAGAGTGGTGAGGAGAGGGGGGATTGGAGGGGGGAGATCGGAGTTTGAGGGGATTGGTAAGAGAGGAAGGGAACAGAGATCAGGAAGAAAGAGGATGGATGGATGAGGGGTGGGAAGGTAAAGCCTGCTGCAGACCTGGGGCCTCATTTACAAATGTTGGCTACACACAGAATATGCCCCAAACTGGCGCACGCATGTTTTTCACAAAAATTGCATTTATAATAACTGAACTAGATGTGAGAATGTTATCCTTCTGCACACTGTAGACCATGCGTACACCGTTTCTAGTGGTTGCAGAATCGATTTATTTTCTTTGGATTTTTAAATAATTTGAAATCTATTTCCGATTTCTTTCATTTCCATGATCATTGCAGAATAAATTCCTCAGCTTTTCGGACTGTGATGGTTTCATACTTGCGAAATAGCCTATAGGCATCCAACAAGTTAAAATAGGCTACTATTTGTCCCATCTCTCATTTAATTACACCCACTTCATAGTAGTAAATAGATAAGCTACCACCATTTCAAGTATTTTGCTCTATGTGGTCCGATCTGAAGAGCAGTTTAACGGTAGAACAGACGGTTCACCTTTTCCAATGACATTTGTAGGCTACGTCTGAATTTTGTAATGTCAAAATTCTCCAGTAAACAAGACATATCATAACCATTTCCGCCCTTTTCTGGCCATGATGAGCTCATTCCCGAAGAAGCCATACAACAAATGACCATGAGCATCTCTTGTTTAATTGGACCTATTAGCTAGGCTATTATAATTTCAAGTTTTTGCTCTATGCATCCTAAAAGGAGTGTGGTTTATAACATACAGGTGAACAGACAGTTGATCTTTTGCATTGAAGTGTGTAGACAACCACTGGAAGTGGTACTCTATTTAAAAAAATATATATATATTTTTTTTAAGTATAGTTATTCAGATTTTGCGGGCAGTGCAGCATGTTTAGGTTCGGGAGAAAGTAAATACAAAACATTGTATTTACATCTGTTTACAGGTCCACAAAAATTTGCAGTTTTTGTGTTTCAGAAACTGTCAGATACAGCCAATGTTAATGGGGGGGAAACAAGACATTTGATCAAGTTTGCCATTGATATTTCCTTTATTTATATATATATATTTATATTATATATATATATTTGTGAGTGTGCGTTCTCTTTTATTTCGTGTGAAATTTACGCAACGGTTATATATAAGGCCCCAGGGGGCGTCTCACAAATTAGTTGGGCCAGGCTGTAGGATCTCATTAAGATGTCTTTAACCTGTGTGTGTAGGGGACCACCGCCTCTCCCTGCTGCTGTCCCAGGCGGTGGGCTCTCAGTACGGCCGGGAGCTGCTGGCGCTGCAGCTTGGAGACTGGAACAGAATGCAAACGGACTCATTCCTGCAGGAGGAGAGGCTACGCATCTTCGCCCTGCTCGCCGGGAAACCTGTAAGTAACCGCGCATGCAGCTGTTGCCGTTGTGTTCAGACCGCCATTAACTGGGTTATCCTTTGTGCTATGTTGATGTGTGTAGGTTTTGCAATCCACATATTTGTTGTAATATACAGTACCAGTCAAAGGTTTGGACACACCTACTCATTCAAGGGTTTTTCTTTATTTCTACTATTTTCTACATTGTATAATAATAGTGAAGGCATCAAAACTATGAAATAACACATGGAATCATGTAGTAACCAAAAAAGTGTTAAATAAATCAAAATATATTTGAGATTCTTCAAATAGCCAACCTTTGCCTTGATGACAGCTTTGTACACTCTTGGCATTTTCTTTACCAGCTTCACCTGGAATTCTTTTCTAACAGTCTTTAAGGATTTCCCACATATGCTGAGCACTTGTTGGCTGCTTTTCCTTCACTCTGCGGTCCAACTCATCCCAAACCATCTCAATTGGGTTGAGGCCAGGTAATCTGATGCAGCACTCTATCACTCTCCTTCTTGGTCAAATAGCCCTTAAACAGCC
Organism: Salvelinus alpinus; assembly: GCF_045679555.1. Taxonomy (NCBI): domain Eukaryota; kingdom Metazoa; phylum Chordata; class Actinopteri; order Salmoniformes; family Salmonidae; genus Salvelinus; species Salvelinus alpinus. The sequence continues at coordinate 89,034,150 of NC_092086.1, forward strand.
TGCAGGTGTGTTGGGTAATTGTCCTGTTGAAAAACAAATGACATTCCCACTAAGCGCAAACCAGATGGGATGGTGTATCGCTGCAGAATGCTCTGGTAGCCATGCTGGTTAAGTGTGCCTTGAATTTTTAATTAATCACAAACAGTGTCACCAGCGAAGCATCCCCCTCACCATCACACCTCCTCCATGCTTCATGGTGGGAACCACACATGCCGAGATCCTCCGTTCACCTACTCTGCGTCTCACAAAGACACGGCGGTTGGAACCAAAAATCTCAAATTTGAACTCATCAGACCAAATGACAGCTTTCCACCAGTCTAATGTCCATTGCTCGTGTTTCTTGGCCCGAGCAAGCCTCTTCTTATTGGTGTCCTTTAGTAGTGGTTTCTTTGCAGCAATTCGACAATGAAGGCCTGGTTCACGCTATCTCTGAACAGTTGATGTAGAGATGTGTCTGTTACTTGAACACTGAAACATTTATTTGGGCTGCAATCTGAGGTGCAGTTAACTCTAATGAACTTATCCTCTGTAGCAGAGGTAACTCTGGGTCTTCCTTTCCTGTGACGGTCCTCATGAGAGCCAGTTTCATCTTAGCGCTTGATGGATTGATTGACCTTCATGTCTTAGTAATGATGCTGTCGTTTCTCTTTGGTTATTTGAGCTGTTCTTGCCATATTTTGGACTTAGCCCTATTTGGTAAAAGACAACCTTCTGTATACCACGCCTACATTGTCACAACACAACTGATTGGCTCAAATGCATTAGGAAGGAAATAAATTCTGCTAATTAATTTAACAAGGCACACCTGTTAATTGAAATGCATTCCAGGTGACTACCTCATGAAGCTGGTTGAGAGAATGCCAGGAGAGTGCAAAGCTGTCATCAAGGCAAAGAGTGGCTACTTTGAAGAATCTCAAATATAAAATATATATTTGGTTACTACATGATTCCATATGTGTTATTTCATAGTTTTGATGCCTTCGCTATTAATTTACAATGTAGATAATAGTAAAAAATAAAAACTCTTGAGTGATTAGGTGTCTAAACTTTTGACTAGTACTGTACATTAGTGCTAAATGTTTTCTGAGCTGTATGTACTTGTCTCTAGGTGTGGCAGTCTACAGACTGTGTGGTGAACGTGTGTTCAGAGCTGGACTGGAAGCGTTGTGTGGCGGTCCACCTGTGGTACATGCTGCCTCCCACCGCCTCCATCGCTGATGCCCTGGCCAAGTACGAAGCCGCCTTCCAGGGCTCTGCAGAGGGTCAGAAGTACGCCTGCGCCCCCCTGCCACCCTACCTCGACCAATCAGACCCGCTGGACATGGAGGAAGAAGAGTCTAAACGGCCACTCTACGACATCTGTTTCCACCTGCTCAAACTATACAGTGACAGGTACTACATTTCCCACAACACACTGCATAGGTTTCTCAAAATAGATTAGAATTAATCCTACATTTCCATTCTCAAGCAGATTTAACAGAATAAAAGTGAAGTACTGCTAAAGTGGTGTTTAAATAAGTGACACCTCTCCCTCCCAGACACTACAGCCTGCAGGAGTTGTTGGACCCGCTGACGGTGACGTGGGAGCGTCTGGACTACCGTCTGAGCTGGCACCTGTGGTCGGTCCTGCAGGCGCTGCACTACACACACCTGAGCCCCGCCCGACAGGGCCTCATACACACCAGCTACGCTGCCCAGCTGGAGAGCGCTGGCCTCTGGGACATGGCAATCTATGTACTGCTGCACATATCTGAGGACATGTACGTACTGCAACACACACCTTACAACATGCACACAGGAAGAGACTTCAGACTCTCAACTTTAACATGAATCATGACGAAGTTTAAATTGATTAGTCGCAGGAGGATTTGAGGGTCAGTGCCCTCAGCAGATGCCCAGGATGGACCGATAAGCTGAACACGGTTTATCATAATCTCACACAAGTGCTACTGTGTCCAGCTGGGTTCCAATTCCAACTGTGAATCGTCTGTAATGTGTTATCCCTCTGTGCTCGGGGAGCTAACGGACGTAATAATCTCAGGCAAGCTTACACATTACGTTAATTTAAACCTGCTAACATGTCCTCCTCTCTTCAGGCTCCGTGAGCGTGCGGTGAGGGAGATGCTCCAGCTCCACTGCCCTCTGCTGGAGACGGAGGAGTCTGCCCAGAAAGAGCGCTTCCTCACAGAAAGACTACTGATCCCAGAACAGTGGCTCCACTTGGCCAAAGCTACTAGAGCCAGAAGAGAGACAGACAGACACAGAGAGGCCCTGCACCTGTACAGAGCAGGCCACTGGAACCTCTGCCACAGGCTGGTCATACAACACCTAGCCTCAGGTGTGTATACGCACGCACACACACACACACACACACACAACACACCTCTAACCCTATTCAACCTGTATGTGTTTCCCCTGTAGACTGTATCATTAATGATAACCATGAGTACCTGTTGGAGTTCTTGGAGGGGCTGGCTGTTCCAGAGCGCAGTGCTGTGATCCAGGACTGGGACACGGCAGGCAGAGTCTACCTGGACTACATCAGAGTCATACAGACCTTACACGCCATACAACAGGTACGTCTGTCTGGCATTATGTTGACTCCATTACAGTTGATAATGTTAGCCAATTAGCTATGCTGCTAATCTCCTGATTATCTGTCAGTCTCTGTCATATACCATGGACAATGGTGGCTATGGTCTGGAACACTTTGAGGCTGTATGGGTTTTTTTTTATGGAAGGATGTGAGTTTGTGGGTGGGAAGGTGCGTGTGTTGGCGCTGCATGGATAGAAAGTGCTGGAATGCTTCATATTGATGCATGATGTTTGTATGTAATGGGTCTCTGTTGTTCTCGGTCTCTCTCTCTCTCCGTGTGTGTTCAGATGGACAGTGCTGGTTATAAGCTGGAACGTCTACACACCGAGGTGACATCACTCTGCAGCAGGATAGAGCTCCTCCCCTGCTCCACCGCCAAGGACCGTCTCGCCCAATCAGGTGAGGAGATGGAGCCGTCTGGTCTAGAGGTCGACCAATTTTATGATTTTTCAATGTCGATGCCGATTTATTGGAGGGCAAAAAAAGCCGATACCGATTAATCAGCCGATTTTATAAAAAGATTGTTTTATATATATCATACACACACACATTTTTGTAATAATGAGAATTGCAACAATACTCAATGAACAATGAACACTTTTATTTTAACTTACTTTAATACATAAATACACACACACACACAGCTCTGAAGTGACAATGATACTGAAGAGTCTGCTTAGGAGACAAATACTCTCAACTGTTTGAATAAAAATAGAGTTTAAGTTACCTGTGATGAATGTTGAAAACAAAAACTGTCATTTCTATATGCAGGAAATCCTATTTTAATAATGGGCATGGTAAGAATTGACGACCAAAGTGCGAGTCATAATTCCCATGACACCTAGCAAAATCTGAAAAGCGGTTCCTTCATTTATTCCATAGGATTTTTTTTAGATTAACTTAAAATAAGGTCTGTGTTTCGTGTAGGCTTACACCACCTTGCCAATTTTATAACTGTGTAGATATCCATAGGACAAGGTAACTCTGATCAATATTGGCTAAATATATGCGAAGATAAAAAAAAATTGTAGAGTGGATTTATGAAAATATGTTGACAAACGTTACCTTATCCTAGTGAGATTTACACGGGTATCAAAACGTTGAGGCGGTTTAAGCCTGCACGAAACAGACCTTATTTGAAGTAGATCAAGACATTCTCTATAGAAGACATGAACGGTAAAATAACGAAGGAACCCCTTTCAAATTCATCCGCAAGTTATTACAGGAATTATAACGCGTCGACTATTTCTCTCTAAACCATATACCTTTGACTAATCCGGAAACTATCACCTCGAAAACAAAACGTTTATTCCGTTCCGTATTTTATCTAACGGGTGGCATCCTTGAGTCTAAATATTCCTGTTACATTGCACAACCTTCAATGTTATGTCATAATTACGTACAATTCTGGCAAATTAGTTCGCAAAGAGCCAGGCGGCCCAAACTGTTGCATATACCCTGACTCTGCGTGCAATGAACGCAAGAGAAATGACACAATTTCACCTGGTTAATATTGCCTGCTAACCTGGATTTCTTTTAGCTAAATATGCAGGTTTAAAAATATATACTTGTGTATTGATTTTAAGAAAGGCCTTGATGTTTATGGTTAAGTACACATTGGAGCAATGACAGTCATTGATTGATTGTTTTTTATAAGATAAGTTTAATGCTAGCTAGCAATTTACCTTAGCTTACTGCATTCGCGTAACAGGCAGGCTCCTCACGGAGTGCAATGTAATCAGGTGTTAGAGCATTGGACTAGTTAACTGTAAGGTTGCAAGATTGGGTCCCCCGAGCTGACAAGGTTAAAAATCTGTCGTTCTGCCCCTGAACGAGGCAGAACGTTCCTAGGTCGTCATTGAAAATAAGAATGTGTTCTTAACTGACTTGCCTAGTTAAATAAAGATTAAATAAAGGTGTAAAAAATAAAATAAAAAATCGGCAAATTGGCGTCCAAAAATACCGATTTCCGATTGTTATGAAAACTTGAAGTCGGCCCCGATTAATCGGCCGACCTCTAGTCTGCTCCAATCAGAGGGTAGCTGATCTTTCCTAGGACAGATCTATATACGTAACGTTAATTTTAATTTTCTACGTTGTCCTGTCTGACCTAGCCCAGTTTCTAGACCTGAATGGAACTCTGGTCTAGTCTTATAACATATAACTTACGAGTTATTTGTCGGCCTGCACCTGTTTGTTGTCACTTTTCCCACATCTGCTATCAGTAGACAGTTCTGATTAGGAAGTAATTGTTTGCGGTGCCCAAGAATGAATTAAATACAAATCAAAACCAAACATGGATTCCATGTTGTGTTCTAGCTTTGGGCACACACCTGTCTGTTTTACACCTGTTTGTCCTAGCTAATCAGCTTCGTAATATGGGCACCATGCTGCCACAGACAGGAAGTAGAATGGAGCGTGTGGGCGCAGACATTGACATTCTTTCCAGGGCACCGCTCGGTGGCGCAAACGATGCATTATTTATCCGAACAGTCCACCAATCGCGGATATACCCCCTAGTGGAAAAGTGTCGGAAAATAAGTTGAACGTGGGCTACTGCTAGACTGAGATACAATCTTGGTCTAGAGAAGCTGGACTACAGGTCTGTGTGTTCCGAGACCTACCTAAACCTCTTCTCTCTCCTGTCTCCAGAGATGGCCAAGCGCGTGGCTAACATCCTGCGTGTGGTGTTGAGTCTGCAGCAGGGTGGTGAGGGTGGCGAGATCCCCTTGTCCCAGCTAGCGCCCCACATCGGCCGTCTGCCCATGCCTGAGGACTATGCCCTCGAGGAGCTCCGCAGCCTCACCCAATCATACCTGAGACAGCTCATCGTCAGCTAATGATCTGCCCCTGAACCTTCAGCCCCCCGCCCAATAGGAACTGAGGTAGTTTGTTGGGAGCCAATGAGAACAGTGGGGGTAGGAGGGGACTATCTGCCACTGTTTAGTAGGACTACTGGGGTTGATTGAGATAGGAGGGTAAGTTTGGTTGAGAAGGCAGCGATGGACTTGCAGTGTATCCCATGCTCCTTTGGGGCTTTGGTTTCTCCTGAAGAAAATGGCACAAGATAATTGGATGAAGCATTCCTCCGTGTGTGTTTGGAAATGAATGACTTGCAAGTTGTTTTCTTTCATTATTATGTTTTTGTTAAGCTTTTTTGTACTTAAGAGGCCTGAGATGTGTGTTTGTGTATGATGTGCATTTAAATATTGAACTGCTGAACCATCCTGATAAGAGCTCTCTTCTCCCAACCTTTGACCCTGTTTAAAGGGACACTCACTCACTGGCTGGTGTGTTAACGCTGTCATCCTGCAATTCATGTTTCCAGTATAAATACTGTATGCAAACTACATGTTTGTTTGACTCCTACATCCCCATGGAAATGGAAAGTTTAATATAGTAAAGATTGTTTACCAGGATTTTGTTAGTGAGCGGAATCGCACTCACCTGATGAACTCTCAATATGTGTATACATAGGGAAGATCTAGCTTAAAATGGAGACTCATTTTAGTGATGTAATCTTGTACAAACAGTCTGCTTGAAGTGAACAACTCTTGTTTTTGCATACCAAAAGAGAGAATGTAAAATGAGATTGGATAAACTTCTATTTTTGTATTTTATTTTTGGGGGCTGAAAACCAGAGTGTGAGTCTATTGGAATGGAGATAGAGAATGGAATCTAACTATCTCAAATATATGGTTTCATATTTCTATTGTATGGGGGATTACCAGAGCTATGTTTGTTCCTTGGTGTTGCTAGTTTTTTTTTGTTTTTTGTAATCAGCCAGTTTTTTTTATTTTTTATGAGTGGGACAGTTTCTCTGTGGTCCTTGCAAGGAGTTTGATTAAAAATATAATTTTAAATATAATTTACAATTCCTTGGGGTCCTTGGTCTCACCTTCACTCACACACCCTCCATTTTCTCAACCTCCATTCCCCACCCCCGGGTTTTCTGATGTTTCAAGTGAAACTGATGTATGTAGTTATTGTTTGTTGTGTGCTGCCGCAGTATGTTTGTTTGGCGGGATACCGCTCCCCTCGCGCACAGTGCCTTTCACGAGGAGGGTCTCCGGACTTCTGTTGCTGCCGTTACTGTGCATGATTGTGATGACGGTGATAACTTTTTTATTAGTCTGAATAAAATGTTTGTCCTGAATAAATGCATCCGTTCTCATTTAGGCTATAATACAGTATGTCATGTCTATTATTCTGCATAAGGCAGCATCAGCATTTTTGTTTTTAAATAGGTTTAATGCATTTTTATAATGCTTGATTTTCTGAAGATGTTACTTGCATACGTTATAACAATGAACTGGGTTGCTGAGTGAACCATGCGTGTTAATAGACTGAATCAGATGTGTTAATTAGGCTACTTGCTGCGTGTACACAGTACAAGCAACTTTTGGCTACCATTACATTGAAATCTGACAAGTGGCTCACCTTCGGTTCAATTATTCACATCACCTGCCCTTCCTCACTGATGTATTTAAAAATAAAACTTGTGTTACCATTTGCCAACGCCTCAAGGTAGGCTACGCACCATCACTTTGCTCGTCAGAGTTGCTTCAAATGAATGGGCAATGGCCACTTTCCTTGATGTTACAGGAGTCACGGAGTCAGTGCCGGTCAGATATGATGAATCAATTAAATGTATTTATTTAGCACTTTTTACATCAGCTGATGTCACAAAGTGCTTATACAGAAACCCAGTCTAAAGCCCCTAAGAGCAAGCAATGCAGATGTAGAAGCACGGTGGCCAGGAAAAACTCCATAGAAAGGAGGAACCAGGCTCTGAGGGGTGGCCAGTCCTCTTCTGACTGCGTCAGCTTACATGGCCATTAAGGCTAGATCGTTCTCCAAGATGTTGAAACGTTCATAGATAACCAGCAGGGTCAAATAATAATCACAGTGATTATAAAGGGTGCAACAGTCTGCACCTCAAGAGGTTTCAAACCTATTTATAGTATCGCATGTACTTCTAAGTGTGCACATTATATACAAGCATGTGTTCTGTTGCAACATGTTTGTCGCTCACCACAGCTCGGGAGAAAAAAAACCCGATGCAACTGGACACAGCAGCAGCCCATCCATAATCAGGTCTGTGTGCGCAGCTGTCTCTTCGCGGCGCGTTTCAGTAGTGCGCTAAAATCGATAGATACGGCAAATAATCTTTCAATCGCTTTGGGACGATATCGCAGATGTAGGTGACTATTTTGCTCCTCTTCTGCCTGCTGGATCAAACAAATAGCGGCACATTGTGCCAGTTCAAAACCATGCATCTATGGAGCTTATTTCCTATGTTGCTGTTCTTCCTCGGTGTAAGTTTTCTTCCAGGTACGTGCTCTTTGTTGCTTAACTAACTGACAACATGAATTGCATTACAGAGAAGGTTCTGATTGCTTATCCATGGCTTAATTCAGTTTCAAATACTGAATAGACTTTGAGGGCAAATTTCCTCACTAGTCAGTCGGTAGACTAACTTACAGTAAGTAGGCTATTTCATGTTTTCCCAGTGTTATGAAATGCCACCTACAGTATAGTGACCTAACTGACCTCACATTGAAAATGTGGCAGACTAGCTATGTTCACATTGGATGATGAATTAATGTATAAGCTATCCCTCACAGATTTATTTAGAGGCAAAGGTGGACAGGATATAATGGCATGCATGGACTACACAGTCTGGGTTGGTGATTTCAGGATGAGAATTTAGGTGTTTTATCCCACTGGAATGGAAATAAGGAATTAACCTGATATTACTTGATGGGCTACCATGTCATAGTGCCTGACCCTATTGGTGTTATTGCTGGTTTCACTCGTCACAAAGCTGTGGAGATTATGGTGTGTTTATTAATTAATACCTGATTGCTGTACTCGTGGCAAGCTGTTCCTCTCATCATTAATTTATCTATCACTCTCTCTCTTTTCCATATCATCCCTTGTTAATCCTAACCATCTGGTGCTTAAACCTGCAGTGAGAGTGTGTTCTGACATGACCACTGGGCTGAAAGAGAAGACACACACATAAAGAGATTAGATCAGATGAGAGAATTACACTGTTGTCTGGACACGTGATATCTGCCACTATCAACAGGTTAATGCTATCATCCCTGTGACCTCTGACCCAGACTCATGCCTGGTCATGCACATACTGACAGGAGACAGAAGAGAGGATATGAATGAAGGGGAAAAAAGAGAGGAAGAGGAGAACTGAGAAGATGACAGGGTCTGGACTCTATGGTCAAAGACTTCCGTATCAATACATTGCCCATAAGAAATTAAAACCAATAGTCTCAAGGACTTTGATAGTTGCTCTTCCTGTTTAAAAATAATTGGTAGCCTCAATTTGTAAGAATCAATATCACTAATGTTGCTTTCCAGGAAAGAAGAGGGAGTGGACAAAGGGAGGTAAAACGAAAGAAGAGGAGAGAGGGAGGGGACAAGGAGTGGTAAAGGGAGAGGAGAAGGGAGAGAGGAAGGGGACAAGGAGTGGTAAAGGGAGAGGAGAAGGGAGAGAGGAAGGGGACAAGGAGTGGTAAAGGGAGAGGAGAGGGAGAGAGGAAGGGGACAAGGAGTGGTAAAGGGAGAGGAGAGGGAGAGAGGAAGGGGACAAGGAGTGGTAAAGGGAGAGGAGAGGGAGAGAGGAAGGGGACAAGGAGTGGTAAAGGGAGAGGAGAGGGAAAGAGGGAGGGGACAAGGAGTGGTAAAGGGAGAGGAAAGGGAAAGAGGGAGGGGACAAGGAGTGGTGAAGGGAGGGGACAAGGAGTGGTAAAGGGAAAGGAGAGGAGAGAGGGAGGGGACAAGGAGTGGTAAAGGGAGAGGAGAGGGAGAGAGGAAGGGGACAAGGAGTGGTAAAGGGAAAGGAGAGGAGAGAGGGAGGGGACAAGGAGTGGTAAAGGGAGAGGAGAGGGAAAGAGGGAGGGGACAAGGAGTGGTGAAGGGAGGGGACAAGGAGTGGTAAAGGGAAAGGAGAGGAGAGAGGGAGGGGACAAGGAGTGGTAAAGGGAGAGGAGAGGGAGAGAGTCGAAGAGGACGAGGTAGATGTAGAGGGGGAGAGGAGAGAGAGAGAAAAATAGTGTTGTGTTTACGTGAGAGACCTTTCCTCTGACCTTCTTGTGTGTAAATAATGAGTGTTTACTATTCCCTACAGCGTACACCCAGAGAGAGGCTACAGGGACTTCCTTCACCCTTGTTCATTAATAATGAATCATCAGGACATCCCTGGGCTCGCGCACACACACCCACAGTATGGATCCTAAATTGTTGGCATCTTGTTCTGATTATGTTGTACATTTTCAATCTCTTCACACAGAGGATAGAATAGAGATATTAGGGTCGGGGTCAAATTCAGTAAAAGGTTAAACAAAATAAAATGTAAAAATTGGCAGTATCACTTTAAATGATAAGCGTGTATGTGACCTAGGATTAAGGTTAGGTTTAAAATTAGGGTTAGTGATTAAATTTTTTATTTGTGGTTAGAAAGCGTTTAAATTCTATGACCAGATGGTGATGACCCAGAGTTAGTGTAGATGAGGTCCGTGCTTCTGAAACTACCGTTAGAGTTGATGCCAGAGTGCTCTCTGCCTTCAAGGAGTGGCTGGTGGGTGTGCGTGTCAGTGTGTGTGTGTGTGTGTCCAGATGCTAGAGGAGAGAGGGTACAGTGAAGGGCATGAGCGGGATTATAGCAAATAATCCCACAATGCCTCTGGCAGGGTAGGAGTACATGCTTTGACGCTTCACTGCCTCATGGCATGATGGGACAGATAATCAAACCTGGCCCTGTCAGTCTAACAATACACACTCAGATAGTTCTTCTTATTCCAGGACTAGTCTTTATCTATATCTGGGAAACGAGCCAATACAGTGTAATTTCTACTCTTATGTATGTTTTGTTATGCTCTACAGTAGGCCTACATGTGTTTGTGCATGTGTGTGCTAGTTGGTACATACATTTGGGTTTCTCCATGTGTATGTTCCCTCTCATGTCCTTGTGTTGTGTGCACTTTGGGCAATACAGTAGGTAGTTAGACAAGTGTCTGCCAGTTGGCATGTGATGGTCCGTTAGCACCAGGGCACTTAGATTAATGCTGGAGAAAAACGCTGACTAAACTCACACCTCATGAACCCACCAAACAACTGAACCTGCTTTTCTAGAGATAGAGAGAGAGAAGGATGGAGGGAGAGAGATAGAGGTGGAGAGTGCGTAACTGAGAGAAAGAGCGAAGGAGAGAATGAGACGGAAAGGTGAGTACAGTGGCAGAGAGAGAGAACACATGAGAGGGATAGAAACAATTGGCACAGAGTGAAAGAAGAAACAATGAGGAGAACGAGGAACTAAAGAACAGATTAGTAAACCTGCTGTTCCACTAGGAGCTGAGAGAGAGAGAGAGAGAGCGCGCTGTGGCCCAGTGAATGTAGTAGTGGGACAGCAGCCCTCTGCAGTGTGGCTGCAGCACTTTATACTGGCACAGAGATGGATGGATGGATGCTGAGCTGGACTGAGAGAGAATGGGGCTATGACAGCCAGTGAGCTGCTGATGGGGTGCTGACTGAACTCAGAAGCAGATAAACATGTAAATGGACCACTCTGTGTGCCGTACACATTATTACACAGAACAAAAATAGGACAGCACTTATTTGTATTGTCGCCAAACATTTAGGGTATAAGACCTTCTTCAGTGTGCATAGGAGGCAACGGCAACAATACAGGACACACGCAGTTGTACAGACAAAAGGTTGTAGTTCAACCCCAATAACGCTGCAATTAGATTGGTCTCATCGTTCCCATTCATTTGGATTTGAGGTATAGAGATTTTCCTGAATGTGTGATTTACACAGAAGATGGTATGGAATAATGAGTGGACTTTAGATCACTTTTGAAGTATGACAACATCTGACAAAGATTGATTTAGTGGTGAACTATCTCTTTAACTTAAGGCAAACAGACGCATCTGGTCAGCTTACATGCAACGTAGCTCTACCCAGAGCCAACCTTCAATCCTTAACACTGCTGCTTATTTACTGTGTGACGTGACCAGGGAAAACTGTGGAACCTAGTCATAATGGGCTACAACTAGGACACAGAGTTGTTGTCTAGTTATGGGCTCGGGGATAGGGGTTGAGGTTATGGGATGAATGCCTGGTTCACAGATGTGGTTGGTGCTGTAACCAAGTCCTCTTGTTGGTTGACATGCAATACATGGTGTATGTACAGGATATTACTGAAGCTCTATGAGAGTCATTCACACATGTACAGTACTGCAGATGGGTAATCAAGACCACACCAAGTCTGTTATTCTAACTAAATTTTCTTAAAAAAAAATTCTTTCTCTCTCTCAATTTTTTTTCTTTCTCTCTCTCTCTCTCTCTCTCTCTCTCTCTCTCTCTCTCTCTCTCTCTCTCTCTCTCTCTCTCAATTCAATTCAATTCAATGGGCTTTATTGGCATGGGAAACATATGTTTACATTGCCAGAGCAAATTAAATAGATAATAAACAAAAGTGAAATGAACAGTAAACATTACACTCACAAAAGTTCCAAAGGGTGTACAGTGTAGTAACAATGTGCAAATAGTTGAAGGACAAAAGGGGAAATAAACATAAATATAGGATGTATTTACAAAGATTTTTCTTCACTGTTTGCCCTTTTCTTGTGGCAACAGGTCACAAATATTACTGCTGTGATGGCACACTGTGGTATTTCACCCAATAGATATGGGAGTTTATCAAAATTGGATTTGTTTTCTAATTCTTTGTGGGTCTGTGTAATCTGAGGGAAATATGTGTCTCTAATGTGGGAGGAGATTAGGAAGTGCAGTTCAGTTTAACCTGTCTTCTCTTGAGATCCAGGTCTGCCTATGGCGGCCTCTCAATAGCAAGGCTTTGGTCACCGAGTCTGTACATAGTCAAAGCTTTCCTTAATTTTGGGTCAGTCACAGTGGTCAGGTATTCTGCCACTGTGTAATCTCTGTAAGGGCCAAATAGCATTCTAGTTTGCTCTGTATTTTTGTTAAGTCTTTCCAATGTGTCAAGTAATTATATCTTTGTTTTCTCATGATTTGGTTGAGCCTAATTGTGTTACTGTCCTGGGACTCTGTTTGTGCTTGTGAACAGAGCCCCAGGACCAGCTTGCTTAGATGACTCTTCTCCAGGTTAATCTCTCTGTAGGTGATGGCTTTGTTATGGAAGGTTTGGGAATCACTTCCTTTTAGGTGGTTGTTGAATTTAATCGATTTGTATAATTAGCGGATATCGGCCTAATTCTGCTCTGCATGCATTATTTGGTGTTTTACGTTCTACATGGAGGATATTCTTGCAGAATTCTGCTTGCAGAGTCTCAAGTTGGTGTTTTTCCCATCTCTCTCACTCTATCTCACACACACACACACACACACACACACACACACACACACACACACACACACACACACACACACACACACACACACACACACACACACACACACACACACACACACACACACACACACACTGCTTTGTTACATGTACAGACACACACACACACACACACATGCATTGTTTGAGATTGAGTGTCTATAATGTTTGGCAGTAGTAAGTGTAGAGGCACTGAGTGTGTTTAACTTTCTGCAGTAGTAGTGGCACACGGGGCGTGCCTGTGCTGCGCTGTGCTGTCTGCAGTAGGAAGTGAATGGACAGGGATTTAGCAGTTCTAGATGGACACACTATCTCATTTACTGTTTGTAATTAACTTTCCGCTTATCTGCCTCTGTCCCCCTCTCCTTCTCCTCTCCCCCTCTCTTTCCTTCTCTCTCATATATCCAGCGTTTCTCTCCAGTGCGTTGAGTAATTAACTCCTTCCCTCCATTGCTTCAACCCTTTCTCTCTTTCCTCCCCTCACGCTAAAGTCACCCCTAATCTTTTTGTCCTTTTCACCTCTGTTTACTTCTCCCTGTTAATCTCTCTAACATTTCCCCTTTCTCTGTCTCCATCTCCCTTGTCACTTTCTCTCTCACCCTCAGTCTGTCTGTCAAATTTAATTTCTAAATAATAAATAATTAACATAAGGTTTATAAACATGAGTGTTGCCATTGTTTGTGTGTTTCTTGCCAAACCAAATTCCAAACATTAAGGGCCCTCAAGAAGCTGGCCCAAACCCCTACAGGAACTCTTTCAAGAAAGGCTTGAGAGACTGCAGGACTATCCCACCAGTTCCATCAATGCAGCGATTAGGGGAAAACATCTGGAGCAGGGATTCTGCCAGTGACCCTGCAGTTAAAGGGCAACCGCACAAAAGGGCAATACCTTAAATGTGCCTACATATAGGAAGAAGCCTAACCAAAAGTTACTTTAACATTATCAAATGTAATGACTGTAGTGAGTCATGCATAAGGGACCAGACAGACACGTAGAGCTAGCTTTGTGATCAGCTTATCAAATTACGACATCATTAAGTGGTTTCCAAGGTCGCTCTTAGGTTAATCGAGCTGGGATACTGCAGAGCCAATTTTTCCCATTCCTTTGAGAAACTGAGACTTGGATTTGAATATTGAATAATATAATCTCTCTCTCTCTCTCTCTCTCTCTCTCTCTCTCTCTCTCTCTCTCTCTCTCTCTCTCTCTCTCTCTCTCTCTCTCTCTCTCTCTCTCTCTCTCTCTCTCTCTCTCTCTCTCTCGCTCTCGCTCTCGCTCTCTCTCTCTCTCTCTCTGTGTGTGTGGCAGTGAGTCTTGGTGCTCATGGGAGGTATGCTCAGAAGTTGCTGACTGATTTGTTCGCTAACTACACCAACGCTCTGAGACCAGTGGAGGACACGGACCACATCATCAATGTCACACTGCAGATCACCCTCTCACAGATAATCGACATGGTAAACACACAAACACATGCACAAGGTCACCATGATGACCCCACATCACATGCACACCTCAGCCTCCTCTGATACTACCATTTCTGTATGTTTTCATTACCTGTAATCATTGGACCTGTGTGTTTCAGTACTTGTTGTCTCTTTACCTGTGTGTGTTTTTCTGTAGGATGAGCGTAACCAGATCCTGACCACGTACCTGTGGATCCGGCAGGTGTGGACGGACGCCTACCTCACTTGGAAGAAGGAGGACTACGATGGTCTCGATACCATCCGTATACCTAGTAGTTATGTATGGAGGCCTGATATTGTCCTATATAACAAGTAGGCCTGGCTGGTATTGAGACACATCGGTTCTCCCTGCACGGGTTTGTTGTCCTCTTCCTCATACTCCTCTTCTTCACCCTCATCGTCAAATATCTGTTGTGTTGCCATGGACACAAGCTGGACACCCTAAAAGCCGTTACTCACGGGGTGTCCAGGCAACCAGTCTACTTCTGATGCTCATCACAGTGTATTGGAGCAGGACTTTCTTGTTGTTGCACCATGACTAGTGCCAGGGTTTGTCTTGGTTAGGCTACGTGGTCAGAAAAATCTCTTGCCACTTGTTATGATTTATGGCTACATACAGCCTTTCAAGTTTTTCGTTGCTGCAATGTGCCAATTCAACATTGACAGTGTTTCTAGCCAGAATCAAGTCTTAATCAATAACGCAGTAGATACCAGCCCTGTCCCACCAATGGACCCTGGCCCACAGTTGGGAAACACTCTCCAAAAACAACTGTAAAACTGCACACTAGAAAATAGGGACAACTGACCTTGACATCTATTTATTTTTCATTTTTTAACCTGAAATGAAAAATAAATAGAACTAAAGACAAGGTTGGTCGCCTGTCTTTTCTAGTATGCGGTTTTTAAACTTGTTTTTGGATGCTAGTTGTTCCTACCTAATCCAGCACCCGGACCTAGATGCACAGGATTGTCTCATATATATTTTTTTTGCACCGGGAAACACTGTATTAGCGGAATAATCTAGCTCTTCATTCTTTCACAGTCTTGTTATGTTTTAATCTCCCTTTGTTGTTATTACAACTGAATCAGTAATCCTTTTACAACAGGCTAGACTAGGAGCATTTCTACATCCTTTTTCCTGGAAATATCTGGACAGGTCTGAGGGTTGTGTGTTACATGAGACTCACAATAATCCCATACCTAAACTAACACTTTATATGCTTAATTACCAAATCCCTGTTGGAGGACGATTGATAGTAGGGGGATGCCACAGAATGCAGATTCAGTTCCTAAGC
Organism: Salvelinus alpinus; assembly: GCF_045679555.1. Lineage (NCBI taxonomy): Eukaryota > Metazoa > Chordata > Actinopteri > Salmoniformes > Salmonidae > Salvelinus > Salvelinus alpinus. The sequence continues at coordinate 89,049,894 of NC_092086.1, forward strand.
TTTGGTTTCTGAGAAGTTTCAAACTTTTAGGGTCATGACTATTAAAGTTCTAAGCTCAGTCCAGTCCCTGTGATGAAGGTCAGAAGTGTAGTGAGATTTCTGAGTGTAGAAGTGGGCTCTGAGAGGAGGGCTCCACCCCTGCTCTCCCCACTCTCCTTGCGCACCGGCAATCATCTTTCAATCATCCTGCCTGACCGTCATCACATCCTTTGTCTCTCTGTGAGACACTCCATGCCCATCTTCCTTCCCTCCATTTCTGCCCTCTGTCCTTTCCCAGTCACTCCTCTAAAGAGTCTTTAGTGACTTGACGGTATCTATTGTAGATAAGAACAAATTTTCTATGCTTTTAATTGCCTTCTTTGTTCACCAATGAATTCCTCACACACTCTGCCTCTTCTCCCTCTCTTCCTTCCTCCCTCCGTCTCTCCTCCTCCCACCATCACTGTCCTCCTTCTCCCCCCTCTATCCTCCCTCCCTACATACTCCTCCTTTTCCCTTCAATCTCCCCTCTCACTCATACACTTTCCCTTCCTCTCGCCTTGCTCTCCTCCTCTCAGTGCTGATGACCAGTTCGCCAGCTCCATGGAGACCAATGTGGTGATCCGTAACGATGGACAGATCATGTGGGACCAGCCGGCCATCACTAAGAGCTCGTGCTCAGTGGATGTGTCCTTCTTCCCGTTTGATGCCCAGCAGTGTCGCCTAACCTTCGGCTCCTGGACACACAACGGCAACCAGATGGACCTGGTCAACGCCCTGGACAGTGCTGACCTGGCCGACTTCGTGGCCAATGTAGAGTGGGAGGTCAGATTTATTAGTTAATTTAGACATTTTTTTAATCCTTTATCTATAGCAGTGCTTTTGCTGATATTTGTATGGGCAAAGCCTGATATGTATTCCCTATTTGCACTTTATTGATTGAAAACACTTTTGCATTTATAAGACTCTCTTATCTAGTTGTTTCCATAGTTTCTATTCAACGATGCACAATGCATGTATTTTATTTGTTCATTGGATAGGATAGAGAGAGATAGGAGGAGTGTGCTGAAAGAGCATTGGATTGGATTTGAACCCATGCTGGCAGAGGTTCAAAGTATCAGTGTTCTTAGACCGCTAGATCACCGCAGGCCATTCATTTCTATTCTATTCCATGCTATCCTAACTATAGGTACTGGGCATGCCAGCCAAGAAGAACGTGATCCTGTACGGCTGCTGCTCGGACCCCTATCCAGACATCACCTACACCCTGCACCTGAAACGCAGGGCATCCTTCTACATCTTTAACCTGCTCATCCCTTGTATGATGATCTCCTTCCTGGCCCCGCTGGGCTTCTACCTGCCAGCTGACTCTGGGGAGAAAGTGTCCCTGGGGGTCACCGTGCTGCTGGCCCTGACCGTGTTTCAGCTGCTAGTGGCAGAGAGCATGCCACCCTCGGAGAACGTACCACTCATAGGTGTGAGAAGGGGGTGAGAGAAGGGGGTGGGGGTGTTACAGTGAGAGATGAGTAGAGAGAGAGTGCCATGAGTACAGCAATCAGAGAATATATACTCTCCTCTGGGCTTTTGAGGCCATTTTATCTCCTTCTCCGACACTAACTGAGACTGACCAGCTCTCCTCAGAGACTTTTGTAGGTCTTCTCCCATAAACTCACAGGCAGAGATGCTTAGTAAATATTTAATGGGTCTTACTCAGCACAACATCCTCATACAGCCTCTCTCTGCTGCTAAATTGAATTGCCTGTCTACTGTATAGATGAGATGTGATACAGAGCAGGGAGACCTTGTGAATACTGAAGAAGCATATTTTGTATGTTTATTCAGTATATTATTCCATATTTTATTGTGAAATAGTATAGGGACAAGCAAAAAGTGCTTATGCATTTTGAATCAACATTGGGATGCAGGCAGAGTAAAACAAAAGTGAAGTAGGAATTTTTGCAATAGTATTTCAATACATTTGTTTTTTACATTTTCAACAAAGAAGGTATCAGCAAAGTAATAAATTGTGTTGGTGTTTGTGGGATAATGTCGATGTAATGGTACAGAGGCCAGTCGATAGTGGCTGTCCAGATAATTTAATGTGCCGCAATCACAATTCGATAACCTATACTCTGTCTTCCCTCTGTGGAGCAATTATGCTTGTCTGTCTATTTAACACTGTCTAGAATCCTGAAGGAAGTGATATTATGTAAGTCAATGTACACCATTACATTGAATAATGATGATTATGTTTGAATGTGTGAGAGTTGTTATACATGGAATTGACTGTATTGCTGATCACTACTTCCCCACAGGCAAGTACTACATTGCTACCATGACGATGATCACTGCGTCGACCGCCCTGACCATCTTCATCATGAACATCCATCACTGTGGTCCGGAGGCGCGTCCCGTCCCTGAGTGGGCCCGCCGCTTCATCCTGCACTACCTGGCGCGGATCTGCTTTGTCTATGAGGTGGGAGAGAACTGCTTCACCGGCACCCCCAAGAAAAAGGCCCCGCCCGAGCTCCCACCTGACCACAATATCAACCCCCAAACCAGAAGTACGAACTGGGATGTGAATGGGGAGTCCTTGGGAGGCATGGGAGGGATGGGTGGAGAGGAAGGGGTTGGCGTGGGCGTAAAAACACAGAAAGAGGAGGGGGATAGACTGGATGTGAAAAGAGGCTCATACCAAACCTTTGAGCCCAGTTGGTGGAAAGACGACCTGTTTGTGAGTATAGATGCTGGAGAGGAGGAGGAGGGAGCAGCAGGAGGTGAGAAAGAAGGAGTAGGAGAGGCAGAAAGAGAGAAGGGTTTCAGAGGAGAAAGTGGGTACATGGGAGGAGCAGTGGCGGCAGAAAGAGGCAAAGGTGGAGGAGGAGAGAGAGGCTGTGTGGGAGGAGGTGGAGAAAGAAGGAAAGGATCATTAGGAGGCGCAGAGGCTAGGGTTAGGAGGGAGGTGGTGGTGAGGGCCCAGTGTGTGTGTCAGCACCAAGCGCTATGCAGGAACATCGAGTACATCGCCAGCTGCTACCACGACCAGCGCTCCACCCAGAGACGTACGGGTGAGTGGAGGAAGGTGGCCAAGGTTATGGACCGACTCTTCATGTGGCTCTTCTTCATCATGGTCTTCCTCATGAGCCTCCTCATCATGGGCAAGGCTGTCTGAGCACGTGCAGAGAGAAGAGGGAGAAGGCTCCGGGTACAAGTTACCCTTAGGCACAGATCTAGGATCAGATCATACCCTTCCCAAATACTGACCCTAACCATTAAGGGGGATCCCAAACAGACCTTAGCTCAGTTTCTAATGGCAACTTTATCCTACTCCGAGGGGTAGTAGCGGCCAACTAAACCATTCACAGAGTTTACCACAGGAGATACTGTGTATGTGGAAATGTGTTTTTGTACCTAGTGTACTAGCTGTTTATGTTCCAAGGCTGTGATGAAGAGGATTAATTGGAGGATAATCTCTTGATACAGAGGTGGGCAACTTGGCAGTTCCTCTGTATCATCACCATACATATGTTTTCTACGTGGATCTAAAGTATTTGTAGAGGAGACAGGAACACACTTAATCTGTGGAATGGAGCCAAAGCATATCTTCTGCCACTCTGAGACTATTATCAACACACACATGCAAACAATCAATCAACTAAATGTATATATAAAGCCCTGTTTACATCAGCATTTGTCACAAAGTGGTCATACAGAAACCCGGCCTAAGACCCAAAAGAGCAAGCAATGCAGATATAGAATCACGGTGTCTAGGTAAAACTACCTAGAAAGGCAGAACCTAGGAAGAAACCGAGAGAGGTACAGTCCTCTTCTTCACGCACGCACGCGCACACACACGCGCACGCGCACACACGCACACACACACACACACACACACACACACACACACACACACACACACACACACACACACACACACACACACACACACACACACACACACACACACACACACACACACACACACACACACACACAGTCTTGTACAGCTAGTCTTGTAGGGACACACAATTCAGTCCCATTTTAAATCCTATTTTCCCTAAACCTTAACCTAACCCTAACCCAAAATCCTAACCTTTACACTAGCCCTAAACCTAACCCTAGCTCCTAAACCTAACCCTAAAACTAACCCTAGCTCCTAACCTTAACACTAATTCTAACCTTAACCCTAAACCCCCTAGAAATAGCATTTGACCTCGTGGGGACTAACTAAATGTCCCTAATTGGTCAAATTTTGGTTAGTTTACTATTCTTCTTTAACAAGAATAGTTAAACACGTCCCCACACACACACACACACGCTCTTCTTTTTGTATTAATATAATTTTACCTTTCTCTGTCCTTTTACTGTATGTGAAGAATCCAGTACACTCCATATGGACTGTGTCATTGGACAATTGTGTTTTAAGTGTACTTCTCAGGCCTGCCAGTCACTGCATGGGAATCACAGCACTTTATAAGTGCACACTTTCTTTTAGTGCTCACTTGACACTTTTGAAGACTTGATGTGTAGATACAGTATAGTATGACAATGTTAAAATAATAGGTATGGGCCATGCTTAAGAACAATGCATCTGATGTTTATCACTTGTCTTGTACCATAAAGAAGTATCCAAAATTCATAGCAGCAAATGTGCAACCACGCCATTAAATGTATTGAATATTTCATACTTTTCAAAACCCTCTGACTTTTCCCACTTTGTAAGCCCAGGTAAACATTTCAGTGAGCCATGAATGGGAAAGGAATACTGTTATGCACTCATACATTCCAGTTGTGAGGAATAGGACAGGATACATGGAAGAGAACCAGCGTGAAGCTAAATTAGGACATGTAGTAGTGTAATCCAATAACCCTTTAACATCATTAGAGCTTTGTGAATTAATTGGAAAAAGCAATTTAATCTTAACTTTAAAACCATTCGGAGAGTTCTGGGTAATCTCCCTTAGACACTAATCCTGTTTACGATGACAACCGTTCACATACACTCCCAAACTACACACACTGTTGAAAACAGGGTTTTCATAGAATTAATTCAGATGACGACTCTTTGAACCGGACCGCTTAAAATAGTAGTCTATTGACGCACCTGTGCATCAATCTAATGAAAATAATACAAAAATCCCCATCAGATCTGTCAGATTAAGATAGGGATATCAGTTTTTTGAATGGGTTGCGTCTCAATCCACCACATCTGCCTTTGTTGCCCTTCTGCATCAGGGCAACAGTGGCAGATCTACAGCGCTGTTTGTCAGACCAGGAGATGAAAATCGATCTTCTCACAAAATGTCTGTAGTGTCCGAACAGTGGCCTACTAATTAATATGACCCCTCAATGGAAAGAACACGATGGTGTTCTCTGTTTTGCTCTATGACCCCCACAAGTGTCACGGGACTCGTCTGAAGGTAACCCATACAAATGAATGAAAGTATGGAGGTAGTTTTGTACCAATAAAAATAAGGGGTTAAAAACAGTACCTTCAGAAAGTATTGACACCCTTTGACTTTTTCCACATTTTGTTGTGTTACAGCCTGAATTTAAAATGGATTCAATTTAAATTTTTCTCATTGGCCTACTCATAATACACCATAATGTCAAAGTGGAATCATGATTTTTGAAATGTTTACAAATTCATTAAAAATGAAAAGCTGAAATGTCTTGAGTCAATAAGTATTCAACCCCTTTGTCATGGCAAGCCTTAATAAGTTAAGAAGTAAAACATTTCTTAACAAGTCACATAATAAGTTGCATGTACTCACTGTGCAATAATAGTGTTTAACATGATTTTTGAATGACTACCTCATCTTTATACCCCACACATACAAAATACCAGGGAGGTTTTCCAATGTCTCGCAAAGGGCACCTATTGGTAGATGCGTAAAAATAAAAAAGCAGACATTGAATATCACTTTGAGTATGGGGAAGTTATTAATTACACGTTGTATGGTGTATTAATTCACCTAGTCACTACAAAGATACAGGCATCCTTCCTAACTCACTTGCCGGAGAGGAAGGAACCCACTCAACATTGTAGTCACTCCAAAATACTAACCTAGTTAACAGAGTGAAAAGAAGGAAGCCTGTAACGAATACAAACAATTCCAAAACATGCATCCTGTTTGCAACAAGGCACTAAAGTAATTCTGCAAAAAAAATTGGCAAAGCAATTAACTTTTTGTCCTGAATACAAAGTGTGTTCGGTGCAAATCCAATACAACACATTACTGAGTACCATTCTCCATATTTTTAAGCATAGTGATGGCTGCTTCATGTTATGAATATGCTTGTAATCATTAAGGACTGGGGAGTTTTTCAGGATAAAGAAGAAACGGAATGGAGCTAAGCACAGGTAAAATCCTAGAGGAAAACCTGGTTCAGTCTGCTTTCCACCAGATACTGGGTGATGATTTCACCTTTCAGCAGGACAATAACCTAAAACACATGGCTAAATCTACACTGTAGTTGCTTACCAAGAAGACAGTGAATGTTCCTGAGTGACCGAGTTACAGTTTTGACTTAAATCTGATTGAAAATCTATGGCAAGACTTGAAAATGGCTGTCAAGCAATGATCAACAACCAATTTGACAGAGCTTGAATAATTAAAATTCTAACATGTATTGACTCTGGGGTGTGAATACTTATGTAAATGAGATCTCTGTATTTAATTTTCAATACATTTGCAAAAACAAAAATGTGTTTTCAATTTGTCATTATGGGGTGTTGTGTCTATATTTAATACATGTTGAATTCAGGCTGTAACATAACAAAATGTGGAATAAGTCAAGGGATATGAATACTTTATGTGGCCAAAACAACAAGAACAATTACTGAGCTTTCTTATAGCTACTAGATATAGGACAGACACTTCAAAATCTTATTCCATATGATTTATTTTTTGACTGTCTTTTTTTGCCATTTACTAATGTGTTATTCAATGTTATTCATGTTCCTGCACAGCGTCTCGGAGGTGGTTAAGGATGAGCTTGCTGCTCGGGAGTTAACCACCGATCTTGACTCCCTCATCGCTTTGACCATCTGCATCGATGGGCGACTGCGGGAATGACGGATGGAGAGGAAATTCGATTTCGCTCTGTTACGTTCCCCAGTTTCTGTGTTGTTATGGGTTTGTATGTGTGTCTATTTCAGGAAATGGCTTCCTGGATTCCTAAAGCAGCTGATTGGTCGGCCAATGGTCGGCCAATCGCTGATCGGAGCTCTGACCTCTCCCTCTCGTCAGGGGATACAGCTGTTTCTTCAATTACCAACTCCTTCTCCAGCTTGATAAAAGCCAGTGTTCCTTCGTCAGAGAGGAGAGCTTCATTTTATGTCCTATGTGGCTTGTTGTGGTGGTCAGTGAAAGTTTTTTTAATATTATTTTGTAGCAGCTCCTTCAGAGGTATGTGTATGACAATAGGACTTAGTGTTTGTGGTTATTGAAATTTCACACTTAGAGTATTGGTAAATTATTCTGTGTTTCATTTGTTCCCAGGGTGGGAAGGGGAACGCACCTTGGGTATGTTTAGGCAAGAGGCCTGAGGGCATATATAACCCGTAGTATTTAATCTGTCTATGCACACTATGTAAGACCTGGGAGGACCACCCCCTGTATTTTGGTTGGCGCACCAGGTGGTGCTAAAGGTTAGGTTAGAAGTGGGAAGGCAGGTAAGGTAGGAGAGCGGGGGCTCTTTAACTTTAACTTTCTTTGCTTTGGTTCCGTCCAGCCCCTTTTCCTCAAATTACTGTGTGAAGGAAGAATAAATTCCCTGTAAACGGTAATATTCTTTGCCTTTGTCATCCTTACCCGCACCTGCAATCACATACAGTGGGGAGAACAAGTATTTGATACACTGCCGATTTTGCAGGTTTTCCTACTTACAAAGCATGTAGAGGTCTGTAATTTTTATCATAGGTACACTTCAACTGTGAGAGACGGAATCTAAAACAAAAATCCAGAAAATCAAATTGTAAGATTTTTTAAGTAATTCATTTGCATTTTATTGCATGACATAAGTATTTGATCACCTACCAACCAGTAAGAATTCTGGTTCTCACAGACCTGTTCGTTTTTCTTTAAGAAGCCCTCCTGTTCTCCACTCATTACCTGTATTAACTGCCCCTGTTTGAACTCGTTACCTGTATAAAAGACACCTGTCCACACACTCAATCAAACAGACTCCAACCTCTCCACAATGGCCAAGACCAGAGAGCTGTGTAAGGACATCAGGGATAAAATTGTAGACCTGAACAAGGCTGGCATGGGCTACAGGACAATAGGCAAGCAGCTTGGTGAGAAGGCAACAACTGTTGGCGCAAAACCTGAAGTATCGGCCGCAAAACCTGAACCTATAGGGGAGGGTCTGGGGTGGGCATCTATCCGCGGTGGCGGCTCAGGTGCGGGACGCAGACCCCGCTCCATCACTGGCTCACCCCACTTTGGCGGCACCTCTGGTGCGGGGACCCTCGTCGCCGACCCCGGACTGGGCACCCTCGTTGCAGGCCCCGGACTGGGCACCCTCGTTGCGGGCCCCGGACTGGGCACCCTCGTTGCGGGCCCCGGACTGGAGACCCTCGCTGGGGGCTCCGGACTGGAGACCGTCGCTGGAGGCTCCGGACTGGGGACCGTCGCTGGAGGCTCCGGACTGGGGACCGTCGCTGGAGGCTCCGGACTGGGGACCGTCGCTGAAGGCTTCGTGCCATAACTCCTCACTGAAGGCTTCGTGCCATGGATCATCACTGGAGGCTTCTTGCCATGACTCCTCACTGGAGGCTTCGTGCCATGGATCATCACTGGAGGCTTCGTGCCATGGATCATCACTGGAGGCTTCGTGCCATGGATCATCACTGGAGGCTTCGTGCCATGGATCATCACTGGAGGCTTCTTGCCATGGATCATCACTGGAGGCTTCTTGCCATGGATCATCACTGGAGGCTTCGTGCCATGGATCATCACTGGAGGCTTCTTGCCATGGATCATCACTGGAGGTTTCGTGCCATGGATCATCACTGGAGGCTTCTTGCCATGGATCATCACTGGAGGCTTTGTGCCATGGATCATCATTGGAGGCTTCTTGCCATGGATCATCACTGGAGGCTTCGTGCCATGGATCATCACTGGAGTGAGGAGACTTATGGGCAGTCTGGTACTTGGAGCTGCCACAGGGCTCACCAGGCTGGTGAGACATACAGGAGGATTAGTTCTGGGCGCAGGCACAGGACTCACCAGGCTGGAGAGACATACAGGAGGCCTTGTCCTTGGCAGAGGCACCGGATACACTGGGCCGTGGAGGCGCACTGGAGGTCTCGAGCTTAGAGCCTGCACAACCCGTCCTGGCTGGGTGGTTATCTTCACCCTGCAAATGCGTGGCGCTGGCACAGGACGCACTGGGCTGTGCAGACGTACCGGAGACACAGTGGACAGAGCCGGCGCAGGATATACTGGGCCGAGGAGGCGCACTAGAGTTCTGGAGAGCAGTGCTGGCAGAACCCGTCCTGGCTGGATGCTCACTCTAGCCCGACAGATGCGGGGAGCTGGAATGTAGCGCACCGGGCTAAGAACGCGTACTGGAGACACCGTGCGGTGTGCGGACACCGGCTGTCTCTCGGGCTTCCTTGCTAGCCGTGTTCCCTCGTAACGCTGCCGCTCTGCTTTCACTGCCTCCAGTTCCTCCCGTGGACGGCGATACTCCCCAGCCTGCCTCCAGGGTCCCTTACCGTCCAGGATTTCCTCCCAAGTCCATGAATCCTGAACACGCTGCTCCTCCTTACCATGCTGCTTGGTCCGTTGGTGGTGGGAAGTTCTGTCACGGCCGTCAAAAGAAGTAGACCAAGGCGCAGCGTGGTGAGCGTACATTTTATTTTTATTTGAAAAGACGCCAAACAAAACAAAAAAACACTACAAAACAAACCGTGAAGCTAAAGGCTATATGCCATAAACAAAGTCAACTTCCCACAAAGACAGGTGGGAAAAAGGGCTACCTAAGTATGGTTCTCAATCAGAGACAACGATAGACAGCTGTCCCTGATTGAGAACCCTACCCGGCCAAAACATAGAAATACAAATAATAGAACATAGAATACCCACCCCAACTCACACCCTGACCAAACCAAAATAGAGACATAAAAAGGATCTCTTTTTAGGTCAGGGCGTGACATTAGTTAATGGCTGTGTTTTTCTGTTATTTTGCGGTGACCTAACATAATCGTTTGTGGTGCTTTCGCTGTAAAGCCTAATTGAAATCGGACACTTTGGTGGGATTAACAACAAGATTACCTTTAAAATGGTATAAGATACATGTATGTTTGAGGAATTTTTATTATGAGATTTCTGTTGTTTGAATTTGGCGCCCTGCACTTTCACTGGCTGTTGTCATATCGATCCCGTTAACGGGATTGCAGCCATAAGAAGTTTTAAGGTGGAAAAGTGCGAGTTCCATCGCTCCACCATTCCCTTTCTGGGCTACATCATCTCTGCTGAGAGTGTCCCGGGATCCCGATAAGGTGAGAGCGGTGGTGAATTGGCCTCAGCCTACGTCCAGGGTGCAGCTGTAATGCTTCCTGGGGTTCGCCAACTTTAATCACCGCTTTATCCAGAGTTACAGCACCCTGGCCGCCCTGGTCTGCACTCAACTCTACCAAAGTTCCGTTCACGTGGTCATCTGCCGCTGACCGGAAATTCCAGGACCTTAAATACCTCTTCACCACTGCTCCTATCCTGGTTCATCCTGACCCCTCCCGTCAGTTCCTGGTGGTCTCCTATGCTTCAGATGTCGGAGTGGGGGCTGTCCTGTCCCAACGTTATGCCCTGGACCTTAAGCTGCATCACTGCGCCTTCTTCTCCCACCGCCTCAATGCCATGGAGAGGAACTACGATGTGGGGAATCGGGAGCTTCTCGTGGTGAAGATGGCGTTGGAGGAATGGAGGCACTGGCTAGAAGGGGTGGACATCCATTCATTGTGTGGACCGACCACCTCCAGGCTTGCCTGTCACTCGGGCTCTCGTCGGACTCTGGCCTTCATGCGACACCGCTTTTGGTGGCCTACTATGGTTCCAGAAGTTGCCGTGTTTGTCGCCGCCTGCATGGTCTGCGCACAGAACAAGACACCTCGGCAAGCTCCGGCTGGTCTTCTCCAACCGCTGCCTGTCCCTCACCGTCCCTGGTCCCATATATCCCTGGATTTCATCACGGGTCTCCCCCGTCTGAGGGCAACACTACCATCCTGACTGTGGTCGACCGATTTTCCAAAGCCGCCCACCTCATCCCTCTCCCCAAACTACCCCCGGTCAAGGAGACGGCCCAGCTTATGGTGCAGAACGTCTTCCAGTTCCACTGACTCCCAGTGGACATGGTCTCCGAACCAGGGTAAGCAGTTCTCATCCCGGTTCTGGAAGGCGTTCTGCACGCCCATTGGGTCATCGGCCAGCCTGTCCTCCGGATTCCACCCCGAGTCCAACGGCTATTCGGAGCGAGCCAACCAGGACTTAGAGACGACTCTTCGCTGCCTAGTCTCTGTCAACCCTACCACCTGGAGTCAGCAACTGGTATGGGTTGAGTACGCTCGCAACACCCTTCCTTGCTCTGCCACGTGTCTCTCGCCCTTCGAGTGTTCCTTGGGTTATCAGCCTCCGCTCTTCCCTGAGCGGAGGAAGTCAGCAATCCCTCTGCCCAGATGTTCATCTGCCGCTGTCGCCGTACCTGGAAGAGAGCCCGGGCCACTCTGTTGAAGACCACCTTCAGGTATAGGCGACAAGCGGATCACCACCGAACCCCTGCTCCACGCTATCGGTTCGGGCAGAGGGTATGGCTCTCCCGTAAACTTTCCCCCCATTTCATCGGCCTGTTCCCCATCTCTAGAGTCTCTAGAGCCCCCCCTGCTGTTCGTCTTTTGTTACCCCGTACCCTCCTTATTCACCCTACTTTCCATGTGCCTAGGATTAAGCTTGTGTCTCACAGCCCTTTGTCTTCTGTTTCCAGGCCCACCCCTCCTCCCCATGTAATTGATGGCCATCCAGCGTACACGGTGAGATGCCTCCTGAGTGTTCAACCACGGGGCAGGGGTTTTCAGTACCTGGTTAACTGGGAGGGTTATGGCCCGGAGGAGAGGTGCTTGGTCCCTGCTAGAGACATCCTGGACCCAGCCTTCATCGCCGACTTTCACTACCGTTACCCTGGTCAACCAGGTATGCGACCAGGCAGGACGCCAGGTGGCGCCAGGTACTGTCACACACTGATCTGTTTCACCTGTCTTTGTGATTGTCTCCACCCCACTCCAGGTGTTGCCCATCTTGCCCATTATCCCCTGTGTATTTATACCTGTGTTCTCTGTTTGTCTGTTGCCAGTTCGTCTTGTTTGTCAAGTCAACCAGTGTTTTTGTGTCTCAGCTCCTGCTTTTCCCAGTCTCTCTTTTTCTCGCCCTCCTGGTTTTGACCCTGCCTGTCCTGTCAATGTGTTTGGTTTTCGACAAATATCAATATTGAAAACTGGGGCTTATTCAGGATGCAGCCTTGCAGAATGATCAGACAGAAATGTGTTCTGTAGAACAGTGCCGACCAAAATGTGGCCCTCCAGAAGGATCCAGATTTCTGTCTGATCGTTCTGCAAGGCTGCATCCTCCAAAATAAGCACCAGTTTTCACCATCAATATATGTCGGAAACCCCAAAAATTGAGAAGCGGTCTGTAATAATGCCTCTAAAAATGGTATAGCGGTCTAAGGCACTGCATCTCAGTGCTAGAGGCGTCACTACAGACCCTGGTTCGATTCTAGGCTGTATCACAACCGGCCGTGATTGGGAGTCCCATAGGGCAGCGCACAATTGGCCCAGCGTCGTTAGGGTTTGGCCTGGGTAGGCCATCATTGTAAATAAGAATTTGTTCTTAACTGACTTGCCTCGTTAAATTAAGGTAAAAAATTTAATAAAATAAATAAATACAAATAAAAATGCCCCGCTTAGTTCATAGAACCATGTTTACTTGAGTAACCTCTGATATCCGCTAAATGTGGTTGGAACAAACAGAGCGGTTTGGAGCTGTTACCTATTAAAACCAGGACAACATCCACCAGCAGCACAGGAGACGTTAGAAGCGACAGTGACAAAACCGCAATTGAAAGCAATGCACAACCTTTTTTTACAGACACAATTATTACCTGATAAGCTTTCCTGGTGTTTTCCTGAACTTTCCAATACCTTTCTGATGCATTTCACTCACTTATTGACGCAAATGAAAAATTGTTACACCTTTCCAATATTCAAGTTATTAGTCTTATGAACATAGAAACTTTGTTGCACACATATTGACATCACACACTGCATGCTGCCACAGGTAATGGGGTTATGGCAAATCGCTTTCTCGCTCTCGTCAGGCTACAGACTGATTAAAACACGACTTGTGTGCAGGGAACTCTATTGAGTGGTCCCTATTCTGTGGTTGTGTGTGGCCCTCCTCATGGCAGACACAATATTCTGCAGAGAGCTACAGTTTCCTACAAGTGAACTACCCTTCAGATTAATTCCCCCCACCACATCCAAATAAAGGTACACAGGTTTTAAGATTCACTAAGCATTCCCAAAACTAGACCTACCCTTCTAAATCATTCTGTCATATAGCTTAGATACAGGTCACCACCTCAATAAGTTCTTTAAATCTCCACCTCTCTAATGAAGATCCATGTTAAATCAGGATGTCATGGTGTTGAGAGAGGGTCAGTGCTCCTGTAATTTGTCTAACTCTCTGCAATTCTATTGAATGGGTGTTTTAAATCATCCTGCCACTCTGTGAGAGGGATTTCGACCTTGAGGTGGTTCTCGGCGTTTCTTGCTTACTCCTTAACTCTGATTCAGTCTTAGAGGGTGCCAAAGGAGGAAAGAACAGCCACGCTGCACTTCTGCCCTGATTACCACCACAGCCTGATTCGCTGACTCAGAAACCTGCTCCCTCTCTCGTTCCTTCCTTCCCCCTCTGGTTGTCTGTCTGTTTTTTTCTACCTCTTTATATATACTTTGCCTTACGTTCTCGCTTTCTTCCAAAACAGACTCTTTCTCCGAATGTAATTATAGCTATATAATTTTTTTGCATGTGTAATATACACTACCGTTCAAAAGTTTGGGGTCACATAGAAATTTCCTTGTTTTTGATAGAAAAGCTAATTTTTTGTCCATTAAAATGTCATCAAATGATCAGAAATACGGTGTAGACATTGTTAATGTTGTAAATGACTATTGTAGCTGGAAATGGCTGATTTGTAATGGAATATCTACAGTACATAGGCGTACAGAGGCCCATTATCAGCAACCATCACTCCTGTGTTCCAATGGCACATTGTGTTAGCTTATCCAAATTTATCATTTTAAAAGGCTAATTGATCAGCTGAAAAAATAACTGTTGTCTGATTGAAGCAATCAAACTGGCCTTCTTTAGACTAGCTGAGTATCTGGAGCATCAGCATTTGTGGGTTCGATTACAGGCTCAAAATAGCCAGAAACAAAGACCTTTCTTCTGAAACTCGTCAGTCTATTCTTGTTCTGAGAAAATAAGGCTATTCCATGCGAGAAATTGCCAAGAAACTGAAGATCTCGTACAACGCTGTGTACTACTCCCTTCACAGAACAGCGCAAACTGGTTCTAACCAGAATATAAAGTGTGGGAAGCTCCGGTCCACAATTGAGCAAGAGGATAAGTACATTAGAGTGTCTAATTTTAGAATCAGATGCCTCACAAGTCCTCAACTGGCAGCTTCATTAAATAGTACCCGCAAAACACCAGTCTCAACGTCAACAGTGAAGTGGCGACTACGGGATGCTGGCCTTCTAGGCAGAGTTCCTCTGTCCAGTTCTTTTGCACATCTTAATCTTTTATTTTTATTGGCCAGTCTGAGATATGGCTTTTTCTTTGTAAATCTGCCTAGAAGGCCAGCATCCCGGACTCGCTTCTTCACTGTTGATGTTGAGACTGGTGTTTTGCGGGCACTTGTGAGGCGTTTCTCAAACTAGACATTCTAATGTACTTTTCTTTTTGTGCACTGGGGCCTCCCACTCTTTCTATTCTGATTAGAGCCAGGTAGCGCTGTTCTGTGAACGGAGTAGTCAATTTCTTGGCAATTTCTCACATGGAATAGCCTTAATTTCTCAAAAACAAGGACATTTCTAAGGGACCCCAAACTTTTGAATGGAAGTGTATTTTTTATTTACCCCCTTTTTCTCCACAATTTCATGATATCCAATTACGATCTTGTCTCATTGCTGCAATTCCCCAACGGGCTCGGGAGAGGCGAAGGTCAAGTCATGCGTCCCTCAAAACATGACCTGCCAAGCCGCGCTTAACACCCGCTCGCTTAACCAGGAATGTGTCAGAGGAAACACTGTTCAACTGACGACCGTAGTCAGCCTGCAGACGCTCAGCCCACCACAAGGAGTTGCCCCAGGGGTACGTGCAGTGCCATCAGGGGTACGCCAAATAAAAATGTGATTCACATTTTTTCTTCATATTTTCAAACAGTCCGTTTATATTTTCCAACGGGGCTATACTGTCACGACTTCCGCCAAAGTTGGTCCCTCTCCTTGTTCGGGCAGCGTTCGGCGGTCGAAGTCACCGACTTTCTAGCCATCGCTGATCCACTTTTCATTTTCCATTGGTTTTGTCTTGTCTTCCATCACACCTGGTTCAAATTCCATCAATTACATGTTGTGTATTTAACCCTTTGTTCCCCCCCATGTCCTTGTCGGTAATTGTTTCTTGTAGTGCTGGTATTTACCGGGTTTTGTTTGACCCATTTATTGTATTCTGTTGACGGTGGTTTATGGATATTAAACGACACCGTTGTAAATCAGTTTTCGCTCTCCTGCGCCTGACTTCTCTACCGCCAGTACGCACCTCACTACATATACATATGGGTGAGGTGTTTTTCCTCGCCTGAGTTTAGTCGTTTCACTGCCAAAGATAAAATTTAACTATTTAGTGTTCAGCGAAATAACAAGACAATGTCTAATACAGGTAGCCTAGTCAAATAATTAACAACCAATAACATTAACCGTTACTCTCTCGCAGGAATTCCACTAACGGTCCGTATGTAGCCAAACGTAGCTACTGCTCATTCCGTTTGCTTGAAAATTGATAAATGGTTTAAAAAAGTAAGGCCATAGAGACGCATACCAGCTCTACTGGTAGTACTGCTACTACCAGCAGTATTACACCTGCACCTGTCGACGACACAAGTTGTTCTGCTTCCACGAGCACATCCAATGCTAGCATCAGTAATTCTACATTTGTTGTTAGCCCAGCTAGCATGGACACTGACTGTTGTGAATCTGATGCAGCCGAAGAGCTACTGCCCCCTTACCCGGGAAAGCACCGAACAACAGAAGGGACATTGGACCATCGAAGAGGCAAAAATATGAGAACTACATTGATTTGGGGTTCCCTTATATTGGGAGTAGTGCCTTTTCTTATATGTGCAAAAGTACTATCTCACAACTTGATGAAACCTTCACTCTTGCGCAGACATCTTGTCACGAATCCCGCTTCCTGAGTCTGTTTTTGCCTGTGTTCTGTCCTGGAGTGTTTTTTCCGGTGTCCTGGAACGCACCAGGTCTGGTTGCCGGGCGACGTAGCTAGTTGGAGGATCTCTGAGTACCCGCACCTGTATCCCATCAGCTATCTGCACACCTGGTCCTGATCATCACCCCTCCACTTCATAAGCGCTGACCTGACATCCATTCCCTGCCGGATCGTTAGCCATGAACAGTATGTTGTGCCAGCGTATCAGCCTCCAGTTTGATAGAGTTTGTTTTGTTGTTTTGTACGTCTTGCTTGCCTTGAACTTACCTCCATTTTTTCTGTCTACAGTCATTCACCCGGAACACTCATCCCATCTCTACCTGGTCGTCGGTGACTTCAGTTACTTCCTTGGATCTGCTTACTCAATTCCATCAACTCAGTCTTATATGGTGAGCTACCGAGTGGCTAGGACAGGCAAGCCACATTCTATTGTGGAGGACTTAATTCTTCCTGCTGCCGTGGATATGGCTGGGACAAAAGGCCAAAAATAACAATACAGACAATGTCTTCATCAAACAACACTGTTTCACGACGCATTAGTGACATGGCAGGAGATGCTTTGCATACAAGCCAGTGAATTCTATGCGTAACAGCTGGATGAGATGTGGCGGGCCTGGTACAGCTCCTGGTATATGTCCGTTACGTTTATGGGTGGTCAATTAAGGAAGACATCCTCTACTGCAAACCACTGGAAACCAGGACAACAGGAGAGGATATTTTTAAAGTACTGGACAGCTTTGAGACCTCACATGGACTTTGGTGGTCAAGATGGGTTGGTATCTGTACTGATTGCTCAAAAACCATATCAGGGAGACATAGTGGAGTGGTAATGCGTGTGCAAGCAGTTGCTCCTGACGCCACTTGGGTACACTGCAGCATCCACTGAGAGGCACTTGCTGCCAAGAGAATGCCTGACAGCTTGAAAGACGTTTTGGACACAACAGTGAACATGGTTCACTTTGTTAAAGCAAGGCCCCTGAACTCTTGTGTATTTTCTGCACTATGCAATGATATGGGCAGCGACCATGTAATGCTTTTACAACATACAGAAGCGTGCTGGTTATCAAGTGGGAAAGTATTGACAATTTTTTTTAATTATTATTGAGAAACGAGCTTAAAGTTTTCTTTACTGACCATCATTTTCACTTGTCTGACCTCTTGTCTGATGACGAGTTTCTCACACGACTGGCCTATCTGGGTGATGTTTTTTCTTGCCTGAATGATCTGAATCTAGGATTACAGGCACTCTCCCCAACAATATTCAATGTGCGGGACAAAATTGAGGCTTTGATTAAAAAGTTGGAGCTCTTCTCTGACTGCATTAACAAGGACAACACGCAGGTCTTTACATCATTGTATGATTTTTTGTGTGCAAATGAACTCAAGCTTAGAGACAATGTCAAATGTGATATAGTGAAGCACCTGAGTGAGTTGGGTGTGCAATTACGCAGGTATTTTCCCGAAACGGATGACACAAACAACTGGATTTGTTATCCCTTTCGTGCCCTGCCTCTAGTCCACTTATCGATATCTGAACAAGAGAGCCTCATCGAAATTGCAACAAGTGATTCTGTGATTATTTTTTTTTAAACAGAAGCCACTGACAGATTTCTGGATTGGGCTGCGCTCAGAGTATCCTGCCTTGGCAAATTGTGCTGTTAAGACACTGCTGCCCTTTGCAACCACGTACCTATGTGAGAGTGGATTCTCAGGCATCACTAGCATGAAAACTAAATACAGGCACAGACTGTGTGTGGAAAATGATTTAAGACTGAGACTCTCTCCAATACGACCCAACATTGCAGAGTTATGTGCATCCTTTCAAGCATACGCTTCTCATTAACCTGTGGTGTGTTATTCACAAGTTTTGATGAACAAATAAGGTTTTATATGTAAGATGGTTAAATAAATAGCAAAATTATTGATTATTATTATTTGTGCCCTGGTCCTATAAGAGCTCTTTGTCACTTCCCACGAGCCGGGTTGTGACAAAAAACTAACAAATTCTTATGTTTAATAAATTTATTGTATAGTGTGTGTGTGTGTGTGGCAGGCTTACAATGATGGCAAAAAACAACATTTGAGAGTGCGCTGACCCTGGTGCTAGAGTTGGTACGCAGCTGGAGGTTGAATATTTGAAGGGATACGGGAGAATAAAAAGTTTGGGAACCACTGCTGTAAAATCCAAGAGGATCCTCAAGAGTACCCTTGATGTCATTACAGCACTACAAGTATTCCAATCCAGCCTGGTCTCATATACTACACGTAACATAGTAAACAAACTTTTAAAACTTTGAAACTACATACTATTTTTTAGCTACTTTGCATGTTAGCTTGCCCTGACCATAACCATAACCCTTTACAAACTAATAATTTCTATCCTTAGAAATATTTTGGGAAAACAACACAAATTACACTGTTGAAGTGATTTATATAGGCCTAACTCAAGTTTGTGTCATTTTACCTGCATTCTCCCTCTTCAGATCATCTACCTGGCTCTCACTTGCGCTCAGTCTGACCTCTAAGGCTGCAATGGAGAGAAACATGGATAACCTTAAACAAAATATAATAAACATCTAAAACAAAATATAATAAACATCTTAAACAAAATATAATAAACTCAGCAAAAAAAGAACCGTCTGTCACGTTCTGACCTTAGTGCCTTTTTTATGTCTTTATTTTAGTTTGGTCAGGGCGTGAGTTGGGGTGGGCATTCTATGTTTTTCTATGTTTTGTTCTAGTCGTTATATTTCTATGTGTTTGGCCTAGTATGGTTCTCAATCAGAGGCAGGTGTCGATCGTTGTCTCTGATTGAGAATCATACTTAGGTAGCCTGTTTTCCCACTATGGGTTGTGGGTAGTTCTTTTCTGTTTAGTGTTTTTGTTTGCACCTTACAGAACTGTTCGTTTGTCAGTTTGTTGTTTTTGTTCAGTATTCATTCTTTATTAAATTATTATGAATACGTACCACGCTGCACTTTGGTCCTCTTCTCCTTCCACCAACGACAACCGTTACAACGTCCTCTCACTGTCAACTGCATTAATTTTCAGCAAACCTAAAATGTGTAAATATTTGTATCAACATAACAAAATTCAACAACTGAGACATAAACTGAACAAGTTCCACAGACATGTGACTAACAGAAATGGAATAATGTGTCCCTGAACAAAGGGGGGGTCAAAATCAAAAGTAACAGTCAGTATCGGGCGTGGCCACCAGCTGTATTAAGTACTGCAGTGCATTAGAAAAATAATCTAAAACAATTGCTATGTGTATACAATCCCCTACTCCAAATGGATGACTAATTTTCCTATCTTTTATCAATAACTCTTATCAGTTTATAAATTACAGTGCATGGAGAATGCTGTTATTGTTATCGGAAAAAATTAAGTAGAATAGTAGATGCTTTTCCCACTTGGAAGGTTCGCTCAACCTTAATCATTTTCTGACACGTAAAGGTGGTAGAATTATGATGGAATTAAATCACAGTCAGAATACGGATTATCTGTATACACACTCGCACCACACCTTAATTTCTTAGATCTCCACCCACGAACAAACAGCGGGTGAATAGCATGCTTTCTCCAGCTTATTAAGGTAAAGGTCAAAATATATTTTGAGAGAAAATTGCATAAATGGGGAATTATGTTCCATTTACGCCTGCTTAACTCAGGTCGGAATCAGCCGCTAAGTGAATATGTATAGAGAGCTTAGAGAACTGTTTTATAAATTAGCGTTAAGTGTAATAGTGTGTTTTATTTGCAAACTTATGTTATAATAATCAGATTTCAACATATTACTACATTTTGAATTCAGTGTTCAAGCTTATGGCTGGAATTGTTAACTAAACATAATCGACTACCACTTACTATAAATGATTGTAAGTTATTGTTATCATATCACATTGCATTTAGATTTCCCCATTCTGATACGACCATAGGAAGGCCAAACGATTTTAATAATACGATTTTATTTTGTATTTTTTTCTGCTGTGGGAAACACTTTTCATTACAATTATTCTTACACCATGTATTAATGTAACTACTTTAGTAACCAAAATATAACTGTACTAAACCATGTTCGTTCAGAATGTGCTTCTTCTATGTGTACTTAAGTAAAAATACTTTAAAATACTACTTAAGTAGTTGTTTTGAGTATCTGTACTTTACTTTACTATTTATATTTTTGACAACTTTTACTTTTACTTCAATACATTCCTAAAGAAAATCATGCACTTTTTAGTCCATACATTTTCCCTGACACCCAAAGAATGCTTAGCAGCGTAGGGAAATGGTCCAATTCACAGACTTATCAAGAGAACATCCCTGGTCATCCCCACTGCCTCTGATCTGGCGGACTCACTAAAGACAAATGCTTTATTTGTAAATTATGTCTGAGTGTTGGAGTGTGCCCTTGGCTAAACATACATTTAAAATTCAAGAAAATTGTGCCGTCTGGTTTGCTTAATAGAAGGAATAAGAAATAATTTCTACTTTTACTTTTGATAATTAAGTATAATTTAGCAATGTACTTTTGATACTTAAGTATATTTAAAATCAAATACTTTTAGACTTTTACTCAAGTAGTATTTTACTGAGTGACTTTCACTTTTACTTTAGTCATTTTCTATTAAGGTATCTTTACTTTTACTCAAGTATGGCAACTGGGTACTTTTTTCACCACTGTGTACACGGTATCAATGTCTTTCTCTGTCGGCACTCGGTTTGTATAAGTTCCTATCAGGCTCACTGGCCCAGCGGTATGAACAGCACCCGGCCCAGCCCTGTCACATTCTTCATCATCCAGGGCCTGGTGGAAAACAGAATGGTTCTGTTTGTCATCTTCTTGCTGGCCTATTCCATCATCCTAGGAGGAAACAGCATGATCATCTGGTATTGTACACTGTACACGCACACCCCTGCACATCGACTCGGTACTGGTACCCCATGTATATTGCCAAGTTATCATTACTCATTGTGTATTTATTCCTTGTGTTGTTATTTTTTTTATTCCTTGTGTTTTTTTTATTTTTTTTTTATCTATTATTTCTATGTTTTCTACTATTTCTATTTTTCTCTCTGCATTGTTGGGAAGGGCCTGTAAGTAAGCATTTCACTCTTAGTCTACACCTGTTGTTTACAAAGCATGTGAGAAAAAAACATGATGTTATAAAAGAGAACGGGTGTTGTAGTAAGTGTAAGTGATCAACAGGTTTCCTTCAGGTCCACTCACTGAGGGCCTGTAGAATACACTATACTCCTCAGGAGTCAGGACTCTTGAACCCAGATTCTTCCCTGGACGAGTCACATTGTCGGTAAAAACTCCCTGCTGGGCCTATCTATTACATCACTGTCTAATCCCTCTCTTTATCTCACCCTACAGCTGCGGACTGACCCGAAGCTGGGCTCCCCCATGTACTTCTTCCTACACAACCTGTCCTTCATGGAAATGGTCTACACCACAGTCACTGTCCCCAACATGTTGTCAGGCTTCCTGACTGAGGTCAAGACTGTTTCCGTTCCCGGCTGCTTCCTCCAGATGTACTGCTTCATCCAGATGGCCGTCAACAACCACGCCCTGCTGACCGTCATGGCCTACGATTGCTATGTGGCCATCTGTAATTCTCTCCTCTACACCGCTGTGATGACCCAACCCGTCCACCTGCCCCTCATCATCGGGGCGTGGACCTTAGACGCCATCTGCACCTCTCGGCCACTGCCATGGCAACGCGGCTTTTGTTTTGCAAACCCAACGTGGTGCGCCACTGCTTGTCCGACCCATCCTCGGCTGGTGGACAGTATAATGTCGCGTTTTTTTGCCCTTGTAGCGCTGCTCATCACGGCGTGCTCATATTTACTTCCTACATCCTCATCGGTGTGGCGATAGCTAAAATGGGCGCTGCCCAGTGACTCCTACCTTGTGGGAAACTTCTCTCCAGAGGTGACCCTCCTCTTCATTTCCCCCCTCTCTTCCGATGTCTGTTTAACTCTGCCATCAGACATCCTTCAGTCAACACTGTGAATTCCACAATCACCAGCTGAAGAGTGTGTCTGATATTTGTGCCATTACTCTGGTTACCCATGTCCTCTGATTTGTGTCCTTTCACTGTTAATGTCTATCAGTATCCAAAATGAGTTCTCACCAGGAGATGGTAGTGTTGTATTAATTGTGTGTCGCATATTGTACTGATGCTCTTCAGTCGTTGTTGGTTGAGAGAGGTTTGTGTCATGGTGGCATGATAATCCTAATAACAGGGTTGGGGTCAATTTCATTTAAATTCCAGTCAATTCAGGAATTTATTCATCCAAATTCCAATGGTTTTTTTCCTTTTTGAAAAGCATGGGCAAGAATTGGAATTTCAGAGTACTTCCTGAATTGACTGAAATTTAAATGGAATTGACCCCAACCCTTCCTAATAATGCTGTGTAAATGTTAATGGGTAAATATGATCCAGGTCGTGCTGTTAATATTGTTGTGATAAGGTTGGATAACATTGTGTTGATGTTGTAGGTGCGTATCATTGTTGTATAATAATGTGTAACTTTGCATTTATTGTATTTTTTAGGGGTGGGGAGGTATCATTGTCACATTGCGGTTGTCTTAATGTTGTATTAATGTTGTGTTAATGTTGTAGGTGTGTATCATCGTGTCAGTGCTGTACTCAGCTCTGACTCCTTTCATGAACCCGATTATCTACAGCCTGAGGAACAAGGAGCTGAGAAAGACTATCACAGAGCCATCTCACTGCAGGGCCGCAGAAAACTCAACACGCTGTCCTGGCCACAAAATAGTACGCAAATTCTCCTGACCTCAAAACACTCAATACAGTCTACTTTTAAAATACTAAATGAAAAAAGATGTTGATGCTGGAATGTAAACAATGCCAGAAAAGAAACTTCCAGAAGTAATCAAGGCACTATCATTTAATGTATAAATTCAAAAGCCTTTATTGTTTTACGGATTATGCATGGAAAAACCACAGACGCGTAGCGGCTACAACAGCCTTCATCAGGGTGATAAAGAGTATTGGTGGAGAAACAGGTGTATATGCCAACTCTCACAGGAAGTGACTCAATTCATTACCATATGTAATAGAATTGGGAAAAAACACATTCAAGATACAGAGATACAGAAAACAAAAAAATTGAGAACAAAAAATAAACCACATATCTCTTACAGGATGGGAGAATAACTTCAAATCAACGTTTATTTGTCACGTGCCGAATACAACAGGTGTAGTAGACCTTACAGTGAAATGCTTACTTACAGGCTCTAACCAATAGTGCGAAAAATGTATGTGTGTGTGTGTGTGTGTGTGTGTAGCTAAGTAAAGAAATAAAACAACAGTAAAAAGACATTTGAAAATAACAGTAGCAAGGCTATAAACAGACACCGGTTAGTCAGGCTTATTGAGGTAGTATGTACATGTAGGAATGGTTAAAGTGACTATGCATAATTGATGAACATAGAGTAGCAGTAGCGTAAAAAGAGGGGTTGGCGGGTGGTGGGTGGGACACAATGCAGGTAGCCCGATTAGCCAATGTGTGGGAGCACTGGTTGGTCGGGCCAATTGAGGTAGTATGTACATGAATGTATAGTTAACGTGACTATGCATTTAAGATAAACAGAGAGTAGCAGCAGCGTAAAAGAGGGGTTGGGGGGCCCACAATGCAAATAGTCCGGGTAACCATTTGGTTACCTGTTCAGGAGTCTTATGGCTTGGGGGTAAAAACTGTTGAGAAGCCTTTTTGTCCTAGACTTGGCACTCCGGTACCGCTTGCCATGCGGCAGTAGAGAGAACAGTCTGTGGCTGGGGTCTTTGACAATTTTTAGGGCCTTCCTCTGACACCGCCTGGTGTAGAGGTCCTGGATGGCAGGCAGCGTTGCCCCAGTGATGTACTGGGCCGTACGCACTACCCTCTGAAGTGCCTTGCTGTCGGAGGCCGAGCAGTTGCCGTACCAGGCAGTGATGCAACCGGTCAGGATGCTCTCGATGTTGCAGCTGTAGAACCTTTTGAGGATCTCAGGACCCATGAAAAGTATTTTTAGTTTCCTAAGGGGAAATAGGCTTTGTCGTGCCCTCTTCACGACTGTCTTGGTGTGTTTGGACCATTCTAGTTTGTTGTTGATGTGGACACCAAGGAAGTTGAAGCTCTCAACCTGCTCCACTACAACCCCGTCGATGAGAATGGGGGCGTGCTCGGTGATCCTTTTCCTGTAGTTCACAATCATCTCCTTAGTCTTGGTTACGTTGAGGGATAGGTTGTTATTCTGGCACCACCCAGCCAGGTCTCTGACCTCCTCACTATAGGCTGTCTCGTCGTTGATCAGGCCTACCACTGTTGTGTCGTCTGCAAACTTAATGATGGTGTTGGAGTCGTACCTGGCCATGCAGTCGTGGGTGAACAGTGAGTACAGGAGGGGACTGAGCACGCACCCCTGGGGAGCTCCAGTGTTGAGGATCAGCTCACAGATGTGTTGCTACCTACCCTCACCACCTGGGGGCAGCTCGTCAGGAAGTCCAGGATCCAGTTGCAGAGGGAGGTCAGTTGCAGAGGGAGGTGTTTAGTCCCAGGTTCCTTAGCTTAGTGATGAGCTTTGAGGGTACTATGGTGTTGAACGCTGAGCTGTAGTCAATGAATAGCATTCTCACATAAGTGTTCCTTTTGTCCAGGTGGGAAAGGGCAGTGTGGAGTGCAATAGAGATTGCGTCATCTGTGGATCTGTTTGGGCGGTATGCAAATTGGAGTGGGTCTAGGGTTTCTGGGATAATGGTGTTGATGTGAGCCATTGCCAGTCTTTCAAAGCACTTCATGGCTATGGACGTGAGTGCTGTAGTCATTTAGGCAGGTTGCCTTTGTGTTCTTGGGCACAGGGACTATGGTGATCTGCTTGAAACATGTTGGTATTACAGACTCAATCAGGGACATGTTGAAAATGTCAGTGAATACACCTGCCAGTTGGTCAGCACATGCCCAGAGCACACGTCCTGGTATTCCGTCTGGCCCCTCAGCCTGGTGTATGTTGGCCTGTTTATAGCTCTTACTCACGTCGGCTACGGAGAGCGTGATCACACAGTCGTCCGGAACAGCTGATGCTCTCATGCATGCCTCAGTGTTGCTTGCCTCGAAGCAAGCATAGAAGTGATTTAGCTCGTCTGGTAGGCTCGTGTCACTGGGCAGCTCGCGGCTGTGCCTCACTTTGTAGTCTGTAATAGTTTGCAAGCCCTGCCACATCCGACGAGCGTCGGAGCCGGTGTAGTATGATGGTTCGTCACAGGGCATAGCGGGATTTCTTGTAAGCTTCTGGGTTAGAGTCCCGCACCTTGAAAGCGGCAGCTCTACCCTTTAGCTCAGTGCGAGTGTTGCCTGTAATCCATGGCTTCTGGTTGGGGTATGTACGTACAGTCACTGTGGGGATGACGTCCTCGATGCACTTATTGATAAAGCCGGTGACTGATGTGGTGTATTCCTCAATGTCATCGGAAGAATCCCGGAACATGTTCAGTCTGTGATAGCAAAACAGTCCTGTAGTTTAGCATCTGCTTCATCTGACCACTTTGTTATAGACCGAGTCACTGGTGCTTCCTGCTTTAATTTTTGCTTGTAAGCAGGAATCAGGAGGATAGAGTTGTGGTCGGATTTACCAAATGGAGGGCGAGGGAGAGCTTTGTAAGCGTCTCTGTGTGTGGAGTACAGGTGATCTAGAATTTTTTTCCCTCTGGTTGCACATTTAACATGTTGATAGAGATTTGGTAGAACTGATTTAAGTTTCCCTGCATTAAAGTCTCTGGCCACTAGGAGCGCCGCCTCTGGGTGAGTGGTTTCCTGTTTGCTTATTTCCGTATACAGCTGACTGAGTGCGGTCTTAGTGCCAGCATCTGTTTGTGGTGGTAAATAAACAGCCAGGAAAAGTATAGCTGATAACTCTCTAGGCAAGTAGTGTGGCCTGCAATTTACCACAATATACTCTACTTCAGGCGAGCAAAATCTAGAGACTTCCTTAGATTTCATGCACCAGCTGTTTATTACAAATATGCACAGACCGTGTGGTAACTGCAATCACTGCCATCATATCGTAAAAACAAATACCAAGTGCAATCGTTTGTCAACTGCAACACTACCTACTGTATATGGTGTACAGGCTGGAGTGCCCATGTGGGTTCTTTTACATAGTACGTCCTAAGAGAAGGCTCAAGGACAGGGTGTCTGAACATGCTTATGCTAGAAGAACTGCTAACAATATGTTTCCGATTGCTAAACATTACAGACATGCTGGCCATGGCAGCCAAAACTCTCTGAAAGCAATGGCCATCTCAAACGCCTCCTACAACGTGAAACGTTCTGGATCTTTAAATTAAATCAACTGTATTGCAGGGTCTAAATTAGGAAACGTTTTATTCTCCCTTCCTGTAAGATATATGTGATTTACTTTTTGTTCTAAATTTTTTAGTTTTTTGATCTCCATTCTTATTTAAGTTTGGTAACATGAACTCATGTGTATGTATTTTTCTTTTATGATTTAGCATTTCTTTTGAGGTGTTGCATTCTCGTTATGCAATGTTTGTTTTGTTTATCTCTGTATTTTTAATGTGTTTTCTCCCCAAAAGTTTTTTTTGCCTTTACATTTTAAGTGTAGGCCGTCATTGTAAATAAGAATTTTTTCTTAACTGACTTGCCTAGTAAAATAAAGGTTAAATAAAATAATATATATACATATATTAAATATGGTACTGAATTGAACCACTTCCTGTAAAAGTTGGGATATACACCTGTTTGTCCAACAATATTCTTTGTCACCAGGATGAAGGCTGTTGTAGCCGCTACGCAGGTTTTTTATTCTTGCCATGCATAAGCCTTAAAACAACAAAGGCTTTTACATTTTTTACACTAAATGAGAGTGTCTTGATTCATTCTTGAAGTTTGTTTGCGCAACGGCTTTCCTGGCATTGTTTACAATCCAGCACCAACTTTTTTTATATATAGTATCCCTTGATCAAAGAGGACCTCATTGATTAACTATAAACCAAAGAAGTGCTCCTCTCTTGTGCCTCTACTTTTAAAATAGTTTAGTATGGGGCTAAAAAGAGTAATCATTTTCAGATTCCAAAATAATACCAAGTCACTACTTCCAATTATTGATTGTTTTTCGGAAGGCAGAAAAACTAAATGTTTAACACTCTTAGAAACTAAACCGAACAACATTATTGTTCACCATTTGGTTCATTATGTATATTGCACAACTGTATACATTTGATTTAATAGTTTATTGATAAGGAACACAAAAATAATAACAACTGTACATTCCTGTTAACTTGCATTGTACATACTACCAGATACAGTACTATATGTTTTGTAATTATACATGTTTTTAATTCATCTAAAAGAAACCAAAGAGTAATCATTAGGTGATTTCTTGTGTACCTACTATCTGATAATGTTCTTTCTAAATATCAGGGAAATAGCACACTGTAAAATAAAGTATCCACACATTTCATTTTTGTGCCTCTGCCTTTTCTGTAAGCGTCACAAATTAAAATAAAACTTTGCACAATAAAAAAGACCTCTTGATGGAATAATGTATGGTTTGCATGTGGACATTCAATCTATAAATGATTCATGGAACCCTCCCCAAAAACCTTGCACCAGATAAAAATAAATGTCAATTTGAAAACCACATAGAGCTTTTTTCAGTAGTACTAACACATACAAGGGTGGCTGTATGTTATACATTTTAAAACATATTTTTAATGTGGAATATCACCGTAGAAATCATGGTTTTCAATTAATTTTAGCATCCAATTCAAGAGAACTGGTCCCTCAGGTGGTGGCTGAGAAGACACCCCACCCTTGTTTCATGAATGCCACACACAGTTCTCATCATATGATATATCATATATTTTCCTGTCTGATTTAACACATCATGTGGACACCTTGGCTCTGTGAAACACTCTAAAGATCCTCTGTTTAATCTCTTTAGTCTGTAAACCATATATTATGGGGTTGAGACAAGTAGGGACCACACTACCCAGAACACTGCTCACTTTACGCAGGTCTGCAAAGGCTGGGAAGCGGTGGAGGACGATAATGGTAAACCCACATCCCAGCACGATGAGGTAGACCAGTAAGTGTGTGCTGCAGGTTGTCAGGGCCTTGCTGTTTAAAGAGCTGTTTTTACTGCTCAGACACACAATGGCGATCTTGAGATAGGTGAGACTGATGCTGCCTATGGACGAGACAAACAGCACAACAGTAAAGATTAAGCCATATATGTTATTTATAAGCACGCTCTCACAGGAGAGCTTGAATAAGGAGGCGTTGTCACAGTAAGGGTTAAATATGTTAGACCTGCAGCGTGACAGGCGGATGGTGAGGCCCAGCAGAATCCCCACTAAGACTATGGCCACCCCCCAGGCAGACACAGACAGCCTGATAACCATTTTGTTTGTCATGATGGTAGCGTACCGCAGGGGGTTGCAGATGGCCACATACCTGTCAAAGGCCATGATCATGAGAACGGTGTGTGATGTCGTAGCATAAACATGAGTATAGAAAGCCTGAATGACACACTCTATGTAAGTGATATATCGCTCAGGAGCTGTGGTCAAAATGTCCCATAACAGACGAGGTATCAACGCTGTAGCCCCGACTATGTCATTAAGAGGCAGGTTGCAGAGGAGGATGTACATGGGCTGGTGCAGGCTCCTCTCCATGGAGATCAATACTATGAGTCCGATGTTGGCCACCATTGTGAAGATGTAGATAATGAGGAAGAGGATGAAGGCAGGGTACGAGGACTGTTGTGTGACCTTTAACCCCTCCAGGAGGAGAACGTGGTTAGGGTACGTGTGGTTCTCCATTTGTCAGTCAAGGAGTAGCTCAGAATCTTGAGAGGAGAATTTGAAAAGATTAGTCGTACAACTTGGGGAATCAGTTTCTATCCAGCTCCAGCTCCAGCTGGTAGCTGTATAGCTATCATCAGTCAGACGAGATGTAGCTAGCTAGCAAATAAAGCTATACATTGTTATGGAAGGTTTACATGACACAAGTGATCTCAGCTATTTAGCTGAATAGCTATATTCTGCAAACAGCTGACCTAAGTAAGTTAATGTCCTTACTTGATAGCCAGATAACTAGACAACATTACCCAAATAAGATTGTATGTATGGACATTTCATACACCAAAACACATTAAATTATATATATGAATCACTCGATTCCACACTAGATAGCAAAATAATAACTGTCCTTGACATGAAGAGTGGAAGTTAAGCACTAACATAAGCAAGTAGGTCTTCTACAGCTTTCTTCAGTGTTCCAAGTTGATTCCTGTGTTCTATCCCACCCCTTCAGACTTACTACAGAAACAACATCAAAGCCTTTTATTTACAACAAAACCCACAATGTGATGACGAATATGTCAGTCAAGATGTAAACATGTATGTCATGACTCCATTGACAACAATTCCCAGTAGAAGCTAATGAGGAAAGTAACAAACATGGCTTGTGGGGTGTTGTCCACTTGGGCTTTGCAAATTTACAAAATATTACAAGGTAATTTGTCTTCAAGAGATTAAAGGGGAAGTTCAGTAGTTTACAACTTGATGTTAGATGGTTTGTCACCCTGACCAGGAGGAACTGTAATTCATGGTTTGGTTTTCTTTAAACAGCCACAAATGTCAGCTAGCTTTAGCCACCAACAATCAATCAAAGTAATAGGAGCATGTGTGCATTCTTTTTATTTTTTAAGGTCCATTATGTAGCTTTGTGGGTGACCTCACCAAATTCACATAGAAGTGTGAGTTATAGATCTGTCATTCTTATTGGTAGCAAGTCTGATAAGTGGTAGATCCGTTCTATGCCCCAGCAAACAGGGGACGTCTAAGGACATCAGGCAACGTTCCCTTTGGGTCCCTTTAAAAACCTCTTATGGCTGCAGTCCCGATATCGGGACCAATATGACAACAGCCAGTCCAAGTGCAGGGCGCCAAATTCAAAAACCAGAAATCTCATAATTAAAATTCCTCAAACATACATGTGTCTTATATCATTTTAAAGGTAATCTTGTTGTTAATCCCACCAAAGTGTCCGATTTCAAAAAGGCTTTTCAGCGAAAGCACTACAAACGATTATGTTAGGTCACCACAAAACCAAAAATAATCACAGCCATTTTTCCCAGCTAAATATAGCTTCACAAAAACCAGAATAGAGATAAAATGAATCACTAACCTTCGATTATTTTCATCAGATGACACTCATAGGACTTCATGTTACACAATACATGCATGTTTTGTTTGATTAAATTCATATTTATATAAAAAAAATCTGAGTTTACATTGAGGCTACAAGATTCACTAAATGCAAAAACATCAAGTGACTTTGCATAGCCCATCGTTTCAATATGAATACTCATCATAAATATAGATGATAATACAAGTTATACACATTGAATTATAGATATACCTCTCCTTAATGCAACCGCTATGTCAGATTTAAAAAAAACTTTACGGAAAAATAATTGCACGCTATAATCTGAGACGGCGCTCAAAGTAGCATACCACAGCTGCAAAGATAGCGTCACTATAAACAATAAAATACATGATAAATATTCCATGACCTTTGTTGATTAGGATCAGAAAGCACACCAGGAATCCCAGGTCCACAATAAATGTTTGTTTTGTTCGAAAAAATCCGTTATTTATGTCCAAATACCTTCTTTTGTTAGCACGTCTGGTTTACATATCCAAACGCTAATTCTGGTCAGCGTTATATCGGACAAAAACTTCAAAATGTGATATTACCGGTCGAAGAAACATTTCAAACTAAGTACTGAATAAATCATTAGGATGTTTTTAACATATAGCTTCAATAAAGTTCCAACCGGAGTATTCCTTCTTGTCTGCGTGAGCAATGGAACGTCAGTGCCTTGCATGAGGAAAAGGCATGATCAGCGCATGGCTGCTTGATGGACACCTGACTGATTCTGCTCTCATTCTCTCCCACAACATCATAGAAGTCTCATTGGAATTTCTATTGATTGCTGACATCTAGTGGAACCCCTAGGCAGTGCAACATCTGTCATAACTCAATTGGATTTCTTAAAGGACTCTGGTGAATAGAGACAAGCTCAGATTTCTGACTTCCTGTTTTGATTTCAACTCAGGATTTTGCCTGCCAATATGAGTTCTGTTAATCTCACAGACATAATTCATGACACAATGTTCCGAGAATGTCTTAAAAACATCATTGGGGATGTCGCTGGAACAAACCGGGAACTAGAAAAAACCTCCAGGGGACCATGGCACAACGTCCTGACCACTTTAGGAAACCATTTCGTGAAATTCCCGGGGACGTTCTAACGTTAAATTTTGGTTTGCAGGGGTGCTATTTCTATGCTTCTCCTTCTTAAGTCTCGCTTTTGTCTCATTTTACTTTTGTTTGTTTCACCAGCAAGTATTGGATACAGCCTATTTTTTGATACTATGTTGAAATTGTTTCATACATAATGTGATGTGATTTTACATATTGCACTCTACACAGTGTTGCTTTTTGTACTGATGTACAGTGCCAGTCAAAAGTTTGGACGCACCTGCTCATTCCAGGTTTTTCTTTATTTTTACTATTTTCTACATTGTATAATAATAGTGAAGACATCAAAACTATGAAATAACACATATGGAATGTACTAACCAAAAAGGGTTAAACAAATCAAAATATATTTTATATTTGACATTCTTTAAAGTAGCCACCCTTTGCCTTGATGACAGCTTGCACACTCTTGGCATTCTCTCAACCAGCTTCATGAGGTAGTCACCTGGAATGCATTTCAATTAACAGGTGTGCCTTGTTAAAAGTACATTTGTGGAATTTCTTTCTTTCTGAGTGCAATCAGTTGTGTTGGCACAAGATAGGGGTGGTATACAGAAGATAACCCTTTTTGGTAAAAGACCAAGTCCATATTATGGCAAGAACAGATCAAATAAGCAAAGAGAAACGACAGTCCATCATTACTTTAAGACATGAAGGTCAGTCAATCCCGGAACATTTCAAGAACTTTGAAAGTTTCCTCAAGTGCAGTTGCAAACTGCACTTGAGGAAACTTTCAAAGTGAGGACCGCCACAGGAAAGGAAGACCCAGAGTTACCTCTGCTGCAGAGGATACGTTCATTAGAGTTACGAGACTCAGAAATTGCAGCCCAAATAAATGCTTCACACAGTTCAAGTAACAGACACATCTCAAGATCAACTGTTCAGAGGAGACTGTGTGAATCAAGCCTTCATGGTCAAATTGTTGCAAAGAAACCACTACTAAAGGACACCAATTAGAAGAAGAGACTTCCTTGGGCCAAGAAACACGAGCAATGGACATTTGACTGGTGGAAATCTGTAATTTTGGTCTGATGAGTCCAAATTTGAGATTTTTGGTTCCAACTGCCATGTCTTTGTGAGACTCAGAGAGGTGAACAGATGATCTCTGCATGTGTGATTCCCACCATGAAGCATGGAGGAGGAGGTGTGATGGTGTGGGGGTGCTTTGCTGGTGACACTGTCAGTGATTTATTTAGAATTTAAGGCACACTTTTAACCAGCATGGATACCACAGCATTCTGCAGCGATACACAATCCCATCTGGTTTGCGCTTAGTCCCACTATCATTTGTTTTTCAACAGGACAATGACACAACACACCTCCAGGCTGTGTAAGGGCTATTTGACCAAGAATGAGAGTGATGGAGTGCTGCATCAGATGACCTGGCCTCCACAATAACTGACACACTGTGTACCGACACACACATGCAACATGGCACCAACAGAGATGGTCGCCTTGATTCGCGTTCTTAGGAAACTATTGTCGTGTCTTTGGCTATGCTGGATTAAGTGATATGACATGCTATTCTATAAAATAATTTCTCTGTAAATAATATTACCTGATTAAGCTAATCAGGTAAATGTAATTAACTAGAAAGTCGGGGAACCACGAAATAATGTTTATAGAGCTGTTATCTTCTGAATAAACTCTTAAAAACCTTGTAATCTTTTACCTCAATAGCAGTCAATATTTAATCGTCACCTTATTTAGTCTCATCTGAAAGTTGTAAATTCTTGGTTATCTTCACGAACCCTGGCTAACAAGTTGAATCAGCAATACAAAATTTGGATTAATTATTTATTTACTAAATACCTAAATAATCAAACAGAATTACATCTACACAGAATGGATCATACATTGATTACAAATGATGTCATAAAGGAAAACGTCCCTAGCGGATGGAACAGATATGACGGCTGGTTACACAAAGAAAGGGAGTTGGATTTTGAATGAAAGAGCGGGAAGGAACAAGGGAACAAAGGAAGATTTTGTGTCTCTATCGGGCCGTAGGCAGCTACTCTATCGTAAATACAGAATCTTATGCATTCTAAATAACCACCCATTTGGAAAAGAAAAATGCAATACATTTTTACTGATGGAAGGCTGGGTTGTCCTTTGAAGAATGTATGGTGGTAAAACGAATACTTGGTAGTACCGTCGTCGTGTGGTAGACCAGGTACTTTGTCCGTCCTTTCCTAGCCCACGTTTACAGCTGCTGTTGCTGACGCAACAGCTAGGAGGTCTCACTTCTTTAGTGAATAAGAGGTCAAAGTTCATACCAAGTTGCCATGCTATATGCTCATGCTATATTCTGGCTGGTATAGTCGAAATTCATCCTTCCGGCGTGTAGGTCGTCACCTTCACGTTGAGATTCGATACTAATTTCGTTAGGTTCCTGTCGTTCACCAGAGCCCACGCTGAGGTTGGCTTAGTTCTGTAGGTGGCCTTGTCCTTCTAACGCAGGGACCGCAAGTCCTCACGTCCTTGGAAAAGGTAGTTGAATTTTCGTCAATGGGTTTATATAGTGGTGAAAGAAGGGCGTGTTTCATAGTTTACAACCAAAGTCTGTTCACTTGGGCGGGGCCTCTGAGTGAGCAGAGTTTCTCTATGACAAACCGTTCTCTCATTTAAGAAGCAAAAATGACATTTCATCTTTTCACAAATAGTTTCATATTTACATATTTTAATTGCACAATAATTCCATGTCAATCTGATAACTAGAATGTGTTGACTTTCCAAGATACAGTTTATGTCATCTTGTCATTAGTAGTAATGTCTTAGACAACAACTGATCTGAGACCATATTCATTAAGTACCTATGCATATTTTCAACTGGTTGGATTACCGAAATATGGTTCCGTTTCCCATCTTTCGATGTTACCAGACTCTCTATGTTACAAAGGCTTTACAAGAGTCAACTCTATAGAGTAGAGAGAGAGAAAAGGGGAAAGGTATTTATGGGGGTCATAAACCTCCCCCAACTGATCAACGTCATGACACTATGCAGTATTTTGTATTATTTTGTATTATTTCTTACAATGTTACCCCAGGAAATCTTAAGTCTTATTACATACAGCTGGGAAGAACTATTGGATATAAGAGCAACATCAACTTACCAACATTACGACCAGGAATACGACTTTCCCTAAGCGGATCCTCTGTTTGGACCACCACCCAGGGCAATGGATCGGATCCCAGTAGGCAACCCAAAACAACGGCACCGCAGAAGGGGCAGACGGAGCAGTCTTCTGGTCAGGCTCCGTAGACGGGCACATTGCTCACCGCTCCCGAGTATACTACTCGCCAATGTCCAGTCTCTTGACAAAAAGGTAGACGAAATTCGAGCAATGGTTGCCTTCCAGAGAGACATCAAAGATTGTAACATTCTCTGTTTCACGGAAACATGGCTCACTCGGGATACCTTACCTGAGTCGGGTATAGCCACCCGGTTTCTTCACTCATCGCGCCGACAGAAACAAACATCTCTCTGGTAAGAAGAAGAGCGGGGTGTATGCCTTATGATTAACGAGTCGTGGTGTGATCATAACATCATACAGGAACTCAAGTCCTTTTGTTCACCTGACCTAGAATTCCTTACAATTAAACGTCGACCGCATTGTCTACCAAGAGAATTGTCTTTGATTATAATCAAAGCCATGTATATCCCCCCCCAAGGAGAAACCTCGACGGCCCTGAAAGAACTTCATTGGACTCTATGTAAACTGGAAAACACATAACCTGAGGCTGCATTTATTGTAGCTCGGGATTTTAACAAAGCTAATCTGAAAACAAGGCTCCCTATATTATATCAGCATATCAAATGCGCAACCCGGGCTGGAAGCATTCTGAATCATTGCTACTCTAACTTCCGCGACGCATACAAAGCCCTCCCTCGCCCTCCTTTCGACAAATCTGACCACGACTCCATTTTGTTGCTCTCAGCCTATAGACAGAAACTTAAACAGGAAACGCCCTTGCTCAGGTCTGTTCAACGCTGGTCCGACCAATCTGATTTCATGCTTCAAGAATGCTTCGATCATGTGGACTGGAATATGTTCCGGATAGCCTCAGACAATAACATTGATTATACGCTGATTCAGTGAGCAAGTTTATTAGCAAGTACATCGGTGATGTTGTACCCAGAGTGACTATTAAAACCTTCTCCAACCAGAAACTGTGGATTGATGGCAGCATTCGCGCAAAACTGAAAGCGCAAACCATTGCTTTTAATCATTGCAAGGCGAACGGAAACATGACTGAATACAAACAGTGTAGTTATTCCCTCCGAAAGGCAATCAAACAAGCTAAGCGTCAGTATAGAAACAAAGTAGAGTCACAATTCAACGGCTCAGACACGAGACATATGTGTCAGGGTCTACAGTCAATCATGGATTACAAAAAAATAACCAGCCCCATCGCGGACACCGACGTCTTGCTCCCAGACAAACTAAACAACTTCAAACTAATACAGTGCCACTGACATGGCCAGCTACCAAAACCTGTGGGCTCTCCTTCACCGCAGCCAACGTGAGTAAAACATTTAAACGTGTTAACCCCCGCAAGGCTGCCGGCCCAGATGGCATTCCTAGCCGCGTCCTCAGAGCATGCGCAGACCAGCTGGCTGGTGTGTTTACGGACATATTCAATCAATCCCTATCCTAGTCTGCTGTTCCCATATGCTTCAAGAGGGCCACCATTGTTCCTGTTCCCAAGAAAGCGAAGGTAACTGAACTAAACGACTATCTCCCCGTAGCACTCACTTCCATCATCATGAAGTGCTTTGAGAGACTAGTCAAGGATCATATCACCTCCACCCTACCTGACACCCTAGACCCACTCCAAATTTCTTACCGCCCCAATAGGTCCATAGACAACGCAATCGCAATCACTCTGCACACTGCCCTAACCCATCTGGACGAGGAATACCTATATAAGAATGCTGTTCATCGATTACAGCTCAGCATTTAACACCATAGTACCCTCCAAACTCGTTATTAAGCTCGAGACCCTGGGTCTCGACCCCGCCCTGTGCAACTGGGTCCTGAACTTTCTGACGGGCCGCCCCCAGGTGGTGAGGGTAGAAAACAACATCTCCACCCCACTGATCCTCAACACTGGGGCCCCACAAGGGTACGTTCTAAGCCCTCTCCTGTACTCCCTGTTCACCTATGACTGCGTGGCCATGCACACCTCCAACTCAATCATCAAATTTGCAGACGACATTACAGTGGTAGGCTTGATTACCAAAAACGACGAGACGGTCTACAGCACATGTGTCAAACTCAAGGCCCACATCTGGCGGGCCAGATGTGGCCCGCCAGGTCATTTTATGTGGCCCGCGAGAGCTTAAAAGTTTTGAGTGTCTAAAAATAAATACCAAAAAATAAATTAAGAGCATGCTTTGACCAAAAACTACATTCCCACAATGCCTTTCGACTACGCTAGCCACGGCAGTGTCCATGCCAACGAGTGGAATTGAGATATAAATAATGATCCCAAAATGTCCAGAAAGAGAAAAGTTGATGCAGACGGAAGACTGTTTCAAGAAAGATGGGAAGGCGAATACTTGTTTGTGCTTCAAGGAGAAAGACCGGTATGTCTTTTGTGTTACGAGGCGGTGTCGGTTGTCAAAGAGTACAATCTGCGTCGACATTTTGACACCAAACACGGAGCTAAGTACGCTAAAGCTAGCCTTCAAGAAAAGCAACAAATTGCCCAAGAATTAAAAGGCAAACTGCGGTCGCAGCAGAGTTTGTTCATGAAATCCACAGCCAAAAACGAGGCCGCGGTGAAAGCTAGCTTCATTGTGGCTGAAGAAATCGCCCACGCTTCCAAGTCTTTTTCAGAGGGAGCGTTTTTGAAGCAGTGCATGCTGAAGGTCTGTGAGCAGGTGTGTCCCGACCAGTTACAGACTTTTAAAAATGTCAGTTTATCAAGAAACACCATCGCCGACCGAGTGAAGGAACTAGCAGAAAATCTTACAACACAGCTGGCCGAGGAGACACGCAGCTACACAGCTTTTTCATTAGCTGTTGATGAAAGCACAGATAACACGGACACAGCGCAGTTATCAATTTTTATTAGAGGCGTAAAGTCGGACCTCTCTATCACTGAGGAGCTGTTGGATGTGGCTGCAATGCATGGGACCACGACGGGACAGAACATTTTTGATGCGGTAGAGAAGTCCGTAAGTAAAAATGCATTGCAGTGGGAAAACTTGGTAGGATTAACTACAGACGGTGCACCGGCAATGTGTGGAGGAAAAGTGGGCTTGGTTGGACTAATGAAGGGGAAAATGCAAAAAATGAACTGTCACACGCCTTTGATAACGTATCATTCATTATCCATCAAGAAACTTTGTGTGGGAAGGTGCTGGGGATGGAGGACATTGTGACCACAGTCATGAAAACAGTGAACTTCATTCGGGCTCGTGGCCTGAATCACCGTCAGTTCCAGCAGTTTTTGCTGGAGATGGGCTCGGAACACGGGGATGTGCTGTACCATACAGAAGTGCGGTGGCTGAGTAGGAGCAAAGTCCTCAAGCGATTTTTCGAGCTCAGGAAAGACATTGCTCTTTTTATGCAGAGTAAAGGAAAACTCATGTCTGAACTATCAGATCCAAAGTGGATGTGTGACTTTGCTGTGTTGTGTGACATAACCGACCATCTCGTCAGCTGAATCAGAAGCTGCAGGGACGCAAACAAGTCATCACGCAGATGTCCGACACGATCACGGCTTTCCAGCGTAAATTGGACTTATGGATGTGGCAAGTGAAACAGGACAATCTTGTTCACTTTCCTGTTTGTCAGAGCATGTCAGCCTCATTTCCCGAGACTTTTTCATGTGCTCAGTTGGCTACCAAACTGAGCTGGTTAAAGACTGAGTTTGATCGGCGCTTCTCTGACTTCAGAGCACAACAGTCTGGCTTTGACATCTTTGCCAATCCTTTCACCACCGATGTCTGCACTGCACCCCAACACCTTCAGATGGAGCTAATTGAGCTTCAAAGCGACAGTGGCCTGAGAGCAAAGTTTCAGGATGCTACAATCCAGGACTTTTACCGTCTGCTGCCTCCTGGTTTGATGCCACAGCTTCGACTTCATGCTGCCCGTGTTCTGTCCATGTTTGGGAGCACCTATCTGTGCGAACAGTTTTTTTCCATAATGAATCTGAACAAAAACAAGCACAGATCACGCGTCACGGATGACAACCTCCATGCTGTTCTACGCATTGCCTCAGCACAGGACCTAAAACCAGACATTGACACACTGGTAACGGGAAAACGGTGTCAGACATCTGGTCAGAAAACACACAGGCAAGCATTTTTTTTTAAACTTAATTAAAATATAATAAAATGTAATTCAACCAAGGAGAAGAACAGTTAAACTGTGTGCAATTTAATGATTGTGCTTGCATTTTGTTTTGTGTTTATCATTTTCAGAACATGATCAATCGATAGTAGAGAGAGAATCCACTTGGTGTGTTCAAGGACAGGCAGCATCTCCTCATCAAAGACTAACCGAAAAACTTGACCAATATAGTTGTGAACTGAGTCAACCTTTATTTTGGTATTTTTTTTTGATTACATATTATTTATGTGTAGCTGCTGTAGTAATTATTTAATGTTTGCAGGTTTATGTGTGTATGCAGACAAATTGTTGTCATCAAACCATCAGTTGGGTGCAAGGCTGTGTGCAGCCTTTTTTTGTAAAATTCTTTGCAGCTCAGTTTTATGTTATTTTTCTTTATTCACTTGGACAGTTTGATCCTTCATTAATGGAGTTATGTGGGTTTTCATAAGCTGACAAAATTTAAAAGGATTTATGTTAGAGCTACAAGCAAACATATATTTTCTATGCAACTGTAATTGTCACTTGAATAAGTTATAATAAATAATGAGTTATTTAACATTAAGGAGGAGTTACATTTATTTTACATTACATTCGATTACATTTATAAGTTACATCTGGCCCTTTGAGAACAGCCATTATGCTGATGTGGCCCTCGGTGAAAATGAGTTTGACACCCCTGGTGTACAGGGAGGTGAGAGCCCTCGGAGTGTGGTGTCAGGAAAATAACCTCACTCTCAACATCAACAAAACAAAGGAGATGATCGTGGACATCAGGAAACAGCAGAGGGAGCACCCCCCTATCCACATCGACAGGACAGTAGTGGAGAAGATGGAAAGTGTTAAGTTCCTCGGCGTACACATCACGGACAAACTGAAATGGTCCACCCACACAGACAGCATGGTGAAGAAGGCGCAACAGTGCCTCTTCAACCTCAGTAGGCTGAAGAGATTTGGCTTGTCACCGAAAACACTCACAAACTTTTACAGATGCACAATCGAGAGCATCCTGTGGGGCTGTATCACCGCCTGGTACCACAACTGATCTGCCCACAACCGTAAGGCTCTCTAGAGGGTAGTGAGGTCTGCATAACGCATCATCGGGGGCAAACTACCTGCCCTCCAGGACACCTACAGCATCCGATGTCACAGGAAGGCCAAAAAGATCATCAAGGACAACAACCACCCGAGCCACTGCCTGTTCACCCTGCTTCCATCCAGAAGGCGAGGTCAGTACAGGTGCATCAAAGCTGGGACCGAGAGACTGAAAAACAGCTTCTATCTCAAGGGCATCAGACTGTTAAACAGCCATCACTAAAATTGAGTGGCTGCTGCCAACATACTGACTCAAATCTCCAGCCACAAATGTAAAATGGGATGTAATAAATGTATCACTAGTCACTTTAAACAATGCCACTTTATATCATGTTTACATACCCTACATTACTCATCTCATATGTATATACTGTACTCTATTCCATCTGCTGCATCTTGCCTATGCTGCACGGCAATCGCTCATCCATATATTTATATGTACATATTCTTATTCATTCCTTTACACTTGTGGTAGTTGTTGTGAAATTGTTAGATTACTTGTTGGATATTACTGCACGGTGGGAACTAGAAGCTCAAGCATTTAGCTACAATCGCATTAACATCTGCATGTGACCAATAAAATTTGATTTGATTTGATACCGAAGTCTACACCCCCTATTCGTCGGTGATTGGTCAACAGTAGGGATTATTCAATGAAGTGTTTGTTGTCATTCAACAAGAGACTAACTGTTTCCATGCACATTGTTTCACTTGGGAAATATTGCAGCAAACATCTTAGCTAGATGTAAAATTGCGTGACTAAGATCTCGGCAAAAACGTAAAAATGAATGACAGATTTCTTGAGTTCAATATAATCATCTGGTTTGGCTGGCGCCAGGCAGCATACAGAAGGCTTTACTTAATCTTTAAAGAAACAATGAACATGTATTCCTTCTCAAAGGCCTGAGACAGGTCGCTACTGAGAGCACAATAGCGAGCACTATTTTTCCCACGATCTAGCTCGCTTCTGTTGTGGTGTGTCAATGGTGACAGCGGCTGAAGCAGCAGCAGGTGTTATCAAGGAGTATGTTGTTGCTAATTTGTTAGCATGGCCCCTTTTGTAGATTAACTTTCAAACTTTGTTTTCAAATGATCATCATCTGGTGAGTGGCACTTTTTTTATTGCAGCTTGCGCTTTGTGATAAATTAGGAAATACTGATATGATATGTCAAATAGACAAATCTGTCCTTAGCCTGCTAATCTAGCAGCTTCAACTTCTAGGTTAGAGCAAGGTTTCTTAAAACGCTACTGTAATAAATCTCGCTGGACCACGTAATGTGGGGCAAATACTGGACCACCTTTGTTTCACCGGTTTGGTCCGGCATCAGAGGATTTGGACACCAAAACTCAACACAGATATAACCAACAATGATCTTTATTAACTACACAATTTCATAAGACAGCATGCCTGAAATGCTATGCGACCTACTAAATTCATTTTTTTTGTCCTGACCAAACAGAACTTTGTATAGGGTAAAACCGGTACCTGGATGAACACTACTGCGATAGGCCATCATGACATACGGTAGATGAATGTCCCAGTTCAACTGATTCTGATCTACAAAAAGGTACAGCATAAAAAAGGGTGTGATTAAAGCACTCGACCAACCCATCTGACTGATACGCAGAGGTTCGAGATTTGTGAATGTTCAACAGCCTGCAGAAGTTTTTGAAAAGATTGGATTCAACATTTCTACCCTTATCAAATCAAATCAAATTGTATTACTTACATGTGCCGAATACAACATGTGTAGACCTTACAGTGAAATGCTTACTTACGAGCCACTAACCAACAATG
The DNA here is from genome assembly GCF_045679555.1 of Salvelinus alpinus. Lineage (NCBI taxonomy): Eukaryota > Metazoa > Chordata > Actinopteri > Salmoniformes > Salmonidae > Salvelinus > Salvelinus alpinus. Next base: position 89,092,053 of record NC_092086.1, read on the forward strand.
TGGTTAAAAAATACAGATAAGAAAAATAAATAAAAGTAACAAGTAATTAAAGAGCAGCAGTAAAATAATAACAATAGCGAGACTATATACAGGGGGGTACCAGTACAGTCAATGTGCGGGGGCACCGGGTTAGTTGAGGTATTATGTACATGTAGGTAGAGTTATTAAAGTGACAATGCATACATAAAAACAACAGAGAGTAACAGCGGTGTAAAAGAGGGCGGTGTAAAAGAGGGCAATGCAAATAGTCTGGGTAGCTATTTGATTAGATGTTCAGGAGTCTTATGGCTTCAGGGTAGAAGCTGTTTAGAAGCCTCTTGGACATAGACTTGGCACTCTGGTACCGCTTGCCGTGCGGTAGCAGAGAGAACAGTCTATGACTAGGGTGGCTGGAGACAATTTTTAGGGCCTTCCTCTGAGACTGCCTGTTATTTAAATCCTTAATGGCAGGAAGCTTGACTCCAGTGATGTACTGGGCCGTTCGCACTACCCTCTGTAGTGCCTTGTGGTCGGAGGCCGAGCAGCTGTCATACCAGGCAGTGATGCAACCAGTCAGGATGCTCTCGATGGTGCAGCTGTAGAACCTTTTGAGGATCAGAGGACCCATGACAAATATTTTCAGTCCCCTGAGGGGGAATAGGTTTTTGTCGTGCCCTCTTCACGACTGTCTTGGTGTACTTGGACCATGTTAGTTTGTTAGTGATGTGGAAACCAAGGAACTTGAAGGTCTCAACCTGCTCCACTGCAGCCCCGTCAACGAGAATGGAGGGGTACTCGGTCCTCTTTTTCCTGTAGTCCACAATCACCTCCTTTGTCTTGATCACGTTGAGGGAGAGATTGTTGTCCTGGCACCACAAGGCCAGGTCTCTGACCTCCTCCCTATAGGCTGTCTCATTGTTGTCGGTGATCAGGCCTACCACTGTTGTGTCATTGGCATACTTAATGATGGTATTGGAGTCATGCCTGGCCGTGCAGTCATTCGTGAACAGGGTGTACAGGAGGGGACTGAGCACGCAACCCTGAGGGGCCCCTGTGTTGAGGATCAGCATGGCGGATGTGTTGTTACCTACACTTACCACCTGGGGGCGGCCCGTCAGGAAGTCCTTAGGTCCTTAGCGTATTGATGAGCAAAACATGTTGGTATTACAGACTTGAACAGGGAGATGTTGAAAATGTCAGTGAAGACACTTGCCAGTTGGTCAGCTAATGCTCGCAGTACACGTCCTGGTAATCCGTCTGGCCCTGCGGCCTTGTGAATGTTGACCTGAATGTTGAATGTTGACTCACATTGGCTGCGGAGAGCGTGATCACACAGTCTTCCGGGAACAGCTGGTGCTCTCATGCATGTTTAAGGGTTATTTGCCTCGAAGCGAGCAAAGAAGTATTTTAGCTCATCTGGTAGGCTTGTGCAACTGGGCAGCTCGCGGCTGTGCTTCCCTTCGTAGTCTGTAATGGTTTGCAAGCCCTGCCTTGGTTTCCAAGCCCTGACGAGCGTCAGAGCCATTGAAGTATGATTCGATCTTAGTCCTGTATTGACACTTTGCCTGTTTGATGGTTCGTTGGAGGGCATAGCAGGATTTCTTATAAGCTTAGAGTCCCGCTCCTTGAAAGAGGCAGCTCTATCCTTTAGCTCAGTGCAGATGTTGCCTGTAATCCATGGCTTCTGGTTGAGGTATGTATGTATGTATGTATGTGGGGACAACTTCATCGATGCACTTATTGATGAAGCCAATGACTGATGTGGTGTACTCCTCAATGCCATCAGAGGAATCCCGGAACATATTCCAGTCTGTGCTAGCAAAACAGTCCAGTAGCTTAGCATCTGCATCATCTGACCACTTTTTTATTTTTGTAGTCACTGGTGCTTCCTGCTTTAATTTTAGCTTGTAAGCAGGAATCAAGAGAATAGAATGGTCAGATTTGCCAAATGGAGGGCGAGGGCGAGCTTTGTATGTGTCTCTGTGTAAAGGTGGTCCAGAGTTTTTTTCCCTCTGGTTGCACATTTAACATGCTGATAGTAATTTGGTAAAACGGATTTAAGTTTCCCTGCATTAAAGTTCCCGGCTACTAGGAGTGCCGCTTCTGGGTGAACGTTTTTTTTTTTTCTTATGGTGGAATGGGGCTCATTCAATGCTGTTTTAGTGCCATCCTCAATCTGTGGTGATATGTAAACAGCTACGAAAAATACAGATGGAGACTCTCTATCAATCAATTAATCAATCAAATGTATTTATAAAACCCTTCTTACACCAGCTGATGTCACAAAGTGCTGTACAGAAACCAAGCCTAAAATCCCAAACAGCAAGCAATGCAGGTGTAGAAGCACGGTGGCTAGAAAAAACTCCCTAGAAAGGCCAGAACCTAGGAAGAAACCTAGAGAGGAACCTGTCTATGAGAGGTGGTCAGGTAGTCCTGAGGCATGGTCTTAGGGCTCAGGTCCTCCGAAATGAAAGAAAGAAAGAAGGAAAGAGAGAAAAAGAGAAAGGGAGAAAAAGAGAGAGAGAATTTGAGAGAGCATACTTAAATTCGCACAGGACACCAGATAAGACAGGATAAATACTCCAAATAAAACAGACTAACCCTAGCCCCCCGACACAAACTACTGCAGCATAAATACTGGAGGCTGAGACAGGAGGGGTCAGGAGACACTGTGGCCCAGTCTGACAATACCCCAGGACAGGGCCAAACAGGCAGGATATAACCCCACCCACTTTGCCAAAGCACAGCCCCGCACACCACTAGAGGGATATCTTCAACCACTAACTTACCATCCTGAGACAAGGCCCGAGTATAGCCCACCAAGATCTCCGCCATGGCACAACCCAAGGGGGGCGCCAACCCGGACAGGAAGATCACGTCAGTGACTCAACTCACTCAAGTGACGCACCCCTCCTCGGGACAGCATGGAAGAGCACCAGTAAGCCAGTGACTCAGCCCCTGTAATAGGGTTAGAGGCAGAGAATCCCAGTGGAGAGAGGGGAACCGGCCAGGCAGAGACAGCAAGGGCGGTTCGTTGCTCCAGTGCCTTTCCGTTCACCTTCACACTCCTGGGCCAGACTACACTCAATCATAAACCTACTGAAGAGATGAGTCTTCAATAAAGACTTAAAGGTTGAGACCGAGTCTGCGTCTCTCACATGCATAGGCAGACCATTCCATAAAAATTGAGCTCTCTAGGAGAAAGCCCTTCCTCCAGCTGTTTGCTTAGAAATTCTAGGAACAGTAAGGAGACCTGCGTCTTATGACCGTAGCGTACGTGTAGGTATGTACGGCAGGACCAAATCGGAAAGATAGGTAGGAGCAAGCCCATGTAATGCTTTGTAGGTTAGCAGTAAAACCTTGACATCAGCCCTTGCCTTAACAAGAAGCCAGTGTAGAGAGGCTAGCACTGGAGTAATATTATCACCTTTTTTGGTTCTAGTCAAGATTCTAGCAGCTGTGTTTAGCACTAACTGAAGTGTATTTAGTGCTTTATCCGGGTAGCCGGAAAGTAGAGCATTGCAGTAGTCTAACCTAGAAGTGACAAAAGCATGGATTCATTTTTCTGCATCATTTTTGGACAGAAAGTTTCTGATTTTTTAAATGTTATGTACAGTGGGGAGAACAAGTATTTGATATACTGCCGATTTTGCAGGTTTTCCTACTTACAAAGCATGTAGAGGTCTGTAATTTTTTATCATAGGTACACTTCAACTGAGACGGAATCTAAAACAAAAATCCAGAAAATCACATTGTATGATTTTTAAGTAATTAATTTGCATTTTATTGCATGACATAAGTATTTGATAACCTACCAACCAGTAAGAATTCCGTCTCTCACAGACCTGTTAGTTTTTCTTTAAGAAGCCCTCCTGTTCTCCAGTCATTACCTGTATTAACTGCACCTGTTTAAACTCTTTACCTGTATAAAGAGACACCTGTCCACACATTCAATCAAACAGACTCCAACCTCTCCACAATGGCCAAGACCAGAGAGCTGTGTAAGGACATCAGGGATAAAATTGTAGACCTGCACAAGGCTGGGATGGGCTACAGGACAATAGGCAAGCAGCTTGGTGAGAAGGCAACAACTGTTGGCGCAATTATTCGAAAATGGAAGAAGTTCAAGATGACGGTCAATCCCCCTCGGTCTGGGGCTCCATGCAAGATCTCACCTCGTGGGGCATCAATGATCACGAGGAAGGTGAGGGATCAGCCCAGAACTACACGGCAGGACCTGGTCAATGACCTGAAGAGAGCTGTGACCACAGTCTCAAAGAAAACCATTAGTAACACACTACGCCGTCATGGATTATAATCCTGCAGCGCACGCAAGGTCCCCCTGCTCAAGCCAGCGCATGTCCAGGCCCGTCTGAAGTTTGCCAATGACCATCTGGATGATCCAGAGGAGGAATGGGAGAAGGTCATGTGGTCTGATGAGACAAAAATATAGATTTTTGGTCTATGATAAAAAATGACAGACCTCTACAAGCTTTGTAAGTAGGAAAACCTGCAAAATCGGCAGTGTATCAAATACTTGTTCTCCCCACTGTAGACGGAAAAAAGATGTCCTTGAAAGTCTTGATATGTTCGTCAAAAGAGAGATCAGGGTCCAGAGTAACGCTGAGGTCCTTTACAGTTTTATTTGAGATGACTGTACAACCATCAAGATTAATTGTCAGATTCAACAGAAGATCTCTTTGTTTCTTGGGACCTAGAACAAGCATCTCTGTTTTGTCCGAGAACATTTGCCACCATCCACTTCCTTATGTCTGAAACACAGGCTTCCAGGGAGGGCAATTTTTGGGCTTCACCATGTTTCATCGAAATGTACAGCTGTCTGTCGTCCGCATAGCAGTGAAAGTTAACATTATGTTTTCGAATGTCATCCCCAAGAGGTAAAATATATAGTGGAAACAATAGTGGTCCTAAAACGGAGCCTTGAGGAACACCGAAATATACAGTTGATTTGTCAGAGGACAAACCATCCACAGAGACAAACTGATATCTTTTCGACAGATAAGATCTAAACCAGGCCAGAACTTGTCCGTGTAGACCAATTTGGGTTTCCAATCTCTCCAAAAGAATGTGGTGATCGATGGTATCAAAAGCAGCACTAAGGTCTAGGAGCACGAGGACAGATGCAGAGCCTCAGTCTGACGCCATTAAAAGGTCATTTACCACCTTCACAAGTGCAGTCTCAGTGCTATGATGGGGTCTAAAAGCAGACTGAAGCGTTTCGTATACATTGTTTGTCTTAAGGAAGGCAGTGAGTTGCTGCGCAACAGCTTTTTCAAATTTTTTTGAGAGGAATGGGAGATTCGATATAGGCCGATAACTTTTTATATTTTCTGGGTCAAGGTTTGGATGTTTCAAGAGAGGCTTTATTACTGCCACTTTTAGTGAGTTTGGTACACATCTGGTGGATAGAGAGCTGTTTATTATGTTCAACATAGGAGGGCCAAGCACAGGAAGCAGCTCTTTCAGTAGTTTAGTTGGAATAGGGTCCAGTATGCAGCGTGATGGTTTAGAGGCCATGATTATTTTCATCAATGTGTCAAGAGATATAGTACTAAAAAACTTGAGTGTCTCCCTTGATCCTAGGTCCTGGCAGAGTTGTGCAGACTCAAGACAACTGAGCTTTGGAGGAATACGCAGATTTAAAGAGGAGTCCGTAATTTGCTTTCTAGTGATCATGATCTTTTCCTCAAAGAAGTTCATGAATTTTTCACTGCTGAAGTGAAAGCCACCCTCTCTTGGGGAATGCTGCTTTTTAGTTAGCTTTGCGACAGTATCAAAAGTACTTTTTTGATTGTTTTTATTTTCCTTAATTAAGTTGGAACAATAGGATGATCGAGCAGCAGTGAGGGCTCTTCGATACTGCACGGTACTGTCTCTCCAAGCTAGTCGGAAGACTTCCAGTTTGGTGTAGCGCCATTTCTGTTCCACTTTTAGGGGAGCTTGCTTCAGAGCTCGGGTATTTACTGTATACCAGGGAGGTAGTTTCTTATGACAAATGTTTTTTGTTTTTAGGGGTGCAACTGCATCTAGGGTATTGCGCAAGGTTAAATTGAGTTCCTCAGTTCGGTGGTTAACTGATTTTTGTACTTTGATGTCCTTGGGTAGGCAGAAGGAGTCTGGAAGGGCATCTAGGAATCTTTGGGTTGTCCGAGAATTTATAGCACGACTTTTGATGATCCTTGGTTGGGGTCTGAGCAGATTTTCTGTTACGATTGCAAACGTAATAAAATGGTAGTCCGATAGTCCAGGATTATGAGGAAAAACATTAAGATCCACAACATTTATTCCACGGCACAAAACTAGGTCCAGAGTATGACTGTGACAGTGAGTAGGTCCGGAGACATGTTGGACAAAACCCACTGAGTCGATGATGGCTCCGAAAGCCTTTTGGAGTGGGTCTGTGTACTTTTCCATGTGAATATTTAAGTCACCAAAAATTAGAATATTATCTACCATGACTACAATGTCCGATAGGAATTTAGGGAACTCAGTGAGGAACGCTGTATATGGCCCAGGAGGCCTGTAAACAGTAGCTATAAAAAGTGATTGAGTAAGCTGCATAGATTACATGACTAGATCAAAAGACGAAAAAGGCGGGGTTTTTTGTAAATTTAATTTTGCTATCGTAAATGTTAGCAACACCTCCGCCTTTGCAGGATGCGCAGGGAATATGGTCACTAGTGTAACTAGGAGGTGAGGCCTCATTTAACACAATAAATTCATCAAGCTTAAGCCATGTTTCAGTCAGGCCAATCACATCAAGATTATGATCAGTGATTAGTTCATTGACTATAACTGCCTTGGAAGTGAGGGATCTAACATTAAGTAGCCCTATTTTGAGATGTGAGGTATCACAATCTCTTTCAATAATGGCAGGAATGGAGGAGTTCTTTATTCCAGTGAGATTGCTAAGGCGAACACCGCCATGTTTAGTTTTGCCCAACCTAGGTCGAGGCACAGACACGGTCTCAATGGGGATAGCTGAGCTGACTACACTGACTGTGCTAGTGACAGACTCCACTAAGCCTGGCCTGCACCCTATCTCATTGTGGAGCTAGGGGAGTTAGAGCCCTGCCTATGTTCGTAGATAAGATGAGACCACCCCTCCAGCTAGGATGGAGTCTGTCACTCCTCAACAGGCCAGGCTTGGTACTGTTTGTGGGTGAGTCCCAGAAAGAGTGCCAATTATCTAAAAATTCTATCTTTTGGGAGGGGCAGAAAACAGTTTTCAACCAGCGATTGAGTTGTGAGACTCTGCTGTAGAGCTTATCACTCCCCATAACTGGAAGGGGGCAAGAGACAATTACTCGATGCAGAAACATCTTTCTAGGTGATTTACACGCTGAAGCTATGTTGCGCTTTCATCCTAACATCGTTTCATCCTAACATCGTTGGTGCCGACGTGGATAACAATATCCCTATACTCTCTACACTCGCCAGTTTTAGCATTAGCCAGCACCTTCTTTAGACTGGCCTTAACATCGGTAGCCCTGCCCCCTGGTAAACAGTGTATAATCGCTGGATGATTCGTTTTAAGTCTAATACTGCGGGTAATGGAGTCGCCAATGACTAGGGTTTTCAATTTGTCAGAGCTAATGGTGGGAGGCTTCGGCGTCTCAGACTCCGTAATGGGAGGAGTAGAGACCAGAGAAGGTGCTTAATGGGGAGAATACGGTGTTTTATATTGCCAAACCATCCCGGCAGGTAGATACAATCCTTGACTTTCCCCTTTAGCTTGTGCACTCCTAAATGACACCCTGTCGTTTTGGCCATGCTATGTAACATGGCCAAAACTGTAGGCAACATAGCTTTTGGGAGGTCCACTTGTATATTAGAAGTGGCAACTGAATTAGGCAAGGGGTTACGCACTAACCTCAGCCCCTGTACTGTACCTGAAGCTGATCTCATACTGGCGCATACTTTCGCAAGGCTGGATTACTCTGTAACTCGCTGCGCTTGTCCCCTATGCTTCTTTTAAGCTGGAGGAGAAGGCATATTTCCGCATCTTCTTGTTGGGTGTCTGCCAAGTCATCCCCACCCCTGCTTCCTGTTCTAGCCCTGCCAGCTGGTTGACATGCCTCTATGCACGAACCACAGGGCACTGGCTTGATGCAACACATGGCATGGCATCTGCATTCTCATGCTGCTTTTGGGGCGGTGCAAAATCTTATACTGAAAATTGGCCAAATCCACCCACCGAGCTAGCTCCATTTCTAAACCTTGAAAGCTGTGCAGTCATCGTTGCCTAAGAGGTCATGTTTGAAGTACTTTGTGAAAGTAACCGTGCCCAACAACTCCTTCTTGTTTGTAGTATACTTGCGTTCTTGCTTTGTCAGAGCTTGACTATTATACGCTACCACGTGCTCCACTCCTTCCTCCTCTTGGGATAGTACAGCTCCATTTCCTTCATTGCTAGCATCAGTATCTAGCATAAACGTCTTCTGAGGGTCTGGGTAGGACAAGACTGGTGAAGTAGTAAGGCTAACCCCCCCTTCCCCTCATTGAAACCGTCTTCCTTTCTCAGTAAGCTGGTGCAGAGGGCGGGCTATTTCAGCGAACCCTTTCACAAAATGGCCCGTCAGAAACGGGCCACCCCCTCACAGCTTCTACCATGGCAGGATCTTTTCAGCTATAACTTTCGTGGCTGTTTATTTACCACCACAGACAGATGCTGGCACTAAGACCACACTCAGTCAGTTGTATAAGGAAATAAGCAAACAGGAAACCAATCACCCAGAGGCGGCGCTCCTAGTGGCCGGAGACTGTAATGCAGGGAAACTTAAATCAGTTCTACCAAATGTCCATCAACAGGTGCAACCAGAGGGGGAAAAAATCTAGATCACCTGTACTCCACACACAGAGACGCTTACAAAGCTCTCCCTCGCCCTCCATTTGGTAAATCCGACCACAGCGCTATCCTCCTGATTCCTGCTTACAAGCAAAAATTAAAGCAGGAAACACCAGTGACTCGGTCTATAAAAAAGTGGTCAGATGAAGCAGATGCTAAACTACAGGACTGTTTTGCTATCACAGACTAGAACATGTTCCGGGATTCTTCCGATGGCATTGAGGAGTACACCACATCAGTGACTGTACGTACATACCCCAACCAGAAGCCATGGATTACAGGCAACACTCGCACTGAGCTGAAGGGTAGAGCTGCCGCTTTCAAGGTGCGGGACTCTAACCCGGAAGCTTACAAGAAATCCTGCTATGCCCTGCGACAAACCATCAAACAGGCAATGCTTCAATACAGGGCTAAGATTGAATCATAGTACACCTGCTCCGAATCTAGTCTTATGTGGCAGGGCTTGCAAACTATTACAGACTACCAAGGGAAGCACAGCCACGAGCTGCCCAGTGACACGAGCCTACCAGACGAGCTAAATCTCTTCTATGCTCGCTTCGAGGCAGGCAACACTGAGGCATGCATTAGAGCATCAGCTGTTCCGGACGACTGTGTGATCACGCTCTCCATAGCCGACGTGAGTAAGACCTATAAACAGGTCAACATACACAAGGATGCGTGGCCAGATGGATTACCAGGACGCGTACTCCGGCCATGTGCTGACCAACTGGCAAGTGTCTTCACTGACATTTTCAACATGTCCCTGATTGAGTCTGTAATACCAACATGTTTCAAGCAGATCAACATAGTCCTTGTGCTCAAGAACACAAAGGCAACCTGCCTAAATGACTACCGACTTATAGCACTCACGTCCGTAGTCATGAAGTGCTTTGAAAGGTTGGTAATGGCTCACATCAACACCATTATCCCAGAAACTCTAGCCCCACTCCAATTTGCATACCACCCAAACAGATCCACATATGATGTAATCTCCATTGCACTCCACACTGCCCTTTCCCACCTGTACAAAAGGAACACTTATGTGAGAATGCTATTCATTGACTACAGCTCAGCGTTCAACACCATAGTACCCTCAAAGCTCATCACTAAGCTAAGGATTCTGAGACTAAACACCTCCCTCTGCAACTGGATACTGGACTTTCTGATGGGCCGCCCCCAGGTGGGGAGGGTAGGTAGGAACACATCTGCCACGCTGATCCTCAACACTGGAGCTCCCCAGGGGTGCGTGCTCAGTCCCCTCCTGTACTCCCTGTTCACCCACGACTGCATGGCCAGGTACGACTCCAACACCATCATTAAGTTTGCAGATGACAGTGGTAGGCTTGATCACCGACAACGATGAGACAGCCTATAGGGAGGAGGTCAGAGACCTGGCCGGGTGGTGCCAGAATAGCAACCTATCCCTCAACGTAACCAAGACAAAGGAGATGATTGTGGACTACACGCCCCCATTCTCATCAACGGGGCTGTAGTGGAGCAGGTTGAGAGCTTCAAGTTCCTTGGTGTCCACATCAACAACAAACTAGAATGGTCCAAACACACCAAGACAGTCGTGAAGAGGGCACGACAAAGCCTATTCCCTCTCAGGAAACTAAAAAGATTTGGCATGGGTCCTGAGATCCTCAAAAGGTTCTACAGCTGCAACATCGAGAGCATCCTGACCGGTTGCATCACTGCCTGGTACGGCAATTGCTCGGCCTCTGACCGCAAGGCACTACAGAGGGTAGTGCGTACGGCCAAGTACATCACTGGGGCTAAGCTTGCCTGCCATCCAGGACCTCTACACCAGGCGGTGTCAGAGGAAGGCCCTAAAAATTGTCAAAGACCCCAGCCACCCCAGTCATAGACTGCTCTCTCTACTACCGAATGGCAAGCGGTACCGGAGTGCCAAGTCTAGGACAAAAATGCTTCTCAACAGTTTTTACCCCCAAGCCATAAGACTCCTGAACAGGTAATCAAATGGCTACCCGGACTATTTGCATTGTGTGCCCCCCCCAACCCCTCTTTTTACACTGCTGCTACTCTCTGTTTATCATATATGCATAGTCAGGTTAACTATACATTCATGTACATACTACCTCAATCAGCCTGACTAACCGATGTCTGTATGTAGCCTCACTACTTTTATAGCCTCGCTACTGTATATAGCCTGTCTTTTTGCTGTGGTTTTATTTCTTTACCTACCTATTGTTCACCTAATACCTTTTTGCACTATTCGTTTTAGCCTGTAAGTAAGCATTTCACTGTAAGGTCTACACCTGTTGAATTCGGCGCTGTAATAAATACCATTTAAAATAACACAAGCATATTGCTATTACATTGTTATAACTAACTTCTTTCTAAGCAGGGTTTCTCACACACTCATAAACAGATACAGAGAACCACACACACACCCAAAGACAGATGGCTGGCACAGACCTTTCACAAACACTGATAAGGCAGGAAAGGCCTTGATCAAAAGAGTGCTTGGGTCTGCATTTCACGAGATAATAAGACACACACACGCATACCCAAGGACAGGGGGCTGACTACGCACACACAACATCTCCTGTTTTAGCTGAACATTTGGTAACAAAGAACTTTTGCTATAAGACTCAGAAGGATGACGCCCAGCTCATCAGGACCAATCTGAGAAGACAACAACCTGTCCAGAACCAACCAAAGGACCAGAACTTCCAGACTCAACCTACTTTCTGTGGTGTATAAAATGTCTATGCACTCTGTTATCTGGGCTTTTTCTGGAGGTTCTCTATGAGCCGAAGGAACGAGACCGTATACGCTTGTACCAGATATCTTTACTCTTAAATAAAGCTGTCGCTTGTCATACAATTTACCACCTTGTCTGAATCGATCCTTGACCGGCTCACCCTTCTCCATATCCAATTATCAACAGCGCACGTGACAAATAAACTTTGATTTGATTTGATCTGCCATCACCCCTTCAACTGAGATGATGTGGCCCAGATACTGTACTTGAGAGGCAGAGATTGCACTTGGAGGGCTTGACCTTGAGATTGGCTTGGGCAGCTTGGAAAGAACTTCATCCAAACAGAGGAGATGTTCTTGAAAGGTACGACTGAACACAATAATGTCATCCAACTAAACTAAACAGGTGGTCCACTGTGAATCTGCTAGGACTACGCCCATCAACCTCTAGTAGGTACTTGGTGCGTTACATAGACCAAAACTTTAAACGTTGAATTGATAATAAGCCCTGTCTGGTAGAAAACTCAGTTTTTGATCTGTCTTTGGGGTCCACCTCGACTTGCCAGTATCCACTATCAAGAGCATCGTCAATTCTCGAGAGCGGGTAGGCGTCTTTATCAGTGACATCATTGATTCTCTGATAATCAGCACAGAAGCGTAAAGTTCCATTTTTTTTTTTTACCAGAACAACAGGGGCTACCCAGGGGTTACATGAGGGGCGGATGATGCCATGATCTTGCATTTGCTCAATGTGGTCTATAGCTTCCTGTTGCAGTTGGAGGTGGATTTTGCGCGGGGCCATTTTAATGGGTTTACGTTACCGGTATCTATATGATGCATCGTAAGGCAAGTTCGCCTAGATCCGTACTCCTGTACTAAAAACAAAAGTGTGACGATGGAGCAGTTCCCAACTGGAATGAAGTTTGGCCAGTTCAAAACCTCTCTCTTCCAAAACCAAATTGCACCACAAGCAATGTTCCCTCTAATTTTTTAGAGGGAATATTTAATCTACAGTGCATTCGGAAAGTATTCAGACCCCTTGACTTTTTCCCTTATTTTGTTACGTTACAGCCTTATTCTAAAATGAATTAAATCGTTTCCCCCCCTATACGATCTACACACAATAGCCCATAATAACAAAGCAAAAACTGGTTTTTAGACATTTTTGCAAATGTATTAAAAACTGTAAATATCACATTTACAAAAGTATTCAGACCCTTTACTCAGTACTTTGTTGAAGCACCTTTGGCAGCGATTACAGCCTCGAGTCTTCTTGTGTATGACACTACAAGCTTGGCACACCTGTATTTGGGGAGTTTATCCCATTCTTCTCTGCAGATCCTCTCAAGTTCTGTCTGGTTGGCTGGGGAGCATCGCTGCACAGCTATTTTCAGGTCTCTCTAGAGATGTTTGATCTGGTTAAAGTTCGGGCTCTGGCTGGGCCACTCAATCACATTCAGAGACTTGTCCTGAAGCCACTCCTGCATTGTCTTGTCTGTGTGGAAGGTGAACCTTCACCTCAGTCTGAGGCCTTGAGCGCTCTGGAGCAGGTTTTCATCAAGGATCTCTCTCTCCCCACAGCATGATGCTTCACCGTAGGAATGGTATTGGCCAGGTGATGAGCGGTGTCTGGTTTCCTCCAGACGTGCCGTTTGGCATTCAAGCCAAAGAGTTCAATTTTGGTTTCATCAGACCAGAGAATCTTGTTTCTCATGGTCTGAGAGTCCTGTAGGTGTCTTTTTGGCAAACTCCATGCGGGCTGTCATGTACCTTTTAATGACGAGTGGCTTCCGTCTGGCCACTCTACCATAAAGGCCTGATTGGTGGAGTGCTGCAGAGATGGTTGTCCTTCTGGAAGGTTCTCCCATCTCCACAGAGCAACGCTGGAACTCTGTCAGAGTGACCATCGGGTTCTTGGTCACCTCCCTGGCCAAGGCCCTTCTCCCCCGATTGCTCAGTTTGGCCGGGCGGCCAGCACTAGGAAGAGTCTTGGTGGTTCCAAACTTCTTCCATTTAGGAATGATGGAGGCCACTGTGTTTTTCGGGAACTTCAATGCTGCAGAAATTATTGTGTATCCTTCCCTAGATCTGTGCCATGACAAAATCTTATCTCGGAGCTCTACAGACAATTCCTCCAACCTCGTGTCTTGGTTTTTGCTCTGACACGCACTATCAACTGTGGGACCTTACATAGACAAATCATGTACAATCAATTGAATTTACCACAGGTGGACTCCAATCAAGTTGTGGAAAATCTCAACGATAATCTACTGTGGCAAGAAAAATTAGGCCAGGCCTAATTGCCCAACATCAGTGCCCGACCTTACTAATGCTATTGTGGCTGAATGGAAGCAAGTCCCCGCAGCAATGTCCAACATCTAGTGGAAGGCCTTTCCAGAAGAGTGGAGGCTGTTAGCAAAGGGGGGACCAACTCCATATTAATGCCCATGATTTTAGAATGAGATATTCGACGAGCAGCTGTCCACATACTTTTGGTCATGTAGTGTACTTTACTGCGGGGTGGCACAACTCTATCAGAGTGATCAGTAATAATAAGTAATAAAGCCTCTCTTGAAAAAGACAAACCTTGACCCAGAAAATATAAAAAACTATCGGCCTATATCAAATCTTCCATTCCTCTCAAAAATGTTAGAAAAAGCTGTTGCGCAGCAACTCACTGCCTTCCTGAAGACAAACAATGTATACGAAATGCTTCAGTCTGGTTTTAGACCCCATCATAGCACTGAGACTGCACTTGTGAAGGTGGTAAATTACCTTTTAATGGCGTCAGACCGAGGCTCTGCATCTGTCCTCGTGCTACTAGACCTTAGTGCTGCCTTTGATACCATCGATCACCACATTCTTTTGGAGAGATTGGAAACCCAAATTGGTCTACACGGACAAGTTCTGGCCTCGTTTAGATCTTATCTGTCGGAAAGATATCAGTTTGTCTCTGTGAATGGTTTGTCCTCTGACAAATCAACTGTACATTTCGGTGTTCCTTAAGGTTCCGTTTTAGGACCACTATTGTTTTCACTATATATTTTACCTCTTGGGGATATCATTCGAAAACATAATGTTAACTTTCACTGCTATGCGGATGACACACAGCTGTACATTTCAATGAAACATGGTGAAACCCCAAAATTGCCCTCGCTAGAAGCCTGTGTTTCAGACATAAGGAAGTGGATGGCTGAAAACGTTCTACTTTTAAACTCGGACAAAACAGAGATGCATGTTCTAAGTCCCAAGAAACAAAGAGACCTTCTGTTAAATCTGACAATTAATCTTGATGGTTGTAAAGTCGTCTCAAATAAAACTGTGAAGGACCTCTGCGTTACTCTGGACCCTGATCTCTCTTTTGACGAACATATCAAGACTGTTTCAAGGACAGCTTATTTCCATCTACGTAACATTGCAAAAATCAGAAATGTTCTGTCCAAAAATGATGCAGAAAAATGTATCCATGCTTTTGTTACTTCTAGGTTAGACTACTGCAATGCTATACTTTCCGGCTACCCGGATAAAGCACTAAATAAACTTCAGTTAGTGCTAAACACGGCTGCTAGAATCCTGACTAAAACCCCAAAATTTGATCATATTACTCCAGTGCTAGCTTCCCTACACTGGCTTCCTGTTAAGGCAAGGGCTGATTTCAAGGTTTTACTGTAAACCTACAAAGCGTTACATGGGCTTGCTCCTACCTATCTTTCCGAGTTGGTCCTGCCAATTGTCCCTAGAATTTCTAAGCAAACAGCTGGAGGCAGGGCTTTCTCTAATAGATCTCCATTTTTATGGAATGGTCTGCCTACCCATGTGAGAGACGCAGACTCGGTCTCAACCTTTAAGTCTTTACTGAAGACTTATCTCTTCAGTAGGTCATATGATTGAGTGTAGTCTGTCCCAGGAGTGTGAAGGTGAACGGAAAGGCTCTGGAGCAACGAACCACCCTTGCTGTCTCTGCCTTGCCGGTTCCCCTCTCTCCATTGGGATTCTCTGCCTCTAACCCTATTACAGGGGCTGAGTCACTGGCTTACTGGTGCTCTTTCATGCCGTCCCTAGGAGGGGTGCGTCACTTGAGTGGGTTGAGTCACTGACGTGATCTTCCTGTCTGGGTTGGCGCCCCCCCTTGGTTTGTGCCGTGGCGGAGATCTTTGTGGGCTATACTCGGCCTTGTCTCAGGATTGTAAGTTGGTGGTTGAAGATATCCCTCTAGTGGTGCGGGGGCTGTGCTTTGGCAAAGTGGGTGGTGTTATATCCTTCCTGTTTGTTCCTGTCCGGGGGTATCATCGGATAGGGCCACAGTGTCTCCTGACCCCTTCTGTCTCAGCCTCCAGTATTTATGCTGCAGTAGTTTATGTGTTGGGGGGCTAGGGTCAGTTTGTTATATCTGGAGTACTTCTCCTGTCTTATCCGGTGTCCTGTGTGAATTTAAGCATGCTCTCTCTAATTCTCTCCTTCTCTCTTTCTTTCTCTCTCTCGGAGAACCTGAACCCTAGGACCATGCGTCAGGACTACCGGGCATGATGACTCCTTGCTGTCCCCAGTCTACCTGGCCTTGCTGCTGTTCCAGTTTAAACTGTTCTGCCTGCGGCTATGGAACCCTGACCTGTCCACCGGACGTGCTACCTGTCCCAGACCTGCTGTTTTCAACTCTCTAGAGACCGCAGGAGCGGTAGAGATACTCTTAATGATCGGCTATGAAAAGCCAACTGACATTTACTCCTGAGGTGCTGACTTGCTACACCCTCGATAACTTCTGTGATTATTATTATTTGACCATGCTGGTCATTTATGAACATTTGAACATCTTGGCCATGTTCTGTTATAATCTCCACCCGGCACAGCCAGAAGAGGACTGGCCACCCCTCATAGTCTGGTTCCTCTCTAGGTTTCTTCCTAGGTTTTGGCCTTTCTGGGGAGTTTTTCCTAGCCACCGTGCTTCTACACCTGCATTGCTTGCTGTTTGGGGTTTTAGACTGGGTTTCTGTACAGCACTTCGAGATATTAGCTGATGTTTGAAGGGCTATATAAAATAAATTCGATTTGATTTGATTTGATAAGTTTGGGTTGGTTAGCGTCATATAGCAACAAGAGAGGCAGCTGCTTTCCCATTAGTTGGCAGCATCTTTCCACCAAATTTTGCTAGAAAGTCACTGCCAAGGACAATCTCTTGCAGAATATCTGCAAATAAGAATTCAGCAACTACAGCTAAGGATCCAAATTGACAAACGGTCTGCCAATGGTCCAAGATCTCGGACTGAAATAGCTACAACAACTCTGTGTATCCATTCGTCAACTCAGTGTATCCATTCGTGTATCCATTCAACTCAGTGTATCATCAACTCAGTGTATCCATTCGTTATTTTTAGCCATATATGCTTGGGGGCAATGGAATCTTGATCCCTGATATCAACTAGTAGACAAGTATCCCATCCACTTAGTTTAGCATTGAGGTACACCCCTGAAGTGTTCTTGTCTCATGGAGAGGCCAGTCTAGAAGAAGGAGGAAGGGAGTGAGCATTTGGCCTGCTGTGCAAGCCCCCTCTAGTTTCCTGCACGGTTACATCCACATTCCCAGACGACATTGCCCGGCCTCTGTTCCATAAGCAAACCTGCGTTGTCCCATGGGGAGAGGGGACACTAGTCACATGTACGGGGTCGGACAGTCTTTTGGGGGAGGGGTTTGGCCCTTTTTTCTTTTACCTCGGCGTGCAAGGATTTGACCTCTTGTCAAAGCCCTTCTACTACACCAAGGAAAACGTCCATTTGAGCATCACTAGATGACTGCACCGACACGCCCCGAATCCTGGCATCGGGGATTATGTGACTATGTTTCAAACTCCTGATTACTTCCATCTCGGAAGCAATACTTCCATTGTAGAGGGCCTAGCAGACCGGAGAATCGCAAGTCCCCACTACATACATATCCAATAAAACAATCACGTGTAAACAGATCCAGAGTAGTGGCATCTGCAGTTGGGTACGCTTTCTCTATTAACTTCTCTGCGCTACGGATCCCTTTTACGGGATCATTTTCCTAAACAACCGCTGAATTGCAGGGCGCAAAATATTACAAAAAATATTATAATCATGCAATCACAAGTGAAATATTCCAAAACACAGCTTAGCTTGTTGTTAATCCACCTATCGTGTCAGATTTTGAAAATATGCTTTACAGAGAAAGAAATCCAAGCTTTTGTGAGCGTATCAATCAATGCTAGAACAGCTAGCCCCAAATTAGCATGGTCACGAAAGTCAGAAAAGCAATAAAAAAAACGATTATGTTAGGTGAGTGCCTATTCACAGAATAACACACAGAATAGCCATTTTTCCAGCCAAAGAGAGGATTCACAAAAAGCAGAAATAATGATACAATTAATCACTAACCTTTGATGATCTTCATCAGATGACACTCATAGGACTTCATGTTACACAATACATGTATGTTTTGCTCGTTAAAGTTCATATTTATATCCAAAAATCTGAGTTTACATTGGCGCGTTACGTTCAGTAGTTCCAAAACATTCTGTGATTTTGCAGAGAGCCACATCAATTTACAGAAATACTCATTATAAATGTTGATGAAAATATAAGTATTATGCATGGAACTTTAGATGCACTTCTCCTTAATGCAACCGCTGTGTCAGATTTCAAAAAAGCTTTACGGAAAAAGCACACCATGCAATAATCTGAGGTCGGAGCTCAGAGCCCAATCAAGACAAAAATATATCCGCCATATTGTGCAGTCAACAGAAGTCAGAAATAACATTATAAACATTCACTTACCTTTGATGATCTTCATCAGAATGCACTCCCAGGAATCCCAGTTCCACAATAAATGTTTGTTTTGTTCGATAATGTCCATAACTTATGTCCAAATTCCTCCTTGTTGTTCTAGCGTTCAGTACACTTTCCAAACTCACGACGCGCGTGCAAGTCCAGCGGAAAGTACGGACGAAAAGTTAAAAAAGTTATATTACAGTCCGTAAAAACATGACAAACGAAGTATTGAATCAATCTTTAGGATGTTTTTAACATAATTCTTCAATAATGTTCCAACCGGAGAATTCCTTTGTCTTCAGAAGTGAGATGGAACAGAGCTCTGTCTCACATGAACGTGCATGGTCAGCGCATGTTCAGCTCATGGTAGACCTTACTCAATCCCCTCTCATTCGGCCCCACTTCACAGCAGAAGCATCAGACAAGGCTCTAAAGACTGTTGACATCTAGTGGAAGCCTTAGGAAGTGCAACATGACCAATATCCCACTGTATCTTCAATAGGGGCTGAGTTGAAAATCGACCAACCTCAGATTTCCCACTTCCGGGTTGGATTTCTTCTCAGGTTTTTGCCTGCCATATGAATTCTGTTAGACTCACAGACATCATTCAAACATTTTAGAAACTTCAGAGTGTTTTCTATCCAAATCTAATCGAATAATATTCATATTCTAGCTTTTATGGCTGAGTAGCAGGCCGTTTACTCTGGGCACGCTTTTCATCCGGACGTGAAAATACTGCCTCCTACCCCAAAGAAGTTAATCTCCCAGTGTCTGGTGGAAAGCAGACAGAACAAAGTTTCCCTCTAGGATTTTACCTGTGCTTAGCTCCATTCTGTTTCTTTTTCATCCTGAAAAACTCCTCAACGATTACAATAACATGATGCAGCCACCACTATGCTTGAAAATATGGAGAGTGATACTCAGTAATGTGTTGTATTGGATTTACCCCAAACATAGCACTTTGTATTCAGGACAAAAAGTGAATTGCTTTATTACATTTTCTGCAGTATTACTTTAGTGTCTTGTTGCAAACATGATGCATGTTTTGGAATATTTTTATTCTGCACAGGCTTCCTTCTTTTCCGTCTATCAATTAAGTATTGTGGAGTAACTACAATGCCCCTGATCCATCCTCAGTTTTCTCCTATCACAGACATTAAAATCTGTAACTGTTTAAAAGTCACCATTGGCCTCATGGTGAAATCCCTGAGCGGTTTCCTTCCTCTCCGGCAACTGATTTAGGAAGGACGCCTTGATGCATTGATACACCATCCAAAGTGTAATTAATACCATGCTCAAAGTGACATTCAATGTCTGCTTTTTTATTTTTACCCATCTACCAATTGGTGCCCTTCTTTGCGAGGCATTGGAAAACCTCCCTGGTCTTTGAAATTCACTGCTCGACTGAGGGACCTTACAGATATATATATTTGAAAGGTTTTAACTTCCCATTTATTTTAAATTTTTAAACTGCCTATAAAAATCCCAATGTCAACATAACCCTTCAAAATACAGTTCATCATTGTATTTCAATACAGTTTACACAGGCAGCCCAATTCTGATATTTTTTCTAATTGGTCATTTTACCAACCACATCAGATCTTTTTCAGAGCTGATCTGATAGATAATTGTATGTGCGGGGTTCAGAGATGAGGTAGTTATTCAGAAATTATGCTAAACACTAGTTCATCCAATGTCACTTGTTAAGCATATTTTTACTCCTGAACCTATTTTGGCTTGCCATAACAAAGGTGTTGAATACTTATTGGCTCAAGACATTTCAGCGTACATTTTTTTATTCATTTGATGATATTTCGAAAAACATAATTCCACTTTGACATTATGGGGTATTGTGTGTGGGTCAGTGACAAAAGTCTCAATTTAATCCATTTTAAATGCAGGCTTTGTTGTAACAAAACAACATGTGGAAAAAGTCAAGGGATGTGAATACTCTCTGAAGGCACTGTATATCATATATTTTTGTTAAAGATTTAACACAACATCATGCAGCCACCTTGGCTCTGTGAAACACTCTAAATATTCTCTGTTTAATCTCTTTAGTCTGTAAACCATATATTATGGGGTTGAGACAAGTAGGGATCACGGGGAACAGCACACTACACATTTGGCCAAGTTCTGCATATTTTGGGAAGCGATGGAGGATGATAATGGTGACTCCAAATCCAATCACAATGAGGTAGACCAGTAAGTGTGTGCTGCAGGTTGTCAGGGCCTTGCTGTTTAAAGAGCTGTTTTTACTGCTCAGACACACAATGGCGATCTTGAGATAGGTGAGACTGATGCTGCCTATGGACGAGACAAACAGCACAACAGTAAAGGTGAAACCGTACATGTTATTTATAAGCACGCTCTCACAGGAGAGCTTGAATAAGGAGGCGTTGTCGCAGTAAGGGTTAAATATGTTAGACCTGCAGCGTGACAGGCGGATGGTGAGGCCCAGCAGAATCCCCACTAAGACTATGGCCACCCCCCAGGCAGACACAGACAGCCTGATAACCATTTTGTTTGTCATGATGGTAGCGTACCGCAGGGGGTTGCAGATGGCCACATACCTGTCAAAGGCCATGATCATGAGAACGGTGTGTGATGTTGTACCAAATAAATGAGCACAGAAAGCCTGAATGACACACTCTATGTAAGTGATATATCGCTCAGGAGCTGTGGTCAAAATGTCCCATAACAGACGAGGTATCAACGCTGTAGCCCCGACTATGTCATTAAGAGGCAGGTTGCAGAGGAGAATGTACATGGGCTGGTGCAGGCTCCTCTCCATGGAGATCAATACTATGAGTCCGATGTTGGCCACCATGATAAAGATGTAGGTGATGAGGAGGAGGGTGAAGGCAGGGTACGTGGACTGTTGAGTGACCTTTAACCCCTCCAGGAGGAGAACGTGGTCATTGTATGTGCGGTTTTCCATTTCCCAGTGAGAGGGCAGCTCAGAACCTTGAGAGGAGAATTTTAAAAGATTAGTAGTAAAAACCTGGGGAATCAGTTTCAAAACACAAATTTGGTGTGCTTAAAAAAGCAATCTACTGGTGTTTGTGGTATCAGTAGCAGATAAACAGGGTTTCTTAGAGGGGCCGTCTGCCCCGCCACAACATTTGGTAAACAGCTGAGGGATGGGGCTGGAGAAATGTTTGTTTTCTATCCAACTCCTGCTTGCAGCTGTAACATTAGCTATCATCAGTCAGATGAGAGCTGGATAGCTAGCTAGCCAGCAAAGAAAGCTATATATTGTTTTGGAAGGTTCACATATCATAGGTAGCTAGCCAACATTACCCTAACAAAACTGTATGAACATTGTGTGCACCAAAACACATTACATTTGTCATTAGAATCACCACATTCCACACTATATAACAAAATATGAATTGTCCTTGATGTGAAGAGTTGGAGTTCAGCACTAACATAGGCAATTAAGTCTTCCACAGCTCCTTTCAGTGTTCCACGTTGATTCCTATGTTCTCTTTCACCCCTCCAGACTGTGTGCACAAACAACATCACAGCCTTTTATTTACAACAAAACCAACAACAGGAAGATGAGTCTGTCAATCAAGATGTAAACATGGACGTCATGACTCTAGTGACACATTTCCAGGAGAAGCTAATGAGGAAAGCTACAAGTTAAGACCCTGTGGGATGTGGTCCATTTGGGCTTTGAGATTAAATAGAATGTGTGAGTTCCTTTCGCCATGCTACTGCAGTTTTGCTCATGTCATGTCCTTCAGCTAAACTGCACCTCCATAAGCAATAGGAAGTGTCTTACTTGATCACCGTGTAGCCGTAATGAATTATGAATGGAAATTACTTTTTAGTCCGGGTCAAGCCGTATTCTGTGTCTGGTGATGCTAACAATGTCGGAAATATATTTTACCTCCCGTTTCATATCTACCACATGTAAATTGCTCCTCAAAATGTTAAAAGTAATCTTACTAATGAACTAGAAATCATCTTTGTTAACATTCAAATGCATTATTAAAGCGACAATATGTAGTTCAAACAATAATAGAGGATAACCCCTCCAGTTCATAAAAGGTAATCAGTCAATTGAAATTAAAATTCATTAGGCCATAATCTATGGTTTTCACGACTCGGAATACAGATATGAATCTGTTGGTCACAGATATCGTAAAAAAATGGTAAGGACATGGATCAGAAAACCAGTCAGTATTTGGATATTGGCGGGAACTGGAACACGCTGTCGTATACGTCAATCCAGGGCATCCCACATATGCTCAATGGGTGACATGTCTGGTGAGTATGCAGGCCATGGAATAACTGGGATATTTTCAGATGCTTGCGACATGGGACCGTGCATTATCATGCTGAAACATGAGGTGATGGCAGCGGATTAATTGCACAACAATGGGCCTTAGGATCTCGTCTCGTATCTCTGTGCATTTAAATTGCCATCAATAAAATGCAATTGTGTTAGTTGTCCGTAGCTTACGCCTGCCCATACCAAACCCCATCACCACCTTGGGAACTCTGTTCACAACATTGACATCGGAAAACCGCTCACCCACACGACAACATACATGCCGTCTGCCATCGACCCGGTACAGTTGAAACCGGGATTCATCCGTGAAGAGCACACTTCTCCAGCGTGCCAGAGGCCATTGAAGGTGAGCATTTGTCCACTGAATTTGGTTATGACCCCGAACTGCAGTCAGGTCAAGACCCTGGTGATGATGACAAGCATGCAGATGAGCTTTGCTGAGATGGTTTCTGACAGTTTGTGGAGAAATTCTTTGGTTGTGCAAACCCTAACTTTCATCAGCTGTCCGGGTTGCTGGTCTTAGACGATCCCGCAGGTGAAGAAGCCGGATGTGGAGGTTCTGGGCTAGCGTGGTTACACGTGGTCTGCAGTTGTGAGGTCGGTTGGATGTACTGCCAAATTCTCAAACGATGTTGGAGGCGGCTTATGGTAGAGAAATTAACATTAAATTATCTGGCAACAGCTCTGGTGGACATTCCTGCAGTCAGCATGCCAATTGCACGCTCTCTCAACTTGAGACATCTGTGGCATTGTGTTGTGTGACAAAAATTTTGAGTGGCCTTTTATTGTCACCAGCACAAGGTGCACCTGTGTAATGATCATGTTGTTTAATCAGCTTCTTGATATGCCACACCTGTCAGGTGGATGGATTATCTTGGCAAATGAGAAATGCTCACTAACAGGGAATTGATGCTACATGACAAGATTGTGTCCCTCCTCACCTGGTTCCTCAATTAATAATTACAAAAGTCTATACTGCCCTCTCTGTGACTCATATATAGGCCCGTGTTTTGGTTTATCATGTCACATGACCTTGATTTTAACCTTTTATTTAAAGGTATTCTCAGCGAAGTGACATTGCAGCATCACAGATATTGCGACGAGCAAGATGCAAGACTTCGCTCTCCCACAGAGTATCTGCGCATCTGCACGAGTTTGCTTCACACAGTTACGTGGTACATAAGATAAGGGACCAAAACAACTGAGAAGTTGAACCTCCCACTTCAAAGCTCTTAGTAGTTGTGGAAATTGACCCACTCAGCTGTTTACTTTCGGCATCTACGTCATATCTACCTTTAAAGACGGAACTTAGTGAAACATTCATTATTGGTTTCAGGTGTGTTAGGCCAAGGCCAAAGTGACAACCAACAGTATGTCTGACCCCCAGGGCCAGGACTGAGCAGCCCAGCAGCTAGGGATTGCCTAAATAGTTATCTCCCCTGATGTGGGCATGTTTTCCACACACACTCCTTTTGTCGTTCTGTATTCCATATAAGGCATCCAGAACTTATGAAAGTTGCACATTACATGCCATTAATCTTGTAATGAATCAAATCAAGTGATACATAACTTGGCATTTCTTCCATCCATTGTGGGAGGATAACCAACCTTCCAATTAATGGCAATGAATTTCTTAGCAACTATAAATGCTAGGTTACACAGTTTCTTCTGATAACAGTCTCCAGTATCAACATTTCCAAGCAAACAAAAACAGGGAGAAGGTAGAATCTGTAGACATGCTGAGATAGAAGAACATACTCTTCACAAGACCATATCATATGCAAATATGTCCCGTTTTGTGTTTTACACCTCCAGCAGAATAATGACATTTCTGAGTGCATGATATTCAGTTTTACTGGCATATAGTACATTCTATGGATGGTCTAAAACTGCAGTCATTTATTTCTGAGATTATATGAACATGACAGAGCACTCTAACATATCTTTATGCATTCATCAGTATCAATAACGTCTCCCAAGTCTTCCTCACATCTTTGTTTTACATGTTTTGTGTCATCAAATCAAATCAAATGTATTTATATAGCCCTTCTTATATCAGCTGATATCTCAAAGTGCTGTACAGAAACCCAGCCTAAAACCACAAACAGCAAGCAATGCAGCTGTAGAAGCACGGTGGCTAGGAAAAACTCAAAAAAACCTATGAAAAAGAAAAAAAAACCTATGAAGAAAACTAGAGAGGAACCAGGCTATGAGGGGTGGCCAGTCCTCTTCTGGCTGTGCCGGGTGGAAATTATAACAGAACATGGCCAAGATGTTCAAATGTTCATAAATGACCAGCATGGTCAAATAATAATAATCACAGTAGTTGTCGATGGTGCAGCAAGTCAGCACCTCAGGTGTAAATGTCAGTTGGCTTTTCATAAGCGATCATTAAGAGTATCGCTACCGCTCCTGCGGTCTCTAGAGAGTTGAAAACAGCAGGTCTGGGACAGGTAGCACGTCCGGAGAACAGGTCAGGGTTCCATAGCCGCAGGCAGAACAGTTGAAACTGGAGCAGCAGCACGGCCAGGTGGACTGGGGACAGCAAGGAGTCATCATGCCAGGTAGTCCTGAGGCATGGTCCTAGGGCTCAGGTCCTCCGAGAGAGAGAAAGAAAGAGAGAATTAGAGAGAGCATACTTAAATTCACACAGGACACCAGATAAGACAGGAGAAGTACTCCAGATATAACAAACTGACCCTAGCCCCCCAACACAAACTACTGCAGCACATGTTTCTTGGGACCTACAACAAGCATCTCTGTTTTGTCCGAGTTTAAAAGTGTCATCAGGAAAAGCCTCGATCAACCTTTGATACAGTTTGGAAATCAACTTTAGAGGTTTGTCAGACTGCCTTAAATAGTATCAATCTTTGAAACGTCTTGCTTGTCCAGTGTTAGTCGCACAGAGAAAATAGTGTTATAGAGAATAGAGAAAAATTCACCTCAGCTCCATCACAGACTGGTCTTCCCTGGCTGCCTGACCCTGATGAGACCCCTATCACCATATGATCCTGCTCAGATGTGGCATGACAAAGAATGACATTGGTGTACATTTATACATGATATTATCCATGATTAGAATCAATGGTTCAACAATTGAAATTACCATTATTCCCAGATCCCAGACTGTAGCCTACCCATCAACTCAATATGGAACTTTGTATCCATTCACTGATTTTTATAATATACAGCAAAATGTTCCTGAGCACTGTAGACTGGTCTTCCCTGGCTGTCTGACCCTGCAGGGGAACCTGTCCTGCTAAGACATGATGAGCATAGTGTTATGCAATGACATGCAAAAATAAAAGCTAATTTTAGTTGGCTAGCTCTGCTAACTAATGGTACATCATCAAATGTACTTCTGTTGAAACGGGACAAAACATTTCCATACACACAACAGCTGCTAGATACTGCTACCTGACAGATAGGTAGAGGCTAGCTAGAGCTGAACTGGCTATGGTAGCTACTAGCTAGCAAACTAGCTGCTAGTAGTTCATTCACTTCAGCCGAAGGGGGTGAAACATTAGCGAACATAACATTTCAGTTACACTACTAGCTCAGCACTGGAAATATTTTTTCTTCTTCTTTCTGTGAAACAGCAGTTACCTTGCCAGCTAGATCAGTCAACTAAAGAGTAGCCAGTCTCTGCTCTCCTTGCTTTTACAACTTGGACTAAAAGCACAACACTGACAGCAGCTGCCTCTGTTCATCTCTCCCGTGCTGGTCCTATACACTAGCCTTTCAGAAACTTTGCCGTCACACAGCCTGTCTACATGCTCTGTGGTGTCTGTGCAGTCCTATATCCAGCCGTCTCAAACCAGAAAACAGCCTACCCGACCGCTCTCAGGCGTCCGCATGGTCCTAAAGCACACCGCCGCTGAGTTTTCTGTAGTGCAATGTTACAACTGGGAGTGACAAAAATGCAATTTTAGAATGTGTGTGGGGGGGTCAACTTTCACCCATGCCCAGTGAAAGTTGCGCCCCTGTATTATAATGACAGCACACCAAACATCTTAGAGGAATGGGTCAAAATGGCCTAATTCGCATGGTGTACAGATGGTGAAAATGAGTATTAGTTACAAGTGAATGCTCTGTCCTGTGTCAGGTTCTCCAAATTGCTTTATTTGATCAAATTGCACAGATTAACTGTACTGAACCCTGTTTGTGTTGATATTAGTACAATTATAATACTAGCACACCTACCATTTTGGGTGAATATATCAAAATGGCCCAATTCTCATTGTAAACAGCAGGCTGCTCACTTCATCAAGAAACTTTTGGAAATAACTTGTTCAAAATCAAATAAACTCAAGTTATTTGTCACTTGCGCTTAATAAAACAGGTGTAGACCGTACAGTGAAATGCTTACTTACAAGCCCTTAAACAACAATGCAGTTTTAAGAAGAAAAAAAAGTTAAGAAAGTATTTACTAAAAGTAAAAATAAACTGAGCATGCACCCCTGAGGGGCCTCCGTGTTGAGGATCAGCGTGGTAGATGTGTTGTTACCTACCCTTACCAACTGGGGGCGGCCCGTCAGGAAGTCCAGGATCCAGTTGCAGAGGGAGGTGTTCAGTTCCAGGGTCCTTAGCTTAGTGATGAGCTTTGAGGGCACTATGGTATTGAACACTGAGCTGTAGTCAATGAATAGCATTCTCACATAGGTGTTCCTATCTGAAAGAGATCTTTGGCAGGAAGGATGCAGGATACAAGGGTGAGAAGGAGGAGTTTAGTTCTACTACTAAAATCCTGCATGAGTGATTGCAAATGACAAACACATTAAGTTTGCGAAAAATATACATTATTGGTAAAATTCATTTGGTCATTGCAATGTTCACTATGTTGGGTAACTGCAACAAACTTTAGCAGCAAGTTGGTGATTTCGATGTGAAATAGACGTTCCACTCAAAAATAGTTTCCCTACTGTCATGACGTTGGCCTGTGGGTAAGGTTTATGACCCTCCCATAAATACCTTTCTCCCTTCCCTTTCTCTCGGACTCTACTGAAGGAATTTTGAATAGCCTTTGTTAAACATAGAGAGTCTGGGAACATCAAACAAGTGGGGGGAAAGGAACCATATTTCGGTAATAGAACCAGTTGAAAATATGCGTTGGTACTTAATGAATGTGATGTCAGTTCGGTTGTCATCTGAGACATTATGACTGATGACAGGATGACAAACTGTATCTGGGAAAGTCTACAAGTTATAGTTATCAGATTCACATGGAATAGTTGTGCAATTTAAATGAAACTATTTGTGAAAACATTAAATTTAATTTTAGCTTACAAATGAGAGAATTGGGTTTTCATAAGATTAGAGCTCTGCTCAATCAGTGGCCCGCCCCTGTGAAGAGACATGAGTTATAAACTATGAAACATACCCTTCTCTCCCTCCACTATATAAGCCCTTGATAACAAATGTAACCTTCGGTTCCGGGTACATTAGGACGACGGTCCGATGTCAGAAGGATTCAGATAATAACTACAGAATGAAGCCAACCTCAGCATGAGCTTTGGTTGTGAATGGTATGAACTTTGAACTCTTATTCGCTAAAGAAGTGATACCTCCTAGCCGTTGAGTTAGCAGCGGCCGCTGTAAACGTGGGCTAGGAAAGGACGGACAGAGTATCCCATCTACCACACAACGACGACACTACAACGTATCCCGTTCACCACCAGAGACACTCTTCAAAGGACAAAGGACTCTGTTGGGAAACAAGGCGTTCCATCTACCACCAACCTATTGAAGCGCAGCTTTAAATATTTATTGCATTTTCCTCTTCCAAATGGCCGGTAATTTAGAATGCATAAGATTCTGTATTTACGATAGAGTAGCTGCCTACGGCCCGATAGAGACATAGCTTCTCCCTTTGTTCCTCAAGTTTTCCCGCTCTTTCACTCAAACCCAACCCCCATTCTTTGTGTAACCAGCTGTCATATCTGTTCCGTCCGCGAGGGACGTTTTCCTTTATGACATAATTTGTAATCAATGTATGATTCATTCTGTGTATATATAATTCTGTGTGATTAGTTAGGTATTGTAACGGCTGTCCTCCTCATCTGAGGAAGAGAAGTTTGAAGGATCGGAAGACCAATGCGCAGCGTGGTAACGTTTATTTTAAAACATAAACACTACGAAATACAAAACAATAAATGTGAACATGAACGAAACCGAAACAGTACCGTGTGGCAACAACCACTCACACGGAAACAAACACCCACAAACCAAAAGGGAAACCCAGGCTACCTAAGTATGATTCTCAATCAGGGACAACGATTGACAGCCGCCTCTGATTGAGAACCATACCAGGCCGAACTCAAAACCCCAACATAGAAAAACACACATAGACTGCCCACCCCAACTCACGCCCTGACCATACTAAATAAAGACAAAACAAAGGAAATAAAGGTCAGAACGTGACAGGTATTTAGTAAATAAATAATTAAACCCAATTTTGTATTCCTGATTCAACTTGTTAGCCAGGGTTCATGAAGATAACCAAGAATTCTACGATGTTCAGATGAGACTGAAATAAGGTGACGATTAATTTTGACTGCTATTGATGTAAAATATTACTAGGTCTTTAAGAGTTTATTCGGAAGATAACAGCTCTATAAACACTTTCGTGGTGCCCCGACTTTCTAGTTAATTACATTTACATGATTAGCTTAATCAGGTACTATTAATTACAGAGAAAGGATTTTATAGAATAGCATTTCATATCACTTAATCCGGCATAGCCAAAGACACGACAGTACCTTTTGGCAAACTCCAAGCGGGCTGTCATGTGTCTTTTACTGAGGAGTGGCTCCTGTCTGGCCACTCTGCCATAAAGGCCTGATTGGGGGAGTGCTGCTGTGATGGTTGTCCTTTTGGAAGGTTCTCCCATCTCCACAGAGGAACTCTAGAGTTCTGTCAGAGTGGCCATCGGGTTCTTGGTCACCCCCCCTGACCAAGGCCCTTCTCCCCCGATTGCTCAGTTTGGCCGGGCGGCCAGCTCTAGGAATAGTCTTGGTGGTTCTGAACTTCTTCAATTTAAGAATGATGGAGGCCACAGTGTTCTTGGGGACCTTCAATGCTGCAGACATTTTTGGTACCCTTCCCCAGATCTGTGCCTCGACACAATCTTGTCTCTGAGCTCTATGGAAAATTCCTTCAACCTCATGGCTTGGTTTTTGCTCTGACATGCACTGTCAACTGTGGGACCTTATATAGACAGATGTGTGCCTTTCTAAATCATGTCCAATCAATTGAATTTACCACAGGTGGACTCCAATCAAGTTGTAGAAACATCTCAAGGATGATCAATGGAAACAAGATGCACCTGAGCTCAATTCTAAAATTCGAAAAACCTGTTTTGGCTTTGTGATAAACCACTGGAATTGTGATACAGTGAATTATAAGTGAAATAATCTGTCTGTAAACAATTGTTGGAAAAATTACTTGTGTCGTGCACAAAGTAGATGTCCTAACCGACTTGCCAAAACGATAGTTTGTTAACAAGTAATTTGTGGAGTGGTTGAAAAATTAGTTTTAATGACTCCAACCTAAGTGTATGTAAACTTCCGACTTCAACTGTAAATAACTTGCAAACCTGCATAGTACATTTTTACATTTTACATTTTAGTCATTTAGCAGACGCTCTTATCCAGAGCGACTTACATTTTATTACATTTTTTACATACTGAGACAAGGATATCCCTACCGGCCAAGAGCAGACGCTCTTATCCAGAGCGACTTACAGTAGAGTGCATACATTTTATTACATTTTTACATACTGAGACAAGGATATCCCTACCGGCCAAACCCTCCCTAACCCGGACGACGCTATGCCAATTGTGCTTCGCCCCACGGAACTCCCGGTTGCGGCCGGCTGCGACAGAGCCTGGGCGCGAACCCAGCCCAGCCTGGGCGCGAACCCAGAGACTCTGGTGGCACAGCTAGCACTGCGATGCAGTGCCCTAGACCACTGCGCCACCCATGTATAGTACAATACATTCCAAAGTGAACAGCAGATGTGACGGCTCAGTGTGTATACTGACATTGCCATGAGATAAATAACTAAAACTGTTTTTACCCCTAAAAAATATTTGTAAAACATATAAATGAAATAGAATAATTAGTGTATTATGTGCAATGATCTCTATATCGACAGTAATGAATAATATAACATTCATTGATTGCACCACCATCACTCGGTTGTGTCACACCATTGTTATGAGCGTTCTGAAGATGTTTCAGCCATAGTTGCTCCTGGAAGTCGAGTGGTGCCCAGTCATAATTAACAGGGCTAATGATTGGTTAGTCTAAATTACAAAGTGGCTTGCTAAATTAGGCAAATAATTAGTAGGAAACAAGTTTGTCATCATTATGATGTTGTCAGATTAATTGCAATATATCTGACAGATGGAAATGTTGCCATTTAGCTGGCATAGTTAGTCGTTTTTGTTTTATTTGTTTTATTTTTTTATCCGTTATTTTACCAGGTAAGTTGACTGAGAACACGTTCTCATTTGCAGCAACGACCTGGGGAATAGTTACAGGGGAGAGGAGGGGGATGAATGAGCCAATTGTAAACTAGCAATGCTAATGTTAGCTAGCTAAAATCCAGTGCTCTTCCCTCAATCTTAGCTAGTTAGCTAATGTTATACTACAATTAAATTAAATCTGACGACATCACCATGAGGACAAAAGGTTTTCCCACAAATGATATGTCTCCTTTAGAAATGTCATTGTTTTTCCAAGCCACTATAATGCACTTTTGACTAAATCTTCATCAGCAAAATTCCGGTATCTTTCAAAAATGTCCCTGGTTTTCCATAAATCTTGTTTCGAAGATTCCCGAAATCAGGATGGCATAAGCTGAAATCCGGAATCCTCCAACCAGGATATCTGGAAAGCCAGGGAATTTTGGGGGAGAATACTTGGAATTTTGCTACCCTATTGCCAATTGAGAATGTACTGTATTGAGTAGAACGTTCAGTCTGAAATCAGTCTTCAAAAGATGGTTCAAAACAATAGTGGGATGAAACGTGTACTATAACTCATGCATAGTATAATATAATATAATTTTGTACATTTGTTAACATTGTCCTTCCTAGTTCACAAACTGCATTTCAATAGGGGAAAACATAACCTTTACACAAATGTTATCTAAAGAGAAACTGTCTTAGACTTGATCATTTTCACCACTAATGTCCGGATGTCTTTGGACTGTAGCCCATAGATAATGGGGTTGAGGCAAGGTGGAACCAAGTGAAACATAATGGACGCCACTGCCCTGTGGTTTGACCACTGTGGGTACCGATGAAGAAAGACAATGACGAAACCTGTCATCAGCATAATGATGTATACAGCCAGGTGTGTAGAGCAGGTCTGCAGGGCCTTGCTGTTTAGCAACTTGCTCTTACTTCTCACACACACTATGGCGATGCTAATGTATGTCAGAGCTACACTCCCCATGGAGGCAATAAGGAATAAAGCGGTGTAAAAGAGACCATATATTTGGTTGATGAACACGTTGTCACAGGAGAGTTTGAATAATGATGGGTTGTCGCAGAAAGGGTTGATGACTTGTGACCTGCAGCGTGATAAGCGGATCGAGAGGCTTATAAGGACCCCCACAAAGACAAACGACGCTCCCCAGGCAGACACACACAGCTTCACTAGCATTTTGTTGTTCATGATGGTGGCGTATCGCAGAGGGTTGCATATGGCCATATACCTGTCAAAGGCCATGATCATTAGTATTGTATGTGCATTCGCAGCAAAAAAGTGACCAAAGAACGCTTGGGTGGCACATTCAACGTAGGTTATATATCTGTCTGCACTTGCTTTTAAAATGTCACTCAGCACTCGAGGTATGATGGTGGTGATATTGAGAGCATCATTGAGATGCATGTTGCAGAGGAGGATGTACATGGGCTGGTGCAGGATCCTCTCCATGGAGATGAGCACTGTAAGGCTGATATTGGCCACCATAGTAAAGATATAGATGATGAGGATGAAAATAAAAGCAGGGTAAGAGGACTGGTTTGTGACCTTCAACCCCTCCAGCTGGAGAACGTGCTCACTGTATGTATGGTTCTCCATCTGAGGTGCAGAGAATCTGGAGGAGAAACAAGAATCAATAGAATCAATAGATAATAGTACGAATCATACACAATTTAGCTATACAATTGCAATGTTCATTCCCACATTAAGCATGATATCAAAGAAGTGCTGTAAGATGGCAATTTAAATAAATGTTAATCAAGTAAAATGTTATCTTAAATGCAAAGAAACCAGATTTCTTACCCAACCTCAAGTAAACAAAGATTAAAGTATATTTGGTAATGAATAATCTTGTATACATAGACTTAGTATATTACCCCCTGCTACATAAATATATAAGCCTTATTCTAACATCTCACACCATTGACAGAGAGTGAGAAAGTGAGAAGTTCTTCAGTAGGTTTCTCTGTGTCCAGATCACCTTGTCTGACACACCATCCTACAACCGTAGCCAGACAAATAATACCACCACCTTTTATTAGGTACACCTGTCACAGCACTGTGGGGCAGTTTCCAAGCAACAGGCTCTAAGTTTGTCTCATCTCTCAGGTACTGTAATTCACCCAAATATGGTAAGAGGAAGCCATACAACTCATACATTTAGAAATGCTTCATAAATAATTATAAATGTTAAAATGTCTTTGAATTGTAAAGCTTAACAATGCTTGTAAATGTTTCTAAAGTAAAAAAACGATAACATACTTACTTATAGTATTTCAACTATTTATGAATAGTTGGTAACACCTAATACTCCCCAAAGTGTATCTTCTTTGACATTTGTCGACACAAAAATGTCTCCTGCAAAATAACTTTACTTCCCATAAATTGTAGTCAAAAGTGAACAGGAGAGGGGTCATCTCAAAGTATATACTGACATTGCTGCAAGATAAAATGTAAATAATAAAGTTGTTTTTAAACATTATTTTGATAGATTACCATATTAATGGTAGAATATATGAGTGGAATCCAACAATGTTTATGTCATATTGAAAGCAATATGTGATTGGCTGTCGGAAATACATTTTTAAGGAGGAAAATGTAGTTTCCATTTCTAATACTTGTTTTGATGTGTCACTATGGGATTTGCTCGGGGGCTGATCACTGGCTCGAAGTATCCAATCACAGCATCTGTTGGAGACGACAGGTTGAGTGGCGAGTGAGGTGAGCCCCTCTCCTTCCTATAAGGAGCCACTCACCCAGTCATTCTCACCTCTCTTCCTTGCTGAAGAGACTACGCTCACTGAAGGTCTCCTCAGCACAACTAAATTCCCTGTCTTCATACTGAACTGTTCTCAGGTGAACCGTGAGGCCACCGAACATAGGACCTCAGCTCCTGTTGGTAGTGTTGAGGACTGACCGAAAGGAAAGTTTTGTTTCGAGTAGAATTAAATTTCTACTACTTCAGTCTCTGGTTATAGCTAGTGTCACACAGCTAGCTACCAAGACTCTTTTAGCCTAGGTTAGCCCACTCCGCAAGGCGTTAGCTAACTCGGCTAGACAGCTGCAAAGCTAGCTATTCAGACTAACAAAGGGCTAGCTTATGCCACAAAGCTCTTCAGCTAACCTGGCTAGCTAGCTGGAAAGCAAGCTAACCACACCAGCATTATTACCTACAACACAGTAATAATGCCAGCTCCCTTCTCTCATCTAACTTAACCTATGTTTACTCGTTTGTGTTAACTAGACCAACTGGTTAGCCTCACGCCTCTATGGTCTTGAGAGAATACCTACCTGAGGTTGAACTGCTCCCACACCGTTCCCTTCTGCCAGTACGGTGCTAGCTACAGCATGCCTTAGCCAAGAGGTAGCTGCAAGCTAGTTAACACACTACTCTCACTGTGTACACCGTAACTAGCATTAGACGTGAGGCTTTTACTAGCTAGCTTAAGCCTATCTAAAGCCCAGGGCTTACACATTGTTTTTTCAACAGGCATCTCAGCTTAGCCCTGTTCTACATAGTGGCCACTGCTGTTCCATCCCAAGACGAGCCTAGCAAAGCACTCAAACCCCCACGTTCTTGCGCTTGCGGTTCCATGATTGCGGGGAAGGAGTTTCACCTTCTATGCATCAATTGCCTGGGAAGGGAACATGCTCAGGAAGCACTCGACAACCCTGAGTCCTGTAAGCATTGTAAATTGCTGTCTACGGCAGTTTTTAGAATGAGGCTAAAACACTCCCCTATCTCTAGCCCTAACCTCACCTCTCAGCCACTGGCCGAGGTTGAGACTCAAGCCCCTTCAACTGAGCTGGGGCGAGGCTATGATTCCCTCCCCTCACTGTCTGATGACATAGTGTCAGGAGAAGGCGAGCTAGGGGATGAAGAGGATGACGACGAGATTCATCTTGTGGGTCTTCTAAACTTTGAGACTGAGATGGAGGGCTAAGACACCACTCTTCCCATCTCTTGGCCCTAGGTCTCCCTGCCCACAAGATGGAGGAGCCGCAAATCTCCCTTGCTTGGAGTTCGGGCTCCTCGACTTTAGCAAGCGAGCCACGGCCAGACTTGGTATCAAGTGGCTGGCTCCCTTGGGTGGCCAGGACCCTGGAAGGGACCTGTACAATAGGAAAATACTCCCATACCACATGGCCACCGCTAAGCAACTGCTTCCCGTGATCCCAGCTTGTCGGACGCGAGGAGCTCATGGGTCAAGCCCCTTCCTACAATATCCTAGCTTGGGGTTCGCTGGAAAAATGGCTGTGCTTATTGTGGTTTGGTGGTGACCTAACATAATCGTTTGTAGTGCTTTCGCTGAAAAGCATATTTGAAATCGGACACTTTAGTGGGATTAACAACAAGATTACCTTTAACATGATATAACTTCTTGTCAATAGGGGGGCGCTGTTTTCACTTTGGAAAAAATCGTGCCCAAATTAAACTGCCTCGTACTCTATTCTAGATCGTACAATATGCATATTATTATTACTATTGGATAGAAAACACTCTCAAGTTTCTAAAACTGTTTGAATTATATCTGTGAGTAAAACAGAACTCATTTTGCAGTAAACTTCCATATAGGAAGTGAAAAATCTGAAAACGATGCTCTGTTCCAGGGCCTGCCTATTCAATTGCCTAATATTTATCGATATGCATGCACTTCATACGCCTTCCACTAGATGTCAACAGGCAGTTGAATGGGGTGTCTAGCTTGATCTGAGGTCGAACAAGAGCTCTTGGAGTGGCAGGTCTGGAAATGTCTTTGTCTTCTCTGGCGCGCGAAGTACGTCGACATTGGCTTCTGAAAAGCGTTCGGCTCTGATTTTATTTGATAAATGTGATAATAACATCATAAAGTAGTTTTTTTCAACCGAGTTGTATCAGTTTATTCAACGTTTATTGGGACTTTTGGAATTTTCCTTTCTTTGCGTCAAGAGAAGATGGGCATGTTCGCGCCACATGGCTAGCTAAGGTTGCTAATTCGACAGGAGAAAAGGACATTCTAAAACCAAACAACGATTTATTCTGGACATAGGACTCCTTGTACAAGATTCTGATGGAAGCTCAGCAAAAGTAAGAACAATTTATGATGTTATTTTTTATTTCTGTGGAAAATGTTGATTCCTATTCTCTGCCGTTTTGGCGGGCGCTGTCTCGCAATTACGCAAGCTGTTTGTTATGCTAAAGTTATTTTTAAAAATCTAACACGGCGGTTGCATTAAGAACCAGTGTATCTTTCATTTGCTGTCCAACATGTATTTTTTAGTAAAGTTTATGATGAGTTCTTTGGTCAGATTAGGTGAGTGTCCAAAATAGCTCCGGACATTCTGGTGAATCGATGCTACATATTCACAATGTATAACCACGGTTTGCAGCTCTAAATATGCACATTTTTGAACAAAACATAAGTGTATTGTATAACCTGATGTTATAAGACTGTCATCTGATGAAGTTGGTCAAGGTTAGTGATTAATTTTATATCTTTTGCTGGTTTTTGCGATCGCTACATTTTGCTGCTAATAAATGCATTTGTGTGTTTGGCTATTGTGGTAAGCTAATATAATGCTATATTGTGTTTTCGCTGTAAAACACTGGATTCACAAGATGTTTATCTTTCATTTGCTGTACACCCTCATCAGTAAAAAAGCTGACTAGCATAGCCTAGCATAGCGCCACAAGTAAATAATAGCATCTAAATATCATGAAATCACAAGTCCAAGACACCAGATGAAAGATACACATCTTGTGAATCCAGCCATCATTTCCGGTTTTTAAAATGTTTTACAGGGAAAACACAATATGTATTTCTATTAGCTAACCACGATAGCAAAAGACCCAACCGCATATTTTCACAATTTTTTTACTGCATAGGTAGCTATCACAAATTCGACCAAATAAAGATATAAATAGTCACTAACCAAGAAACAACTTCATCAGATGACAGTCTTATAACAGATTTATTGTATAGCATATGTTGTGTTCGAAAAATGTGCATATTTCAGGTATAAATCATAGTTTTACATTGCAGCCACCATCACAAAATCTCAAAGCAGCTAGAATAACTACAGAAACCAACGTGAAATACCTAAATACTCATCATAAAACATTTATGAAAAATACAAGGTGTACAGCAAATGAAAGACAAACATCTTGTGAATCCAGCCAATATTTCAGATTTTTTAAGTGTTTTACAGCGAAAACACAATATAGCATTATATTAGCTTACTACAATAGCCTACCACACAACCGCATTCATTCAAGGCACGTTAGCGAATAAACCAGCAAAATATATACATTTTTTCACTAACCTTCTCAAACTTCATCAGATGACAGTCCTATAACATCATATTACACAATACATATATGGTTTGTTCGAAAATGTGCATATTTAGCGGTACAATTCGTGGTTGAACAATGTGAATACGTAGCCAAACTGCACAAAATAATCTGGATATATTTCTGACACTCACATCATCTAATCAAATAACTAATCATAAACTTTACTAAAAAATACAGGTTGGACAGCAAATGAAAGATACACTAGTTCTTAATGCAACCGCTGTGTTAGATTTTTAAAAATAACTTTAGTACGACATACAGCTTACGTTATAGCGAGACAGCGCCCGAAATCTGGGCGGAATATACGTCTAAACATTTTCGACAGAAATACGAAATAACATCATAAATTGTTCCTACTTTTGATGATCTTCCATCAGAATCTTGTACAAGGGGTCCTTTGTCCAGAATAATCGTTGTTTGGTTGTAGAATGCGCTCTTCATCTGTAGAACGCTAGCAAATGCTAGCCATGCGGCACAGAAGTGTCCAACTCACCAGAACGCATAACAAAGAAAATACCGAAAATCGGAATAAACTGATATAAACTGATATAAGTCGGTTTAATATAACTAGTTGATGATGTTTTTAACACATATATCAAATAAAATCAGAGCCGGATATATCTAACGCCTATAACGAAAGCTTTTCAGAACGCAATCCAGGGGTCCCCTTCGCGCCATGCAGAATAAAGGAAAGAGTGGTACACCCCATTCCAACTCTCACTGCCTACTGACATCTAGTGGAAGGCGTATGCAGTGCATGTAGACCCATAGATTCCATGCAAATTGATAGGCTGACCCTGGAACAGAGCCCCCGATTTCAGATTTCTCACTTCCTGACAGGAAGTTTGCTGCAAAATGAGTTATGTTTTACTCACAGATATAATTCAAATGGTTTTAGAAACTAGAGAGTGTTTTCTATCCAATAGTAATAATAATATGCATATTGTACGAGCAAGAATTGAGTACGAGGCAGTTTAATTTGGGAACGATTTTTTACAAAGTGAGAACAGCGCCCCCCCTCAGCCACCAAAACAAGACAGACAGATACCGCCATGTTGTGGAGTCAACAAAAGTCAGAAATAGAGTTATAAATATTCACTTACCTTTGATGATCTTCATCGGAATGCACTCCCAGGAATCCCAGTTCCACAATAAATGTTAGTTTTGTTCGATAAAGTTCATCTTTATGTCCACTTTATCGAACAAATCAAACATTTATTGTGGAACTGGGATTCATGGGAGTGCATTCTGATGAAGATCATCAAATGTAAGTGAATATTTATAATGCTATTTCTGACTTCTGTTGAC
The DNA here is from genome assembly GCF_045679555.1 of Salvelinus alpinus. Lineage (NCBI taxonomy): Eukaryota > Metazoa > Chordata > Actinopteri > Salmoniformes > Salmonidae > Salvelinus > Salvelinus alpinus. Next base: position 89,130,849 of record NC_092086.1, read on the forward strand.
TCCAACATGGCAGATATCTGTTTGGCTTGATTTGTTGTCTGAGCGCCGTACTCAGATTATTGCATGGTATGCTTTTTCCGTAAAGTTGTTTTGAAATCTGACACAGCGGTTGCATTAAGGAGAAGCATATCTTTAATTCTGTGAATAACACTTGTATCTTTTATCAATGTTTATTATGACTATTTCTGTGATTTGATGTGGCTCTGTGCAAATTCACGGGATGTTTTGGAGGCAAAGCCAAATGTAAACTGAGGTTTTTGGACATAAATATGAACTTGATCGAACAAAACATACATGTATTGTGTAACATGTTGTCCTGGGAGTGTCATCTGAGGAAGAATATCAAAGGTTAGTGATTCATTTATCTCTATTTCTGCTTTTTGTGACTCCTCTCTTTGGTTGGAAAAGGGCTGTACAGTGATCCCTCGCCACTTCGCGGTTCACTTATCGCGGATTCGCTATTTCGCGGATTTTCATAATGCATTTTTTATTTTTTTTTGGTGCATTGTGCTCTGCATTCTGATTCGCTAAAAACTCACTCCCGCTTCTTGTATCAAAACATGCTACGAATTGTGCTATCATTTTGTCGTCTCGTGCAGTTATGTGTACGTACATAAAACAGCTTGGCAAATTTACATTAAGTTGGCCAGGAAGGAAGGAAGGACTAACGCTTGGTCGCTTAGCAACCATGGTGCGAATGGCCACTGAACTTAAGCGAGTAGCTGAGGAATGGGACCCTTTGATGAGCCGTTCATTACAGTTCTCCAACGTAATCGATGGTGGCATGTCGGTGTACAAGGATCTTTTTGCAAAGAAGAAAAAAGAGCGACAACAGCTGCCTATCACTATGCTCTTCTCCCGAACAAACACACCTGCACCGCGGGCTTCAGAAGAAGAGAACACTGCAGAGCGCAGTCAGGATGCAGCGGCCCAGTCTGAAGAGCAGTGAAACGGCCTACACGTGAGTCACTGTATTTGTATACATGTAATAGTTGCTAATTGTAAAAAAAAAAGAAGTTTTCTATTTCGCGGATTTCACTTATCGCGGGTCATTTTCGGAACGTAACCCCCGCGATAAACGAGGGATTACTGTATATGCTTTCTGTGACTAGTTGCTGACCTAACATAATGATATGTTCTGCTTTCGCCGACAAGCCTTTTTGAAATCTGACACTGTGGTTGGATTAACGAGAAGGTTATCTTTAAAATTGTGTCTAATACTTGTATGTTTGGGAAATTTGAATTATGAGATTTCTGTTGATTGAATTTGGCGCCCTGCAATTTCATTGGCTGTAGCGGAACCCCGTTCCCAGACATTAACAGCTTCTACCCCAAAGCCATAAGACTCATGAACAGCTAATCAAAGGGCTTACCATGCCCCTCATTTACTCTGCTGCTACTCTCTGTATATTATCTATGCTTATCTCTACCTAAATGTACATATTACCTCAATTACATCAACTAACCGGTGACCCCGCACATTGACTCTGTATTGGTACCCCCTGTATATAGCCTCACTGTTGTTATTTTTACTGCTGCTGTTCAATTATTTGTTACTTTAATTTTCTAGTTTTCACTGAACACTTTTTTTTCTTAAACTTGGTTAATTAAGGGCTTGTAAGTAAGCATTTCACCTCAAGGTCTACTCCTGTTGTATTCAGCACATGCGACAAATACAATTTGATTTAATTATTTTTAAGTCCTAGATAGCCTACAGGAACTCTAAACAGGGTCCCTGAGGGACCAAATTGAAACAAGATTCTCTGGTCTGATGAAACAAGACTGACCTCTTGGCCTGAATGCAATGACCTCAGACTGGGTGTGAAAGTTCACCTTCCAACAGGACAACAACACAGCCAAGCTAACGCAGGAGTGGCTTCGGGACAAGTCTCTGAATGTCCTTGAGTTGCCCAGCCAGAGCCCGGATTTGAACCGATCAAACATCTCTGGAGAGACTTGAAAATAGCTGTGCAGTAACACTCATACCCGCACCCAGGCTGCGGGTATGGGGAGTAGACGTTCACTGACTATCAATGATCAAGATTTCAGCCAATTTGTGAAGTGAAATGAAAAACAAATCTTGTTAAAAAAATAAAAATAATAATTAAACAGAAAAGTGGTGCATGCAGATGTATTCACCCCCTTTGCTATGAAGCCCCTAAATAAGATCTGGTGCAATCAGTTACCTTCAGAAGTCACATAATTAGTTAGATGGCACATAGGTGGACTTTAATTAAGTGTCACATGATCTGTCACATGAGCTCAGTGAATATACACCTGTTCTGAAAGGCCCCAGAGTCTGCAACACAGCTAAGAAAGGGGCACAAGCAAGCAATCGGCACCATGAAGATCAAGGAGATTTCCAAACAGGTCAGGCACAAAGTTGTGGAGAAGTACAGATCAGAAATGGGTTATAAAAAAATATCAGAAACTTCAAACATCCCACGGAGCAGCATAATATCCATTATTAAAAAATGGAAAGAATATGGCACCCCTACAAACCTGCCAAGAGAGGGCCGCCCACCAAAACTCACGAACCAGGCAAGGAGGGCATTAATCAGAGAGGCAACAAAGAGACCAAAGATAACCCTGAAGGAGATGCAAAGCTCCACAGCGGATATGGGAGTATCTGTCCATAGGACCACTTTAAACCGTACACTCCACAGAGCTGGGCTTTACGGAAGAGTGGCCAGAAAAAAGCCATTGCTTAAAGAAAAAAATAAGCAAACACGTTTGGTGTTCGCCAAAAGGCATGTGGGAGACTCTCCAAACATATGGAAGAAGGTACTCTGGTCAGATGAGACTAAAACTTAGCTGTTTGGCCATCAAGGAAAACGCCATGTCTGGCACAAAACCAACACCTCTCATCACCCTGAGTACACCATCCCCACAGTGAAGCATGGTGGTGGCAGCATCATGCTGTGGGGATGTTTTTCATCGGCAGGGTCAGAATTGAAACTGGTCAGAATTGAAGGATCGATGGATTGCGCTAAATGCAGGGAAATTCTTGAGGGAAACCTGTTTGTCTTCCAGAGATTTGAGACTGGGACGGAGGTTCACCTTCCAGCAGGACAATACCCTAAGCATACTGCTAAAGCAACACTCGACTGGTTTAACTACTTCGGGATCGGTGTCGCTTCCACGGGACGGTTGAGCTAACGTAGCCTAATGCAATTAGCATGAGGTTGTAAGTAACAAGAACATTTCCCAGGACATAGACATATCTGATAGTGGCAGAAAGCTTAAATTATTGTTATCTAACTGCACTGTCCAATTTACAGTAGCTATTACAGTGAAAGAATACCATGCAATTGTTTGAGGAGAGTGCGCAATTAGGCACATTTGGGCAGACTTGATACAACATTTTTAACAGAAATGCAATGCTTCATTGGACCAGTCTAAAACTTTACATATACACTTATGCCATCTAGTGTCCAAAATCTAAATTGCACCTGGGCTGTAATAATACATTATGGCCTTTCTCTTCCATTTCAAAGATGATGGTACAAATAATTACAAAATAACAGTTTTTTTTCTTTGTATTATCTTTTACCAGATCTATTGTGTTATATTCTCCTACATTCCTTTCACATTTACACAACCTTCAAAGTGTTTCCTTTCAAATGGTACCAAAGAATATGCATATCCTTGCTTCAGGGCCTGAGCTACAGGCAGTTAGATTTGGGTATGTCATTTTGGGCAAAAATGTAAATAAAAGGAGCTGATCCTTAAAGGGAAACATTGAAATGTCTTGGAATGGCCTAGTCAAAACCCAGACCTCAATCCAATTGAGAATCTGTGTTACGACTTAAAGATTGCTGTACACCAGCGGAACCCATCCAACTTGAAGGAGCTGGAGCAGTTTTGCCTTGAGGAATGTGCAAAAATCCCAGTGGCTAGATGTGCCAAGCTTTTGAGACATATCCCAAGAGACATGCAGCTGTAATTGCTGCAAAAGGTGGCTCTAAAAAGTATTGACTTGGGGGTTGAATAGTTATGCACGCTCAAGTGTTCTGTTTTTTTGTCTTATTTCTTGTTTGTTTCACGATAAAAAATATTTTGCATCTTTAAAGTGGTAGGCATGTTGTGTAAATCAAATGATACAAACCCCCCAAAAATCTATTTTAATTCCAGGTTTAATGGCAACAAAAATGGAAAAATGCCAAGTGGGGTGAATCCTTTGCAAGCCACTGTATCATAATTGCATTAAACGTAGGATAGTGAAACAACATAGCACCATGATGAAAAATAAAACATTCTAAATAGGAAAATCTGAAAAACACTTTGAAAATCTGATTATCGGATTCAGTTCTCAATCTGGTCAGGACATTGTGTCATGGTCGCCTGGAGGTTTACTCGAGTTCCAAGTTTGTCCCGAGGACGTTTTTAGAACGTTCTTGGGACATTGTGTCATAGTCCCCTGGAGGTTTTGTCTAGTTCCCGGTTTGTCCCAGGGACATCCCTGAGGATGTTTTTAGGACGTTATTGGGACGTTGTAACATGGTTCCATGTAGTTTTTTTAGTATCCAGCTTGTTTCTGGGAATGTCACCAGATGGTCGCAATGAAATATTCTCCCCCACCAAAAAAGGTCTACCGAGGGCATGCACACCCTAGTTTCATTACACATCACCACTTGTTACGGTTGCCAAGCCCATCAACGATATCATAACCGCCATCGATAAGAGACGTTACTGTGCAGCCGTATTCATCGACCTGGCTAAGGCTTTCGACTCTGTCAATCACAACATTCTTATTGGCAGACTCAACAGCCTTGGTTTCTCAAATGATTGCCTCGCCTGGTTCACCAACTACTTCTCTGATAGAGTTCAGTGTGTCAAATCGGAGGGCCTGTTGTCTGGACCTCTGGCAGTCTCTATGGGGGTGCCACAGGGTTCAATTCTCGGGCCGACTCTCTTCTCTGTATACATCAATGATGTCGCTCTTGCTGCTGGTGACTCTTTGATCCACCTCTACGCAAACGACACTATTCTGTATACCTCTGGCCCTTTTTATTTTTTTTAATTTTATTTCACCTTTATTTAACCAGGTAGGCTAGTTGAGAACAAGTTCTCATTTGCAACTGCGACCTGGCCAAGATAAAGCATAGCAGTGTGAACAGACAACACAGAGTTACACATGGAATAAACAATAAACAAGTCAATAACATGGTAGAAAAAAAAGAGAATCTATATACAATGTGTGCAAAAGGCATGAGGTAGGCAATAAATCGAATAATTACAATTTAGCAGATTAACACTGGAGTGATAAATCATCAGATGATCATGTGCAAGAAGAGATACTGGTGTGCAAAAGAGCAGAAAAGTAAATAAATAAAAGCAGTATGGGGGGTGAGGTAGGTAAATTGGGTGGGTAGTTTACAGATGGACTATGTACAGCTGCAGCGATCGGTTAGCTGCTCGGATAGCAGATTTTTAAAGTTGTTGAGGGAGATAAAAGTCTCCAACTTCAGAGATTTTTGCAATTCGTTCCAGTCGCAGGCAGCAGAGAACTGGAAGGAAAGGCGTCCAAATGAGGTTTTGGCTTTAGGGATGATCAGTGAGATACACCTGCTGGAGCGTATGCTGCGGGTGGGTGTAGCCATCGTGACCAGTGAACTGAGATAAGGCGGCACTTTACCTAGCATAGCCTTGTAGATGACCTGGAGCCAGTGGGTCTGACGACGAACATGTAGCGAGGGCCAGCCGACTAGGGCATACAGGTCGCAGTGGTGGGTCGTATAAGGTGCTTTAGTAACAAAACGAATGGCACTGTGATAAACTGCATCCAGTTTGCTGAGTAGAGTATTGGAAGCTATTTTGTAGATGACATCGCCGAAGTCGAGGATCGGTAGGATAGTCAGTTTTACTAGGGTAAGTTTGGCGGCGTGAGTGAAGGAGGCTTTGTTGCGGAATAGAAAGCCGATTCTTGATTTGATTTTGGATTGGAGATGTTTGATATGAGTCTGGAAGGAGAGTTTGCAGTCTAGCCAGACACCTAGGTACTTATAGATGTCCACATATTCTAGGTCGGAACCGTCCAGGGTGGTGATGCTAGTCGGGCGTGCGGGTGCAGGCAGCGAACGGTTGAAAAGCATGCATTTGGTTTTACTAGCGTTTAAGAGCAGTTGGAGGCCACGGAAGGAGTGTTGTATGGCATTTAAGCTCGTTTGGAGGTTAGATAGCACAGTGTCCAAGGAAGGGCCGGAAGTATATAGAATGGTGTCGTCTGCGTAGAGGTGGATCAGGGAATCGCCCGCAGAAAGAGCAACATCATTGATGTATACAGAGAAAAGAGTCGGCCCGAGAATTGAACCCTGTGGTACCCCCATAGAGACTGCCAGAGGACCGGACAACATGCCCTCCGATTTGACACACTGAACTCTGTCTGCCAAGTAGTTGGTGAACCAGGCAAGGCAGTCATTAGAAAAACCGAGGCTACTGAGTCTGCCGATAAGAATATGGTGATTGACAGAGTCGAAAGCCTTGGCCAGGTCGATGAAGACGGCTGCACAGTAATGTCTTTTATCGATGGCGGTTATGATATCGTTTAGTACCTTGAGCGTGGCTGAGGTGCACCCGTGACCGGCTCGGAAACCGGATTGCACAGCGGAGAAGGTACGGTGGGATTCGATATGGTCAGTGATCTGTTTGTTGACTTGGCTTTCGAAGACCTTAGATAGGCAGGGCAGGATGGATATAGGTCTGTAACAGTTTGGGTCCAGGGTGTCTCCCCCTTTGAAGAGGGGGATGACCGCGGCAGCTTTCCAATCCTTGGGGATCTCAGATGATACGAAGGAGAGGTTGAACAGGCTGGTAATAGGGGGTGCGACAATGGCGGCGGACAGTTTCAGAAATAGGGGGTCCAGATTGTCAAGCCCAGCTGATTTGTATGGGTCCAGGTTTTCCAGCTCTTTCAGAACATCTGCTATCTGGATATGGGTAAAGGAGAAGCTGGGGAGGCTTGGGCGAGTAGCAGCGGGGGGGGCGGGGCTGTTGGCCAAGGTTGGAGTCGCCAGGAGGAAGGCATGGCCAGCCATTGAGAAATGTTTGTTGAAGTTTTCGATTATCACTGGCCCTTCTTTGGACACTGTGTTAACCAACCTCCAGAAAAGCTTCAATGCCCTTCAACTCTCCTTCCGTGGCCTCCAACTGCTCTTAAACGCTAGTAAAACTAAATGCATGCTCTTCAACTGATCTCTGCTCGCACCTGCCCGTCCGTCCAGTATCACCACTCTGGACAGTTCTGACTTAGAATATGTGGACAACTATAAATACCTAGGTGTCTGGCTAGACTGTAAACTCTCCTTCCAGACTCACATTAAACATCTCCAATCCAAAATTCAATCTAGAATTGGCTTCCTATTTCGCAACAAAGCAACCTTCACTCATGCTGCCAAACATGCCCTCGTAAAACTGACCATCCTACCGATCCTCGACTTCGGCACATGCTGTATATAGACTTTTGCTACTGTTGTCATGCCCTGACCTTAGAGAGCCTTTTTATGTCACCCTTGGTCAGGGTGTGATTTGGGGTGGGCATTCTATGTTCTATCTTTTATGTTTTTGTATTTCTTTGTTTTGGCCGGGTATGGTTCTCAATCAGGGACAGCTGTCTATCGTTGTCTCTGATTGGGAAACATACTTAGGTAGCCCTTTTCCCTCCTTTCTGTGTGGGAAGTTGTCTTTGTTTGTGGCACTTAGCCCTTAAGCTTCACGGTCGTTTTTGTATTGTTAATTGTTTTTGTCGGCGTCATCTCGATAAAAGGAATATGTACGCCCACCACGCTGCGCTTTGGTCCACTTCCTTTAACCGCCGTGACAGAACTTCCCACCACCAAGGGACCAAGCAGCGTGCGCCGTCCAAGGGAGGAACTGGAGGCAGCTAAGGCAGAGCGGCGGCGATATGAAGAGGAAAGTCAGCGAAGCATGCCCAAGAGGCAGCACCAAAACATTTTTTTGGGGGGGGGGTACACGGGGAGATTGGCGGAGTCAGGTTGTAGACCTGAGCCAACTCCCCGTGCTTACCGTGGGGAGAGAGTGACTAGTCAGGCACCAGGATATGCGGCTCTGCGCCGTGTGTCTCCAGTGCGCTCTCATAGCCCGGTGCGCTCTCTCCAAGCTCCCCGCAGTTGCCGTGCTAGAGTTAGCATTCAGCCAGGAGGGATTGTGCTGGCTCAGCGCTCCTGGTCTCCGGTGCATCTCCTCGGCCCGGGTTATCCTGCCCCAGCTCTACGCACGGTATCCCCAGTTCGCCAGGAGAACCCAGTGCGGCCTGTTCCAGCTTCCCCCACGCACCAGGCTGTCTATACGTCTCCTCACATTAGAGAGGGTCTCCAGTCTGGAGTCTCCAGCGACGGTCTCCAGTCCGGAGTCTCCAGCGACGGTCTCCAGTCCGGAGTCTCCAGCGACGGCCTCCAGTCCGGAGCCTCCAGCGACGGCCTCCAGTCCGGAGCCTCCAGCGACGGCCTCCAGTCCGGAGCCTCCAGCGACGGCCTCCAGTCCGGAGCCTCCAGCGACGGCCTCCAGTCCGGAGCCTCCAGCGACGGCCTCCATTCGGGAGCCTCCAGCGACGGTCTCCAGTCCGGAGCCTCCAGCGACGGTCTCCAGTCCGCGGTCCCCAGTCCGGGGCCCGCAGCGAGGGTGCCCAGTCCGGGGCCCGCGGCGAGGGTGCCCAGTCCGGGGCCCGCGACGAGGGTGCCCAGTCCGGGGCACGCGACGAGGGTCCCCAGTCCGGGGTCGGCGACGAGGGTCCCCGCACCAGAGGTGCAACCGAAGTGGGGTGAGCCAGTGGTGGAGCGAGGTCTGCGTCCCGCACCTGAGCCGCCACCGAGGATAGATGCCCACCCAGACCCTCCCCTATAGGTTCAGGTTTTGCGGCCGGAGTCAGCACCTTTAGGGGGGGGGGGGGGGTACTGTCACGCCCTGACCTTAGAGAGCCTTTTTATATCTCTTTTGGTTTGGTCAGGGTGTGATTTGGGGTGGGCATTCTATGTTCTATGTTTTTGTATTTCTTTGTTTTGGCCGGGTATGGTTCTCAATCAGGGACAGCTGTCTATCGTTGTCTCTGATTGGGAACCATACTTAGGTAGCCATTTTCTCTCCTTTCTGTGTGGGAAGTTGTCTTTGTTTGTGGCACTTAGCCCTTAAGCTTCACGGTCGTTTTTGTATTGTTAATTGTTTTTGTCGGCGTCATCTTAATAGAAGGAATATGTACGCTTATCACGCTGCGCTTTGGTCCACTTCCTTTGACCGCCGTGACAACTGTATTTGTTGATTGTATGTTTGTTTAGTCCATGTGTAACTCTGTGTTGTTGTATGTGTCGAACTGCTTTGCTTTATCTTCGCCAGGTCGCAGTTGCAAATGAGAACTTGTTCTCAACTAGCCTACCTGGTTAAATAAAGGTGAAATAAAAATAAATTAAATCAAGGTTCTGATTGGTAAACCACTGATCCATTCACAGCTCTTTGTCTTTTGGCAACGTTAAAGACACACCCACGTACAAACAAACAGTGCTTTTAACATCGTGTTTTCAACTTACATACTTGACATACAGTGCCGTGAAAAAGTAAAATAAATAATGGATACTTATTTTATGTATTTAATTAACAAAGTTATGCCACACCCAATTCCCCTGTGTGAAAAAGTAATTGCCCAATTACACTCAATAACTGGTTGTGCCACCTTTAGCTGCAATGACTACAACCAAATGCTTCCTGTAGTTATGGATCAGTATCTTCCATCACCGTGGAGGAATTTTGGCCCACTCTTGCATGCAGAACTGCTTTAACTTAGCAACATCTCATCCAAAAAGTTGACTCAAGTTTGCCAAAAAACACCTGGAAGCACCTGGGTGACCAACAAGACTCTTGGAAGAATGATCTATGTACAGATGAGTCAAAATAATACATTTTTGGATTACATGGGTCCCATTATGCCTGGCGAAAACTAAACTGCATTCCACAGTAAGAACTCTGCCAACGGTTAAGCATGGTGGTGGTAGTGTAATGGTTTGGGGATGCTTTGCTGCCTCAGGACCTGGACAAATTGCCTTAATAGAAGAAACTATGAATTCTGCTCTGTATCAGATAATTCTACAGGATGATGTCAGGCCATCTGTCTGTGAGCTGAAACTGAAGCGCAGCTGGGTCATGCAGCAAGACAATGATCCAAAACACACAATCAAGTCTACACGAAAATAACTAAAAAGCAACAAATTTGAAGTTTTGGAATGGCCTAGTCAAAGTCCAGACCTAATCGCAATTGAGATGTTGTGTCAGGACTTGAAACGAGCAGTTCATGCTTGAAAACCCACAAATGTCGCTGAGAAGAAGCAGTTCTGCATGGAACAGTGGGCTAAAATTCCTCCACATCGACGTGAGAGACTGATCAGCAACTACAGGAAAGTGTTTCCTTGGAGTCATTGCTGCTAAAGGTGGCACAAGCAGTTATTGAGTGTAAGGGAGCAATTACTTTTTCACACAAGAGCATCAGGTGTTGAATAACCTTTTTTATGAAATAAATGAAAAGTATGTAATTTGTTTGTTATTTGTTCACTCAGGTTCCCTTTATCTAATATTATGTTTTGGTTGAAGATCTCATAACAGTATCAAAAATATGCAAACGTAGAGAAAATTTGACAGGGGCAAATACTTTTTCACAGCATTGTACATGATAACATTGTCTATGTTTATCCATACAGTAATTATTATTCAACATGTCTTCACCTGGGATTTTAACGCACCACCTCTTGGTTCACAGCATTCCAATATTCCTGCAACGCATCGGCATCATGTCTGTATCAATGACTGATTTCACCTGCATTCCTACACTTTGCACTTTAAAGTAAATCTCAGTTCTGTTATTAAAAGTACACTCAAGAAAAACTATTAAATATATCATGGTGATTCAGGAGTAACATTAAAACATAATCATATTCTCCACCAACATCACAGTAGAGTAGAGTAAAGTATTACTTTATTAATCCCAACTTGGGAAATGCATCACAGCATGCATGAATAACTTACAAGGACAGGCCACTCAACAATCACCGACAAATTATAAACAACTACACATATTAAGAGACATAAAGGCCCATAAAGTATCCCCAAAATTAAAGTCTGATTCAAGTGCTGTTTTCCATCCTACTCTGAAAGAAAAAAATTCAATAGGAAGATATCATAAACAGTTAATAAATTACACTCGTTAAAAAGCCTCATGGCTGTGGGTAAAATTTCCCATATAAACCTCTCTGTGGGACTTACCCTATAAACCTTTCCTGTATTGCATTAGAGTTCTGAGGAGTGGGTGTGTGTCATTGT